>NC_056681.1:39046875-39708750 GCF_018350215.1 Panthera leo | reverse complement strand
ATTCCAATGTACTCAGAAGAAGCTACTCCAGCATAGCCTGGGACCACTAAATTAACCTTCACACCATCCATCCTGACTTGAGTTTGTACCTTTATTGCCTGGCATAAAGTGGGTACTCAACTATTTAAACAGGAAGGAAGAAAGGGAGGGAGGGAAAGACAGACGGAGAGAGGACAGGAGGAGGAAACAAAGGAAAGATGTGCTTATAACAGGATGCTTCCTACAACACTAAAGTCTAGTTTTTATATGACTCAATTTTTTCATTTAAAAGAAGAGATTCTTTTTCACCTGCTTGAAAATCAAATCATGGTTTCATCCCTCATTGTCATAGCATTCTTAAAGTACAAACAAATATATAGAATATGTTAATAAAGTATATAAGAAATACTATGCATTTATTAACACACTATTTGTTACAATACGTAATTAAAATGTATACATATTTTGGCTTGTAATAACTTAAAAAGTATATTAAGTCATCAGTTTATATCATGAGAAAAAAATGGCAGAATGTGAAGACAGGCTTGGTTTAATTCCTTATTAACAGTACTTTCATATAAAAGATATAAGATACAGGAAAACAAAAAGGCAAACCATAACAATCTATAAAGATCTCAACATTTCTACTAAGAGAAAAGAAAGCAAGAGGTAGAAATACAGGATTTCAGCTGGACTTTGAACATTTTAATCACGTAATTAAGTTATCTTATTACTTTCCTAAGAATACTGGGAAAGGAAAGACAGTGCACCTTACATGTTACTGAAACTTCAATTTGTACCTTCTTTCCCTGTGTCACCAGCTTATCAGCATAATCACCACAATTATTTGTTCTTTGGATACATACCATTCTAGTTTCCTACATGGATAGCTGTTACACAGTTCAACAAACACTGTTTCTCTCTGAATGTAAATTTCCACTGCATATCAGAACTTGGGTTCAGCCAGCTCCCCTTTCCTCTGGGCGCAGGAAATTTTACAAACTAAATAGTGTCAATATTTGGATGAGTTCCAAGTGAAAATCAGGGGAGTGGCTGATTTACAAACTGGCCTTTTTCTCAGCAAATCTGAATAGCATTAGCACCTCAGCATGGTAGTGATCACATGATTGGCCAAGGCTGCCTTTCAAATAAGCAGTAAATGTCCATGCAGAGAATAACTGGCAAATATTTGGGGGAAGTTAGAAGTTCATATTCAACCACAAAATTTAAAAGATATTAGGGTAATAAAAATGAAAACTAGCAGTGGCACGATTTTTAACATTTTACAAAATCTAACTTGCACTCAATAGTTCAGTCCCTTGTGTCACAATCTGATATGAAATTTTTCATTCTCTGATCTGCAAGTTCTCTCTAATAATATTTCCTTTTGTGTTTTTATTCTGGTGATAATTGTAAAAAACTAAGCATTCATTCAGTCGACAAATGCTTATTTCATATATATTAAGTGTCCAGTAATAGCTTAAATACTAAGGAAAAAACTAAGTCCCTGCCTTCATGGAACTTATAATTCCAAGCAGAGAGACAGACAATAAAAAATTTATAAATATGTGTCTACAATGCAATATAATACATAATGTATTTTATATATATGTAGATATATAATGTATATATGTGTATATATATATTCTGTATATATATATGTGTGTGTATATATATGTGTGTGTGTATATATATGTGTGTGTGTATATATATATATATATATATATATACATATATATATATATATGATATAATAAATGGTGAGAGATGCAGAAAAAAAACATCTAAGCAGGTGAGGGAGTCAAAAGGAAGAGGTAGGCGGAGGTCAGGAAGTTTTATAGCGCTGTCAGAAAAGGCTTCATGAATAAAAACTACAATCACCTCAGACCTGTCAGAATGGCTAAAATCAACAACACAAGAAACAACAGGGGTTGGCAAGGATGCGGAGAAAGAGGAACATGCTTTACACTGTTAGTGAGAATGTAAACTGATACAACCACTATGGAAAATAGTATGGAGTTTCCTCAAAAAGTTAAAAATAGAACTACACTACAACCCAGCAATCACACTAGTAGGTATTTACCAAAAGAATATAAAAATACCAATTCAAAGGAATACATGCACCTCGATGTTTATAGCAGTATTATATACAATAGCCAATTTATGGAAACAGCCCAAGTGTCCATCAATTGATGAATGGATAAAGAAGATGTGATATACACACACAAATGCACATGTGCGCACACACACACACACACACACACACACACACTGAAATATTACTCAGCCATAAAAAAGAATGAAATCTTGCCTTTTGCAACATGGATGGATCTAGAGGTATAATACAAAATGAAATAAGTCATTCAAAGAAAGACAAATACCATGATTTCACTCATAAGTAGAATTTAAGAAACAAAACAAATGACCAAAGGGAAAAAGAGAGAGAAGCAAACTGAGAAACAGACTGTTAACTACAGAGAACCAACTGATGGTTACCAGAAGGCAGATGAGTGGGGGGATGTGCTAAATAGATGATGGGGATAAAGGGGTGTACTTATTGTGATGAGCACCAGGTGCTATATGGAAGTGTTAAATCACTATACTGTACACTTGAAACTAATATTACACTGGATGCTAACTACTGGAATTTAAATAAAAACTTGAAAAAACATTTAGAGTTGTCAGTGAGTATAAGGTATTTAACACCATGAGAATGTTGCATTCACACCAAGGCCAAAGGCTGCCTCTGTCCATTGTGTGAATGAAGATTTCATCATCCTTTCAACAGAAAACAACAAAAAAAGAGCTGCAAAAGGACATTTTATTACATGAAGCATGGCACTTCTGCCATGCTGAACTCTAAAGATCCTATTTGTTATAAGTCTGTATCATACTGAAATCTCAAATGGCAATTTTTCAGTAGAACATCATCTGTCACATGAAACTTGTTGTTAATTTGAATTTCATTGATTTGTAGTCTCAAATTTATTTATTTTAAAATAATTTTTAGGAGCTAAAAGCATAACAAAGTTATACCTGATTATATGCTTTTTTATGTGATTATATGTATATTTTACAGTAACATTACAATAGAAAACTATGTCAAGAATTAATAATAAGAATTTCTTTAAAAATCATCCATGAAATATTCAATTTAGAAGGAACCATTGACAAATAGATAAATTTTATTCATAAGATGAAAATAAACATAGGGATGGTTCAAATATAAAGGAAAAAAATGTCTTTTAAACTTATTAATTTCATACAGAAATATATTTAGGGCAACTTGAAACTGTACACATATTTATATCATAATATACTATATGTAAATGCATAAAATTTGTTACTTATGTGTGTAAAGTCAGCAATACACATATTTAGAGAAACAGTAAAACAGTGGCTACGAGCACAGGTTCTGAAGCTGGATTGTTTAGGTCTCATTAACAGGCCAATACTTTAATAGCTTTAGTTTCCTCATTTATGAAATTGGCATAACACTACACTTGCTATGATTGATGACAGTAGCAAAGACACATACCCGGTTCATAGTAAGCACTCAATAAATTAAAATTAGTATTATTGCCACTATTATACAATGACAGATGTGCATGAGCAGGTGGGTGTTTTCTCTAATATTCTAATATTTCTCTGTATTATTTTCCTGCTCTTTGTGACAACTATTCCTTTTTTTACCTATAAACTCTCTCAAGATAAGTCTAGTAAAGTTGATGTGACATGTTTCCATTAAGGTCTACGGGATTTCTTGGAATCATTTCTTTTTTTTTTTTTTTTTTTTTTTTTTTGGAATTTTGTGTTAATACAGTCTATTGTAAAAACATAAAAGATTATTTCCTGATAAAATGTATAGCATATAGTATATGCACAGTATGCTGAGTGGTTAAAAGTCTGTTCACAGGAGCCAAACTGACTGAGTTTCTATCTGGGCTCTCCAATTGCTAACCTCCAATAACTAATTTTTGTCATATTACTTAACCTTTCTGTGCATCAGCTCCTTCATTTACAAAATGGGATTTTAGTATCTACATGTTTGTGAAGTAAAATTGTTAATATATGTAAAACATTTAAAAGAAATAAGAAATGTTACATATGTATATTATTAGTAGTACATTATTAGTATATCAGGGCACACATTTTTATTTTACATTATTAATATGAATTTGATTAGGTTCCAAAACCAATTCCTTACAACTCTAAAAAGTTATATGAATTATAGCATTTATTATGCAGCCACTCCTTAAAGTATATGCTATAGTCAATAATTCATAGACAGCAAACCAAAGATAGCCTAAGGTATTCTTTTTTGTTGTTGTTGTTGTTTTTAAGTCATCTATACACCTATACATCTATAAACGTGGGGTTTAAACTCAAAATCCTGAGATGGAGTCACACATTCTCCATACGGAGCCAGCAGGCACCCCTAGCCTAAGGTATTCTAATATGTATCTTTAAAAATAATGTTTACAATAGGGGCACCAGGGTGACTCAGTTGATAAAGCACCCACCTCTTGATTTCAATTCAGGTCATAATCTCATGTTTCATGGATTCAAGCCCCATGTCGGGCTCTGTGCAGAACATGTGGAGCCTGCCTGGGATTCTCTCTCTCTCTTTCTCTCTTCTCCTTCCCCGCTCACACTCTCTCTCTCAAAATAAATATAAATAAACTTTAGAAAAATGTTTTCAACACTGAGAAATCATGTTAGTATCATGATATAGCCAATATAACAACTAATGTCAAATAATTATATTAATAATCATTTTTTGAACATTTACCATGTCCTAAGTGCCTTACATACATTAGTTCACCTAATCGTCATTGAGCTCCTGCTCCTCCTATTTATGAAGACAAAGAAGAAAATTATCTAAAATTTCAGTTTACACCTGAAACACTAAAAGGCTGGATGGTGGCTAACTAAACGGTGACAACAAAGAAGAAAGGTCTTCTGGAACATGTATTCACACATAGAAAGGACACATACTGTTTCCATTATAAAACTGTCTTTTGAGAGTGGAAGAAGACATGGGCCTGCCAAACAAGACACTATAAAAGAATATTAAAAGTGAAAAGAAAAAAAAAAAAAAAAAGAGCTAGAAAGCCAGAGGGGCTAGACCAAGATAAGAACACATTCTTGGTTTCAAAAATCAGTGAGGCAGATACAAAGACCAGAAAGATAAAAGAATGACTCAACTTCAAAACAGGTAAATGTTTTCTAAGATAGTTTTGGTGTTAATTTTTATCTAGAAAGTAAATGGTTCTAAATACAATCTTAAATTACAATTGTATGTGTTTTGCTATTGAGGACTAAACAATTGCTATTTTATTGAGATAATATAAGGCAGCTAAAGCAAGTAGAGCTGACCCCTGCCAAAGTGGTAACAGAAGACTATGATTGTATTTGTAGATAATATCACCTCGTACAGAGCCTGAGTCTCTGCCATTGGTTCTGTATCTCTGGAAGTTTATAGGAAGATGCTCCCTTAGTTTAGTCTAATTACAATCTGGGGTCACTGTTCTACCAAAAGGGTGTGCTACACATGCCACTTAGAATCTCTAAGTTCCTCTTCATTGGACTTTTCCATCTGCTGGGTGGATTCAAGTGACTTAGGAAGGACTACCAGGTTAAATCATGATACCACACCCCTTAGAGACACAGATTCAGAGGTTCTGTGACAATAGAACTTTTTTTTCAGAATTTATTACTTGTTAGATCCCATGCTAAGAACCTTATGAACATTATTAGCATGTTAATCCTCATAACAGCCTTGTGTGATAGGAACTATCATCTCCATTTTGCAGACGAGAAGACTAAGAAACTAAGTAAACTGCCAAAAGTTTAGAGAGCCAGTACTATATTTAGGTATCTTTGAGAGCTTTGCCTTAGCTCTATTCTCTATGTTTCTACCTTCCATTATTATTGGCATGAATATAGACTATGGATTATGGAATCCAATCTTTTTACTTGAGGTCTGCAACTGCTCCTAGTCACTGAGAATGGCTCAGATCTCACATCTTCTGTGGCTTCTATGAATCACTGACAAAGAAAATCAGTCTTTGGTGGGGGAATAAAAGGTACAAAGAACTGTTTCCATTATGGCCAAGGTGACACCTTCAATTGAAAAGTTTTCTAAGGCTGCCCAGGAAGCAGGGCAACATCAAGATAAAAATCTAGCTCCGGAAGGTCCTAGAGGGAAATGGAATTCCCTGAGGGTCCAGGGACACAGCTGAGACAGAGGTTTAAGGCCTAGATAGGACCTGTATCATCCTTCAGGGGGCTCAATAGAAAGAGCAGGCAGAGAAACTGCAGATTTAGAAACTGGATGCAATTTGAGCTTAGAAGAAAAATAGAATTCCTCACAAAATGAAAATCATTCTTGTTTGGGGAAAAATACTTTAGTGAGACTTTTGGTTACATTGAGGTAGGATTCTGGTGGCACTTCTGGAAAATAGAGGTTGAAAGAAAACTATAATAAAATAACAAAATTTCACAAAGCCCCTGATTTCATAGGTATGGGGTCTGAGTCTCTTAGGGTTGAGAGAAAGCAGAGCTTCCAAGTTGCACAAACTTCAGGGATGCCATTCCTACCACACATTATATGAGTTGTACCCCCTGGAGTTGCACAGTCGACAGCGTGCACAGCCATATAAGGAGGCTCTGGCATGGAAGAGCTCGGATTTAGAGGATATGAGAAATAAAGCGGGTTCTAGGGGTCAACAGAAGAAGTAGCCACCAAAAAGGAAAGCTTGACAGCAGAAATGGATGCCAAACCTTACTGACTCTGATATTGATTCTTAGTGACAGATAATGATAGTGACTCACAGTGATTCCATATCTTAGTGATACTGAATTTCAAGTGTTCTTTAAGTAATTCCCATCCTTTAACTTCAGACCTTCCAGAAAGGTCTAACACACTGAATAGCATTATGGGAATATGCCATGGAGAATATTGCAGAAAGGGCCATGTTTAAATTTGGAGCTAATGAGAACCAGAGTGAGGTGCAGCAGTAAGTAGACAGATAAAAAGGGACTTTGATTAAAGGGACTTCATTTGAGAATAGGAATTCAGAATGAGAGCATGCTGGTGACTAACCACTCCTTAACACTGTGATAAACTTCTGAGGATTGGGGACTGGGGTCTTTGCTTTGGTTTCTTCTACTCTTAAGGAAAAAATTACCTAAGTACTTAGGAATTGTAGTTCATATTGAGAGCATAGGCCCTATATTTTCTAGAGAGAAACATAGTATTTTTCTCTCACATAAGGGCCCTGGCAAATCCCCATAGGAAGAATGCCAGCTATGCCCTCATCTGTAAATACTTTCAGATCAATACAGGCAAAGTTCTGGCTAGCTCAACCTGGGCTACCTCATGCCCAGTGAGATTTTCCTGGAACGATCTGTACAGATGACCTCATGTCAGCCACACTGGGCACAAGCCCGCTACCTTGTTGGGAGTGTCTATTCTAGAAGCTGGTAGAGTCATCTGCTTAGTTTGGGCTTTACCAGAAGAAGATATTGAGATAATCACGAGAATACAAGTAGTTTATTTGAATGCTGATGGCAGGGAGCATGGGTAGAAAAATGGGGATGTCAGATAGGAAAGGGAAAGAGATCATTAAACATTAAATGTTTAGCCAGTTACATTTATGGGCCACTGAAGCTTAATTCTGCTAAGAAACTTAGAAGACAGTATTATAGGGGTGCCTAGGTGGCTCAGGCAGTTAAGCGTCCAATTTCAGCTCAGGTCATGATCACACGGTTCATGGGTTGGAGCCCTGCATCGGGCTCTGTGCTGACAGCTCAGAACCTGGAACCTGCTTCAGATTCTGTGTCTCCGTCTCTCTCTGACCCTCTCCCGCTCTCACTCTGTCCCTCTCTCAAAAATAAATAACAAACATTTAAAAATTTTTTTAATTAAATAAAAGAAGACAGTATATAATATATTCATATTTATCCCAAAGAAGAGGCAAGGGAACTAGGGTCTTGCTACTCAAGGATTAGCATCACCTGGAAGCTTGTTAGAAAAATGGAAATTATGGACCTGGTCTAATAATTTTTAAACAATTTCCATGATTCTTAAGCATATTAATACTTAAGAGAAACTTAAGCATCCACCAACTCTTGTCATTTAATGAGGACTCCTGGATATTAACTCCCCAATAGTTTTGTTGTGCTTCCTCTCTCATTCCAAGCTTAACTGGCTTCAGGATCCAGAAAAAGCCCTCAGATAACTAATGGTAGATACTTGCAATTGGAAATCTTGGTGTCTACCTGTCATGGGAATTGGTGAATGCCTTGAGGGTATGGGAAAGGCTATAGCTCTCCTAAAGAAATGGGAAGTTGAAGTTTCCAACCCACATACTTGTTTGTTTTAATCTGAGAACAAAACCTTCCTCAACCCAAGCACTAAGTAAGAACACAAGCCTCAAGTTCATGAGAATCTGAGCAAGAGCAGTTCAGGCATCCCACAAATTTTGTCTAGGGTGTCTAGTGTGGTGGGGACTTAGCCAAACTGGATGAAATACAGACTCTGCCTATGGGATAGCTGACTCCTAGTGCCATCGTCTCTTCCAACTGGTATGGAAAACAAGGCAACACAGTAGAGCTTATTTATGACTTTGCAGTCAGAACTGGATCTGAATCCTATTTTCAATAAGAACTTGACCTGGATGACTATAAGTAAGTTACTTAATCTCTCTAGGTCTCAGTTGCCTCATCTGTAAAACAGGAATGAAAATAAAATACTTAGGGTTTCTGTGAGGATAAAATGAAATTCCGAATATAGGTTGAGAAATACAGTGCTTCACACTTATAAAGACTCAATGAACACTGAGAAGTAAAGTTATAGTCAAAGCCAAATGCATGGTCATGGCAAGTTAAACAGGTTCCTTTCCACTGGTGGGAGATCCAACAGTTATATTCTACAAGCATTTATTGAGGGCCCATCACTAGCCTGGCATGGCACCAGGGGATAGGGAAAAACAAACAAACAGAACCTAGAGGGCAAGCCCTGGCAAAGATAAGATCTAAGTAAGCAAAGTAAGACCTAGTCAAAAGGACAAAGCAGTTTTAAAAAATCACACTCTGTACCAACAAGACTAAGCTCTAGACATGCATGACATGGGCAGGAATTGCAGCAGGTTGTAAGGCTCAGCACACAGTTTAGCCAAGACACAGAAGTAGGATGGACAGGGTTACTTTGACTGAACTGAAGAGTGTCAGGCATATACTACAAAGAGCCCTAAGATGACTTTATTGCTAGGGCCAGCATGTGTGGCAAATAAACACTTTCTCTGAAATTAACCAAGTTCCTCTCTAGAGGCAAATCTTACTTGATCTGAAATACCCAGTGCCTGTAAAACAAGTCCACACAGAGATTTAGACCTTATTCAGCTAAGAGCTCTCTATCGCCATGTCTATGGCTAGTGGGCCAATATAGGTATCTGAATGCTTAGTAGTGACTTCTTTTGGAGTCTTTCCAGGTCCTACATCCCTGTGAAGAAGGAAGTGAGATCCTGGCAGTTGAACCTAAGACAATATATATAATCAGGGGTATTAAGGATGGCCTAACTAGAAGGCTATCCAGGTAAGCAAAATACTACCACTAGAAATTTAAATAAGTGTGGAAAACTTTACTTACAAGGCTTTTCTAAAGGAAGAATGGGGTGCGGGAGGGAGGCAGGAATCAGACTCCCAGTAGTCTGTTTAAGTAACCATAGAGGGCTATCACACCACAGAATGCAAAACCTGAAGTCTGTTAACTAGTGTATGCAAATCTGGTGATAGAGATAAATTGCTGGGTCAATAAAGTAATCTTTCGTCACTTCTGCATCCTTCTCACATGTAAGGCTGAAATATCCCCAAATAAATGTTGCACATTGTCAATGACAAAAGACCAAAAACAATAGTATAATAAAAATATCAAATAATATTTACTAAAATCTAAATACAAGATATGCATATTATGAAGTATACACATAGTTTATAAGTGTAATAACTCTCATTCAAAACTCCTATAAAGAAAGTTCTATTACTATCTCCAATTTATAGATGAATAACTGAGGCACGGTGAAATAAACACCGAAGGTCACATAGCCAGTAAATGGAAGAGGTGGATTTGAACCCACACAGTCTGGTTTCAGAGACTGCTCTTTTCACCACCATAATATATAGTTAAATGATACTAGTTTGGAGAAACACCACATGGCTAGCCTGAATGGGACATCCATGTCTTGGCCCAAACCTGAAATTTAGTTAGGGTCATACATAGAAATGTGAAGAAAGAGCAAATATTTTCCTTCTGTCAAAAAAATAAAAATAAAAATATTCTCCGACCTGCCTAAATGAAAAAGCTTATAAATCTTAATTATTGTAAATCATGTTTTGCCTAAATAAAGGCAAGCAAGTTTTAAAATGCATTTTCAGAATATAAAATTCAGCTAAAACATGGGCAGTTTCAGTAAACGTAGTCACCTGATACCTCCCTGGTGAAATCTCCAAAACATTACAAATCTTCTTCATTTTGAAAGCATCCTTAACAATTCCCACAGGAATTTGATTTTACTGAGAATGGCTTTTTAGTCTATTAAAATGACACATCGAAACCTAATCTTGAACAATATGACAAAGCTGTTGACTGCTGGGAATCAATGTTAACAGTCAGACCACACTGACAAGCTGTAATCAAAGACAGCTCATTTCAAAAAAAAAAGGGGGGGGGGGGGCACAAAGCCTCCTATGAAGCCAGGAAACAGAGTCAACATCAGCTATAGGGGAGACACAAAGTAAGAATGGCTTCGAAAGGAATGGCAAATTATACCTGCCAAATAAATAAGTATGGATCCACAGATGAAACACTAGGAACAAACAAGAATGGTGCCAAAAAGAGCACGGCAAGAAAGAATTTAAATGCAACTTAAATTCACATTCAATAGAAATGATGCTCTACCTTTTTACTGTGGTTTTTCACTGGCCCCAGATGTAGTATCCCTATATCCTGATTAAAGGATTAGTGAAAACTATAGTGGCAAAAAAATGTCTGTAGGCCATTAAGGTTTTGTAAAAATCATCTGCAAGGCTGCAATATAGTTTCTCATAACAACAGAATCCTCATTTTAATTCAACAATTTCATACAAAGGCCCATTCTGGGAAGGCTCTTTGTTAGGTGCAAGGAAAGTAATTTAGGGCTAAGGTCATAAAACACTCCCTTTGCTTCTGAAAGGTCAATGATTAATATGTGATACACTCAAGTATTTACCAAATGACCACTGAGATGACAGCAAAGCTTTAGGGGTAGGTTTCAGGGAATTAGTCAGTTAACAAATATTTACTGGATATTTACTATGCAAGGTAAAGGGCTAGCAAGGTTGGGCATATAAGAAAGCCAAAGACTTTATAAAAACTAACATATAATTCAGAGACTAATATAATGGATGTCAATTATCTCTCAACAACAACAAAAACAAGAAAAAGAAAAGGAAAGGAAAGGACATAAAAGAAAAGAAAAGAAAGCCAAAGACAATGTCTTCCTATCCCTGAGGAATGTAGCATCTATTTAGTTGGAAAGATAAGGGCAGGATAGCCAACCCCACAATGGTAAGGGGCAAAAGTTGCAAGAGTTCAAAAGAAGAAAAGTAACTGTATGACAGTTTCAGTAGATAAAGAATTTACAATGTGACACAATCTAGTATTATCCTGGTTCTAAAAATAATTTCCACACACATTGTCATTCCTTCTACTGAATTACCTTATTCTCTCTGTCTTGGCTTACTAATAGGAACATAAAATCAAAGTACTCCTAAACCAAGACCTAAATATTTATCTCTTTCATTTGTTAAAGGTGATATATGAATAACTTAATTAGTTCATATTTCAGAAAGAGATCTATAGAATTTTAATAGCTATCCTCAATGCAAATAAAAGTTAATCTCAGTTGAAGAATAAAAATTTTCTATCTACTGTTGGGGCTTTTCCCATGAGATATGTCAGAAGTAAGCAAACTGTTGTCAAACAGGTCTTTATAATTCTATAAAAGAAAATGACCTCTAAGTACTTTTACAGATTTAACATAAATATTCTCATTTTCTATCAGTCAAAATCACCCAGTTAACAATCCACAATAAAGATTTCAAGTTTTTCAGACAAAATAGTCAATTTTTATTAGATAAAATCAGCCAGAAAAGTTCCATATTAATGACTCAAGTTATTTTGGATTTTGACCTTTAGTGGATGAATTGGAACCATGGTGCTCTGAACTACCTGCATGGATTAGATTCTTCATAATCATTACTTTTTTTTTAACATAAATATCTGTGGGTTATAATTAGGTCTCACCTCCAGTAAAACTATAACTGTGCATGGTATTACAAATAAAAGGTCTGAGAATGCATTTCACCATATATACAGATATGAATTTGTAAGCAATCACAAGTTGTTCTGTAAGATCAATGAAGTCCCAGTTTTTTGTCCATTTTAGTTGTTCCACAGTGTCTGTATGAAAGGCTCAATGGAAACAGATTCAACTCCATTCGAGCAGCAATGTTCTAATGAGTTCAAATAGCAGAAACACCTGAGTGTGGCTGAACACAGGATAGGATACAATCCTCCAATAGGCTATTGAACAATAGCCTCAATTCTTAAAACTTCTTCATTCCCGAGTGGAGATGCCTGTACAATATTACCAACCAACTCACATATTCTGAATCCATTACACTGATGAGATCATTTCTAATATCCATCAACAAGTCCTTCCTTGACAATCAGACATAAAGATATTTTAAAGCCTTGTGGTAACCATTTATTTAAAAAAAGGGGGGAGGGGGCTTCTGGTTAAAGTCTTCCTACTAAATAACCATCCCTGCTGTATTAACTATCAAGTTACTTCAAGTGCTAACTTGACCACCCCTGTGTCCCTAGTGTCTTTTCAAATCTTCTGTACTCTTAATTAATTATGTTAGCTAGGTATTTGAATTACTATTAGAGATGTGTTTGGAAGTCTCAATATGGCCTTGGATTTGTGAATTTTTGTTTTTCTATATTTGAACTTCATACTAGATGCATGTAAGTTTAGAATTCTTCATCTCTAGTAATATGCTTGCTTTAAAACCTATGTTTATGATGTAATCATAGCTATTCCATCTTTCTTTAGTTGATATTTGTCTGCTGTATCTTTCTTTTCCTATATTTTTACTTTTAACTTTAAACATATTTACATTTTATGTTTTTTAAGGTTGTTTATTTTGAAGGAAACAGAGAGTGTGAGAGCAGGGGAGAGTCACAAAGAGTGAGACTCTCAAGCAGGCTCAGAGCTGTCAGCCCAGAGCCCACCTGGGGCTTGAACTCACAAAACCTTGAGATCATGACCTGAGCCGAAATCAAGAGTAGGATGCTTAACTGACCGAGCCACCCAGGCACCCCCGCGACATATTTACATTTTAAATGTGCCTTTACTCTGACAATCTTTTTTATTTATTTAGTGAGTTTGTTCCATAGGGATTTATTGTTATTATTAATATATATTTGGATATATTTCTAGAGCTGTATTTTGTGCTTATCTGCCCTGCTTTCTCTTAATTTTTTTAACTTTTTTTTTAATTGATTGAATTTTCTTATTTCATTTCATTTGATACCCTTTTAAACTCTGGTTTAAAATTTATAGACTCTATTATTTCAACTGTTAAACCAGAAATTATAGCATGAATAATTAACTTAATAATATCTAAAGTTAAATGATATGCCTGTTTTCCTTCCAAATAATAATTGGACATTAGAATGCTTTGTCAATAATTATCCCTCTTATTATATATGCCACTATCCAATTTTTCAGTTTTCTTTGACTACAAAAAATGTGTATATTTTTAAATACTGTGAATATATAGATTTTCTCACATATTTTACACGTGCTTTTACTCAATATTTCTATTTTGATTTTAGATTTCCAATATATAAAAATTTTCTACATTCCTCATATCTTCCCTTTTGAAGTTTCTTTAGTTTTTGTTTCTCTGAGGATCTATTTAATTTGCCTTCGTATTTGTTATACACTTATACTATACACAATGCTAAAAGTATTATTCACGTTAAACATAGCAGTCACACTAGCTTCTCTGCTTCTGCTGTGACTATTGCTAAGCCAATGGTCATTCTAATTGTTGTTAGGTAATATGTCTTTGCACTTAAGCTATTTTTAAAATATTTTCTGTCTTTAGTGATCTTCAGTTCCACTAAGGTGTTTCTGGGTTTAGATTGCTTTTGATTTATCTTGTTTTATATATATGGACTTCCCAAATCACATCTGGAAAATTCTTTGCTATTATATTTTCAAATACCACTTCTAACCCATTCTTTTAGATTCTCACTCTGAAACTCTGATTAGATGTACATTCTAACTCTATCTCTGATGTCCCTTAATTTCTTTTATGTATTGTGTCTCTTTATCTCTATTATATTATAGGTAATTTCCTCAACTCTATATTTTACTAATTCACTCATTAAATGTGTTCATTCAAGTCTATAGTTTCAATTATTATATATTTAATTTATAGTAATATAGTAATTTATTCTTATTTTCTCTAATATAATTGATTATTTTAATTGACTTTCATTTTCAGTTCCTCCAATTATTTTTTTAATTATATTACACATCTGTTTTTCTATTCTAGATCTAATTATTCCAATACCTGATGTCCTTTGGGTCCCCTGTGTTCTTATGTGTTTTATGAATTTGGGCTTTAGGTTCATATTTGTTAGAGCTTTAGCTATGTGAATCTCTGAGGCTAGGTTTATTGTATATTCCTCTTAATAGATTTATATTTCCAAGGCATCTGGGGGAAGTGCCCACCTGCCAACTACTTTAAAGTAAATTCTCATTTTGTGGCATTTTGGACAACCAGATACTTAATCCAGAGGATTAATAGTCTATAAAAAGGATATTTGCCTCTTCTATATGAGGATACAGTACTGTTTTTATAGGCAAAAAATATATAGTGATTCTAATTTGGATTTGCAGAATAAAAATTACTTTTGATGCTGTAATTTTATTTTAACCTTTATAGTTAGTGATTTGAAGTATGCTTCCATCAAAAATTGTGTATTAACTTCTGATCATTTACTGAAGAGTTTCACATTTATATCCTTTAAGCTATTAGGAAAGAAACAATACCATGCCTTGATTTTATTTTTAAAAAAGCCAATAAAATAATTTTGGAAGCTGTGGTGAATGCTTTGCTTCTGTTAAGAACATTAAAACAATGTCTAAACCTATCCTTATAAATAAGTTATAAATAACTTGCCATTTTCCTTAATCACTGAACATCATCTAGTCTTGGTAATGTGAATTGGGGATGAGGGTACAATGAACCAATAACTTGATAAGCATTCTTATTGGACTCATTAGAAATGATCATTTTGATTCCTAGTGGAATTTAAACAAACACATAATTCCACATTTTTGTCAACTGGAGAAAATTCTAATCTACAGGAATTTCTTTAATATTCCAAAATAAAATGAAAATGTCCTTAATATCTTGTCATTTTAAAATAAAACAGAATTTAAACAGGAATGATGTTTTATGAATTAAATATGAACTCCAGATTTTGAAATATTTTTATATATTGGCCATTTTTTATAATTTTTTAAAATTTATTTTTGAGAGAGAGAGAGAGAGTATGAGCAGGGGAGAGGCATAGAAAGAGGGGGACAGAGGATCTGAAGCAGGTCTGTGCTGACAGCAGCGAGCTCCAGGCAGGGCTCAAACTCACAAACTGTGAGATCATGACATGAGACAAAGTCGGACACTCAACCAACTGAGCCACCCAGGCACTCCTCTATATTAGACATTTTAATACCTTTGAGTGTCTACATGCCATCTGAGCTGCCTCCTCTCAGAATGTGGACACTTCCTCCTCCTTAGACATGAAAACACAGCCCAACGTTTTGTGGTTTCCAAAAAGAACTATTTTAACATAATCAGACTGAAGGCCCCAAGACTGTAGAACACTTTTTACCTCTAAAAAAAAAAGGATTTGGGTTTTTCTTGTTGTCATTGTTCATGGCTGTTGGCTGACTGAGATCCCTAAAGAGGCAGTAAGGAAAAGGGCATCATGTGTTCATTTTTGTTAAAGCATCACCTTAGGTTCTTATTTAACTCATCCATAACTAAGGTAAATCTTCTATGGACTATTAAAACATTTCTAGAATTGAACATTTGCAGTGTGTGCGAGTGCTTGTAAGCACATGTGCATGTACCCAGACACACACACACACACACACACACACACACAGTTTCCCTACGTGAGTCCTCCTTTTCATTTTACCACCACACTCATAAAATGTTTCATCTAGAAAACCCAAGCCAGAACAGTTAGAGCCATATGTTTACAAAGATCAGGAGAAGGCAACAATTAAGCATGAGCAGCACATGAATAGGATAAACACAATCCTGTATTCCAGAACATTTTGGGGGTCATATTTTCAATGCTACCGAAAATTGCACAGAGTACAACCAGAACTTAGCTGTTTTAGAAAAACACACCAATTTAAGAGTCACTGACCCTCAGAATTCATAATTTTTAATTACATGGAAAACAAAAATTAAGGCCAGAAGACACTGAGCCTGAGACACACATATGCATGCACATGCACACACTTAGAGTCTAACTTATATAATGCACACTTACAGAATAACTATTTGTACAAGAAAAACAGATAATATATTATGTATTATGAAAATATTTCTAAATCTTACAAATTCTAAAATAATTGGCTGGATCTACAGTACACCAGAAAATCTCTAGTGTATTGCCAAGCTGCCTGTTCGGAAAAGGTAACAGCTGTTCAAAATGTCACTTTGATTTGTGGATCCAAAGCAGGAAGTAAAAGTATTGACATATCCTCTCCCATACATGTTCAGTATCATTGTTTAGCAGAGGAGGAAACAAAGCGAATCATAATCTAGACTGTAAAGAAGATGGAACTAAAGTACAGTATATGATAGCGGACTGAAGTTCATGCCTTTACTTGGATTGAGTCAGTAAAGATAAACACACTGATTGGATGGCCGGCTCTCAAAGGCAGAATATATCCAAAAAGAAATACACATGACTTTCTTAGATTTATATTCTGATTAACTAAAAAAATATATAATTTTAATCTAATTCTGTTTACTTATTTTTAAATTATGAATGTAATATATGCAAAGTGAAAAATTCCAGGCAGTAAGAAGGGCATGAAATAAAAAGTAAAAACTACCCTCTCTCCTAACACTGTATTTCTCATATAGTATGCACTCTAAAAGTGTGTAAATAAACTAAGTGCAAACATAGTTTTCTTCAATTTTTTTGCTCCTGGGAAAATATCATAAAAAATTTTTATATCTATGAATGCAAACAGGTATATGATGTGGTATTTCAAAGAAGAACTATAATATTATTTATGGATAGTTGAATTATTACCATATTTTTTAATTGAATGAAATTTACTTTATTTTTTTGAGAGAGACAAAGAGACAGCACAAGAGAGTAGAGGCATTGAGAGAGGGAGAAAGAGAATCTGAAGCAGGCCCCACACCCAGCATGGAGCCCATGCAGGGCTTGATCCCATGACTGTGAGATCATGGCCTGAGCCAAAATCGAGAGTTGGATGCTTAACCGACTGAGCCCATACAAGTACCTCACTACCATATTTTTCATAATCACAAACAACATTGTAATGAATGCTCTGTAAAGGTCTTTGGATATTCTCTACATGTAGGTTATATTCTGGCAGAGTTAAAGTTTCTCCAGGTGGGGGGTGGGGGGAGGGAGCGGGGGAAGAAGGAATTATGTATGCCTCCTTAGCTATACAGTTCTTCTTTGCTCCCAGCCCCAGGCCTCTTTACTCACCCTACAACTCACACATACATATGAATCTGTTTCATTACAACTAGTCAATACAATCTCATTTAAAAAGTTACTTCTTCTAAGAAGTGTTCTGATTACTTCCATCCTTACGCTTCTTTTTTATTCATATAAGATACTGTGTAGACATTTTAAAAATATTATTATTATTATTTTTAATCACTGACACATCAACTGGAGTCCTGCTATTCACAGCTTAGTTTATTTTCTACTAGAGTAGAAAATGTAGAGTCTCTACCATCTCTATCTATCTCTTGGCAGAAATAATAAAACTAGATTATACTTATACTCAGAAATCTGATCAATTTAGTTAACTCAATAAAGTGATTCATTGATTTGAAGAAAGAGTAGAAAAATTAATTTTTGATGCAATTAATAAGGGTTTAAATTGGTCAATTCAGCCAAATCATTTGGTCTGTATAGACCTATATGAATACAGTCTGTATCATCACAATAATATCCTATGACAAAATGTATGACACTAACACACCAGAGGAGATTGACCTTCAGCATTACAAGTATTAATAGATATTATTATCATCGATCATTATTAATCATAATATATTTTAAACATAGTAAAATCACTTCTGCAGGACAAGATAAAATAACAGAGGCCAGACATACCTTCTAGTCTGAAGCAACTAAAAATATTAGACCAACTACATTACACAATAATTTCTGGTCATAGGACATAAAACAGTATAGAACAGTGTTCCCTGAAAGGAGAAAAGCAAATTAAATGAGCCCTAGGATTACCCTAGCTAACTGCCTAAAAATATTTTTAATGTGGCAACAATAGAGAAAGTTACCAAAGATGGATTCAAGCAGTCTTACTGAGTTGAAAAAATGGAATACAGTACCCAAAAAGCCAAGGGAGCTATAGTTCACTAGCAGATTATTAAAAGAAAAAAATCATACAGAAAAGCTACAAGATCTACAGATAATAGCTCTATTTTCAGCTGCAGCACATGCATATGATGGAACTACCTGAGAGGAATAATTTCCAGTACTCATGCATGTCTGAGAAAAGTTTATGTTCCAATTAGCCATTAATGAAGAATCTCATGATTTATAATACATCAGGTGGAGTACCAAAGGATGCTAAACTCAATAGTGGAAAAAATTGGTCCTAGAAGAAAGTCTTCTCTGGTCCTGCCTCAAAAAACTTAAAAGCAAACCCCAAAAGAGTCAAACTATTATCAAGTAACTTCAATACATTCCAGAATAAAATTCAAGATATTGACAGAATATAAAAATATTCAGTACCAAAATTTCACAATATTTGTGATCAAATCAACAATTATAATGCATGCAAAGATACACACACACACACACACACACACACACACACACACACACAAAATGCAACTATAAAGAGGAGAAAAAATCAATCAATTGAAAGACTTAGAAATTACACAGATGACAAAACTAGTAGACAAGTGTATTAAGAACCATTATAATTATATTCAATATGTTGAATATATTAAGACCTAAGATTTTTAAAAATCAAATTTCTGGTGCTGAGAAATATACAAGATTAAAATAATACAGTACATGTGATTAAAGATAAGGATAAAATAGAAAGAAATATGGTAAACTTGAAAATATAGCACAGAAACTATTCTGAATGAAACAGAGCAAAAGGAATGAAACAAAAAAGAAAATGACTGAGAATAAACTGAGAGTTTATGGGGGATGGGTCTTTCCATAATGATAAAAAGATCACATCATCAAGAAAACATAATGATCTTAAACATTAACACACTTAATAACAAAGATTCAAAATACATGAAGCAAACACTGATAGAACTGTAAGGATAAATACACAAAACTTCAATCACAGCCAGTGATTATAACACCATTCTCTCAATGAATAATAGAATAATACTATTCTATTATTATTATTATTATTTATAACCCTAAATACCTATACCAATAAAGAAGGAAGGTTTCAAATCATTACTTTCCATATTAAGAAACCAAAAAAATAAGACTACATGAAACACAGGGTAAGCCAAAGAAAATGGATAACAAATATCAGAATGGAAATCAATAAAATAGAATAAAATAAAATAAAATAAAATAAAATAAAATAAAATAAAAAACAGGAAAAAAACACAAAAATCAGTGAAATCAAAATCTGCTTCTTTAAGATGAATTCAATTGATAAATCTCTAGGCAGTGATGAGGAGAAAAACAATAGAACAAACATTAACAAATCAGGACTGAGCAAAGTGATACTATCACAGATTATACATATATTAAGAGGATAATAAGGAAATATCATGAACACCTTCATGCCAATAAATTTGACAATACAGATGAAATGGACAAATTAATTGAAAAACTCAAACTACCAAAAATTCTTCCAAAAAAAAAAACCCAACAAATAAATAAAGAACCTGAATAGCCCTATAGATAGTATAGAAATTAAATTTAAAAATTTTTAAATTACAAAGTTAAAAGCTTTCCAACAAATACACACACACACACATACACACACACACACACACACCTCACTCTAGACGCAGATGTCTTCACTGGTGAATTCCACCAAACATTTAAACAGCACATGTCAATTCTACAATACTCCTGCAGAAAGTTGAAGAAGAGGGAATACTTCCTAATACATTCTATGAGACCTACCCTACCCTAATATCAAAACCCTCAGCATATAAAATTTGAAGGGACACAAACATAGACAATTTGTAACAACTCCCCTGATAGATAGACAGAAGTAAAATGCTAAGATATGAGTATAAAATTAATAAATTATATTCACATCAGGAATTAAGAAGAAGACTTACTTCTCTATTGGTAGGAAAGAAAAGGTGGATAAAGAGAAGGATGGAAGCAAGGCTTTGCACAGATGAGTGTTGATGACCAAATATGATAGGGCTTGCAGCCAGGGGAGGAAAAAGATTCAAGGCAGAAGAAATAAGGCAATAAAATGTGTAAAGAAGAGAAAAGGAGAACTATACTGAGGAACACAGTCTATATTCAGTTCTGGCCCTTGGCATAGCTAAGGAGAGAAGGTGAAAAGAAGTCTGTAAAATTCATTAGAGTTCTAGCATAAGGGACCTGCATGCTAGGTTACTGACTCCTGACATTCAGTTCAGTTTGCCTTTCCTCCATTCCTTCCCCAAATACATGGACTGCATATAACAGACATGGTTTCAACATACATGTTAACTTGCTCACTCACAAATTTCCTAGCCTTGTGAACTGAATGTGTTTCATACGTATTCTATCTCAGACCATATCTTTTATTTAATCAGCTCTCCTAACAAGATTTCAAACTGGAAAGTACTCCATGTTGTTAATGATAACCTCTGTCTTCTACCTCTCCACTTTCTCTGATCTAAAAAAACTTGCTCTTTGAAAAATGAACACATACTCAGATCTCAAATCCGTGTTATTTCACCTAAAGGGAGTTTGGATTCAACCTGTCAGTGAGCCTTCTTTAGTGTCCTAGAAATTCATAGATACCATAGTCCTAGCCTGGAGAGTACAGGGCTGAGATTAGCTACAGAAGAGCTACACTGCATGGGTCTGGAGGCAGGCACAAATCCACACATGGGTCACAAGAGATGTGCATCCAAATTGCCATCAAAATAAGAAACCCAAGACAAAATTCTATCAGGACCCAGAGAGTACAGCTAAAGGACTGCAGAGCTGGGGAGGATAAAAGTTGAGAATGGATAGTACAAATAGGCAAGGGGTAAAGCTGTCTAGGTAGAAAAAAAAAATCTGTATTCCCTGCAGATTGGTACGGGGAAGTAGTGTGATACATTAAATATACTTAGGACAAAACTATAGCTCCACCTCAAATATCTTACATTTTTACAGAGCTGCAGAGGGCATTCACACACACTGTATATCCTTATTTTATGCCTACAATTCTGAGAGGCTACTAAGTCTAGAAATTGAAACTTAGAGATGTAATTCTACCAGTTATTCACTTAGTAAGTGTTGGAACTAGTGATTAAGTCTGAGATCTATAATTACAGATTTCCTTTCTACTTAATTTTTAAACTAATCTATGTACTTGGGGCACTATATTGCTTTGTCTTCCAAGGTAAAATATAGCTGGGTGTAATGAAAATATTTTGGAAAGAGAGGTAGCAACCTAAGTAAACTACAGGAGAAAAAATTGAACATTGAAGCTACAAAAGGTCTTAAAGATCATTTTAGTCTACTTCCTTCACTGATCGAGTGAGAATACTGCAACCTAGAAATTAAGAGATTATCTAAGGCAATGTTGTCCAAAAGAGGTATAATGCAAGCCATAAATGCTAGCTAGCCACATATGAAATTGTAAATTTTCTAATGGTCACATTAAATAAAAAGAAGCAAATGAAACTAATTTAGTATTTTATTTAATCTAACGTAACCAAAATATTATCAATTCAATATAAAATCAATATAATAAATTGTTAAAGAGATAGACTATATTCTCTTTTTTCTTAAATATTTGTTATCTTGTATGTAATTTACACTTTCAGTAAATTTTTACTAGCCATATTTTAATACTCAACCACATGTGGCTAGGTGTAAAGCCATCAAACACTATAATGAAGATAGAATGAGCACTCTGAAATTCTGATTCTTGGCAGAGTACATAACCAAATTCACTATGTCACTTCCCCGCCTAATAAATAATTGTGCCTTCCCTGATAAAATGAGTTCAAGTAAACTCAAGTATTTCCCAGGTTCAGTTCATTCCAAATAGCTTAAAATGTTCCTAATGAAAACATGTTATACTCAGAGTTTTCTGTAACATATAGTGAATAATTGTAAAAAGAAAAAAATCTAAGAATGAGTCTTCCAACAGAGACATTCCCTTTAAGAAATAATCAGAGTGGTTCAGTTGGTTAAGCTTCTGACTTTGGCTCAGGTCATGATCTCATGGCTAGTAAGTTTGAGCCCCGCATCAGGCTGTGTGCTGACAGCTCAGAGCCAGGAGCCTACTTTGGATTCTGTGTCTCCCTTTCTCTCTCCCCCTCCCCTGTTCATGCTCGCTTGCTCTTGCTCTCTCTCTCTCTCTCTCTCTCTCAAAAGTAAATATTAAAAAAATTTTTTAAATAATCAAAGGAACCTATTATATATATGATCCATATCAATAGATAATGGAAAAGCCATCAATGTTTTACTCCAATTTGTATCACTAAGGTGGCAAAAATCCAGTTATTATTAACAATAAAAAGACATTTATTTTCTAGCCATTTCTTTCAAATACAAATATGAAATTTTACTGAGCATTAAACTTTACAAATGGATTTATTTTTCAACTACAAAATTATCTTCCCACCCTTTTGTCTGACATTAATGTATACCTATATTAACAACAAATATATACTATGCTTTTACTGGAATTATTATTAAATTACAGGTACAAAATGGCCACTCTCATGAGATGTGTTTGCAAATTAGAATAATATTTTAAATTGGTTCACTGTTTTTAATTTTATAAAGTATTTCCTCTCTGTAAAAGCCAATATAGTTTCTAAACTTTTTACTTTATATTTTATTATTTTGGAGAGAGTGTGTGAGTGAGGGAGATGGGTAGAAGGGGAGAGAGACAGAGAGAGACACAAAGAGAGGGAGAAAGAGAGAGAATCTTAAGTAGACTCCATGCTTAGTGCAAAGCCTGACATAGGGCTCCATCCCACAACCCTGGGATCATGACCTGAGCCAAAAACAAGAGTCGTACCCTCAACTGACTGAACCACCCACGTGCCCCTAATTTCCAAATTTAAATTTTACTCATCAGCCCTAATATAGCTTAATCCTAGATTGAACAGAGAATTAGCAAAATTTGAAATACTTATTTTCATTTACCAAAATGCATAAGCTTTCCAAGGTTAGCATTCTAATTTGCCAATAATGCCTCATTGTGACTTTAAAAAGTCATATCTGTAAATTATAGCATAAGAATAAAGATGTATCAACAATAAGGGATCATACATTTAAAAATTTTTAATGTGTTCAAATCACAGATACGGCGTTGAGATGGCTGCATCATTATTACCATCACTGTCATCACTCTCACCATCATCATTACTACCAACAAACTTCATAAAATGCCAAGACTGCAGCGCAAAGAAATCACTTTATGCTATTTTTTTCCTCAGAAATGAGTTAAATAATTTTTCCAGTAAAATTATTTTTTATGTCAAATAATCAAGCCATTTTTATAATATTATGACAAAATGAAGACATATCTTGGTCTAATATTTAACTGAAGGTAAAATCATAAATATTTCTGATAACTAGAAATGTATTACATAATTATACTAAAACTGCTTAAACAATTCTCCTGATCTTAATTTATAGATTTTGGTATTAGGTATCAATTCTTATGTTTTACAAGGTAAGGTCCAACTTCAGCATATTAAATGATATTTCAGTGGCTTATAATACTAAAAGCTCTCCCAAAGGAACCAGTTTCTGATCTACATAAATGAGTTAGAGTAATCTTCTGAAATTACACAAGGTTTCAGAAAATAATCTAATTCTATACATTTATACATGCAAGCCACATTCTATCATACTTTAAGAAAAAAAAGAAAGAAAAGAGGAAGGAGAGAGAGAGAGAGAGAGAGAAGAAGGAAGGAAAGAAGGAGGGAGGGGGAGGAGGGGAAGAACAAAAGGAGGAAGGAAATATTTCTATTTGTATTTGTACAATTTTGAAATATGTAAAACTAAATATATCAAGTCCTATTATCTAACTGAAGGTATCTAAGTTTCTATTTGGGACTGCATTAGAAAGTCTAATTTGGTTTTGTGTGGTGTTAATAAAATATAAAAAATGCTTCCTATGGAAAGAGAATTTAAATTTAAAAAAAAATTAAAGTAGTATTAGGAAGGTTTACTTTTACTGAGGAAAAAAAGAAAAGTCACATTTCTAAGGCAGAAAATTTCTTTAAGCTTCAAAAGAATGTTTTGATTTGAAAACTACAGATTTCAATCAGATTTTAATACAGATATTTCCATTTATCTTTTTTCAAACTGGCTTCGACTGCCAAAAGTTTTCCTGACTTTAGTGCCAAAAATAGTTACTTAAAAAGCTCCTTATTCACCATACTTTAGATTACATAAAGAAGTAATTTCCTCTCCAGATTTCACTTATTTAATCATATTGTAATTCTGTAAAACAATAGCTTCACAGACAAGAAAAAATCTTTTCTTCTTGTCTTCCTCATCATGAAACAGTAATTGAATGCCTATTGTGTAATCAATGGATTTCTAAATTCATTACTAAAGAATAGATATATTAATGAGTTTTAATCATGTGCTGAGTTTATCTAACAATGTTTTATATAGGAATATAGAAAAGCAAATTTGGACTTAGCTTTAAAAATGAGCCATTTAAGTTTTAATCGTGGGTCATTTATTATTTGGAAACATTTCTTAAATATTTATTCAATTATTTTAATGTATAGTTAATTTAGGAAAATAGGTATGCCTGTACCATCATCATATCAATGATACATACACAAGAAAGCCTCCCAAACTATAGCTTCCTCTGTAAATCACATAATATTCCTGTGTCTGCACATTTTTTCCCACTTCCTTCCGTAAATTCAAACTACCAAGTCTATCAAGTTTTAGAACTCTAAAACCTGAAACTGTTGTTCCATAAATGAGAAAACTCCAGATGTCATTTAATTTATACTATTTATGAAGAATAGTTAAGGAGGCTCCATAAAATAAAAAAAACATAATGATAACAAATGTTTTGTTTTATGTGCATTTTCCCATTTTAATTCACCTCTCCTATTAAATGATTAGCTACTTACTATGAAATTCCAACTGACTTAAAACAACACATTAAATTCATCTATAAAAATCTATTAAAAAGAAATTAAAATTTGGACCAAAGTAACATCACAAATGAGGCAAAGTAGGATGCTCCAGGAATGAGTCTATCTATTTATTGTTGAAACAATTGTTGAAGTGTCAAGAACTGTCAGAATAAACTATCTCAGTACTCTGAAGTCTAGAGGAACACTCTGAAGTCTAGAGGAATCCAGGGGAGGCTGAATGAAAAAGTGGTAAAGTTGCTGATAAATTTTCTCAAATTTGGTGTTTCACATAGCAGCTATCATCCTCCAGTTCCCAGCCCCACGGCAAGAAGCCATGGGGTGATCACATAGTATTCTTGGTGCAACTTACTCGTGTCAGGAAATAAGCACATTGTCCAATAAAACTGGGGTTGTGTATTTTGATTTGTCTGTCAGTGAGGGACCATCACAGAAGCTGGCCATTGTTCCAAACTTATTGGGCTAAAGCAGCTTCCTAGATAGCAAAAAATTTTAGAGACAGAGAACTATTTTTTATCTTTCCTTTTTGTATCCAGGCTTTCAAGGAATTCTCTGTAAGATCACTAGCTAAACATGCAACACATACTCAGTGACTACACATTAAAAAGAATACAGTTGAGGGGTGAGGGGAATAGAAAATCCACTAAACAAATGGATGACCTCAGACTTCATCAAGTAACAAAACAAAAAATCCCTAGGGAGGGAAAAGAATCTGACTTCTAAGTTACCATATTACAATATTCAAAATATTCAATTCTCCACAAAAAAATTACAAAATATGCAAAACAATAGGAAAGTATGGTTTGTTTACAGGAAAAAAACAAACAAACAAACAAAAAAACAACTGAAACCATTCCTAAAGGAAGCCCAGTCATTGGACTTAACTATACAAAGACTTAATTGCTGTCTTAAGCTTAGGAAGCTGCAGGAAACCATGAACAAAGAACAAAAGGAAATCAGGAGAATAAGGTATGAACAAGTAGGGAACATCAATAAATGCAGAAATTAAAAAAGAAGATATAAAGAAATGGAAAAAGATTCTGTGCTCATGGATTGGAAGAATAAATATTGTTAAAATGTCAATACTATATTCAATGCAATCCCAATCAAAATTGCACCAGCATTCTTCTCGAGGCTAGAACAAGAAATCCTAAAATTTGTATGGAACCACAAAAGACCCCGAATAGCCAAAGTAATTTTGAAGAAGAAGACCAAAGCAGGAGGCATCACAATCCCAGACTTTAGCCTCTACTACAAAGCTGTCATCATCAAGACAGCATGGTATTGGCACAAAAACAGACACATAGACCAATGGAATAGAATAGAGACTCCAGAATTGGACCCACAAACATATGGCCAACTAATCTTTGACAAAGCAGGAAAGAATATCCAATGGAATAAAGACAGTCTCTTTAACAAATGGTGCTGGGAGAACTGGACAGCAACTTGCAGAAGGTTGAAACTAGACCACTTTCTCACACCATTCACAAAAATAAACTCAAAATGGATAAAGGACCTGAATGTGAGACAGGAAAACATCAAAACCCTAGATGAGAAAGCAGGAAAAGACCTCTCTGACCTCAGCCGTAGCAATCTCTTACTCGACACATCCCCAAAGGCAAGGGAATTAAAAGCAAAAATGAATTACTGGGACCTTATGAAGATAAAAAGCTTCTGCACAGCAAAGGAAACAACCAACAAAACTAAAAGGCAACCAACGGAATGGGAAAAAGATATTTGCAAATGACATATCGGACAAAGGGCTAGTATCCAAAATCTATAAAGAGCTCACCAAACTCTACACCCAAAAAACAAAACAAAACAAAAAACAGTGAAGAAATGGGCAGAAAACATGAATAGACACTTCTCTAAAGAAGACATCCGGATGGCCAACAGGCACATGAAAAGATGTTCAACGTCGCTCCTCATCAGGGAAATACAAATCAAAACCACACTCACATACCACCTCACGCCAGTCAGAGTGGCCAAAATGAACAAATCAGGAGACTATAGATGCTAAAGAGGATGTGGAGAAACGGGAACCCTCTTGCACTGTTGGTGGGAATGCAAACTGGTGCAGCCACTCTGGAAAACAGTGTGGAGGTTCCTCAAAAAATTAAAAATAGATCTATCCTATGACCCAGCAATAGCACTGCTAGGAATTTACCCAAGGGATACAGGCATGCTGATGCATAGGGGCACTTGTACCCCAATGTTTCTAGCAGCACTTTCAGCAATAGCCAGATTATGGAAAGAGCCTAAATGTCCATCAACTGATGAATGGATAAAGAAATTGTGGTTTATATACTCAATGGAATACTACACAGCAATGAGAAAGAATGAAATATGGCCTTGTGTAGCAATGTGGATGGAACTGGAAGAGTGTTATGCTAAGTGAAATAAGTCATATAGAGAAAAACAGACACCATATGTTTTCACTCTTATGTGGATCCTGAGAAACTTAACAGAAGACCATGGGGTAGGGGAAGAAAAAAAAAAGTTACATAGGGAGGGAGCCAAACCATAAGAGATTCTTGAAAACTGAGAACAATCTGAAGGTTGATGGGGGTTGGGAGGGAGGGGGGGTAGATGATGGGTATTGAGGAGGGCACCTGTTGGAATGAACACTGGGTGTTGTGTGGAAGCCAATTTGACAATAAATTTCATATTTAAAAAAAATAATAAAATAAAATATAAATAAATAAATAAGGAATCAAATAGAAATTATGGAGCTGAAAACGCACAGTAACTGAAATAAAAAAAAATTCCTAAAAGGGTTCAATAGTGGTTTTGTCAGGCAGAAGAAAGAACCAGTGAACTTGAAGGTAAAGCAATTGAAATTACCCAATCTGAGGAGCAGAAAGGAAAAAACATTTTTTTTTTTCAAAATGAAGAAATCCAAACCACTGAAAGAACAACAAACCATCAAGCATATCAACATATGCATCATGAAAATCCCACAAGAAGGAGGGGAGAAAAGAAGAGAAAAAGATTTTTCTTAAATAGTTAAACCTGTTTATTCATGGATTCCCTATTGCAAATTCACATGCTCACTGAAATTTATTTGTAACCCCTACATGAACATTCACCAGAGTTTTCATAGTCATTTATGCACATGTGTAGGCCAGCAAAAAATTCCAGTTGTCTAATATGTGCATTCCCAGTTGAGGTCAAAAAAAAAAAAAAAGAAAAAAAAAAAAAGAAAAAACTGCCTTCTTGTTCAAGCTCTCATACTCAGTATCATTTTTGGTCCACTTAATTACAATTACAGTGTGTGTGTGTGTGTGTGTGTGTGTGTGTGTGTGTGCGCGCGCGCGTTTGCTTTTTGGTAGGGTTCCACTGTTTAAAATAGTCCAAACATGGTGCTAAAGTGCAGGCTAATATTCCTAAAGACCAATAAGCTGTGACGTGCCTTTTGGAGAAAACTGGTGTTCAGGCATCAGTTACACAGTCTGGTGGCTATGAGTTCAATGTTAATGAATCAATAATACAGTACATCCAGACAAAGGTAAAAAAAAAATATTTGTCAGTCTTTGTCAGCGCACTCCAGCAAGTGCTAAAGTAACATTTAGAGTATGTGATGAAGCTATGGACAGATGGAAAAGCATCTAAATTTGTGGATTTGTAAGATGACAACCAATAACAAAAACTATAGTGGAAAGCATTGTTCTGAGGCTAAAAGCTAAATAAATTATAGTAATATTAAAGGACCAGAAAATGTTAAATTCTATTGGTTAATATTTTATTATCAAGAGAAAATAATGTATATAACTAATTATGTGTAAAAATTAAATATTAAATAGGTGTCCTTAAAGAGATGTACAAAAAAAAAAAAAAAAAAGGGGAGAGATACACACATAAAACAAAGTTATGTAGTGATTGGTTGACAAAAATTTGTGACCAGAAGCTCCCAGAAACCTAATCCTGTACTTCCACTAAAAGCAATGGCTCAATATTCTCTAATTCAGTGTTTTCAGTGACTTTATAAAAATAACTGCTATGAATAAAGAGAATCAAATGCAAAGAGATTAAAATCAGTAATCAAAAACCTCCAAACAAAAATATAGAACCAGACGGGATTTCACTGGTGAATTTTACCAATATTTAAAGATTTAACACAAACTCTCTCAAACTCTTTCAGAAGATAGGAGGGAACACTTCATAACACATTCTGTGAGGCCACTTTTGACCTAATACAAAAGCCTTTAAAAGTTAAAAAAAAATTACCATATGACACAGGAATTACATCCTAGATATATATCCATAAAAAATAAAACACATGTCCACAAAGAAACTTGTACACAAATATTTATAGCAACCTTATTTATAATAGCCAAAAGGTAGAAACAACCTAACCACCTATCAACAAATACACAAATTGTGATATATATGACTATTATTCAGCCATAAAGAGGAGTGAAGCACTGATATATGCCACAACTTGAATGAGCCTCAAAAACTTTATACTAAGTGAAAGAAGAAAGACACAAATGTCACATATTGTATGATTCGTTTATATAAAATATCCAGAATAGGTAAATACAGAGCAACAAAAACCAGATAATGGTAGCCAGGGGATATGGAGAGGAGAAGATAGAGAGTGAACACTTAAATAGGTATGGGGTGTTTTCTGGAGATGATGAAAACTTTTGAAACTAGAGGTGGTTGTTGAACAACACTTAAATTGCACTAAATGCTACTAAATTGTACACTTTGAAATGAGTTGTATGTTATGTGAATTTCACTTCAATTAAAGAAAGGAAGAGAAAAAAATGACAATAAAACAAATCCATGGTTTCCTGAGAAGAAGATACTATCAGTTACTTCCCCCAAAATGAGGCTGCTAATCTGTCTACTGCTTCTCAACATGTTAAGTATAAAAGACACAGGCCTGATGGTGGCTAAACATAATGTTCTGACAATCTTAGCCCATTTCTAACATCATACTTTCATCAGCATGGAAGTTGCCAATCTAATCCAAATGCCACTGAAAATCCACCGAATAAACTAAAAGTTCCTCAAAGCACATTGTTTTTTGATAGCATAGATTTGTCCCTACTTGTTTCAAGTTATTGGCCTGTCCTAATGATGGGGCAGAGCAGGCAAGGGGGGGATCCAGGCCTAAAAAAAAAAAGGTTCAGGGGCACTTCATTTACACACAGATGAGTTTTCTTGCAATTTTAATTATTTAGAACCCAGCCAACAAACCAAAAGGTCAAAAGCAGCTCCTCCACAGTGCTTGTATTTACAGAAGCCCATATCCTAACATGTATTCATAAAGGAGTTACTCAGGTCTTCCCTCATCCATAGACTATGTATTTTTGCTAAAGCTATAGTTCTTTGAGCCACAATATTTCCCAATGTTATGCTAACTAGGAACAGCAAATGAGAAGTGAGACAGTAGCTGCTAAAGAATGGCAGTATTAGACTTCCAGGGAAGATGGCAGGATATAAGACAGTTCCTTGTCTCATGGAAACACCTAGATAACCCCCACATCAGTATAATCCAGAAAACAATCCAAAGACTGCCAGAACAAACTCTCTACAGTTAACCAGAGAGAGGAGGTCACATTGAAAATGGTAGGAAAGGTGGAGGCATGGTCAAGAACCAAACTAACTTGCAAGACTAACCACAAATGAGAGGAACACAATGCGTACGGAGAAGGGAGAGGAAGAGACCCCACACGAAGCACCCCACACATGGGGGACTGCACCGGAAAGACAAATCCCCATAACACATGGTTTTGAAAACCAGAGGGTCTTAATTTCATGAGTTTTTACAATCAGTGGGACTCAGCACCAGGAACTTTAAAAATCAACGTTAAAAACTTTCAGGGCTTGGCTCTGAAAGACCCAGAGGACAACAGGAAACAGTCCTCACCCTTAAAGAGACAGCATAACCAACAGCCTCAAGGAGATACAGCATGGAAGCAGCAGTTTGCAAAGTCCCTGGGGTATAAGGGAAGGAGATTTATTTACTAGCACCAGAATGTGCGCAGGAGGGGCAGGGATCTTTAGGAGACTTCTCCAAAAATAAGAGCTGGTGCCATTTCTCTCCCCACCTCCAGCCAAGATACCCAGGCAACTGCCAGAACTAGCATGAACACTGGCCACCTAGCTTGCTAACACCTCATGCCCTGCCCCCACATTCTCCTGCTGACTGCTCCATTCAACCTAACCTTGGCAGGAGTCCATTCAAAGCCACCACAAGCATCTCCTTATGCAAGCAGCTCCGACAGTTGGCCAGCTCCACTCCAAAATGACTCTTACCTTGCAGAGAGAGAAAGATAACCACACATACCAGTTCCACAGCAGCCCTAGCAGTGGGCTTGGGGCAGACATCTGATCTGACTGCTGGCCATGCCACCAACAAAAACTTCACAGGGGGCAGCACAAAGACAGAACCTGGTAGTTCAGGGTCACTGCAACCCCAACAGACCAACTGGGAGCAGACATCTGGTCTGACAGCAGCCTCTCCACCACCAACAACAAAAGCCTCTCAGAGGACAATGCAGGGAGAGCACCCAGCAGTTCAGTGTTATTGTAATCAAAACAGTACGGGACTAGCACAAAAACAGACACATAGATCAATGGAACAGAATAGAGAACCCAGAAGTAAACCTATGATTATGGTCAACTAATATACGACAAAGGAGGCAAGGATATATATTAGGAAAAAGTCTCTTCAACAAAGGGTTCTAGGAAAACTAGAGATGAAAAAGAATGAAACTGGACCACTTTCTTACACCATACACAAAAATAAACACAAAGTGGATTAAGTACCTAAATGTGAGACCTAAGACCATAAAATTCCTAGAAGAAAATATAGGCAGTAATCTCTTTGACATCAGCCATGGAAACATTTTTCTAGATATGTCTCCTTTGGCAAGGGAAACAAAAGCAAAATTAAACTATTGGGACTACACTAAAACAAGAAGCTTTTGCACACCAAGGAAAACCATCAATAAAACAAAAAGACAACCCACCAAATGGGAGATGATATCTGCAAATGATATATCCAATAAGGGGTTAATATCCAAAATATATAAAGCAGATATTCAACTTAATACCCAAAAAACAGATAATCCAATTAAAAATGGGCAGATATGAACAGACATTTCTCCAAAAAAGACCATACAGATGGTCAACAGACACATGAAAAGATGCTCAATATCACTCATCATCAGTGCAAATCAAAACCACAATATCACCTCCCACCTGTCAGAATGGCTAAAATTAAAAACACAAGAAACAAAAAGTATCAGAGAGAATGTGGGGAAAAAGGAATCATCATGCATTGTTGGTGATAATGCAAGCTGATATAGCCACTGTGAAAGAAAATATGGAGGTTCCTCAAAAAATAAAAATAGATGGGCACCTGGGTGGCTCAGTCATTAAGCATCTCAGGTCATGATCTCAGATAGTGAGTTCAAGTCTCACATTGGATGAGCTCAAGCCCCTCTTCAGGTAAGCCCCGCTTCTCTCTTTCTCTCTCTCTCTCTCTCTCTCAATCTCTCTCTCTCTCTCCCCCTCTCCCTCTGTCCCTCATTCACCTGTGCCCTCTCCCTCTTAAAATAAAAATAAAAATAAAATAGAATTGCGATATGATCCTGTAATTCCACTACTAGGTATTTACCCAAAGAATACAAAAACACTAATTTGAAAAGATAAATGCACCCATATGTTTATTGCAGTACTACTTATAATAGCCAAGATATGGAAGCAACTCAAGTGTCCATCCATAGATTAATGGATAAAGAAGATATGGCATATATATATATATATATATATATATATATATACACAATGGAATATTAGTAATTAAAAAAATAAAATAAAATCTTGCTATTTGCAACAACACGGATGGAGCTAGAGAGTATAATGCTAAGTGAAATAAATCAGTTAGAGAAAGACAAATACCACATGATACCATTCATATGTGGAAAGAAAGAAAGAAACAAACAAACAAACAAAAAACAGACTCTTAAATACAGAGAACAAACTATTGGTTACCAGGGCAGGAGGATGGGGGGATGGGTGAAACAGGTGAAGGGGATTAAGAGCACACTTAAGGAGATGAGCGCTGAGTAATATATAAAATTGTTGAATCATTATATTGTACAACCAAAATTAATATAACACTGTTAATTATACCTGTGTTAAAAATATTTTTTAAAAAAAAAGAATGGCAATTTTACATAAAGAACAGTGGCTGACCAATTACAAAAAGCATATGTAAGGACTCAGGCAGCATAACCATCCAGAACTATCTAATAAACAAGCAAACAGCCCTTAAGGAAAAATCAAAGTGTAGTAAATGATCTTCATGTTATCACAAAGTCATCAACAAATGGTTACCCATTTGTTGTTAAACAAATGGAGAAGTATGACATATACTTTTATAAGATCTCCACCAAATATACTTAAAATCAAAAGTAGCTGGCATTTAAGACAACAACTATTACCAGAAAAATCCACTTTGTTGCAATATCCTAATGAATATCTGCAGGGGATTTAGAAGTTGATCATATTAGTCTATTAGTACTTATAATAATATCTTCTACTACTTTTTTCTTCTGAGGAAAAAAAAAACCTTAACCTCATTAAAGGGCAACTGTACTTTAACAGAAAGAGTCCTAGGCTTATGGTCACTCACTTCCGTATCTTGTTTCTGCTGCTTCTTTCTAGCTATGTTACTTTTTAAGAAATTGACTATTCTGTCTTGTTTTCCTACGTAAAACAGATATAATAATATTTTCTTCACTGGAAGTTCTAGTTGATAGAGTGGCTAACAAACTTGGAGAATTCACTTTTCCAAAAGATAGTGCTAGAGGGGGTTCCGGAAGATGGCGGCGTAGGAGGACGCGGGGCTCACAGCGCGTCCTGCCGATCACTTAGATTCCACCTACACCTGCCTAAAGAACCCAGAAAACCGCCAGAGGATTAGCAGAAGGGAGTCTCCGGAGTCAAGCGCAGACCAGAGGCCCACGGAAGAGGGTAGGAAGGGCGGCGAGGCGGTGCGCGCTCCACGGACTGGCTGGAGGGAGCCGGGGCGGAGGGGCGGCTCGCCGGCCAAGCAGAGCCCCCGAGTCTGGCTGGCAAAAGCGGAGGGGCCGGACGGACTGTGTTCCGACAGCAAGCGCGACTTAGCGTCTGGGAGGTCAGAAGTTAACAGCTCTGCTCGGAAAGCGGGAAGGCTGGAGGACAAAGGGAGGGAGAGCTGCTGAGCCCCCGGACGGCAGAGCTCAGCTTGGCGGGGAACAAAGGCGCTCACCAGCGCCATCTCCCCCGCCCATCCCCCAGCCAAAATCCCAAAGGGAACCAGTTCCTGCCAGGGAACTTGCTCGCTCCGCGCAAACACCCAACTCTGTGCTTCTGCGGAGCCAAACCTCCGGCAGCGGATCTGACTCCCTCCCGCTGCCACAGGGCTCCTCCTGAAGTGGATCACCTAAGGAGAAGCGAGCTAAGCCTGCCCCTCCAGCCCCCGTGCACCTTGCCTACCCACCCCAGCTAATACGCCAGATCCCCAGCAACACAAGCCTGGCAGTGTACAAGTAGCCCAGACGGGACACGCCACCCCACAGTGAATCCCGCCCCTAGGAGAGGGGAAGAGAAGGCACACACCAGTCTGACTGTGGCCCCAGCAGTGGGCTGGGGGCAGACATCGGGTCGGACTGCGGCCCCGCCCACTAAATCCAGTTATACACCACAGCACAGGGGAAGTGCCCTGCAGGTCCTCACCACGCCAGGGACTCTCCAAAATGACCAAACGGAAGAATTCCCCTCAGAAGAATCTCCAGGAAATAACAACAGCTAATGAACTGATCAAAAAGGATTTAAATAATATAACAGAAAGTGAATTTAGAATAATAGTCATAAAATTAATCGCTGGGCTTGAAAACAGTATACAGGACAGCAGAGAATCTCTTGCCACAAAGATCAAGGGACTAAGGAACAGTCACGAGGAGTTGAAAAACGCTTTAAATGAATTGCAAAACAAAATGGAATCCGCGATGGCTCGGCTTGAAGAGGCAGAGGAGAGAATAGGTGAACTAGAAGATAAAGTTATGGAGAAAGAGGAAGCTGAAAGAAAGAGAGATAAAAAAATCCAGGAGTATGAGGGGAAAATTAGAGAACTAAGTGATACACTAAAAAAAAATAATATACGCATAATTGGTATCCCAGAGGAGGAAGAGAGAGGGAAGGGTGCTGAAGGGGTACTTGAACAAATTATAGCTGAGAACTTCCCTGAACTGGGGAAGGAAAAAGGCATTGAAATCCAAGAGGCACAGAGAACTCCCTTCAGACGTAACTTGAATCGATCTTCTGCACGACATATCATAGTGAAACTGGCAAAATACAAGGATAAAGAGAAAATTCTGAAAGCAGCAAGGGATAAACGTGCCCTCACATATAAAGGGAGACCTATAAGACTCGTGACTGATCTCTCCTTTGAAACTTGGCAGGCCAGAAAGGCTTGGCACGATATCTACAGTGTGCTAAACAGAAAAAATATGCAGCCGAGAATCCTTTATCCAGCAAGTCTGTCATTTAGAATAGAAGGAGAGATAAAGGTCTTCCCAAACAAACAAAAACTGAAGGAATTTGTCACCACAAAACCAGCCCTACAAGAGATCCTAAGGGGGATCCTGTGAGACAAAGTACCAGAGACATCACTACAAGCATAAAACATACAGACATCACAATGACTCTAAACCCATATCTTTCTATAATAACACTGAATGTAAATGGATTAAATGCGCCAACTAAAAGACATAGGGTATCAGAATGGATAAAAAAACAAGACCCATCTATTTGCTGTCTACAAGAGACTCATTTTAGATCTGAGGACACCTTTAGATTGAGAGTGAGGGGATGGAGAACTATTTATCATGCTCCTGGAAGCCAAAAGAAAGCTGGAGTAGCCATACTTATATCAGACAAACTAGACTTTAAATTAAAGGCTGTAACAAGAGATGAAGAAGGGCATTATATAATAATCACAGGGTCTATCCACCAGGAAGAGCTAACTATTATAAATGTCTATGCGCCAAATACCCGAGCCCCCAGATATATAAAACAATTACTCATAAACATAAGCAACCTTATTGATAAGAATGTGGTCATTGCAGGGGACTTTAACACCCCACTTACAGAAATGGATAGATCATCTAGACACACAGTCAATAAAGAAACAAGGGCCCTGAATGATACATTGGATCAGATGGACTTGACAGATATATTTAGAACTCTGCATCCCAAAGCAACAGAATATACTTTCTTCTCGAGTGCACATGGAACATTCTCCAAGATAGATCATATACTGGGTCACAAAGCAGCCCTTCATAAGTTTACAAGAATTGAAATTATACCATGCATACTTTCAGACCACAATGCTATGAAGCTTGAAATCAACCACAGGAAAAAGTCTGGAAAACCTCCAAAAGCATGGAGGTTAAAGAACACCCTACTAACGAATGAGTGGGTCAACCAGGCAATTAGAGAAGAAATTAAAACATATATGGAAACAAACGAAAATGAAAATACAACAATCCAAACGCTTTGGGATGCAGCGAAGGCAGTCCTGAGAGGAAAATACATTGCAATCCAGGCCTATCTCAAGAAACAAGAAAAATCCCAAATACAAAATCTAACAGCACACCTAAAGGAAATAGAAGCAGAACAGCAAAGGCAGCCTAAACCCAGCAGAAGAAGAGAAATCATAAAGATCAGAGCAGAAATAAACAATATAGAATCTAAAAAAACTGTAGAGCAGATCAACGAAACCAAGAGTTGGTTTTTTGAAAAAATAAACAAAATTGACAAACCTCTAGCCAGGCTTCTCAAAAAGAAAAGGGAGATGACCCAAATAGATAAAATCATGAATGAAAATGGAATGATTACAACCAATCCCTCAGAGATACAAACAATTATCAGGGAATACTATGAAAAATTATATGCCAGCAAATTGGACAACCTGGAAGAAATGGACAAATTTCTAAACACCCACACTCTTCCAACACTCAATCAGGAGGAAATAGAAAGCTTGAACAGACCCATAACCAGCGAAGAAATTGAATCGGTTATCAAAAATCTCCCAACAAATAAGAGTCCAGGACCAGATGGCTTCCCAGGGGAGTTCTACCAGACATTTAAAGCAGAGATAATACCCATCCTTCTCAAGCTATTCCAAGAAATAGAAAGGGAAGGAAAACTTCCAGACTCATTCTATGAAGCCAGTATTACTTTGATTCCTAAACCAGACAGAGACCCAGTAAAAAAAAGAGAACTACAGGCCAATATCCCTGATGAATATGGATGCAAAAATTCTTAATAAGATACTAGCAAATCGAATTCAACAGCATATAAAAAGAATTATTCACCATGATCAAGTGGGATTCATTCCTGGGATGCAGGGCTGGTTCAACATTCGCAAATCGATCAACGTGATACATCACATTAACAAAAAAAAAGAGAAGAACCATATGATCCTGTCAATCGAGGCAGAAAAGGCCTTTGACAAAATCCAGCACCCTTTCTTAATAAAAACCCTTGAGAAAGTCGGGATAGAAGGAACATACTTAAAGATCATAAAGGCCATTTATGAAAAGCCCACAGCTAACATCATCCTCAACGGGGAAAAACTGAGAGCTTTTTCCCTGAGATCAGGAACACGACAGGGATGCCCACTGTCACCGCTGCTGTTTAATATAGTGCTGGAAGTTCTAGCATCAGCAATCAGACAACAAAAGGAAATCAAAGGCATCAAAATTGGCAAAGATGAAGTCAAGCTTTCGCTTTTTGCAGATGACATGATATTATACATGGAAAATCCGATAGACTCCACCAAAAGTCTGCTAGAACTGATACATGAATTCAGCAAAGTTGCAGGATACAAAATCAATGTGCAGAAATCAGTTGCATTCTTATACACTAACAATGAAGCAACAGAAAGACAAATGAAGAAACTGATCCCATTCACAATTGCACCAAGAAGCATAAAATACCTAGGAATAAATCTAACCAAAGATGTAAAAGATCTGTATGCTGAAAACTATAGAAAGCTTATGCAGGTAATTGAAGAAGATATAAAGAAATGGAAAGACATTCCCTGCTCATGGATTGGAAGAATAAATATTGTCAAAATGTCAATACTACCCAAAGCTATCTACACATTCAATGCAATCCCAATCAAAATTGCACCAGCATTCTTCTCGAAACTAGAACAAGCAATCCTAAAATTCATATGGAACCACAAAAGGCCCCGAATAGCCAAAGTAATTTTGAAGAAGAAGACCAAAGCAGGAGGCATCACAATCCCAGACTTTAGCCTCTACTACAAAGCTGTCATCATCAAGACAGCATGGTATTGGCATAAAAACAGACACATAGACCAATGGAATAGAATAGAAACCCCAGAACTAGACCCACAAACGTATGGCCAACTTATCTTTGACAAAGCAGGAAAGAACATCCAATGGAAAAAAGACAGTCTCTTTAACAAATGGTGCTGGGAGAACTGGACAGCAACATGCAGAAGGTTGAAACTAGACCACTTTCTCACACCATTCACAAAAATAAACTCAAAATGGATAAAGGACCTGAATGTGAGACAGGAAACCATCAAAACCTTAGAGGACAAAGCAGGAAAAGACCTCTCTGACCTCAGCCGTAGCAATCTCTTACTCGGCACATCCCCAAAGGCAAGGGAATTAAAAGCAAAAGTGAATTACTGGGACCTTATGAAGATAAAAAGCTTCTGCACAGCAAAGGAAACAACCAACAAAACTAAAAGGCAACCAACGGAATGGGAAAAGATATTTGCAAATGACACATCGGACAAAGGGCTAGTATCCAAAATCTATAAAGAGCTCATCAAACTCCACACCCGAAAAACAAATAACCCAGTGAAGAAATGGGCAGAAAACATGAATAGACACTTCTCTAAAGAAGACATCCGGATGGCCAACAGGCACATGAAAAGATGTTCAACGTCGCTCCTTATCAGGGAAATACAAATCAAAACCACACTCAGATACCACCTCACGCCAGTCAGAGTGGCCAAAATGAAGAAATCAGGAGACTATAGATGCTGGAGAGGATGTGGAGAAACAGGAACCCTCTTGCACTGTTGGTGGGAATGCAAATTGGTGCAGCCGCTCTGGAAAGCAGTGTGGAGGTTCCTCAGAAAATTAAAAATAGACCTACCCTATGACCCAGCAATAGCACTGCTAGGAATTTATCCAAGGGATACAGGAGTACTGATGCATAGGGGCACCTGTACCCCAATGTTTATAGCGGCACTCTCAACAATAGCCAAATTATGGAAAGAGCCTAAATGTCCATCAACTGATGAATGGATAAAGAAATTGTGGTTTATATACACAATGGAATACTACGTGGCAATGAGAAAAAATGAAATATGGCCTTTTGTAGCAACATGGATGGAACTGGAGAGTGTGATGCTAAGTGAAATAAGCCATACAGAGAAAGACAGATACCATATGGTTTCACTCTTATGTGGATCCTGAGAAACATAACAGAAACCCATGGGGGAGGGGAAGGAAAAAAAAAAAAAACAAAAGAGGTTAGAGTGGGAGAGAGCCAAAGCATAAGAGACTGTTAAAAACTGAGAACAAACTGAGGGTTGATGGGGGGTGGGAGGGAGGGCAGGGTGGGTGATGGGTATTGAGGAGGGCACCTTTTGGGATGAGCACTGGGTGTTGTATGGAAACCAATTTGACAGTAAATTTCATATATTAAAAAAATAAAAATAAAAAAAAAAAAGATAGTGCTAGAAGGCAATAAAAATGGTTTCAGGGAAAGATGATGATGTAAATGATGAAGCCATAAACAAAAGGCAGAGCTAAGAATCACTGAGAGAATTGTCACGGACTTCTCAAGGATTGTCTTCTCAAGTCACTGTTGGCAGAAGAATCCTAAAAAACTATGTTTGAATTGGAGTGGCAATTTACTGCTATATTCTCTTCCTCAGAGTTTATCTGCTGTCATATTCATTCCCCCAAAGCACAAACTTGATCAGATCACTGGTGCCTCCCTGGTTTCTATCCTCAACTCTGTTTTTGCTCCAGACCATCTTGGTGATTATCAACCAGAGCCACCATTGCTGGCCTTGGCCTCTCTCCTGCATTTAATACAAAGGAGACTACGAAAAGGCACCAAAGAAAAGAAAGACAAATTTGGAAGGATGAGTATAGCAGAATTCAATGGCGATAAAGCCATCATTGGCACAGGAGTATTTCATGAAACTATGAATTCTACAAGATAGATTTCATAGCAGGCTACTATTCATCATGGCTCTATCTAAAGATAGATGGAAATTACAATCATTAAGCTAACACTTTCTAGGAGTATGTCCTTGAGTAAGCTGTTATGTTTGTCTTCATGTTCTCAGCAAATGGAGACAAACAATACACACCTTAGGATTATGGTGAAGACTAAATAATATATGGAATTGAATGCATTTAGCAAAGGACCTATTAGTAGTAGCCCAACAAAAATAAGCTGTTCTAGCAATGTGTGAGAAGGCCTTCAATAAATAGACATGAAGTAATGTGTTAATTTCAATAATATGCAGGTAATACAATCATTACTACAAGATCCACACATCTTTATAACTCCTTTCATATATGCAGTGTGTATCTAAGCATGAACATGTGTGTTTTTTTTTAATCATTTGAAATTGGTAAAGGGCAGATTTTCAAATTGATTGCTGAAAAGCAACATCCCATTACTTGGCATTTCAATAAGCTGATTTGACAAATATAATTAAAAGAGAGCACATTTCTCTGTCTCAAAAATAAATAAACATTAAAAAAAATTTAAAAAATAAATAAAAAATAAATAAATAAAATAAAATAAAAGAGAGCACATATGCTCCAGGTAAGAAGTCAACATCGAAAAAGAAATACATGCACTTAAAAATTGGCTCTGCCAGAAATAGGCCACCCACTGCCCTTGATTGTTTTGGAAGTCCATTAAAATCAGTAAAGGAAACAGATACTAAAAACTTTAAAGTTCTTTTATGTTTACTTTCTTCAAGTAAAAATGCTATCTGTGACATGTAGACTTTAAAGGGTTACATTACTAAGGATTAAACTGATCCATTAAAGGAACAGGATAGCCTTATGTTGATACTTATTTTAAAATTGTGAAATGATGAAAGTAATTTCTGTGGCCCTTTTTAAACTATGAATCACAACAGAGTTAATGGAAGTTAATGTAAACAGCAACGAAATAATAAAACTGTAATTTGATAAAGGTATAGCCATCTACATTTCAATAAAAATGTATATGACATGTATAACTAAGTGATAGATGTATCATTTTACTCCTAAAGCTCTACTTAAATGATTACTCTATCTACATTTCCATCTCAAAAAAAAATTACTTTAGAATACACTTTACTTTGCCAGAAAGAACTTTTTCTCCACTGATTACTAAGATGAGATGTCATACTGTTAGCTGAGAGCATTTATAATGAAAAGTTTTCATTGTAACTTGTCACCAATATGATGCCTTCTAAAATCCCTCAGTATGAGTTTTAACAATCCCTGATTTCTTTTTGACACCTTTGAACAGAGCAGAGGAGTGGGATTACATAAAGCACCCTTTTGTGTTTCTTCCTTCCTCTTTCTTACCTGCATTCCCAATTTATAATTACTGTGAAAACTGGTTTTTTGGCTAGGAAAAAACTCCTAAGGATTTCAAAAGAAAACTCCTAAAAGGTTCCAGATATTCTAAAGCACATCTGAAAATGGAACGAGATGTTATTTAAATTTACTTAGTGAAAATTACCACAGTTGTGACAAGAGCTACAACGAACACAGTTACACAAGAACCACAAGTATGTGAAATAAACATTATACACCCTAGGTTCACAGCTTCATGAGTTTAAAATTCTTCAAACTGTACTCCAATGCATTTGCCTTGCTTTGCGCAGATTCTGTCCACTTGCTCTGACTCCATTCACACTTGACAGATGGTCACATCGTTCATGATATTTCCTGTTTAGCACCATATTTAAAAATCAACTGCAGGGGAATGCAGCCTGGCAGTGGACTTTCCTCCAATAAATATCCACACCGGGAGACATCAAAAACCTTTCTTCTTTCAGATGGAAATAAAACATTTGTGTTTATATTACCATAACTTTAGCTCACTTCATTTCCTGGTACTAACTACAGCCAATTACAGCTGATACCTATTATAAAATGTTAAAAGCCTTGATTTTCCATATAGTTGTCTCAAAAACATTTTTTTAAAGTAAAAGAAAGCTCTAGACTAATAATTTCAAATGATAAGCAGTTCTTTTTTGTTCCCTGACAATCAAATATTCAATTTCAGTGGCTTTCTTCTCTAATAAAATATCACTGACTTAAAATCTCTGATTTTTATGAATTTGAATCCTAGAAGTATCAATTAGACTACACTCATTGGTGCTAAATAATGTGAGAAATACAATGGACTTTTTTTTTTGTTAATTTACCAGCGTATTTTGGCATTCTAAGCCTTCTTTTATTTTAAGAGTAGGCTTCCAAGAAGCATAAACAAAAGAGTAAATAAAGCATTTAAATCACTAAAGTTTAAGAAAGAAATAGCTAGGGGCGCCTGGGTGGCTCAGTCTGTTAAGCGTCTGACTTCAGCTCAGGTCACGATCTCACCTTCTGTGAGTTCGAGCCCCGCGTCGGGCTCTGGGCTGATGGCTCAGAGCCTGGAGCCTGCTTCTGGTTCTGTGTCTCCCTCTCTCTGCCCCTCCCCCGTTCATGCTCTGTCTCTCTCTGTCTCAAAATAAATAAACGTTAAAAAATATATATATATTTTTTTTTTATTTTTTTTTTTAATTTTTTGACGTTTATTTATTTTTGAGACAGGGAGAGACAGCATGAACGGGGGAGGGTCAGAGAGAGAGGGAGACAGAGAATCTGAAACAGGCTCCATGCTCTGAGCTGTCAGCACAGAGCCCGACGCGGGGCTCGAACTCACAGACCGTGAGATCATGACCTGAGCCGAAGTCGGATGCTTAACCGACTGAGCCACCCAGGTGCCCCCAAAAAAAAATTTTTTAAAGAAAGAAATAGCTAATAGAATAAAATCTGAAAATTACAAGAGATTTATATCTATATTTCCAAAGGTTGGTAATATGTTAAATTTTAAAACCATGATAAAATATTTAATGGAAATATGTCATTAAATTTTTCTATTAAATATACACATAAGAAATAAAGAAGGGGCTGGAGGCCATAATTTTGGATTATTACTTTAATAGATAAAAGTTGAACTTAATAAAAAGTTGGTTTTTATTTCCAATAATAGCCTCTTTTTGTCCCCCTCTGTCACATAGTCAACTTAATTGAAGGATCCATCTGTGTAGCTGATACATAAAAATTTTCAAGTATTTAGAAAAGATAGAGTCACCACCATTTCTCTAACCAATAATAATTTCCTAATTTACAAGTTATAATATTTGGTGAACCTTATATTTAAATGAACTGTGACAATGAATCAGGAAAACTGATTTTTAAACCCCATCTTATGTCATTTTAGAGCTTTTAAATAGTCTTTCCATCTCTTTGGAATGAATGGCTAGCACTATCAGTCCTCTCATTTAACAAATGGCCAATCTCTTGAAGTCGAGCTCAAGTGCCTAAGGCAAATTGATAGCAAAGACAAAAATCAAAATCCAAACATTTCCAAACTATGAATATCATTTTCTTCACAAGTTCTGTGTGTATAAAGGAACAAAAGGCACATTTTTTGCCTGTGTTTTTGTGTTTTAAACAAATCTTTATGGAGAGTTTACTATTACTTAGCACTGTGCTGGTCGTGCAGTTAGAAAAAAGTGGTTAAGTTCCAAGTTCCTGCTAGAAGACTTCAGTTTGAGGCAGCTTCCAAACAAACGAGGAAGTGTAGGAAATATATATGGGTTTCTATGGTGGTCCCTTCACTGGTATGTACTTTCATTCTTAAATATAAAAAGCACTAACACATTCTTAATCCCAGATTTAGAGAAAATTTTGTGGGTTCCCTGTTCCCCAAATACATTCTTAATCCCAGATTTAGAGAAAATTTTGTGGGTTCCCTGTTCCCCAAACTTTTCCTATAAATGTATCCTTTCAAAGGGTGCTTCAAATTCCTCTTTCAACTTGGAGCAGTGTCCCTGAGAGTGTGGTGTCTTTGTTTACAGTGTTTTTTGAAATGATTTTAAATAGCAAACATAGGTACAGGTTTTTTGTTTTGTTTTGTTTTGTTTTTTAGTAGTAGTTACGTATTTATGTGAAACGCATTGTTTTTTCTTTTACTACATATATGCCAATATTCCTTTTAAATTTAGGGTTCTTTTAAAGCAACATAACAGAGGTGTCTGGGTGGCCCAGTCAGTTTAGCTTACAACTTCGGCTCAGGTCATGATCTCATGGCTCCTGAGTTCGAGCCCCACATTGGGTTCTGTGCTGACAGCTCAGAGCCTAGAGTCTACTTCGGATTCTGTGTCTCCCTCTCTGCCCCTCCGCAGCTCATTTTCTGTCTCTGTCTCCCTTTCTCTCTCTCTCTCAAGAATAAACATTAAAAAAAAAAAAAATGTAAAGCAACATAACAAAACAAGGCACTAAATAATAATACATGATTACTCAGTTACAGCAAAAAATCTGAAAATGGTTCAAGACTGAATGAAGTTTGGGAAAGCCTAAGGCTGCAGCCTCCTGACAAAACACAGAATACCTAACAAATTTGAGGGTCACCCTTGACAAGAAGCCATGTTAACCTTTTCAGGATCAATCCCGTTATAGTATACATGGTGCCGAAACAAATATTATCCTTTTTATCACCAGAACTTAATTTTAGAAAATTGATTGGGGCGCCTGGGTGGCTCAGTCGGTTAAGCGGCTGACTTCGGCTCAGGTCATGATCTCGCAGTCCGTGAATTCGATCCCCGCATCAGGCTCTGTGCTGACAGCTCAGAGCCTGGAGCCTGTTTCAGATTCTGTGTCTCCCTCTCTCTGACCCTCCCCCGTTCATGCTTTGTCTCTCTCTGTCTCAAAAATAAACGTTAAAAAAAAAAAAAATTAAAAAAAAAGAAAATTGATGACCATTTTCATCAAAGCCAGAGCTTCAAAAACCTACGTAGTTCATGGAATTACATGATTGGGGATATAATGTACAGCATGGTGACTATAATTAACACTACTGTATTACAGATTTGAAAATTGCTACAAGTCTACATCTTAAAAATCATAAGAAAAAAAAATTGCAACTAGGTGGGGTGATGGATGTTAACTAAATTTATTGTGGCAATTATTTCACAATATATACATTTCTTAAATCATGATGTTCTACACTTTAAACTTACATAATATTCTATGTAATTATATCTCAACAAAACTGGAAAAATGGTTACATGGCTAATTTTATGTTTTATTTTACAATTTTTTTTAAATTAATATTGTAATATATGAATACCCATTAAGTTATACACTCACATGGGTGAATTTTATAGTATGTGAATTACATCTCAATAAAGCTGTTAAAAATTATGTCAACTTGAAAAAAAGCATAACATAAATGCCAACTGGTAATACAAAAGGTGTAAATATTTGTAGCATGCTGCACAAGTGAAGAGCACAAGTTCTGGAACCAGCCTTCCTGGATTTAAATTGTGGCACCACTGCTTCTCCCTTACATAATTCTAGAAAGTTACTTAACCTCTCCATGCTTTGGTTTCTGCCACTCTAAAATAGGAACATAGTAGCTTCTTCACAGGGTACCATGAGGATTAAGAGAGTTAATATTTCTAAAGTGCTTAAATGAGTGCTGATCACATATGAAACATTAGGGCTAGTCATTATTACTAGTGAAAGTGCTTGGAGAGAAGCACATCTGGTGGGTTTAGGGTGCATTTGGAAAGGGAGAGTTATACTACTTATAACCCACTGAAGAACAACAGTCCACTTTATGAAAGATATGAAATTTCAAGAGCTTATTGAAAAACATTTGTTGTAGATGAAATGGAGCAAATATAGAGATGAAAAATGGCAATAATGGGAAAACCTGTGCAACTAGAATGCAGATGAACAGAAAGGAAGACACCGACCAAATTTGCCTGAGAAGACCTGACATGCTAAGGGAAAGGCAATAAAATAGTTAAGGAGAACTAATATAACCTCAATCAGAGAATAAAAAATTTTGGTACTACCCTTCTAGGTGATTCTAATGGTGAATAGATGGCTATAGCCTCTGAATCACCCAATAAGCCACAACAAATTTCCTTATGCTCCTACACAAGAATGAGTTGGGATATTTAATTACTGTCAGATATGTACTTAGAAATACAATATTATTTTATTATCTACTTCTGCAGGCCGGAGTCTGTGGACACAGACTTTTAGATAAAGGTTAATCAGAGCATGCTCTTGAGAGGAAAGGAAGCAACATTAGGCAAAGAGAAAAATTGGGCTGTGATATAATTGCAACAAAGGACTCAGCCAATCCCACAGGAGCTCTGGAGCTGGGATGGCCCTTCAATTCCCCTGACCTGAGGCAAGGACTGTTTTTGTAATCCCTGCATTGACCTATCATTTTATGTGAAGAGTAAGTATAGTGGGGGATGTAGCCTTGAGAGAGGCAGCTCCCATCAGATGAGAGCAATTGACAAACAGGGCCTGGGAATCACCATAGCCAGGACCCCTTGCAGGTGGGAAAGCGTGCCCTACTCCAGGAGGGGATCGCTACATCCGTGGTTCCTATGTTGTAGTCCCCAGAACAGCAGCAGCAGCAGCAAGGTCTGGAAACTTATTAGAAATGCAAATTCTCAGGCCCCATGCAAGAGCTACGGAACAGGAAGCTCTAGAAATGGGGTCCAGCAATCTGTGTTTCAATAAGCCTACCAGGAAATTCTGATGCATGCTAAGTTTGAGAACCACTGCCACATATAGTATGTAAAATATGAAATGTACACAAAACTATTTTATTGTAGCAACAGTTGTCATACAGCCTATACTCTGTAAATGCACATCATGAACTGATGTGCAACACTACTGGAAAATAAGAAAATTTAATCACTTAGAGCCCTGACTTTGGGTCAGTTACAGAGCTGTTGGTTAATAGACTTGAAGGTAATTACTAAGCTGTAGCAATATTTGATATGGCACTTAATATATGACACAGACCAATGGAAAAGTGAGTTAATAAAACAATAAAGCTATATTCATTGCCAAAAAAAAAAAGTCTATAAATATAAAAGAACATGCTAAGGGCAAAAAAATACGAACTGAGTAAAGCAAAATGCTAAGGGGTGTACAACTCTAGTCAAATCCAACTTGGTTGGCATTTTAACTCTCTTTTGGGCTTCAAAGACCCTCAGGTAAAAATAACAAGATGAGTTCAGAAAGGAGGGAAGGAATGACTTCAAGGCAATTTATCTTTCCTAAAGAAGTGGTCTTTGTAGCCAAGAGGGATACACAGAGCTGGAAAATGCCAAGGAAAATCTCCAAGTCTTTACTAACTCTATGTGATGGAGAGCAGTAAGACAAATGCCAAACAGTGACAGGACAAGGTGGTGAAAATATTCTTCTTCATAGATATCATCACTCCAAGTATTCAATGACACAGGAGCCATGGTGTAATCTGCAACTCATTAGAGCATTCCAGGGAACCTTCTAAGAAAATGATAAATGAAGTATCGGATGCCTCACACAAATAGTTTCAAATTTTCATAGTGTTTTCTTTGAGCCTGGAACTACCAGCCTTAGCTATTGGAATAAAAGCTGTATCTTACATTACTACATAGTTCTCTATCTTCAAAGCCCTTTCACAGACATCTATAATTTGACTCTCAGAAGTACTTTTGAGATGGTCAGTGTGGTATCCACATTCCATAAATAAAGAAATGGGCCTAAAAAGGTTAAATGACTTGTTCGAAGTCCCATAGAAGCTCATTACAGAGAGTGCTATTCATTATTAGCACTTATTATTATGCTTTATGGAATGTTTCCTAGATACCACAGATGAAGCCAGAAGTTATAGTAATATTTTATAGAATCCTCACAAAATCCTTCAAGTTAAATATTATTATTTTTCTCTCTTATAAAGAAACAAAGAGAGGTTAGGTAGTTTGCCCAACAGCATACAGCTACTAAGTGGCAGAGTCAGAGCTGAGGGAAGTCTGGCTCTAAAGCATGCATTCCTTCCACTATGCTATTTCAGCTGGTCTTGGGTGGGCCTGGGCATTGTGCTTAGGTGATTTTAATGTGCACAAGGATGGGTAAACCCTGCTGAGCTGCTACAGTAGAAAAATATGTACAATTCTGACCAGGACACAAGCTAGAGTGTAAATGTGTAAACTAAGTTAAAATAAATAAAAAGGCATAGGAAGTAAATAAGAAATGAGTTACTTCAAAAAAGAAGACTAAATAAAATATAATATGCCAAATTCCACTGTTTTGATAAACAAATATTAAGACATTAAGTATTGGTAGGTTTATCCATGAGTATCAGGAGCAAGAAATCTAAAAGCAAGGTTCACCTCAAGTTTTACAGAAATAGAATGATATTTTCAGATTCTGAAGGTCAGAACTCAACCTGATATTTTATTTGACTTATAATCTCTTAAAATTTTTCTCCATGTTGAATAAGCCCTCCCCCCCCCACCTTTTTTTTTTTGCATTTCAACAGTTTTATACAAAACCAGTGTTTTAATGATTTGGCTTCTTCAAAAGGTAGTTAAATGTTGATTTGTCATTCTCCTGGCATAATGACCAAACAGAATACTCCGTCAGCTTGTTGAACTGATATCCGTAAGTGCTGCCAAACAGGTCAGCAATTAATGTCTTTGCTGAGTAGTTGGTTTCCATGATATCTACACAAAAACAATTTTCTTTGAATTTAAAGCAAAACAGAAGACAATCCCTTCATTCACAAAAGTTAGCTTCTCATCTGAAACTCACAAGCTACTGCACTAGCAGCTCTTCTCAGACACCAAGACTTATTTCCTCCCCCAGTTGCCAATCTCCATTTCACCTAGAAAAGCTACAACCCCCTCTTTTTCGCTATTAGATTCCATATTAACACCTCCCAGCCACCAAACCTCCTAATTTTCTCCTTTGTCTACCTTTATAGCATGAGATCAAGAGCAAATGCTCCAGAAAGCTTAAAATCTTACAGCTGCACAAAATACACATGGGAAACAAAACCTTCCAAGATAAAGCATCTTTTAAGGTTTAATTTAACCTAAGCATGTTGCTTAAATATATTTCTGTCTACTGGCTACAAAATTCCACACTGTTAAAGATTTTTAAAAAGTATAGTATAATTCACATTTTTAAGTTACAATCTGGTGATGTTTTAATTCACTAAAATATATTTTAATAATAATTTTAATCTCATCTCACTTAATATTTTTGCTTCATCATCATGTTTCTGTGATTTTTTTTTATTTGAAATTGTTATTTACAGAGTTATTTATAAAAAAGTAACATTTAAAATTTTTAGAAGTAGTGTTCACTTTAATAGTGTTTTTTTTTTTTCTTTTTTTCCCCCTCTCCCTTTCTGATTTAAAATGGAGAGAACAATTTCCTCTTGGAACAACAACAAAAAAATTGAATACAGCATCCCAAGATCTGTAAATAGAGACGCTGGGGACACACAAAAAAATATTTAGATATAAAACACAGATGGAGAATTTACTTGATCTCTAATGTAAAGCTTCTAAAAAATACACTTTCCTAAACAAATATAACTATTTTAAATGCATACTTCCCAAATCAGGAAAAAAAATACCACAAAACTACATTCACACAAAAAAAGTATATACACCTAATCGGAAAGCTTGTGTTTTCTATCCATTTTCATGGCTAACCACAAGTGAATAGGGAATTGAGGATACCTATTTTTAAAAAAATAGATGATCAATTAGATTGATGACACATAGGTATATAGAGAAAAAAAAACAGAGAAAATGTGCAGAAAAGCGTAATATGAAATATTTAACATGTTTTATTTTTTAATCTCCATCTGATGATATAAATCTAATAACCAACTATCACTGCCTACTCCACAGCCCTATACTGCAAGTTCTTAAAGAAAATACCTTTCTATCAGATGTCTCAAAAGATCTTATTAGCAAGATTGAAGAATGCCTTTGTCATATCAAATATGCTCAGCTGTTTACCTCATGGTGAAGTAGTGTTAGAACCATTTAAAGATGTGTCTGACATCATTAATCTATTTGACCTCTGACCTGCAGATCTAAACTGTAACTATGGTGACCAAAGCTTGACCTTACAATGCTGAGAAACTTTAAAGCTCTGCAGTATTTTGGGTCACATTGTTAAGTTAGACAAAGGGGTAAAGAAATAATGTGACAGTTTCCTGGGAATTAAGGTCAGCAGGTCAATTGTGCTGAAGCTTTTTGTGATAAGGAAACTAGTTAATTTTTTTTTTGATCTGTTGAAGTTTTTAGAATAGTAGAAGCTGTGAAACATGCAAAGAAATCAATTCTTTAAACTCTAAGGAAGTTGGAAAAAGTACAATTAGTGTTAAACATTCAGTAATATAATATACCCTACACTGTATAGATGTAATACAATATACCCCCATTATCAAGGTCTATACAATCGCAAGTAAATAATTTCATCTGCAAACTCCTGCTCTATATCAAAATTATAAAATGATCATTGTTTTAAACACAGGGACGTTCTTGTGAACAAATGCATAGTCATTTACTTTAATATATATTAAATAAAAATTACCCACATGTACAAACAATATTATTGTCTAAGGAAAACGAATAATAAAAACAACAAGCATGTAAGTATAGAGCTAGTGTTAACACCACGTAATGGTGGCTACCCCTCCTAAATATGAGCACTCTCTGTATTTAGGTGTGCTCTCGCTGCATAATTAAAGCAGAACTTCACACAGAAACTGTGAACCTCTGTTTTCAAGAGCTTCTAATTACACCAATAATAAGCTAGATTAACCTTTTCCACAAAAAGTCACGTTCTGAGGCACTGCTCCATGGATATTTATCCTTAAGCCGTGGTTATTTTTATGCTAATCATTGGAAACCAATTATTTTTTTTTACTACATATATATGTACATATGTGTGTGTGTGTGTGTGTGTGTGTGTAGTGTGTGTGTGTGTGTGTGTAGTGTGTCTGCAGAAAAATAGTAAGCAAGGGAATTTTCCATATAAGCAAAGCAAATTTAAATGGCCCCCAACCAACACAATTTTAAAACATACACCCTACACAAATTCTATATACAATTTACATTTGCCATTATTTTATAACTAATAAAATCTATTTTTCTCTAAAGAATCTGGAAGACGGTGTCATAATTCAAATGTATTTCAGCTCATATTTTAATGTGAGAGAAATTACACACACATACACACACTCACAAATGTTACCAGATATATAAACACCTGGAAAAGAAAGCACACTATATATTTCTTTTATGTTTTTCATTTGAAAGTTTGGAGTCTCAGAAAGCAGAACTGCTGAAAGACTAGATACCACTTGGTGCTTTATTTTCTCATCCGTCACCTACATATCTGTTCAAAAGAATATACCAGCAATTTTTCTCCCATATGTCCCTTAGAGACTTTAGGAGTCTTTAGAAGGTTCGAAGGAGCCTTTGGAAAGGCAAAAGATTTGAACACTTAAAAAAGAAAATACAAGTGTGGGTCGCTATAAATGAATTTTGACAGTATGCCCCAGGGAAGAGAATGCTTCTAAACAAACCACACTGGCACATAGTTATAAAGCCATGGTAGAATCAGGCATGGGCAGTAAAGAATATACAACAAACAAAACCAATGAAATCTTTTGATCACATTCTTCTGTTGAGATATGGACTAGATGAAAATAAATCCTAGGCTGAAAACTTTTTAAAGCATCAGTGGATAATAATGTGAAGAAATACCTCATGGAACCTTCCAAAAACAGGAATCTATTATCAGCAGACTGGAAGTCTAATGTAAATAAGAAATAAAGGTACAGGGGAGAGAAGGGGGGCACTGGGAGGTGGGAGTAATGTTGGGAGGGACTAAACCAGAAAAACAAATGACTTAATACATTTCCCTTCTCTAATACATCACAGTTTAAAATCCGATCAGCTTTAACCAAGAATGGCTAAAAGTCTGCTACTAAAAAAGACACAAGACCAAAGGGCTTTTAGATAGACATGTATACAGACACCAAATATCCTAAGCACATTTCATTTTCATGTTACTGTCACTGTTTCTGTTACTTGTCTCAAAATATACTTAGTGATAATGTATCATTTTTTTAAAATACACTCACTACTGGATATAATTTGCTAATATTTTATTTAGAATATCAGTATTAATGTTAAGACTGGCCAATAATTTTCACTTATACATGTGCTAACTTTGGTTTCATTTCAGTTTCTGCTAACTTTGAAAAGCTGGCATATATTTAATTTAGTTACTAGTAGCAGAAACAAAATGTATCAAACCAGTAAATTGAGAAGAAACATTGGGGAAACAGAAAAACTAGGAAGAAGATGTGGAGTGTTTGCATTATTGAAATCCTAAATGTGGGGCACCTGGGTGGCTCAGTCCATGGGGCATCAGACTTCAGCTGAGGTCATGATCTCACAATTCAAGAGTTAGAGCCCCATGTCAGGCTCTGTGCTGACAGCTGAGAGCTTGGAGTCTGCTTTGGATTCTGTGTCTCCCTCCCTCTTTCTCTGATCCTCCCCCACTAGTGCTCTGTCTTGCTCTCATTCAAAAATGAGTGAACATTAAAAAAATAAAAAAGTAAATTTAAAAAAAAAAACAAACAAAAATCCTAAATGTGAGTGCAAGAATATGATTGGAATCCTACCTCCTAGAGTTGAAGATTCCACTCGGACCCATCTATCTGGTACATGCCAAACATTTCTGATTGTTTCTGTTTCCATACATAGGTATTAAAATAATGCAGAAAGACTCATGCAAATGAACTGCATAATTAACAGAGGTTAGAACCTTTTTGTGGGAAGTTCAGTGGAGGAAATTGGGACATAGGATGGGGCCATAACGAGGGTGCCCTTGTAAATAAAGGGAATTTATTGAACTTTCAAATTCTAGAATGTGAGAACTGTATGCTTGTTTTCACTTCTACTGTCATGAATAATCATTATAAATCAACCCAAGGGGGTTAAGATAGATAGAAAAGAAACATGAACAACTGCTTCTTCAAGTTCCTCTATGGTTATTAGTCTACTTAGGTTTCTAAATCTCTTGAATCAAATTTTGTAATTATCTTTTCTTAGAAAATAATATATTTCATTCAGATTCTGAATGGCACGGGTATAGCATTTTCTTATCATTTTCTTAATCTCTATAACTATATTCATTTTCTCTTTCTCATCCTTAATTTGTGTTTTGTTTTTGTTTCAAAATCTGATTTGCTAATGTCTGTAAATTTTTTTCTGCTTTAACTCTTATCTAGTTCCCTTCTCTTACTTTCTTCATGCTTGCACTGTTCTATTTCCTGTTCATTTTTTCTATCCTTGCTTAGTAATAAATGCATTTGAGAATATATGTTTTCTTCTGCTTACTGCTTTGGCTATGCAACATACATTTTGGTATGTAATTATCCACATTTTGCTTACTCTAAATAGTTAGATAGTCTGAACTGAAATATAAAGAATGAGAAGAATTTAACTAGATGAAGAAAAAAAGAAGAGTAATACTGGAAGAGGGAACTTACGTGCAAAAGGCTTATACTGTAAGGGAGACTGGCAAAGGCCTCTTAAAAATATATAATAATCATGGGGTGCTTGGGTGGCTCAGTTGGTGAAGCATGTGACTCTTGATCTTGTGGCTGTGCGTTCAGGCCCCAGGCTGGTTGTTGAGATTACTTCAGAATTAAAACACACACACACACATACACCCCACAGATATACCATGAAGATTCTAAAAGCTTCTTTATTTGGTTATTTTATTACTTGACTTGATTTCTGATAATCTCAATATAGTAACTGCTCAGTAATCAAATATGTAAAATAAAGTCACAGAAATCCTAAATGTGAGTGTAAGAATATGATGCTCTCAAACACTTGATTTCTGATAATCTCAATATAGTAACTGCTCAGCAATCAAATATGTAAAATAAAGTCAATAATTAGAAAAGAACGAACTTTTTTTCTTATTTTATTACTAAGAATATAAAAAGCATGTATTCAGATAAATGCGGATGAAATATGATCAAAGTTATTATTTTTAAAGCTTACAAAAAGCTGGATTCACCCAAACATATTCCATATTCAATATAAAGAAGTTTATTATAAATTTCTCAAAGTTACAAAATATGAGGGCAGAAGTTGTAGTTAATATAAGACATGAAAGGGAAATATTTCTTATTAGACATAATTAAATATTTTTATATTTAAAAACAGTACCCTAAAAAAATCTTTCACACTTAGCAATTCCCCCACTGAGTTCAATATGTATATAAATGAATTCAGCATGATTAACAATCTAATAATTGTTTAATTTTTAGGATCTTCATTTATACACTTACACTATAATGTTTTAACATACTACCACATAGACTGCATTCCTCTACAGAAAATGCTATTGTTTACCTGATAAAGCCCAGGGAGATTCTTCAGCAGTTTCTTATAAAAAAGAAACTGGTTTTTAAGTCTCCCTTGAAAGGAAATTAAATAGAAAATCCTGCATTTAAATGACACTGAGGTACTGACACCAATGGATTGAGGCCAGGAAATTCAAAGTTAAAGTTAAAGCTGGTACTCTGTCCTTAAAACAGGCTATTGTCCTATCCCCACCCCAGCCTTGTAAATTTAATTAAACCTAAATTCTGAGCAGTTGATATAAGTGGCTCAGAAAACTATAGGAATTTTCATCCTTTAGGTGGTCTTTTGTGCTCTACTTCCTCTCACTGAGACATAAACTCTATGTACATTTTCTCTTCTCTTAAAAAAAAAAAATCAGGTTAAAAAAACCCACTTTGTTTCAAGTATTCACTGTCTTCACAAACCCAAGGAAATAACTTTACCTTTAAAGTCCTTTCAGTCTCACTACATCTAGCCTGAAGTTTCATCAAAAGGTACACTTTTGATTATTTACCATAGTGTTTTTTTATACACCTCGACATGGAAATGCTTTTTTAAGGTGACTTTGCTTCTAATAATTAAGTTAGACTATATAACATGAAAATTCAATTACAACTTACACATTGATACTTTCCCTCAAATCATCCTTAACCACATTAGTTTTGAAGTACTGAATAAGAATCTAATATTAAAGTTTAAAGTGACATTTTCAAAATGGCTGAGAAAAGTTAATTTCTATTTATAATTACAGTCTTGAAAATTCTATGGTAATTATTTCACATTGAAAAAATTCAACCAGGGGCACCTGGGTGGCTCAGTCAGTTGAGCATCCAACTTCGGCTCAGGTCATGATCTCATGGCTCTTGAGTTCAATCCTCCCGTAGGGCTCTGTGCTGATAGCTCAGAGCCTGGAGCCTGTGTCTGATACTGTGTCTCCCTCTTCCTTTGCCCCTCCCCACTCACACTCTGTCTCATTCTCAAAAATAAACAAACATTAAAAAAAAAAAACTAAATCAATAAAACAACTAGTTTTAACTTCACAAGAGTTTGTATTTCATTCTGTTCAGTATCTTAGCTTTGCCAACAATTCAAATTGATTTTCAATAGCCAAAAGAAGTTTTTTTAAGTTGTACAACAATTACTTCTGAAATGATCTTTCACTTTATTCAATATGAACATATGTGGGGAAAAAATGGAGTGTATTTCTGCAATAAGTATTTATCAACTGTATTTTAGATACCTTTTTAAATGAAGATGTGGATTTGGTAAAGCACAAAGATGACATGAAATGTCTATGTTCTAAATGTGTGTGTGTGTGTGTGTATGTATGTATGTATATATATGTATATATATATATATATATATATATATATATATATAATTAGGGGGGGAAAGGTAAGTGAGAAATAGGACCTTATCTGCACATGTCATTATTTATTGTATTCAAGGAACAGTACATATCATGTCATGTGATAACTAAGGCCTGAAGGTAACTGCAAATGATATCAGTGAACATAGCAAGTCAGAAGCTCCACAAGTCCATGCCTCAAGAGAAAGAATCATCAAGAAATCAAGCAAAACTGTCACAATCGACTTTGTCAGAATTCTGGGAAATAGTGCGAGGTTTATACAAACCAAGTCAGCACTAAATCAAAACAAAAGAAACATTAAAATGCCAGAAAAGATTTGTACTATTTGTCCTTGTCCTTGTCCCAACTTCCTCCTTGTTCAAAGTGGTCTTAAAGATGGTGGCTAGCTTCCCTCATGTACAACCTGGTCCTTGGTTCCAGGAGAAACACAGAAAGCCTTACTTGCAAAGAGTTCTATTTATCTATTCTAACCTTCAAGGTATAGCTGGAGAAACAACACATGGCATCTGACTTTGTTCTGCCTAACTGGGAACTCACTTAGGGGGGGGAAAATGGCAAGAATTCCTTGAAAATATTGTAAGGTAAACAACCCACAACTACCTGAAACAAAGGATTATACTTGAGACATACAATTCAGCAACCAAAGATAGGGAGAAAAGGCTGGGGAGACAGCCTTTTTGGAAAATAGGGCATGTAGATCAGTCATATATACTGGAGATTTTGAAAAGCCATGCACATGCCCAGAAAAGACCTAAAAATAAACAGATGTTTTTACCTCTTACTGATCTGTGTGCTCAGTTCAAGCAAGAAGTTGAGACTAATCCAGACATGAGAAATGTCTGGCAGTATTGAAGGAGAGCCCTAGCAAAAACCAATTTGTATATACTAGAAAAGATTTGAGGGGCATCTTTTCCTATTTTTTCTTTCTCCTTTTTTTTCTGTTTTTTCCTTGTTCTCTCTCATTTTATTTTTTTTAATTTTTTTCTGCTGCCTGATATTTAGGTTAATCTCTGGCAAGACACTAGCTGAACAGAAGCTAAAAGAATATAGACCTCAGAGATCACATGTGACAAAAAATACAGACTTCACAAAATTAAATCTAAAAGTCACAAAACAAGTAGTTACACCTAGCAATAAAGATAAATCCAAGGAAAGAGTAAGAATCAGGTTTCTAGAGTTACCACATTATAATATTATAATTTCCAGTTTTCAACTAAAAGCCTATAAATGAGGCATGTGAAAAAAAAAATGAAGAACAAGAAGAACAAGAGGAGGAAGAAGAGGAGGAAGAGGAAGAAGAGGAAGAAGAAACAACAACTATGATCTACTAACAGAGGCAGTTAACAGAAACTGTTCCTGAGAAAGCACAGACATTGGACTTCATAGACAAAGACTTTAAATCACCTGTCTGAATAAATCAAAGGACTAAAAAAATACAGGAGTATAATATATAAACAAATGGAGAATATCAAAAAAGAGACAGAAATTATAAAAAGAAACCAAACAGAAATTCTGGAAATGAGAAGTACAATAACTAAAATGAAAAAAAAAAAAATTCACTAGAGGCTTTCAAATGCAAATTTAAGTAAGCAGAAGAAAGAATCAGTGAATGTGAAGATAAATGAACAAAGCCTAAGAGAACATTGGATACAATCAAACATACCAACATATGCATAATGGAAACCTTAGGTGATGAGGAGAGAAAGAGAGAGTAAAAAGAATATCTGTAGAGATAGTGGCTAAAAATTTCCCAAGTTTGGTAAAATGCATGTACCTACACATTCAAAAGCCTCAATAAATTCCAAGAGGATAAATGCAAGGAGATCCACACAGAGACTACATGATAATCAAATTGTCAAAAACCAAGGGCAACAAAAGAATCTAGAAACTGGCAAAGGAGAAGCAACTAATCACTCAAACAAAGGATCTTCAATAAGATTAACAGCTGATTTCTCATCAGAAATCATGGAAGTCACAAGGGGAAAAAATGAAATATTTTAAAGTGCTGAAAGAACTGCCAATCAAGAATCCTGTATCTGGCAAATTATCCTTCACAACTGAGGTTTAAAAGAGTGTGTGTGTATATATTCTATCTTTACATATGTGTACATATGTACATATGTGTACATATAGATGTGTACATAAAGATAGAATATATATATGTGTGTGTGTGTATACACACACACACAACTATTCTGTAGTCATATATATATATATGTGACTATTAAGACAGTCTCAGAAAAACAAAAGCTGAGAGTTCATCATTAGAAGAACTGCCCTATAAGAAATGTTAAAGGGAGTCCTTTAGGGCTGAAAGGAAGGATATTAGACAGCAACTTGAAACAATATGAAGAAATAAAGAGCTCTGGTAAAGGTAACTACATAACAAATAAAAAAAGCAAGTATTGTTATATTTTTGGTTTGTAACTCCTCTTTTATTTACAACAGCATTTAAAAGACAAATACATAAAACAATAATTAAGATCTATGTTAGTATTAATGGGCACACAATGCAAAAAGATGTAGTCTGTAATGACAATAACAACGTAAAAGGGATAGCTGTTCAGGAGCAGTTTTTATATGCTATCTATCCTAAATTGATATCAATTCAAACAAGGTTCTTATAAATATAGGATTTTAATTTTAATCCCCATGGCAACCACTTAAAAAAATCTTAAAATTATACACAAAAGGAAATGAGAAGAGAATAAAAATAGCACATTACAAAAAACTAAGTAGAAAAGAAGGCATAATAGAAGACATGAGAAACAAAAAAGCTATTAGACATACAGAAAACAAGTAGAAAAATAGCAAAGGAAAGCCCTTCCCTATCAGTAGTTACCAAAAATATAAATGATTCACTCACCAATTAAAGGTCAGAGTGTGGTAGGATAGATTTAAAAACAAACAAAACAAAATAAAACAAAAAAACAAAACAAAAAAACTCCCAAAATGACATAATGCAACCATATTATGTATTTACCTTAGATCCAAAGATACAAATAGGTTAAAAATTAAAATACTAGAAAAAGACATCCCATGTAATTAGCATCCAAAAGAAAGCTTAAATGGTTATACTAATATCAGACACAACATACTAAGTCAAAAATTGTAACAAGCCACAAAGAAGAACAATAGATAACCAGATGATGAATAAAAAAGGTTAATAAATCAAGAAGAAATAAAAATAATAAATATATATTCACCTAACAATAGAGACCAAAAATATACAAAGGAAACAATGACAGAATTGAAAGAACTAAACAGTAACAGTTGGAGATTTCAATATCCCACTTTCAACAATAAAAAGAACAACCAGACTTAAGGCCAACAAGGAAATAACAGGTTTTGAACAAGATTATACTCAAACTGGACCTCCAGATATATATAGAACATTCCACCATCAATAGCAGAATAACATTCTTCTCAAGTGCACATGAAACACCTCTGAAATATACCATGTTAGGCCCAAAACAAGTCTCAATAATTTATAAAGATTGAAATATACAAAGTATCTTCTCCAAACACAATGGAATGAAGCTAAAAATCAGTAACAAAAGAAAGCTGGAAAATTTACAAATACATAAAGATTAAACAACATAATCTTAACCAACGACTAGATAAAAAAGAAATCACAACAGAAACATAGAAAACATTTTGAGATAAATGAAAATAAAAAAAACATACTAAAAAATTTTGGAAACAGTACTCAGAGGGAAATTTACACTGAAAATATATTAAAAAAATAAACTTCAAGTCAGTAACTAATTTTATATCTTAAGGAAGTATAAAAACAATAGCAAAGCAAAACCACGGCAAGGAGAATGAGGTAAATAATAAAGATCATTGCTTAGATAAATGAAATAGAGAATAGAAAGAGTCAATAAAATCAGAATTTAGAAAACATCAACAAAAATTATAAACTTTAGTTAAACTGAAAAAAAAAAATACTAATAAATGAATAAAATCAGAAATGAAAGTGGGGACATCATTACCAAACCTAGAGAAATAAAAATAATTATAAAAGGATACTATGAATAACTGTGTACCAACAAATTGGTTAACCTAGACGAAATGGACAAATTTCTATAAATTCATAAACTACCAAAACTGACTATAGAAGAAATAGAAAGTCTCAATAGACCTATGACAAGAGATTGAATCAGTAATGAAAAACCTCCCAACAAAGAAAAGTCCAGGATCATTTGGCCTCACTGGTGAATTCTACCAAACATTTAAAGAACAATTAACACCAATACTTAACCTCTTTCAAGAAATAGAAGAGGAGTGAAGTGACCTCCTTCTGTAAGGCTGGGATTACTCCAAACCTAAGCCAGACAATGACACTATTATGATTATAGATGCAAAAAAAGTTCAGTAAAATACTAGCAAACCACACCAATAGCACATTAAGAGGATTATACACCATGACCAAATGGGATTATCCCAAGAATGTGCAGATGGTTCAACTTAAGAAAATCAATCAATGCAATATATCATATTACAAGTACAAAGGAAAAAAACAACACATGATCATCTCAATTGATGCCGAAAAAGCATTTGACAAAATCTAATAGCCTTTCTTGATTTAAAAAAAAAGTCAGAAAACTGGGAATAAAAGGGTACTTGCACAAAATGATTAAGAACATTTATGTAAAACCTATAGCAGGCAGCACCACTGCTATTCAACATTGTAAAAGTTCTAGCCAGAGTACCTAGGCAATTAAAAGAAATAAAAAGCATACATATTGGAAAAGAAGCAGTAAAACTATCTGTATTTGCAGATGACATGATCTTACATATATAGAAAATCCCAAAAAAACCCACATAAAAATTTGCTAGACCTAACAACTGAGTTCAACAAATAAAAGCAATATAAAAATGAGCAATCATTAATAAACAATCCAAAGAGGATATAAGAAATCAAATCCACTTACAATAGCATCCAAAATAATAAAATACCTGGAAATAAATTTAACCAAGAGGTGAAAGATTTGCATAATGAAAACTATAAAAATTACTGAAAGAAATTAAAGAAGATACAAATAAATAGAAAGATATCCTGTATTAATGGATTGAAACTTTTAATATTAGGGTACCTGGGTGGTTCAGTCAGTTGAGAATCCAGCTCTTGATTTTGGCTCAGGTCGTGATCCCAGGGTTGTGGGACTGGGCCCCACATTGGGCTCTGTGCTGAGCATGGAGCCTGCTTAAGATTCTCTCTCTTTCTCTCCCTCTCCCTCTCTCTCTCTCTTTCTCCCCTCCTCCTGCCCCTCTTCCTTGCTCATGCCCTCTCTCAAAAAAAAAAAAAAAAAAAAAAGAAGGAAAGAAAGAAAAAGAAAGTCTTAATATTATTAGAGAGCAATATATCTATAATATTGCTATAAATTCAATGTAATCCCTATCAAAATTCCAATGGCTTTTTTTTGCATAATTGGAAAAGTCAATTCTCAAATTCATATTAAATTGTAATGGGGCCTCAAATAGCTAAAATAGCATTGAAAAGGTAAAACAAAATTGTAGGAATCACATTTCCTAATTTCAAGACACAGTAATCCAAACTGTGATAGAGGCATAAGATAGACTTATTGATCAATCGGATAGAACGGACAGTCTAGAATTAAACCTGAACATCTATGGCTAATTTGAGTTTCAACAAGAGTGCCAAGCCCATTCAATGTGGAAATTTGTCATATTTTCAACAAATGTTACTGGGACAACTGGTTATTCATATGCAAAAGAATTAAGTCAGACCCTACCTTACACCATATATAAACTTTAAGCCCACATGGATAAACTAAATATAAGAGCTAAATCCATAAAACTCTTAGAAGAAACTATAGGAGTATATCTTTATGATTTTGAATTCGGCAATAGATTCTTAGTTGTGACACCAATAGCACAAACAACAAAAGAAAAAAATAAATATAATTGAACTTCCTCAAAACTAAAAATTTTTGTGCAAAGAAGAATATCAAGAATGTGAAAAGACAACCCACAAAATGGGACAAAATATCTGCAAGTCAAAAATAAAAAGACAAATAATCCAATCAAAAATGGGCAGAATTTGAGTAATCATTTGAGCACTTGAGTAATCATTTTTACAAAGATATAAAATGGCAAACAAGCACAAGAAAAGATGCTCAACATCTAGGAGTCATTAGGGAAGTGCAATTCAAATCCACAATAAGATACCATTTCACATACCACTAGGATGGTATAACCAAAAAAGTAAAATAACAAGTGTTGATAAAGGGGTAGAGAAATTGAAACCTGGTGAGAATGTAAAATGTTACAACCACTGTGACTCCTGAAAAAGTCAAACACAGAATTATGATGACACAGCAATTCCATGGCTAGGTATATACACCCAAGAGAATAAAAACTATGCCTACACAGAAACTTATACACCAATGTTTATAGAAACATTATTCATAACAGCAAAAAAGGAGAAACTAGCGAAATGATCATCAACAGATGAATGAATAAAGTTTGGTGTGTGTGTGTGTGTGTGTGTGTGTGTGTGTGTGTGTATAAAAGAATATTATTCAGCCATAAAATAAAAAGTAAAGTGCTGATACATGTTAGTATATGAACCTCAAAAACATTATGATAACAGGAAGAAGACAGACACAAAACATATGATCCCATTTATATAAAATACACAGATTAGCAAATCCATAGAAACAGACTGCAGACTGATGGTTGCCAGGAGCTGGGGGAGGGGGGAGAAATGTGGAATAATTTTTTAATGGGTATGGGTTTCCTTCTGAGGTGATGAAATGTTTTACAACTAGACAGAGGAGATGATTGCACATTATGAATGTACTACATGCCATTAAATTGTTCATTTTAAAAAGATCAATTTTATGACAGTGACCAGTATGTAGTAAGTTATTATTACTACAGTATATATTTTTGCACACCAAAATTCATTATTTAGAGTTATGAAAACTCAGATATTCCAGAATGGAATCTTAGGATTCTGTCTTGTGGAAAGAATTACATAGAACATTACAGAAGTTGACACCTGACCTACTGGGCACATCATCAATACTAAAGTTATAAACATGACCTTTATTAAGCAGCTAGAAAAGGAAGCAAAATGTGCAGATAAATCAGCAGTGTCAATAAAGGGGATCTAGAAAATAAACTTGTGCTGGGCACGCACAAAGAAAATAAAAGGTTAAGGTGAGCTGTGGACAAAACATAAGAAGACTAAATGTCAGAAAGATGCAGTAGAAAGAAGCATGCATTCCTATCTACTGAGCTTTTTTTCTCCCCTAGTCCCAGATTAGCTCCAGGCTCCTGTTTTTTGGCATCTGCTCAGAAGCCTTCACAGTTTCTAGACAGCTGCCTAGTCCTCAGACCATTCTAACAAAAATGGACTGAGAACCGTATTAGGCAGTTAAATTATTCTGCGCATCCTTTCCACCTACAGAAACTGAAGGATTGGATCTTTAGGAAGAACAAGGGAAGTGCTAACAGATCTAGTTTTGAGGTATGAGGTTTTCATCCTTAAGTATCAATCATTCAGTTAAGAGTGCATTTTTAATTCACTAAAATTTAATTCCATAAAAAATATGAGTCATGTATCATGTGTCCAGATCCATTCTAGATTTCAAGACAAGGGCTGAGAACTTAGAAGGGTTATACAAAGCCATGACAGCATGTTCCAGCGAGAAAAACACACAGAGAGTAGAAAAGGGGTCAGAGTCTCCATTTCCTTGTGCCATAAAGGAATACTGACAACCCTGACAAATATGGAGGGTTACAATGAGGGCATTCTTAAGAAGTAGAATGAAAAGTATTCAAAAACCATTATAGGATAGTCTAGGGATGGCAAATACCCTTCCCTCCTGGAAGCAGTGATCATAACACCCCATCTCATTAAACCTGGATGTGACCTCAGAAAACTTAATAGTCCAATGGGAGCCACCATGAATAGATTAGCCTTGGCACATGAGTACATAAGTAGATAGTATAAATGAGAGTAATTATTATTACTGAAAACTGAAAATGTGAATTAGATTTCCCAAATGTCTTCAGTATCACTATAGCCCCTGCCAACCAAGAAAGGCCAAGAGGACACATGTTTCAGACCTTAGTTCAGCAGCTTCCATCCTGTCCAGGAGCCATTTTCTTCTTATTACTTCCCCAAATCAAGGACATCTGCTAGAATTAAGTAATAATTGCTAGACTCTATTGAGTGTGACCATAAGCCAAGCAGCAAGCAAACATTTGACATACCTTACTTATATCAAATATAGGGAAAACTACAGGATGGGATATCCTAAACATAGTTTTTCTGAAATGCTTTTCTAAAAGAAATGATGCCTGATCACAGCAGTAACTAACGGTAAAGAGGACTTCATAGTTTGCAACTGAATTTAAGAACCACAATAATTCATTTGTTCTTTCTAACAACCCTTTGAGGGTGGTGGGACAGCTGCTAATATCCCCAGGAGAGATGAAGTGACTCACCCAAATTCTTGTTACAAATAGTGCAAGGTATCAAACCTTCCTCCAGATTCTGAACACATTACACTTGACTTCCAGATATAAAGAAAGTTGAGCAATTTAATGATTACTGCCTAAACTCCTTTCCTGAGATCTGGCTTGCCCTTGGTTTTTGTACATGAACTCTGAAAGAATCTCCTGCAGATGCTTACTTATATTCTCTTAAACTAATGCAAAAACTTCCAAGCACTAATGCACAATTAAAAATCTAATGCAAAATTTCCAAACAATATCGCTTAAAAAAAATCATCTGCAAGGTAGTAAGGAGCAGTGGGTAAAAACTGGGGTTCTAAGTTAGAGCTAGTCAATCTAGATATGAAGCCTCATTGCAGTACCGTGTGACGTTGGGCAAGTTTTTAACCATTTTGTTCTATGCTGTAGAAGGGGGATAATGGCATTAGCTACCTCACAGGGTGTTGAATAAAATTAATATGAGAAGTAAAGTGTTTAGGAAGTGACCTGGGACATAATACATGCTCAGCAAACGAAAATTGCATTGAGCCAAAAATCTGCTATCTTATAAACTGTCCCCAGGAATAAATTAATGTACTTGAGCAGTTGTATTAACGCTTTTGAAGTCCCAGTATGGCATTCAGTTCACTGTTTACTCCTTTACTGTACTATGTCCTCTATACATGTAACAACACCTGTCACTTAAAAGTTAGCTAAATTGTTATAAAGTATTGTTCCTCTTTGAAACTGATCCTTTACTTCCATATTTCACTCTTTTTCTCCTCAAACCTAAAATGGTCTTTGCTTTTTAAAATGAACAACTTTCCCATTTTAGGGGAAAAAAATATATCACACCTGCAAAGATAACTTGAATATTTCAAAGAACTAAGCCTGACATCTTTAAGAATGCGATACATATAAGTCAGGGAAATGGACTTGTGTGAGATCAGGGAAGATCCAAAATTTTTTGGACAAAAACGGCCTCTGGCCATTTCCCAAAATCTCAAGAGCACTGCCTTCTTTGCAAGTTTATTTGTATGAACCTTATCAGTATCAAATGTACTCACATATTTACTGTGTGCCTTACTTGACAGATGAACAGCAACTGCTCTCTGTCCAAGTTCACCAGCAGTAAAAGCCAGCGGTAGTTCATCAGTTGTTTGCAACCTGCAGTTCTAAGGATAAGGCAGTGAGAACCACATTTTATGGTTTTATAAGCTGTATTTAGCAAACTGAAGATTACCCCGAGGAACCCCTTCATTTAACCTAGAAATATTTGTGAATAGAATCACTTTTTCTTTATTTTCTTTTATTCTAGAGGCCACTGCTACTAGCAATATGACCAAATTAAGAAAGGAGTTTAACAGAGTTTCAACTTTGACTTAAATTCTATACAGAAATTTTATATTAATATAATACACTATATCTTTATACACTGCAAAACTGTTAATCCTTTAAAAATTTTTATTATACTAATAAGCATTCAACACTGATGAAAAGGCACTGATAAAAACACAGAAAAGTATTAAAAAGAAATTAATAGTCACCTATAATCTGTATTTTGTTTAAAAGTACTAAAATAGTTTTGATACATAGACTTTGATACATCAGATTGCTGTTCCTGGTGATTAAGAATGCCAAGAATTTACATTATCTAATAGGTCAGTAGACTATTACTGTGAAAAACTGTATTTCCCAAAGATGACTGCAACAGTATCTCCCAGGTCTAATATTCTTCTTAAAATGTGACTTTGACACTCCTCCCATGGAGAAGTGGACATCTATGTTCCTCCTCTCAAATCTGGATGGATTTTTGATTAATTGAAATAATACTAAGTGACTACTGAGAAAAAGTTTTAAAATGTGATGCATTTCTCCCTGTTTCTCTTGAGACATTAGAATCCCACCATCATGCCATGAAGAAGACTGTACAGTCCAAAAAAAAAAGCCTGCACAGTCCAAGAAGAAGCCCACTTGGGGAAGGAGGTCTAGAAAACACAGCCCTGACTGAGCTTCTAGGAGAAGTCACTAGTAATTCTGTGAGTGAATTATCTTGAAAGTAGATTCCCCCAGCCCTCTAGTGAGGGCATCACCCCAGCTGATGCCACGTGGACAGAGATGAACTCTTAATTATTGAGATTCATGAACAAAATACATTATCGTTTTTATTTTAGGGCACTAAGTTTTGAGCGGTTTGTTATGAGGCAATAATGATCTACTTAAACTAATAGTATGAACTACAATAACTGAAATAGTAAGAACTTATGGGCTAACATTGTTAATAAAAGTTTTAAATGTAATATCTCAGTTAAGTCTCACAATAACCCCATGACACAGAGAATATTATTACTCCCAATTGATATGTAATGATATTCACGTGCACACACACACACACACACACACACACACACACACGCACGCGTGAAATAATTTATCCACAAATTAATCAACCCTGCTTGGACAAGTGGTGGAACTAGGCTAGTAACCAGGAGGTCTGGCTACAAAGTCAATGCCCTTAACCACAACACCAGGCAATCGGGAGAACATTCCACTTAGTTAAGATCTGACACTTATTCTTGAGGTACAACTGCGTCGGTATCTGCTGCCCTCAAGCCCTGCTCAACCACACTCTTCTCCTCCTAATGAAAAAGACTCACAACCAGATGGACTACTCCCTCCCCAAAACTGATCAGAGTTTATTGTCATAAAAGAATTTCCTCCAACCCCAGTAATTCTAAAGCTGGGATGGAAAATAGCTAACCTTTACCAAAGATTTTTCTTTTAAATAAAACTTTTATATTGAAAACAATACATATTTACTATTAAAACAAACTAAAACAAACTGTAAAGCTCAGATAAGTATAAATTAAAAAAAACTCATAATGGTACTCTCAGAGATAACCACTGTTAACATTTTTTTTCCTTCCTTTTTTTATTTTTCCATTTGTTTTTAATATCATTGAAATGTACAGTTTCATATCCTGATTTTCTCACAATTATATAATCAGTTTATTTCTGTGTCTTTCATAAAAACTTTTGAAATCATTTTTAAATGGTTACAAAAGGATCATCTGCATAGATATAGCATAATTCACATTTTATTTGATGGACATCTGGTTGACTCCATTTTCTTTCCTGTTATAAATAATTCTGCAATGAACATCTTTTTTTTTATAATTTCCTGAAGATAACCTCCTAGAGTAGAAATTACTTAATTAAAAATATATGCATTATTAAGGCCCTTGATACATATTTCCAGAAAGTTACTGTGCTACACTCCCAGTCACAGTTACACTTCACTCTACCCTACATTACTTATCATTTAAAACAGTACTTTGTAATGTAATAGGTTATGAATAGTATTTTTATTTTTCATTTTATTGATTACTTGTATAGGAGATTCAAAACGATCTTAAGAAAACATAATTGTTGATATAATAATTCTAAAACAATACATTAGGAGAGTAGAAACTACTTTTTATTTAGCACCAACTTTGTTCTCAGCATCTATTTAGGCCCTATATAAAAACATTTAATCTGCATGACAACACTGAAAATTAAGAATTTTTTTTCTTCTGAACCACAGTTCAAGAAGCTGAAATTTAGACAGACTGACTTACTAGGTTAAGTTACAGAGGGTCCATGCTGGGAATCCAAATCTAGATCCAGACGCCAAAACTTATGCTTTTCTATAATTTTACAGTACCCATTGGGCTAATGGATGATTGTAGTAGATAGGTAATAAAAATTATAGATAATTCTAATTAATTATCTTTATTCCACTTTAACTAATGCATAGATGTCTATGGGAACAGAACTGTCTTCCAAATCATATTTTCTGAAAGACAATGAAATAATTGTTCTCATTTTTGACACATGGGTATGAGGTAAGGAAATTAATGAATTAAAAAATTACTGTTCATATACAGCAACAGTTCACAAATTTGGTTTCAGGACTCCTTTATATTCTTAAAAATTAAGTTCTTCAAAGAGCTTTTATTTATGTAAGTTATAGTTCTCAATGTGTAATTTGTTAGAAACTGAAACAAATATTTAAAAAACTTATGAATTCATTTTAAATAGTTTTTAAATAAACATTTTTATGTTTATTTTATGTTTATTTAAATAAACATTTATTTTTGGGAGAGAGACAGTGCACAAGCGGGGGAAGTGCAGAGAGAGAGGGAGAGAGAGAGAGAGAGAGAGAGAGAGAGAGAGAGAGAGAATCCAAAACAGGCTCCTGAGCTATCAGCACAGAGTCCAATGCAGGGCTCAAACTCACAAACTGTGAGATCATGACCTGAACAGAAGTCCGACGTTTAACTGACTGAGCCACCCAGGGACCCCCAAAAACTTATAAAAGCATTTAAAAATAACAATAACTCAATATACATCTACATTAAAAAGCATATTTTATGGGAGGGAAAGCTATTTTTTAAACAAACAAAAGACTTATTCAGAAGAGTAGCATTGTGTTGCATCTCTGCAAATCACATTAATGTCTGACCTAAAAGACAACTGGGTTCCTAGTTTTGCTTGGCATTTTCAATTTGCTGTGATATCACAGGTCATGTAGTCTCTGTGAGACTCCACACATATGAAAGAATGAAAGTGAAAAGGAAAAATAACATCTTAATACCATTATAAAAACAGTTTCAATCTTACAGATCCTATGGAAGAGTCCCCACATCACTTTAAAAACTGCTAGTATACACTACATAAAAGGTTGATAACCGGTTAAAATTCAGTAAGATAAAGAATAATTTAAAATCTGTACACATTGCTGTAAAAAAAAAATGATTTTCTGAATTAGACACAAAAGGTACAAATTTTTAAGTTATTAAAACATTTTTTTATTAAAACAAAGGTAAAAAGAAAAGCCATAGATTGGCAGAAGACACTGTCAACACAACTTTATTATTAGGAAAATATTTTTAAAACTGCTACAAATCAGTAAGAAAAATACAAGTAACTCAGGAGAATACAAGACAAAGAACATAAATCAGGTATTTCACAGAAGAGAAAACCCAAAGGGCCTATAAATATCTGAAAAGGTATACAACTGAGAACAGAAAAATGCCAAGGAATACAACAAAGAGCACCATTTCGTGCTCATTAGGTTGGTAACCACAAACAAAAGCCCCGACAATTAAGGACTCATATACTACTGATGAGAATGTAACAACCACTTTAGAAATACAGCAGACACTGTTGACTGCCTACATGCCATCCACTTTCCCTCTTGCTTCCTAACAGCATATTTTCTTCAGGCGTTTATTTCCTTTCAATAACATTTTTCAAGGGAAACCGGCCCTGTCCCCAGCCAACCATCATGCTCTTGTCTAGCTTTAAGTAAGTAATCAATTTAGGCATTAACATGTGATTCATTTTTAACCAATGAGTTAGGAGAGAAACCTGGGGGAGTAAGTTCCCAGGAAAAGTTTCCCTGACCTTCAAAAGAAACACAGAGAGAGAGGGCTCATACAAATAAAATCAGAAATAAAAGAGGGGAAGTTACAACTGATACCAAAGAAATGCAAAGGATCACTAAGACTACTATAAACAATTAAGTTCTAACAAATTGGTCAACCTGGAAGAAATGGATAAATTCCTAGAAACAATCTTCCAAGACAGAATCTTGAAGAAAAAATCTGAGGAGACCAATTACTAGCAAGGATATTAATCAGTAATCAAAAACTTCCTAAAAATGGGATTCCAGAACTAGATAGCTTCACAGAATTCATTCAGTGAATTCTACCAAACCTCCAAAAAAGACTTAGTACCTATCATCCTTCATAAACTCTCCCAAAAAATCAAAGAGAGGAAACATGTCCAAACCTATTGTTAAAAGCTAGCATTACCTTGTTACCAAAACCAGACAAGGACACCATTAATAAAAAAAAATTAAAAAAAAAAAATCAGGCCTTATATTCCTGATCAACATAGATGCAAGAATCCTCAACAAAATGTCAGCAAACCTAATTCAACAATACATTAAAAACAACACACACATGATCAGAGGGATTTATTTCAGGGATTAAAAGATATTTCAACCTCTGAAAATCAATCAACATGATACACCACATTAACAAAATGAAGGACAAAAATCATATGGTCATCTCAATGCAGAAAAACCATAAAACAAAATGCAACATCCGTTTATATAATAAAAACTCTTAACAAAGTGGGCATAGACAAAATGTACTTCAACATAATAAAATCCATATATAACAAGCCCACAGCTAACATCATACTTAATGGTGAAAACCTGAAAGCTTTTCCTCTAAAATCGGGAGCAAGACAAGAATACCCACTATTGCCACTTTTACTCAACACAGTGTTGGAAGTCCTAGCTGGTGCAATTAGTCAAGAAAAAAAAAAAATAAATAAAAGGCATCCAAATTGGAAAGGAAGAAGTAAGACAGTTAATATATATGAATAACATGATTTTGTGTGTATAAAACCCTAAGGACTCCACTAAAAAAACATTAGAACTAATAAATAAATCCACTAAAGTTACAGCATACAAAATCAATATGCAAAAATTCATTGCATTCTTATACACTAGCAATAAACTATCACAAGAAGAAAGCAATTAAGAAAACAATCCCACTTACAATTACATCAAAAAAACTATAAAATACTTAGAAATAAATTTAACCAAGGAAGTGAAAGACCTGTACACTTTTTGAAAACTATGAGACACTGACAAAAGAAAGTAAAGGAGAAACAAATAAATGGAAAGATATTTCATGCTCATGGATTGGAAGAATTAATACAGTTCAAATGTCCATATTATCCAAAGCAATCTATAGATCCAAAGCAACCCCTATCAAAATTCAAATGGCATTTTTCACAGAAAGAACAAACAGTTCTAAAATTTGTATGGAACTACAAAAGATTCCAACTAGCCAAAGCAATCTTGAGAAAGAACAAAGCTGGAAATATCACACTCCCTGATTTCAAAGCTATCATGATCAAAATAGCATGGTATTGGCATAAAAACAGACATACAGGTCAACAGAAAAGAATAGAGAAACCAAAAATAAACCCATGCAATTATGGTCAATTTATGACAAAGAAGGCAAAAACATACAATGGAGAAAAGACAGTCTCTTCATTACATGGTGTTGAGAAAACTAGACAGCCACATGCAAAAAACTGAGACTGGACCACTATCTTATGCCATACACAAAAATTAAAATGGATTAAAGTCTGGACTGTAAGTCCAGAAACATAACTCCAAAGAGAAAACAACAGCAGTAAGCTCATTGACATCACTCATGGTGATATTTTTTTAGGGGTCTGACTTTAAAGGCAATGGCAAAAAAAAAAAAAAAAAAGCAAAGATAAACAAATGTGACTATATTGAACTCAAAGCTCTACACAGTAAAGGAAACCGTCAACAAAATAAAAAGGCAACCTACTGAATGGGAGAAGATATTTGCAAATCATATATCCAATAAGGGGTTAATATCCAAAATAATACACAAAGAACTCATACAGCTGAATAACAACAACAAACCCCAAACAATCCAATTAAAAATGGGCAGAAAATCTGAATAGACATTTTTCCAAAGACAAACAAGTGGCTCAACATCAGGTCATTGCAAATCAAAGCCACAATGAGAGATCATTTCATACCTGTCAGAATGGCTATTATCAAAAAGACAAGAAATTACAAATGTTGGCAAGAATGTGAAGAAAAAGGAACCCTCTTGCACTGTTGGTGGGAGTGTAAATTAGTGCATCCACTATGGAAAATATTAAAGAAGCTCCTCAAAAAAGTAAAAATAGAACTACCTTATGACCCAACAATTCCACTTCTGTGTATTTATCCAATAAATAAATAAATAAATAAAACACTAATTCATGTAGGCATATGCACTCCTGTGTTCACTGCAGCATTTCTCACAACAGCCAAGATATTGAAACAACCAAAGTATCCATCAATGGATGAATGAATAACAAAGATGAAGTATATATACACAATAGAATATTATTCAGCCATAAAAGAATCTTGCCATTTGTGACATGGATGGACCTTGAAAATATTATGCTCAGTGAAATAAGTCAGACACATAAAGACAAATACTGGATGATGTCACTCATGTGTGTAATCTAAAAAACAAAACAAACAAACAAAACTCACAGATGCAGAGAACAAATTCATGGTTGCCAATGGGGAGGGGGCTTGGGAGACAGTGAAATGAGAGAAGGAAATCATGAGGTACAAACTTCCAGTCATAAAATACGTAAGTCATGGGGATATAATGTACAGCATGGTGACCATAGTCAATAATATTGTAGTATATATATACAACTTTATATGGTGAAAGGGGGAAACTAGACTTATTGTAGTGACCATTTTGCAGTGTATACAAATACTGAATCATGTTGTACACCCAAATATAATGTCATATGTCAATTATACATCAATTTTAAAAAGAAGAAGAAAAGAAATACAGAGATACAATGACTCTGGCTGTTATTTTGTCTGCATGTGATTTTGTAACCATGAGGAATGCAAGCCACTGAATCAATGAATTAACCAAAACTAGAGCAGCCCTACCTCTAGACTTCTTGTCATGTGGAAAATTTCTTTATTTAAGCCACTTTGAACTTCCCTGTCTGTTATCTCCTGCTGAAAGCACTCTAACAAAGAGAATTTTGCAATATCTAGTATAGTTACCTATACCTATAGTCATCCCCTAAGACCCACAAATTCCGCTTCTGTGTATATAAGCCAGAGGACCTCATCCACGTAGAGTAGGACATATGTAACAGAATGTTCCCTGTAGTCTTATTTATACAGGGGTGCAACCTACTCTAAAACAACAAGCTAAAAGAAGCCTAGCTCACTGTGGGGAGACCCATGACCACCCTGAATTACCTATCTGGACTTTTACACAAGTGAGAAATCAACGTCTATATTGTTTAAGCCTCTCTTACTTTAAGTTTTTGATGACTCACAGCTGTTCCTAAGTTTAATTAAACAAAAATAAAAACACAGACTAAAAACATACCACCAAATTCATAACAGTGGATGCCTCTGGGAAAAGAAAGAGATAACTGGATAAGAGAGGAAACTAAGCATGCTTCAACTTTATTATTTTTTTACATTTTACTTTTAATTAAGAATCTAAAGCAATAATTAATTGAAATAAATTAAATGTTAACCTTTGTTAATTCTAGGTGATGCACACTCTATTGTGTTATTCTCTGTACTTCCCTGTGCTTAACTTCTCAAAATAAATGGATTACATAGACAAAAGTTTACCAAAAAAAGGGGGGGGGGAAGGTGGGGAGGGAGGAAAGGAATGAAAAGAAATGTTCTCTGTCCCAAAAAGAAAGAAAATGGGCTCCTTCTGTGTTTACAAATTAAACACTATCAAGATCCAATTTATCTTCTATTAAATTAAAGATTGACATTACCCAATGTTGTGGAAGGTGCACGGACTGGGAGAACACATCCTTTCTGAAGGGCATTATTATAATTACAGCAAATTCATTAAAAGATTGTCAGCTCTACGAACTATCAACTTTACCTCAAAGAAGTTATCTTAATAATTTTGATGAGCGCAAAGATTTAGTTAGAAGCATTTTCATCATAATTTCACTTATAGTCTTGAAAAGTTAAAAACCACACAAATGGCCAGCAAGACAGACTAGTTACATTGATTACTTCCTGTGCAAATGATGGAATACTATGTTACTATGTTCCCATTACAGCTGACGATATCTGTGTATATTTGATAATGCAGAAACAAGGTCACAAATTTCTTAAGTGAAAAGAAATTATAAATCAAATAAATTATAAAACAATAAGTATTTTCCTAATTTTATTTTTTTGCATATAGACATAAGTTCTATACATCTGATTGGCTTAGTACCACCCAATGTTGATACTGGGAATTCACATTATCTTTATTTTCCTCTTATCATTATTTTCTAACTTTCCACAACAAATGACTAAACAGTGTCATTTAATGGCTGTAAGTAAACTATAAAGTGAATCATAACAGTTGATTGCAACCAGTCTGATGGAAATGGACAGTATTGGTCAATTCATTTCTTATCATTACAAAATACGTAAGTGGTTCATAATAGCATTGTCTTCTGAGTCATTCTGTCTCCTCTCTTAAACAACCTGCATTCATTTTTAAATAAGTTATAAGCATCCCATGTGAGACATACTGAGGGAAAAAATACAATTGGGACATATTCTACCAAAATCAATCCTTGGGACTGATAGGACAATCAGTGGTTTTCCTTAACTGATGAGTAAAGAACTTTGTTTGTTTACCAGTGAAGGATATTGTTTATAAAGGACAAGTCAAAAGAAGAAATGAGGTTCAGAAGAGCCAAATGTAAATAGAAATGCATGATAGGATTCTGGCTCACTATATGGTAAATGACACATCCTAAACTGGTATAACTTTTTCTTAATATTTTCTTTCATTACATTCTGATACAAATTACAGGGGCACCTGGGTGCTCAGTTGGTTAAACATCCGACTCCTGATTTTGGCTCATGTCATGATCTCACAGTTCATGAGTTTGATCCCCAAATTCTTTCTCTCTCCCTATTTCTCTGCCCCTCCCCAACTCGCACCTTATCTCTCTCTCTCTCACTCTCTCTCTCTCAAAATAAAACAAACAAACCCAAATTACAATGAACTCTTAATACCATAGTATTTTTATTCCATGTCTAAAATCTAGACATTTATTCTGGTTTCATATTTTGAATGACTCTGCTTCCTCTACATCTTTACAACGTCAGACTACAAGTTAATCTGGATACAAAGTAGAAGCCTTTGAAAGCTTCCCCATACTCCTAATGGCTATGTCGGTGATTTGACTGTGACATATGGCCTCATACACATATCCCTCTTTCATAGTCATGGCTTATTTGGACCATACTAGCTTTCTCAGCAAGTGTCAGCTTTCAACCTCCTAACGCAGATGATTTCCTTGCCACACAGAGAAGACCCTTCTTCAGTCAAGGGATTGCAATCCAAGATGCAGAATAATGGCTTGGGAGTCTCATAGACACTTCTGTAAACTTAGAACTGGCAGCTTTGGGAAAGCCTCAACTTTCTTCCCTGGGAAGGCCTAATAAGGGAAGGAGCAGAGTCAGGTCATATTTTTAATACCCCAAATTAGTAACACCTCCATATTTGAAAACCCTTTCTCCTCTGCAATCAAATTTTATTATTCTAGTCTATGCTAAGCTTTCTACCGTGCTTTTCATACTATCACCATTATTGGAATAATAAATAGTCTCATTATATTGACAGTATTATTTTGCTCAAATCTCTGAACTCTTCTTCCTCACTGGCCTCTATAATTTAGCAATCTCCTCATTCTTCCCCAAAATTAAATACAAGGATGGATGAGGGCAACATGCATTCCCAATATTCTTAGAAAATTTCCTCTGTTATCCTTGCTTGCGCTTACCACTAAAGTCACTAGTAAAGAGTTCAAAATCTACTTTCTATGGCTCTCTTCCCCTCAAATTAGCATATTATTCCTATCTCAATGACTCTGATTTTCTCCTTAATATCTCTTCAAAAACTTTCCTTGCTTAGCTGCTATCAGTCTCATTTCAAATATGGCTTTTTAGCCCAGAGTGCATTAGCTAAATTGTTCCTGACCTTCTCATCCACAGACTAAGAACAGGTTTCTTTGCCATTTCTTTGGGATTGCTTTGAAATCTATATCTAGCTGTCATGAGATGGCTTGGGTCCACCTTAATCTATATGTGAGTGGACACAGCAACTTGAGGAGGTTGGTTATAAAGTCTTTGGGAAACAGATAATAAGTCAAAATGACCAGACTGATAACACATGTCTTACCATCCAATAAACATTTGTTGAAAAGTAGTGGGAAGACACAAGGCAAATTAGACATCCAACTTGAGGGGCCTCCTTATATTGCCTGTTCTACCTTCTCATTCTCACCCCTTTCATTCTGAGTGTCTACTGAATAGCAAAAGCTTACTTAGACAACCTCACCACTCATTCCTCCTCACCAGATAATGCAGACACTTAGTTGGAAATAAAACCAATCTAAACAAAATAAAGAGGATGCTAGTAAGTTGGATCAACTGCATTAAACGCTACAACCCTTCTGAGCCTGAACAGCATCTGCTTCTCTTAGAACCAGAGATACGACCTTAACACCATCTTCAGAGTGCCCCAAACAAGCTTTTGGACTGGCACCTGCTATGCAATTAGTAGATACCGGCTGTATTAGAATGGAGATGGTAATATTGTTTTGTTAGTCAAGAAGACAGGATATAAATATGATTTAAAATTTCCTATAAACTTTTTTTGTTCATTCGAGTCAGGATATAAATATAAAAATTCCTTATAATTGCTTAACACTTATAATAATTTATTTCTACATTTCTAATATTTTTATTTTCTATCAGTAAGCTATTCCTATTTTCTGTTAGAAAACTATTCTGGAAGCACATAAGATGAAAGCTATTTTCTCTAACCACTTCCAAATATAAGACAGAAAGATTTGCTTGCAAGGAGCAAATAACAACAGTGACAAAAACAATGACAATGATAATGCTGATAATTTACAGTGTATAAGATATCGGTAAAACTTTTAATTTTAAATTGTACATAAAGTAAAACTCAAGCAAATGTTTTAAAAAGATATAATTCTGCTTTAAAAAAAAAGCTTAGCTATTGAAAAACCAATGTTAACCTTGCATTTTTGGTATCAAATCTGCCATTTATATTTTACTTGTCCTTTCTTTCCTCTTTAGTCAGCCAACAAGCTTTGCTCTTTGTCAGTAAGATATGATCTGATAAGCTTATTTCTGACTTGCCCTGGGGGAAAAGTGGAGGACAGAATTACATGTGGACACTTCAGAGTGACAAGTCTGTTCCCTGGGCTACTGAAGAAAACAAAGAGGGGCTGCATGGGAAACAAGTCAAATAGTTCTATATCGCCTGTATGTAAACATGACAATTAAACAACTACCAAAAAGCTTCTCAACTTCTTCCTTAATAAAAATTATTAACTTTAAAAAGTAATGCTTTTTAAATAATATTTTTAAATTCTACCATTGTTTTAAAAACAACTTATTAAGAATAAAAACTCACTAAAGTATAAGTAATTCTTGGGAATACTTTTACACTTTTAATAAACCTAGAAAGCATCTGTAAATTTGTAGTTCTAACATATTTCAAATGTCAAACAAAAAGAATGAAAACTTAACTACTTAAAGAATTAAATTCCCCAAATTTAAAGTTAATCACTTAAAGTATGAAGGAAGTGAATCAGAGGAAACTATAGACATAGTTTAATCTTTGTCATGAATCCTGCTTTGAAATTTAAATAGATTTATATTTTAGAGAAACTGTCCAAGTGGTAAACACGTGATTCAATTATAACTTATTGTTATTTGGAATAGATGATATTGTAAAATATTCCCTTAGTCCAAACCTAGTCAATAGAGAATACTCTATTTTTACTCTATTTTTACTCCTATTTTACTCCTATTTTTAAAGGATAGAGAATACTCTATCCTTCAAAAAATCTTAAAAATAATCGACTCATACTAGTTTTCAAATGAAAAGAAATACTAATCATGGTAAATCTGTTTCTCCTAGATGATGCCAATGAAGTACAATTTCCATAGTCATTTATAAAACAGACATAATATAAAAGTTTTTTTTTTATTCTACTTTAACCATGTTTTTTCAACATTAAACGTGTTTATGTACCTAAGTAATCTGGACTGCAAGGAAAAAGCAATTCTTAAAAAAGATAATCTCAAACAGAAGGAGAACTACAGTGCTGGTTTCCAGGAATAAGAAAAATCTGACAACAATTTCAGGAAATCTTCCTTTCATATAGTCTCTTTGTGTACCTAAAATTAGCACCAATACTCCAGAAATAGTGAAATAATAAGATGGTTTGTAAGTGATGACAGCTTTGGTCAGGACTGACAGCAATAGCTAGCTATATAAAAGAGAATCACAAGGCTCCAGGGCAATGCACTTGTACGATATCCAGTAAATACACATCTCAATAATTAGACATACATTGATCTGCTCTTATTAACTGTTAGTCATTCATCCAAAGCTATGTTTTAGTTTAATAATTTCCAAGGATAAGGAATTTGTCCTTTGGTTGTAATTAAGTCTCCAAACCAGACTTAGATACTGTTATCTCAAGGTCTGAGCATCCAGGACAGTAGGCAGAATCATTTCACAAATTGTTTCATTCCCAAAGATAAATTGTTAAAATGTACAGTTCAATTTAACATTAATGGATTGTGCCTTTTGAATAGATCCTGGCCCCACTCATCACCAGGAAGATAAAAAAACAACTATCCACAGGTTTTAGCTCTGTCTCGGTAAGTGCTTTCTCAGATTTAGTAATGAACTCTTACATGCACCACTTCATTGAAGTTTGTAATAGCTAAACGAGGGTCCCATATCTCCATCCTCATAAATGAGAGAACTGAGGCTCGAAGAACTTAAGTTCTTTTCCCAGGGCCACACACTTAAGTATCAGAGGGAGAATTCACTCACTCTGCTTAATCCAAGTCTCTGCTTTTTCCAAGGTCCATTTTAAAAATCTCTTTTATATTTTAAAACAAAGAAAGAAAGATGACAGGACATTGGAGAGTAGGAAGGGATAAAGGGCACAGCCTATATCAGTGGGAGTTGGACACTGCATCAGCTGTATGGGCATACATGAAAGCACTGAAGATGGAAAAAAGTAGGGATCCCCAGGCTTTCAGTTTTACCAGCTGCCTCATGCCATCACTTTTGGCTAAGTACTAACCTGTTCTGAACCACAATTCTTTTTTCCTTTCCTGAGAGGCCAAAGGGGTGATTTTTTCTCAGGTGGTGGTAGTTACTATTGTTTTAGATCACCTTTCTCCCAATCCCTGAAGTATATCAGTCTAATTCGGGGTAGAGGGAAAGTAGCTTGTTCCAGAAAGCGGGCAGATGAGCAGGCAGGGAGGGAAATAACCAGTCTGATTTTGCTTTGATTTCCGTTTCAAGTCCTGTAATGACAGATCTCACTCCAGTGAAGTATGTTTTGGAAATATACTTAAAAGGGATATGTGATTGTTTTTACGTACATTTTAAATGTTGACTAATAAAAGGCAAATATCAGAAGAAGAGTTTAATATAGCACTTTTAAACCTTTTAGTATACTAAGGCATCTGTGACCTGCTAAAATCTAATTATTTCCCCAACACCCTTTGGAATTGTTCAGAAAGATGTAGTAGTTTCTAACTGGTGCATTAGGCATCTGGCCTGACTTCACAGAAGTAGAGATAGCTGAATGTGCACTCTCTATATATATTTTATTAATATCCCATAGGCTCATGTTAAGATTTAGTACTGATATGCCCTGACATGTATCACTACCTGTTGACAGGGAAAATAAAATAAAAAAAAAAAAAAAACTGGGCTAGACTTGAGAGGGTCTACAAATAGAAAATCTTTAAAAGATGTTTTGGCAATTTAAACAGAAACTCTGGTTTAAAAAAGAAAAGAAGAGAAGAGAAGAGAAAAAACAGCTTCAAGTTTATAAATTTATAAACCATGCCCAAGTTTCAGCATGCCAAATCCTTTGAAAATGAGCTAACCTCTAGAATCCACTCCTTCCTTCTCAAACTAACAGTGCCCAACCTTCCCCTGGGCCATACCCTCTCCTCCATTCTTAACCATATATTTGAGTAGGGGGCTTAATTACGCTCACTGACATATCCCCCCACCTTTCCGTAATAGGTTCAGAAATGAGAGAAATTGAATCACAGGGTTATGTGCAGGAGCTTCTGGAAGTGGCCTCTCTTCCCTTAAACACTGTAATATGGGAATGTGATATGTGGAATTGTTAGAGCCTAAGGGAAAAGCCTGGAGCTGCCAAGGGTCCACTACATATAGCCTGAGGAGTCTGCCAACACTGAACAAGGCCAAACACTATGAGCCAGAGAGAAACTCTAACTTTGTTGACATATTTTAAGCCACTGTATCAAGCTTTACCTAAAGCCAGACCATACATTTGAACTTCTCAGTTATATGAACCAAAGATTCGAATTGTTGATTAGACAATGAGGCTTGGATTTTAAGTCACCTGCAACCAAAAAATTCCCAAGTATATTATAATAGCCCAAGGCATTTAATATACCAAAAGCCTGAGTTGGGTTTTTTGCTTGTTTTTTTTACCCAAATTTGAAGACTTAATTCCCATGAAAAATGTTGAGTAGAAGAAAAATCATCCAGAAATGTTTCTTTCTAAGACTTAAAACGAATTTAATACATGCTAAGATTAAATCACAAATAGCACAGTTGGAAGTGGTTTGGTGGATCATCTAGTCCTACCGGCTTCTTTTATAGGGATGTTCAATGAATCTGTATAGAGTGAATGAATGAATGAAGAAGGAGTGAATGAGGTATGTTAAGTCTAGATAGGTTAGAATTCCTGAATTAAACTGTTCCCTGGAATAATATGTATTAGAGTCACTTTCAGCTGGGAGTTTATACTAAAAGAGATTTGATTTGTTGTTATTGTTGTTTTCATTTGCATACACAAGTAAATGGCAGAGCCTGGGAAACCTGATTCCAAATCCAATCTCCCCTATTCTCCCCCAAAGAACATCTCATATCCTCTCACAAAAACAGAAAAACACAAAGTCCTTTGATATGACCAGTTTAGAGTTTTACAACTAGGATATGCTACTGGAGTTCATTTTTAATCCAGCTGTTTACAATCTGGAATGTATTTTCTCATGTACACTGTTGGATTCACGCACTAGCCCACAAAACAAATGAAACACAACCTAAAACTCTACTATAACTCAATTAAATTCTAAACCCTGGGAACATAAGGGTATGAAATGCATGAGGACAACAGAAAAAAAAAAAAAAATCAACACGAAAATCTCCTATTTGCTTACCTCTTCCCCCATTTCCTTGCTACAGAACCACTTCAAAGGGAAATTTAGAAGAGTGTGAAAAAGCTATCATGGCTGTCTCCTATTTGCACACTCCTACTTGTGTATCTCCCTTTGTGCACTCTTCTACTTCTTAATGTGCCTTTTTTCCAGGTATTCAGATGCCCTCATCTTAATAATGGCAGCTACCATTCACTGTGTACTTACTATGAGTCAGGCACTGAGCTAATAAACTCAGAAAGATTTAGCAATTTGTCTACTGTCATGTAGCAAAGCCAAGATGGAGTCCGGGTATGCTAGACTCTGAAGCCCATGACCTTTAAACATTAGATTACACTAATTCTTCCTCTCTGAGCTGAGTCCTCTCTGCTGTAAGAATCAGTTCCTCCTTTCCTATCACAGCCTAAAGGGCATCAGGCTGAAAACTGCTTGTCTTCCTTCTCCTCCAACCAGCACAGTCATCCTTTTATTACAGCTAATCTCCTTTAAGTAACAAAGAAGGAAAACAATCTATAGTTACTCAGGGTAACTCTTAATCTTTCCAGAGGCAGTACTTACTATTATTATTCACCTCCACTGGCAGAATTCAGCCAGCTGATAAAACTAGGAATTTAAAAAAAAAGAAACAAAGAAAGAAAGGAAGAAACAAACAAAGAAAGAAACAAAGAAAGAAAGAAAGAAAGAAAGAAAGAAAGAAAGAAAGAAAGAAGAGCAAAACATGGAAGCAACAAAAGAGTATACATTTTTGGACAGGGTAGGATGATAGAGACTATCTTAAGAGTTTACCTCCAAAGTCAGTACCTTTAGTAGATCATATATACAATATATCTACTCTATTAGATTATATTTTTCACAATCTCTTGCCTTCTTCTATGTTTTAATCCACATTAAAAAAAAAGAAAGAAAGAAACAGTACATAATTGGCATTCAATTATTTCCTGTTGCCTTTATTCACCATGCGATAAAACCAAAGCCCAGAGCACATAATACGAAGTCATATCACCAATGGCAGCTTAGGGAATGGAAACCTCAGAACTCCTAACTCCCAGGCAACTATGCCACCTTGTAGGTACTTATAACCAAAATTGCCCATTTATCTTTCTTTTCTGTTTAAGGTCTGCCTGAATGGAGACAAAACTGATTAAATATGGATATGAATATACAGTAATCTGGCCAAAGCAAAAACTCCTTTTTAAATATAAACAACTGCCATCTGAAAAGAGCCTCTAGAAAGACTTATTTCATAAAATAATCTAATCCATGTATTTGTTTTGCAGTAATAGAAGAAAATTCACCATTTAGTGAGAGATTATTCCCACCTTCCTTTCCTCCAAAAATTCAGCAGCTGCATCTCAGTTTAAGTTGTGTTACCTAACATTTTTAAGAAATTGTCTTTTTAACAGACATTAGAGTTCTAAAACTCCTGGATTTAATGGGTCTGCCCTCAGTGGCCAGCAAAAGTACAATCACAGAACAATAAGGGTCAATATACCTCTAATTGAGGTTTCACCATCTACTTTGATATCACCCATTCTTGGAGGGGAACTCAGAAGGTCAAACTGTTATCAAAGAAGCATAAGAATAGATAAACTAAATGAAGCTAATGAAGAGACTATAATCAAATACTCCTGGGAAAGACAATCAGCTGGCCTCCTTCAGAAACAGACATTCATAGGAACTTTTTAAAAAGCACAAAAGACAACATTGTAAGCCTTTAAGAATAAAGCATATAATATTAGTTTAAGGAAATTGCCTTCCAGGTAAATCTAAAAGCAAAATATTCCCCAGCAACAATAAAAAGTGAAATGAACTTAGTGGAAAACTATGGCCCCAAAGCAATTGTTGACCAAACAGAAGAAATCAGTCTATGAAAATCATAATTGAATATGAATGTCTATAATTCTGCTAATTAGACATACACATTCAATTGTCCAGTGTTTATTCGTGTACCAAAATTAAAATAAAATCATTTTAATATAAGCAAAACCACCCTGAAAGGTTTTTCTTAAGATGTTTACATTTTAGTCCATATTTAGAGCAGCAAAAATATATCAGAAAGGAAAAGACTCTATTTAATTTTTCTAAAACTTTTCATTTTAGGGAGGGCTCCCTAATTATGAAAAACCTAATATCTACTAGGTTCAAAGGAGATGGACAAATAGTGGAAGTATGTGAAAAATAGTTTCATTTCTTAAAACATATACAGAACAATAAATTACTCATTACCTCTAGAAAAAAGGACTAGTTACTTTCAAAGTTCTTTACCATTTGGCATGCCTGTTCCCCTTCCCTTAAATAAATCAGTTATTCATTTGAACCTGCCTTCTACTCATTTGTCAAATAAATATTCACAGTTAGAGTTAAGAGCCTTCAAAATTCCAATGCTATTGGAACTAATCAATAATGAAAATAATATGATTTTTGGTTAATTTTTTAATACACGTAGTTCAAAAATTAAAAAAACCTAAGTGTTTCTACTATGATCTTATAAGTATCCTTCTAACATGCTCGTATTTTTTTAATAAGCTTGCTACCACTACCTTGCTGTGTTAAACTTTTTAGAAAACGTTGAGATTCCAAAGGCCGGCCTACAAACCAAATGGCATCCCCGCTTTGGCAGGCTGAGCGCCTCATTTTGGCTTCTCTCACTCCCTCTAGCGTTCGCAAAGCTCATCTGTCTGATTATCCAGTTACCTCACTGAACAAGAGCTCGGCTAAGTCCTGCCCATCTATGACATCACCCCTTCTTCAACCACTGCGAGGTGAAGCTTTAACTTCAGACTTGGAGGTGGGCTGTGTGCAGTAAACTGGAATGCTCTCCCTCACTCACTCCTCAGTGTAGGAGTGATCCGAAGCAGGACAAGCTCTGCCTGCAGCTGCTGTTGGCTTTGTGTGGACTGGACGCGGAGCTTGGGAGAGGGGGGAGGGTTATTACTCCAGTTCACAGTCAGTGGAATTACAGCTATAGCGGCAGTATACATGGGATTGCTTTTTCTCGTCTTCCTGGTAAGTGTTTCCCATGTTTTTCCTTAAGATTGTCCCAGAAAGTTTGCTTGGTTTTACTCTGTAGACAGAAATGAGTTGGTACTGTGAGGCATCCAAATATGAACGTTTGCTCTGTCACCAGTAAGAGCAAAATATGTGTGTGCGAGCCAGCAAGGAAAAATTGGGCTAGACAAATGCAAGAAGTTTCTTAAAACCTTCTTTCATTCAAAAATAATAATTAATAGCTATTTTCTGCCTTGTATAGTTGCTATTTGTATAAGAGCCTTATGGAAAACATTAGGTTGGAAAGTTAAACGTTATATATTGAAGAATACAAGGCAGATTTTTTTTTCACAGAGAGGAAAGCAAAAGGTCTTGCTAACTTGGTGTGTACTGTATGTGTGGTATGATCACCAATTGCTGTTTTTACAACTGTGAAAGAAAATCAATAATCCCTCTGCCCATGAGTACGCAGTACATGAAAAGCATACATCTTGCTCACAGCTAGCTGAGCTACTCCCGGAGACTTCTGTGCCTCTGTAAGGATTAACAGCTACACCTAGATTTTAAAGCTTGCACTGCTATCCTGCCAGAGCTGCTTCAAGCATTTCAGGCTTGCAAATCTCAACTAGTGACTTCAGCTCAGAGGAGGGGGAGACTTTCTTCCAAACCATACCCCCGCTCCAGGAGAATGCCAAAATCCATTGCTTGGGCAAATGTAGTATGTGACTAGCATAGTAATTGGCAAAGCCTACTCAGAAAAACTAACAAAGCTCAGCGTGGAAGCGGTGCCTGATGTATGCAGTGAGTTCGGGGTGGCAAGAGGAACAAAAATTAGTAGAGCCCTCATCAAGTGGGATGCGCAGAGTATCCACTCACTTGCAACTTACAAGAGCAAAATTTTATATTGAAAGAAATGCTTTCATACAGCAAAGCTTCCAAACAGTAGTTAAATATATCTTCTAAAAAAATGTTTTTTTTTTTTCCCAGTGAATTAGGTCTGAAACAAAATGGTTGCATAGAGGTAAAAAGTGCAACAGGCCTATATTTTCTCAACATCTGGGGGTTGATATTTGATTGATTATTTTATCTATTTATTTAAAATAAAAAAAAAAGCCTTGATATTTGCCAATTATGGAACCAAATCCTCTAATGGCTTTAACAATTAGCTATTTTAAATTTTCTTAAATCTATCTGTTCTAAAATGCACATATATGTTATTTTATTAGCAGGAAACAACATGAATAAATTAGCCACTAGAAAAGTGCTTCAGATGTAGCAATGCCTTTCATTTATCCCGAACCGAATACAAATATCCTGACTAGCTTGAAACATAAAGAATTAATTTGTCTGTTTTAAGACAGAACCATTTATGCTTGCCCCAAAGTGACAGATGATTGATTGATACTCATCTCTTCTGAAATGAGTAAAGAAAGAAATCCATCCTTTAAAAGTACCACAAAATATTAATACTACCATTACTACCAATATTAATAATAACATACCAGGATTTAGTCTCTAAGAAGATTAAATCAGAGACATTCTACTTAGTTTGCAAATATGTGTGTACACAACACATATACATATACACACACTTTCACACGTACATATGTTTATTAGCCTGAAATAAAAAACAAGGTTACAAAAACGTGATTGTATGAATTTAAGTAGGAAAATCTCATCCATTTTTTTTTAATAGAGCACTGCCAAAACACATCAAATCCAGGAATCAGCAAAGATATTATTGAATGAATAAACATAATGAATTCATTAATCTTGCTCTTGTTAATACTAACCATCAGTTATTAATTGGGCTTTTCATTTCTCTGCACCCCCTTTTAAATCAATTTTGATTAGGTTCAAATGCCTAACTCAACACTCCTTAAACATTAAAGCTTGTGAAATACATAACTGGGCAACAAATAAAGTTTTTACAAAAAGAAGAACAACAGTAAGAAAATTTGTCATAACTGAATGTAGCCGCAAAATAGAAGGTATGTTTCTTTTGCTTTCAAGTGTTAATTAAGGAGCCTCCAATTCTATCAAAACTTTTTCAGAGCTAAATGAAGCGGTGTGAAATAAATTTGGTTGAAATCTTGTGGCTGTCAGACTTTGTTAGCAAGCTATTAATTATCTTTACCCCAGTTTCTTCTCTAGACTATATTGCCCAATCAAATAGAAACTCCAATTATGTTCAGCATCTCCTGCCTAGGGACACCAGACCCTAATGAACACTCAGTGTCTCCAGATGAAAAATACAATTATCAGCTTTAAACATGCAAGTGCACTGCAGAGAGATTCGTCTGTGCTTTTCTTGGCCACACACCCTAAGGCTTCCTCCTCTTTCTGGATTATTTTGAGCAATTTAAAACCCTACAAAAATCAGTAGCAGAGAACTTGCCTTGTATTAACCTTATATGAATGTTTTTTCTTCCTGCTTTTTATTTTTGATGTTATACCAATACTAAATTAAATCTGGTCAGTTAAAGAAAAATTTCAGTGGATCTTAACTTTTCCCCCCTTTATTAAGGTGGGTGGGCTGCATAACAAAGAATGTGATTAATGGCAAGATGCAGAGCTAACTTAAAAATTCTGAATTAAATCACCTTAAATATTTTTATTCAGTCAGTGTATTTATAGCATTATAAATAATTGTTGAAAGTCAAATGAAGACTACCATAAATGACATCGATGAGGGAAATGAAATTCAGTAATTTTTCAAAGGTTGTAATTTCTTCCCTCCTTTTCCCTTCAGTCCCCTTTCCCTCCCACCCCCCACCTTTTGCCCTAGAGGCCTTCACTGTTCTTCTCAACGGGAGGCTTTGTTGTAATTAAACCAGAGAAAAACTGGCCGGCAGCAGCCAACATCTGACTTGCGGCTTCTGAAAGCACTGTTCTGGTAGAGTGTACCACCCCCCAGTGGGCAAAAACTCTACAGTAAATCTCTCAGCAATATTAATTCTCAAAACTGCCTTTTCCTATTCAGAGCATAAAAACGGCTGTTTGTCGACTTCTTCTAACATTCCACCATTTCAGAACTTATCATAAGTCAACAACCCAATTTCCAACGAGACGGTTTGTAAATGTCTTCTGGAAAAAAGCCTTCTTCCTCTTAAGAATCAATATAGGAATATACATTTCAGAAAGCATTTTCCAGTTTCAGACTGCAAATCAACATCACTAAATTTGGTGAGACATGACACCAAAAAAGAGTTTGGAAAGCCATGTTTACATTGCATAGAAGAGCAGGTTTCAGCACTTTGACTTGTCTATTGACAAGAACTCCAGAGAAAACAGATTTTAAGTAAAAGAGGAATGAAATATAATGTAAGCAGCACCTAAAGTTGCATTTGTTTTGCATATGCATTATCTTTTTCCTAGACTCAAAATTAAATGTCAGGAATGTATAAAAAGCTCTCTCCAGGTATTAGTCTCCTTAAATGAGAGGAGAGAGAAATTGCTCTCACTTGATGAGACAATGACAGCTTTTGTTCTTTATTCTTTCACTTTTCATGTGCACAAGTTACCGTGGCAACTTTGAAAAGAAAACCCACAGACCACATTTGGTTAAATACTATTTTTAAAAAGTGTGCCACTGGACTGTGGATTGATCAGTTTATGTGTTGTTGATTTTCTTCCTCTTCATTTGCTTTACATCAGTAATACCCTACTCTGAAACGAAAAAAAAAAAAAAGTGTTTTATGATTTGAGATGTTCTCACCAACGAGCACAGTGCTTGGCGCACAGTAGACCCAAACATTTGTTGTATTAGTGTATAGAAACTTGAATACTAGAAATTTAAAGCACATCTACCAAACTGTACTCACAACTCTGAAAAAGGAGCTTTAAAGTTTGCAATGGGAAAACATTTGTGATTTTAATAGGTACAGTTTTAAGTGCAATTGCTCAAAGGTCAATGCAAACGTAAAACATGTTCCCTGCCCCAAGCCCTCTTCTGCTCACATTTACCTCCCTCTAAATTCATGTCTTACTCATTCACACAAGTCTTGGTTCTCCAATTCATTTGATCTGGATTTAAATATGACAAAAGGAAAAAGCATTCACTATGATGAAAGATAACATCCTAGTTTGCCTTTTTCTTTTAAGGATGCTTGATTTAACTTTAAAAACCAAAATAAATGAAGCAGAATTGGATTCACTTATCACAAGCCTATGGAGAGAAAAGAACCAATAACATAAAAGGACAAAGTAAAAATCCTTTGCTTTGGAACTTTTATCCTCAGTTTTACATAAATAAAACACAACGTCTTCAGACTAGAAAATAGTCTAGATAAAACCAAGTCTGAAAAGGCACGGTTGCTTCTCTGCTGCTCAGCAAACCCTTCAGACTTCATGGCTCTCAAGAGGGGACTTAGAGGTCCTTCTGCTTGCCTGGCATTAAACAAAAGAATTGGAACTTTCCTGAAATCTGATGATCGTGGAAAATTTAACTACCAGTCAGGCTGCTTAGAAAGCATTTTGCTGTCACTATCAACTAACCTGATGTACTCCAGTTGTTCAGTTTAACCGTATATGTAGCTTATTTTAAATACCATTTGTCTTTACAAAGACTTGGCATTCACAGGTTGATCATTTTGTTGTGCTTTCAAAAAACATTTTAAGCCTTCATAAATAAATTACTTTCCAAAACTCTATGATTATATAAATTCCAATTTACCTAGAAATATTCACAGACTTGGGTAAGTCCGATTAAGCATGTGCTTTCTTCAACCTCAAGGTTTTATTTAAATAATAACACAATTAACTTGGATTAAAAATTCTTTTAGATTTAAAAAAAATTTTTTAAGCTCCCATTAAGATAGGATTATGTGAAGAAAATCATTAAAAAGAATCTTTACTAAAATCTCAAAAAACTCTGTACTCAATATAAGATTTTTTGAAAATAAGCCATGATTTCAAATCAATTTAAATTAAAGGCAACAAATAAAGGATTTAGGAAGTTACCAACATATAATCTTAATCTAAGTGATCAAAACATGAGAATACCTTCTCATTTCAAACATTCCCACCTCTAACATATTGTAGTAGCAGGGAAGAAATCATATAAACATGTACATTGCCCCAAATCCTTGACTGTATGTAAATACCAGTTTTCTATTCAGATAAGACTTCTTAAATTATATTAATTTTCTTAAAATATCTCAAAAAGATAGTATCCTTACTATTTAATACTTTCTTACATCATAGAACTAAACTGGAGGCTTTTCACAGACCTGATGATTACATTATAAATGCAATTTTCTTTTAACTCCACAATTTTTCTGTATTAGAAGAAACTGAAGAGAAAGATCCCTGTTAAAAATCTGATTTATCCGTGAGGTGATTATGTTGTTCTTTTTGTCACAGTTTTAAATGCTATATGCTTAGTAATGATTCCATTAAAAAATAGTTTTAAAACATTTCTTTGAGTAACCAGAGGTCCATTTATGTTTTTCCCCAAGTTACCCCAATAACAATATTTTTCTAAAAGATGGATTACTTTTTGTTCAGAAGTAATGGCCTCTTTTCCAGTCTATGCAGACATAAAGACTTCTGAAGTTGATGTTGTGGAAACCTGGTCATAGTGTCCATACCAGTGGAGCTCATTTTTCTTGTTACCATTCACAATCAACTACAGTTTCTCTATGTGCGCGACTCTGTAGAACCAGCTCAGAAAAAGGAAAGTGTAAGCACTGGGGGCAGCATCGCTTATTTTAGATAGATTGTTATAGCCTTTAATATGCAAAGCAAAACAAAACAAAATTGTCTATCACTATAGTTTCAAATTTAAAAGGGAAGGGAAGGAAAAGATATAAAACATAAACTATAAAACACAATCAAACACAAATTGAACTGTTCTGAGGTTAAGTAAAAGGAGAAGGAATTTGTGAGGGAATCTTCATTTCTAAGAGTATTCTCTCCAGAGAAAGGTGCTTTTTATTTTTGCCTTTAGTTTTAATGCAACTTGGGGTGAAGAGAAATGACATTTTACAAGAATTTAATGAGATTTAAGGCTTTCTGTTAATCCCACATTATTACCACTATTGTACTAATGGCAATGTGAGTTTGCCTATCAAACAGAGCAAAGGAAGCAGTTTTACAGATGTAAAACCAGAAAAATAAACAAATTATTCTTCTTTTCACACCATTTTAGGTTTCTTTTTTTTTTTCTTCTGGGTTAAAAAGGTGAAAATCAATACATATTCTTAGAGCTTGATTTCATAACACATTTAAATACAAGCTTTACCACTAGTTATCATTATGAGCATCTTGGACATACTCTAGGCTAACCTGACTTGAGGAACAATCGGTTCTTAAATCCTCATTCATCAGATTCATCTCCTCAAATATAGAGTGTGTTGTGGCATGTGACAAATGCCTGACTACTGGTAACATTTTAAGCAGGTTCTCATCAGTGATTTTTTATAATAGTTTTTAATTAGTTTCAAATACAATTTAACAAAAGTAATTGTTTCCTAAACTTAAATTAACCACATTATTTTAAATGTTGAATAATTTTCAAGCTCAGAAAACATTTACAGCAGATACTTTTTAAAATAACTTTGTAATCATAATTTCAACAACTTGGTTTTTCATTTTCATATTCCACAAAAGCAAAAGTTTTCAAGAAAATACACCATTGAAATTCAACAATAATGAGCAAAGCCCTAAATGCATCACAGTAAAACCCCACTTTAAACAATAAGTCATTTAAACTTTCCTTTGTGGGCACTTTGCAATATCCACTAGAGACTACTTTATCCATCTGCAAACTGCTATTTTTGTTTCAAGTTGCTTAAATAATAAATTAAATGAATCTGTAATTTTTTTAAGTCTCCTTCTGTTAACGCATTCTATGATATGGTTGGTATTTCGTGGCAAACTAAAAGAAACTGAATTTTCAAGTAGAACCAGAAACACAAATTTTGGCCTTAACATTCACTGCCAGTAGCATTTGAATTCTGGAACAGATGCTATCCTTGTTGGATGCTAGGTAATTACTAGGGGAGAAGCAAATTATTTCTACTGTAAGTCCTTAATTTCAGGGTCAAATATTTCCATGACACCCTAATGTTCCCTACATATACAGAAAGCCTCTGAGTAGGTCATCCTGCATAAAAGATACTGATGCTACATACTTCCCCACCTCCACCCCAAAAAATCTTCATGGATATTAGATAATGGACAAAGCAGTCATCATTAAAATCACTGGTTTCTTTGGTGAAGCCTTAAGTCTTCTTTCAGAAATGACAAACTTACTGGAAATTGGCATGTTCATGTTTGAATCTAGAGAGAAATGCCTTGTCAGATTTTGTTATGCTTTCTGAATGGTCATTATAAGGAGATAGATTGACATAGTGTCCTTTCTTTTCCAAATACAGATTTTTCAAGTTCAGTTTGCTAAAAGAAAATTAAAATTATATTCCCCTAAAAAACTAATAGTAACCTGAACTTCTATGCTACCTTTTGGCCAAGAATACCTGAGTAACTAGAGTTCCGAGATCATCAACTAGTCCTCAGAAATACCTCTAAGGAGAAAGGAGATGAGGTTCACATTCTACAATTGGGAAAATTGAGGCTTACAGGAAGAATTAAACAGGGCACCGAAGAAATCAAAAGAAAAGATTTAAAGCAAACTCCTTTCAATTCTTTAAATTGTAGATTGTATGACTTTGTAAAACCATGTTCAGAAATCTCTTAAAAGTTACCATGGCATTTCTGTCAAAATCCTTGTTACGTATTTGCTCACCTCTTTGTTGTACACTTGTTTTCTTCTTTTCAAACGTTTTATCATTTTATATCTAAGATTTAAAAGAGAACTTCTAAAGATTGACCTGACATGAATTCAAAAGCCATGGAAGGCACTTACTGGTTCTTGAATGACGCTTTGCTTCTGTGTTTAATTCAAAGTGACATTAACAGTTAACAGTAGAAATTATCTGTTTGGTGACAATCTCAACTTCAGCTCCTACTTTATTTGTATAGCAAAATTGCGAAGTAAAAAACAAACAGGTCATCTTATCCTTTTCACCAACTACTATGATGAAAGATTTCTTGCTTAAAGAAAGAACTGTTAAGTTTAAATTTCTAGGAAATCTCTCATATTAAAAGTTCATTATTAATAGTTTATTAAAACCTTTGCTTTCACAGGAGATGCTCATACCCAGTATATTTTAAGGAAGAGAAATGTAAAGGAAATCTAGTATGCTTCCTTTTTTTTTTTCCCCCATGAAGAATATTTGAATTAAGTTTCTATACCTCTTAAAAAAGAATACCTGTTCTTGTATAACGTGACTGCACCAGATATTCTGAGAAAGCAGCAAGAAGCAAAAGCTGGAAATAGCTATTTCACAGCAGGTAATCATACCTCAGGATATAGCTACTGTACAAAGTTTATACTTGGATAATCCTGTATAGGAATAAAGGTGGGGGGTAAATGACTGAAAAACCTATTACTATACAGGCCTTAGCATCATGAATGGCTTTCTTCATGAGGATCTGAAGTTACTATCTCTGACCACATTGCACAGAAGAGCCAATAAGAATTTCAAAGAGAGCAATTTCTACTAAGGGAATTAAGCTACACAAAAGGAACCTTCACACAGAAACTCTATCAGAAAAAAAAAAAAAAGTACATAGGAAGCCATGTGTTCTACATAGTAACAGGAAGCTGAATTGTTTCTGGTCCCTACTTTAATGAGCTTGCCCACCATGCTGAACTGCAGCTGGAATGTTCATTGACAACAGCGAGCCTGATCTGGAGGTGTGTGCGGCATAGGATTACTTGAATAAACAGTGAAGAACATTTCCAAGGACTGAACAAGAATTTTTAATTCCCAGCCCCTCATCAGGAAAATAATATATGTGCATTGGATTTTCACTCACGCAAAATTTATTCACATCGTTAAATAAGGTAGGAAAAATATTAAAGTGTTTTATTTTCATGCCTGAAATTATAGAGGCTAATTAATATGTAAAGGTACAGAAGAGCTCATATTACACAGTAGATTAGTACAAATCTATAATTCTCCAGCCATGGGGAAAGTTGAACCATATCCTAGATTAGAACTTGAAGAAAAATAAATGCATTGTGAAACATATTATGAAAGAGAACATAATGAAAAGTTTGCACAAAGCCATTAAGCCATGTAGTGTGAAACATTAAAAAAGGGAAAAGAGTGACCTAGGTTAATATGAAATGGAATTTTCCACTTAGGTTAGCTGGATGTATTGGCTGTGTATTTTTTTCCTCCCTTAAAATAGATTAAAAAGATTCCTTCTGATTTTCTTGTTAGAAATACCAATGAAACAATTCTTAATATTAATAATCAAAGAAAAATAACATCAATAATCAAAACAAATGAATGGCTTTAGTAGGATTCAGGTCTTAAGAGGTATTTAACTGACTATTCCTTTGAATATTAAGAGGATAGATTTTTTTTTTACTACACATTTCTATACATGTACAGTCTACCTAAGAAGTAGACATCAAATTTTGATTTTTAAAAACAGTAACATTATCTTTAAGTACAGTAAATCATATTCCTATGTTTCAATTCATTATTAATGTTAAGAAAAAATTAGAAAATTGATTAGCTTGGTCAGTGACTGGCTATAGAACTGATATCAAACATTATGAAAGTGCTTTAGAATTCTCAGTAAAACTTTTATATTTAACATTTCAAAAGCAAATGGACTTGGGACATGATATTCTTTAATTAAATACTACAAACATTTAAGGTAAAGAGATTATAGGATGGTGTTCATTGTAAGCTAGCGATAAACCCTAAGCATGCAAAAAAAATTAAAAAGCTGAAAGTGATTACACATTTTAGTTTCCACATATATTTTGAACACTATTTTAAGTATCACAACCTGACTGTTTTCTGTCTTTCTTTTAACTCACTCCATTTTAGGGCTCTGACAGTACCGTGTACAAAGACCTCAACAGTGCTGACCATGATCAGCCCAGCCTGGAGCATCTTCCTCATCTGGACTAAAATTGGGCTGTTCCTTCAGGTGGCACCTCTCTTAGTTATGGCTAAATCCTGCCCATCTGTATGCCGTTGTGATGCAGGTTTCATTTACTGTAATGATCGCTTTCTGACATCCATTCCAACAGGAATACCAGAGGATGCTACAACACTCTACCTTCAGAACAACCAAATAAATAACGCTGGAATTCCTTCAGATTTGAAAAACTTGCTAAAAGTAGAAAGAATATACCTATACCACAACAGTTTAGATGAATTTCCTACCAACCTACCAAAGTATGTAAAAGAGTTACATTTGCAAGAAAATAACATAAGGACTATCACTTATGATTCACTTTCAAAAATTCCCTATCTGGAAGAATTACATTTAGATGATAACTCTGTCTCTGCTGTTAGCATTGAAGAAGGGGCATTCCGAGACAGCAACTATCTCCGACTGCTTTTCCTGTCCCGTAATCACCTCAGCACAATCCCTTGGGGTTTGCCCAGGACTATAGAAGAACTACGCTTGGATGATAATCGCATATCCACTATTTCATCACCATCTCTTCAAGGTCTCACTAGCCTAAAACGCCTGGTTCTGGATGGAAACCTATTGAACAACCACGGTTTAGGTGATAAAGTTTTCTTCAACCTAGTCAACTTAACAGAACTGTCATTGGTGCGGAATTCCCTGACTGCTGCACCAGTAAACCTTCCAGGCACAAACCTGAGGAAGCTTTATCTTCAAGATAACCACATCAATCGGGTGCCCCCAAATGCTTTTTCTTATCTAAGGCAGCTGTATCGACTCGACATGTCCAATAACAACCTAAGTAATTTACCTCAGGGTATCTTTGATGATTTGGACAATATAACCCAACTGATTCTTCGCAACAATCCCTGGTATTGTGGGTGCAAAATGAAATGGGTACGTGACTGGTTACAGTCACTACCTATGAAGGTCAATGTGCGTGGGCTTATGTGCCAAGCCCCAGAAAAAGTTCGGGGGATGGCTATCAAGGACCTTAATGCGGAACTGTTCGATTGTAAGGACAGTGCAGTGGTAAGCACCATTCAGATAACCACTGCAATACCTAACACAGTATATCCTGCTCAAGGACAGTGGCCAGCTCCAGTGACCAAACAACCAGACATTAAGAACCCCAAGCTCACTAAAGATCAGCGAACCACAGGGAGTCCAGCAAGAAAAACAATTATAATTACTGTGAAATCTGTCACCTCTGACACGATTCATATCTCTTGGAAACTTGTCCTACCTATGACTGCTTTAAGACTCAGCTGGCTCAAACTGGGCCATAGCCCAGCATTTGGATCTATAACAGAAACAATCGTAACAGGGGAACGCAATGAATACTTAGTCACAGCCCTGGAGCCTGATTCGCCATATCGAGTCTGCATGGTTCCCATGGAAACCAGTAACCTCTACCTATTTGATGAAGCCCCTGTTTGTATTGAGACTGAAACTGCACCCCTTCGAATGTACAACCCTACAACCACCCTTAATCGAGAGCAAGAGAAAGAACCTTACAAAAACCCCAATTTACCGTTGGCTGCCATCATTGGTGGGGCTGTGGCCCTGGTCACCATTGCCCTTCTTGCTTTAGTGTGCTGGTACGTTCATAGGAACGGATCACTCTTCTCAAGGAACTGTGCGTACAGCAAAGGGAGGAGAAGAAAGGATGACTATGCGGAAGCTGGCACTAAGAAGGACAACTCCATCCTGGAAATCAGGGAGACTTCTTTTCAGATGTTACCAATAAGCAATGAACCAATCTCAAAGGAGGAATTTGTAATACACACCATATTTCCTCCTAATGGAATGAATCTGTACAAAAACAATCACAGTGAAAGCAGTAGTAACCGAAGCTACAGAGACAGTGGTATTCCAGACTCAGATCACTCACACTCATGATGCTGGAGGCCTTGTAGCTGACTGTGTTTCGGTTTTTTTAAACCTAAGGGAGATGATGGTAGGAACCCTGTTCTACTGCAAAACACTGGAAAAAAAGACTGAAAAAAGCAATGTACTGTACATTTGCCATATAATTTATATTTAAGAACTTTTTATTAAAAGTTTCAAATTTCAGGTTACTGCTGCGATTGATGTAGTAGAGATGCCTGAACACAAGTCTATATTTTAGTATTTTTTAGTAATTTGTACTGTATTTTCCTTGCAAATATTGAAGTTATAAACCATTTACTTTGTGTTCTACTGAGTAAGATGACTTGTTGACTGTGAAAGTGAATTTTCTTGCTGTGTTGAACAATCAGGACTGAGTTCACATGAGATCCTTGTAGTATAAGCACAGGCCATTTTTCACTTTGGTATTAATGAAATGTAAAAAAAGAAAACCTGGCTGAATGAGAAAACTTAAAGTTCAAAAAATAGTTATGAAAGAATGTTCCAACTATTAAATTTGTATTATCCCAGTGGTATTCAATAAATTAAAATATGTGACGTAATGGGCAATATCAAACTTGCTGCATATTTCCATTTTTACTCTAAGCAAATTAGATACTTTTAAGAAAATACGCATATCTTCTGAACAGAATACATCCGCTGGCATAAAGGAGTGTGAAGTCTGCTGTTAAAACCACTGTTAACAAAGCTTTGAGAATAAAGGACTTCACAAAATGAATAATGTAAGAGCACTCTTAAGTTAGGGGGGAATTTATACTTAGGAAAATATGAAATCTTAGACTCTGATAGTGTAATGACACAAACATCAGAATTGCATTTTGGTTTTGCCTATACCATCCTGATTTTTGAAAAGTGAATTCTAAAGATATAATTGTTAATGTTTATAATGTTTTTATCATAAATGATATCAAAAGAGAAACATACATATTTAAAAAGGTAGTGTACCCATAAGCAATTCCCCTCAACAATGCAGAGAAAGTAGTACTTTAAAAAAGGGAGAATTTAAAAGAAAAATAACTACTAGAAATCAAATTTAGATCTGGTTTATATGAAATGTTTTAACACTGTACATAAAAGTTCAATTTACCTTCACAATGATCAAGAATACTGCCCATTACTGTCACAGTTTTCCACATATTACATAATGAACTTGTAACATTTCTTTCTAGCTTCCTACTGAATTGTGAGCTATTACTTGTTTAAAAACCACATCATTTTTCTGTTGCCATGATTTTTATTTTTCCAACAAAAAACCAAAGTGCATTGTACGCCCTTTGGCCAGTCTTGTATGTGCCTTGATCCAATGCTACATGTATTCAGCTTTTAAAACTCGACAAATTTTTCATACTTCCTTAAATATGAAAAATTATCGTCTTATTGCTGAATAAAACAAGAAAAAAGTACAAAATAATCGTGCTTGCTTTTTCGGGATTATGTTACTATCACTAAAGTAGCAAATTGCCCAGCACATTATTCCTAAGCACCCCCATGTATTTTTCTAGGCATAAAAATAAACGTTGACTACAAATAAAAATATATATATAGCAATATCTCGAGCTTGTGTATCATTTAACTTTAAAGAGTTCAGTGTTTCATGAACAAATTAACTTTCTATCATTCTTTTGGAATACTATTATTTTGCTTATTCACTCCAAAGATGGAAAACTTCAGAAGTGGTTCTGTGATCTTTCAGTCTTTTTTACGTTGCTGCCATTGTCCTTACTGATACTTTTTAAAATGGTCTTTGAAAAACTAATATTTTTTTTAATAGCTTTTTGGTAGTATGAGTTGGCATTACAGGATTTGAAATCTCAGATCTATCACTTACTAGGTATGTAATTAAAAGCAAACCACTTTCTCATCTGTTACATGAGATGATATGTATGGAAACTGCGCAATGTTCAACCAAATTAAGTTACTACTATTATGATCAAGAAAGTTTACCATGTGTTTCCAGAGGTTTGTTAGATATTTCTGCTTTTGCTAGTCCACTGACAAACATCTCCAGCGGCCTGTGAAATGTTATTTATTATTCATTTGCCATCTACATATGTTTCCCAATAAGTTTATCTCTTTTGACTTCTTGTTATGAAGAATACCTGTTTTCTAGGAATAACTTAGCAAAGACTCATGTGATTAACCTTAAATATAGGGAACGTTTTGTGAAGGAAGTTTGACTTTTGCTTCCAGAGGTTTTAAGTAGTTCAGCTACAGTGCTGCCAGAAAGGATGATTCCATTATATCGCTATAAACCTATGAGTTTATAATAAGCCAAAAGCCAAAAGATTATATTGACTAATTTCCAATTAGTGCATCTTTCATGAGCACAGGAAATTTTATGTGTGTTCTAATACATGCATTTTAATTATTTTACCTGGGATAAATCAGAAACGGGTTTTATATCAGGAAATATAAATAGCAACAACAGTGTAAAAGTTTATTCTTTTCCTAGGTCTATGAAACCCAAATGCTTTGCTGAACAAATATATATATGTATCTCCTTTTAATAAAATGATAAAATACAAATATCTACCTTAAAGGGCACTAAATTTATTATAAATACATATGCATATATCCCAAACAAATGTTCACAATTTTTACTGATCAGGCACTAACAGAAAATTGTAGGAAAAAGAAAAATCCCATCCTGAATATACAACTTATAGATTTAACAAGAATACTATTGAGGAAGCTACCAAAAAAAAAAAAAAAAAAAGAGGGAAAAATCACTCCCTTGCTGAATGTTTGACAAAAATCAAAAACTGTTTTTGGATGCAGCCACTTGTAACTGCATTAAATCACTGTATTTACACTCTCATTCCCTATTAAAAACAACACTGTTCTCTATCTTTCAGCAAGGCCTATTTATTAAAAGTATTCCCCTGTGCCAAATGAACTAGTAAAAAAACTTTGCTTTACTAACTACAGTTTCTGAGTAAAGCACATTTTATAGCTATATGCCAACATGACAGTTTTCCTGAGGAATCCAAAGAGACCCATATGCTTTAAAACACCTGAGTCGTGGGTGTTCAAGGAACCAATCTATCACTGAATTCACTTTAATATTAGCTCATCTGCTGCTGGAAACAATAGTGGCATTTAAAGTTCTAATTCCTTTCTCCTACTTAGCATGATTAGCAAATCCTAATTTAGCATAGTCTTAGAATTAAAACTATTGTGTTTTGTTTTTGGACCTTTGGTTAAATTAGCAAAAAATAACTCATGCTTATCAATCACTTTGATAAGAACTTCAAAGTTCTCTACAAATAATCTCAACAGCCAACGACCTATATGGAATGATTTCTACATTATAAATAGCAGAAGCATTGGCTTCAAGAAAGTATCCTGTCTAGAGGATGTAAGGCATAAACATATAATCTAATGAAAGTCTACTGTAACTGCAGTATAGGAAAATAACTATCTATCTGGATGGATTAAAGAAGATCTCATGAAGGAGGTAAAATGAGGGCTGGAATTGAAGGATAAGAAAATATTTAAAGAGAAAACAAGAAGAGTAGATACTGGCCATGTAGAGAAAATGGTGAACAGTCATGGAGATAGGAAAACAGGGACAATGTTTCTCAATGCCAGCTTTGGTCACAATCACTTGGGGAAGCTTTTATTAAGATAACCAGGCTTCAATATAGATCAACTAAATTTAAATCTCTCAGATTAAGGTTGGGCATTTAAAGTTTTCTTTAATTCCAGGGGTGCCTGGGTGACTTAGTTGGTTAAGTGTCTGACTTTGGCTCAGGTCATCATCTCACGGTTTGTGGGTTCAAGCCCCACATAGGGCTCTGTGCTGACAGCTCAGAGCCTGAAGCCTGCTTTGGATTCTGTGTCTCCCTCTCTCTCTGCCCCTCCCCTGCTTGTGCTTTGTCTCTCTCTCTCTCTCTCTCTCTCTCTCTCTCTCCCTCTCTCTCTCTCTCAAAAATAAATAAACATTAAAAAACAATTTTTTTAAGTTTTCTTTAATTCCAAAAGTGATTCTGATGCAACTGAGGATTACGGATTTTGGAGGTATTTGGGGAAAGGCCAATAGGTCTGCTGAAATACAAGGTTCATAAAGGAGTTAAGGCTGGAAAAGCTTTTTTATGTAAGCAGTGTGTTGAATTCCAGCTAAGAAGTCTGGATGATATGCTTTGGCAATGGTTTCTGGGCAGCTATGTAAACAATTAGTGTACTTTAGGGACATATTGTAGAAATAAGGAATATTGAATGAAGAATGAATGAGAAGAAAGAAACGGAGAGTAAGAGGACAAGGTAGAAGGACATGCAGTATTGCAGGCAAGAGAAAACAAGGGCCTAACCAGTGGAATGGGATTTAAAAACAGAAAAAAAAAAAAGTATAATTCAAAGATACAGGAAAGGTAGAATTCCTAGGAATTAGGAACTGAGGAAGGAATGAAAATTGAAGGTGATGACTTTTAGCCAGGTAAGTAGAATGTTGGTAAGGCACTTAATGATGAAAACTACTAGAAAAAAATCTCAAAGTTTTTTGTACATTTTAGGTTTGAACAGGTGACCATATGCACAGTATAGACTTACACTGGCTAGTGACCCAGCTTAGATGATAAATTATAATTGCATTAGGTTTTAAAATACTTCTATGTTATCCATCTGGAAATGTCTATTGGGAAGTTGGAAACGAGGGTATGGGAAGAGATCCGCAACAGTCTAACACATTATTACTAAAGGTGAGAGGGTAGAAGACAGCAGCAACAGAAGTGAGCTGAGGGAGGGAAAAGAGATGAGCCACAGGGACACCCACCCTTTATGGGGACAGAAGACAGAGAGCAGTCAAAAAAACAAAAACAAAAGCCAAAAAGGGGCAATTAAAAAGGAGGAAAATCATCACAAGGAGAATATTATAAAATCAAGGAACTACAAATATTAAAAAAGGAGGATGTCAAAAGGTAGTCTGGAATTTAGATTTGGAAGAGGACACTGTTTAAAATAGAAAAGGAGGAGATAGCCAGGGATTTTGAAGCAGTGTCAGCAGAGTAAAGAGGTAAAAGCCTCTAGGATATTGACAGGATAATGGGAGATAAAACAGAAACAGTGATCAGGACTACTCTTTAAGAAGTCTTGAGGGTGAAAGGGATCAAGATAGATAAGGAAAGGAAGTGAATACCAAGGGGAATATTTACTGTCCTTAGGAATAAGATGGCGTATAGAGATAAGAATCTACAGTGAGAACAGGGAGCATATTTGATAGAAGAAAACTGGGATGCAGGAGAGGTGTGGTCCAAGTCATGCTGTGAGTCTAAGATGACTGAAGTAAAAGTGTGACTGAGAAGCTGCAGTTTTTGAAGAGTTACCAGCAAGGAGGACAAAGTTACGGAGAGAGTGGGGAAAGGGTTGGAAAGAGGGTAAGGTTTGTAAGACAGGTCCTAAGGAAGATGGGGAAATGTCCCCGAGATGAAGAGGAGGGAGATGATGATGGGATTAGGTGATACAGATATAAAAAAAAGGACTTCCTAAGAAAGGGTTTTTGAGTAATGGTGACAGAAACATATTCAGGAAGTGATCTTTCAGGGACAGAGAAAAAAAAAATTTTTGAAAGTCCCTTCCTATATTCTACACCCCTCCCCTACCAAACTTTCATCAAATAGTGACAGGGAAGGTATAATCCTCAGGGAACAGATGTCAATTAATTCAAAGTCATGGAAAGAATGGTAAGAAAAATGTCAGATACAGAGGGAGTTAGAACCCAAAAGTGGAAGACTGCAGTAGGCCCAGGGGAAGCAGTTAAGAGATGGGCCCAAAAGGAATTCAAATTCCCAGATGGAAAGACACACAAAACAGAAAAATAGAGCAGAGGAGGGCCTTGCACTTAGGACTCCAGCAGATGATCACAGTTAAAAGGATGTTGGTCATGAGAAGTTAGTAGAAACTCCTGTTCTAAACAGTATACACATTCTGAACAGGTGAAAGAAAAAGAAATAGAATAACCAAATTAACCTTGCTCTATTCTTTGAACATCAAAACAGAATGAAATCTAATTTTATCTCAAAATATAGACTGAAGAAGTATTTCTACTTTTATCAGTCTTTCCCACAAGTATCAAAGGTAACTCCTGGAGAACAGGTAAGCAAATCACATTATGAATCCCTCCCACTTCCTACCCCCACCTCCTTCTCATTTTTATATTATTTGGGTGAAATGAGATTAGAAATGAACTTTAGAACTGACTTGACAGTTTTCTGTTTTGGTTTTTTTTTTCCTTTTTTTAAAAGGCTTCAAAAGGAAGCATGCAGCCACAGGGGTGGGGAAGTTGGGGATAATGGGATTTTACAGACTGATTGTGTGCACACATAAAAGAAGCACTTCTTTTTCAAGGCCAGCTGGCTGGGGCAGGGAGGAGGTGAGGGATAGTCTAGGAAACTACTACCCAAACTAATTACCCTTCTGAATATACATCATGGCTCTGATAACTGTGACATTACAAAGCTGAGGCTAGTTCATACCAGTGCTGTATTGAAAGGGCATGGAATCACTGCCACATTTTAATTTCCTAGATGTGAAGAGCAATGTTGATAAAAAGGAAAAAAAAAAACAAACAGTAAAGATTAAGTAAAACAAAAATCTAACAAAATTCTCTTAAAAATATGTTCTAAAAACATTAGCAATGTCTCACACATACAGTGGGCTTAATGAATTTTTGGGATACTGTTTGTTAAGGACTTTGTCAAGCACAGTGCTAAGTATTTTATATATTTTAATCTCATTTAATTCACACAATAACTGTACAGATAATTTCTATCCACATTTTTCAGATGAGTAAATTAAGGCTTTGAAAGGTAATGAGATATTTTATTCATTCAATATTAATAATGATTTACTGAGCACTCACTCAATAACTGTGCTTGGAGCTGGGTATGTAGCACTAAACCAAAAAGATATGGAGATTATAGTTGGAGGAGGTGGGGACTCAGATATTAATCTAAAACTGAATGAACGTGAAGTGAAAAGTTCTGACAGAAGCCATGAAGGAGAAAAATATGGTGCTATGAATGAGCACAACACAACTTAGATTCAGTGGTAAGGGAAAGCCTAAGACCTGAGGTATAAAGAGTAAGCTATGTGAAGAATAAGGTAAAGAGTGTTCTGAGCACAGGAAAGGGGTGTATTAAAGTTTCAAGCAGGAAATCAGCTTAGTGAATCTGAAGATTGAAACATATCAGGGGGCTCAAGCTCTGTGAGCAAGACAGAGGTAAGTTCAGTGAGGCAGGCCCAGATCTCAGTATGCAAGGTCTTGCAGGCCAAGGCCAATGTAAGGAGTCTGGACTTCATTTTAGTGAATGAAAAAAAAAAAAAAACACTGGAGGATTTTTAACCTGGTAGAGGAGAGGGTGAAGGAGGAGGAGAAAGATGTGTGGGGATTATACTATCAGATTTCAATTGCAATAAGGTCACTAGCCATTATATAGAAAATAAGTAATATGGAACAGGATGGTGGTAGTGAGGAGAGAAAGGAAAGATGCCAAATATATTTTAGAGCTGTAATGGAATCGTTCTCAGAGTTATATAGTGAGTGGTGGAACAAGGACTCTGTCTGATCCTGAAGCTTGAGCTCTTAACCACTCTCTTTAAATACATTTCTTAATAACTAAAAAAAGGAATTTGTCCACCCCCAATTATTTCCTTTTACTGAGATAACAACTAAAAGACATTTTTAGGATTAAATCTCAAAACACTTTAATGGTGCAATTGTGCATTTCCCCCCAAGGCTTATGGACCCAGCCCTACAATGCTAAATGATATAACTTCTGGAGGTCAGTAGTTAATGGCTATAAACTACCCAGAAAATAACACTTGTCTTTCTTGTGGCTTTCAATAAACTTAAACTCATAGTTGGCAGAAAAATCTTAATGTCTGAGTTCACTGCAGCACATCTTTATGATTCCTTTGTGTCTTCTAAGAGCCAGAATGGAAGTGCCAAATCACCTAACCTATTTGCCAGGCTTGGTGCTGAATTTGAGAAATATAACCCATGAGTATTACTGCTTTGCCTACAAAGGTAAAGAAATGTCAAGAATTATTTTACAAAAAATTACTGAAAACCATTAATTATCTTTGAATTACTAAAATGTTTTATTCACAGTATACTAATAGACATACTAAATACAGACAAGATATTAGAGATCTACATTTAATTCCATATTCATAGAGTCTCAGAGCTAGCTAGAAGAGATTTCATGAACTTTGGTAATGTGTACTAACAAATTTACTTTTTTCTAAGTTTATTTATTTTGAGAGAAAGAGAGAGAGAGACAGAGAGAGAACATGAGTGGAAGAGGATCTGAGAGAGGAAGAGAATTCCCAGCAGGCTCCAAACTGTCAGCACAGAGCCCAACAAGGGGCTTGAAACTGTGAATCATGAGATCACAACCTGAGCCAAGATCAAGAGTCAGATGCTTCATGGACTGAGCCACCCTGGTGCCCCTGTACTAACAAATTTAAAAGTTAATCTGTTCTTTGTTTTAAAACAATACAAATTCAAAAACAAAAGTTGGTAGTTCAACTGTAACTGGTTTACAGTTTTTAAAAAGTTCAAAATGGAGGGGCACCTGTGTGGGTGAGTCAGTTAAGCTGCCAATTCTTGATTCTGGCTCAGGTCATGATCCCAAAGTCATGGGATCAAGCCTAACATCCTCCGGCTTTGCACTGACAGCATGGAGCTTGCTTGGGATTCTCCCTCTGCCCTTCCCCCCGCCCCCCCCCCCACCCCACTTCCCTCCCCGCCCCCTCTGCCTCAAAATAAATACATAAATAAAGTTAAAAAAAAATGTCCATAATGGAAAAACAAGGAGCTACTCTACTCTATAAATCACAATATGCTTCTAACTACTTTATTATGAATGGCTCATGGCATTCTCCCTATGAGAGTTAAATGTTCCCTTTACTGTTGTTGTTATTATCTAATATGCTAAATAATTTTATTTATGTGTTATTATCCCTATCAAAATTCAAACTCCATGAAGGCAAGGAACTTTTTTCTCCTGCTCTTTCACCTAAATCCTTCCAACCTGTAGAACTATCTCTAGCAGACACTCAAAAAAAAAAAAAAAAAATTGTTAAATGAATGAATAAAAGAATGAATGAGCTTCAAAGGGTTCTATCACTAAGCATCATCTTGTGCATCACTAAGAGACAATCTTTGTGAAAGCACTTTGTAAACTGTGATCCCTTCTATGATTGTAGAGTATTATCACCATGTACTGAGCACTCCATACCCATTATCTCCTTTACTCCCCAATTCACAAAACACACGTAGGTTCAAACTGATTATGCAACTCACCCAATATCACACAATATAAATGGTAAAATTAAGACTCCAAAAAAATAATTTGATTCCAAATGCAAGGATCTTAACCCTACAACTGTCTTTTTTAGGTTGCTCTCTTCCTTGTGACATGCTGATTGACTCCAAGTATGTAAAACAAAATATACTAAAACACTATTAAATTGTATGTACCGTTGGTATTTGAGATGATGACTAAGAGCACTGTCTTTGAATCAGACAGATCTGGGTTTGCATCTAATTTCTGCTACTTAGTTGGGGTATGGCCTTCAACAATTTAGCCAATTTTGCCAAGCCTCAGTTTCACCTTCTGTAAAACAGGATAATAGTGTCTCTGTAATCGTAAGGAATAAATTACATATTTCAAATGGAGCACTTAACTCATACTTGACTCTTAGTAAATACCCAGTAAATTTTATTTTCACCTTTGATGATGAAGAAATATTCACCTGTATATGATATTAGAACTATCATTTGAACATAGGGTGACAAAAAAAGTGGAAAGTAAGGAAGCAAGATCAGCAGACTTTCTCTGCATTTCTATTTTCCTCTGAACCGTGAACTGATTGCACAGAAGCAAATACTAACAAAGGCACACCTTTCTTTCTCTCCCCAACACAGGATTGGGCTCCTTAAAACACCTTGCTACCCTTTGGTAAAGGAACAGGTAGGAATGTCAACTGCTAAAAAGTGGAAGAAATAACATTTTTTTAAAAAATATCTGTTATCTTAAAGCTGTTAGAACGGTAATAGTCTTTATAGTTTCCAGAAACCCTATAAAATTTTTTGTTGTAGAAGAACAAATATCTAGATGGTTACTTGTTAAATAAAGTCACACAGTTACTGAAGTGAATCAGTGTAGGAGCACCAGGGACAATGTTTCGGATGAATTAGCCCCTGCTGGTGGGAATCATTTTTATCGGGAAAGAGAGAGTGATAGCAGCCAGATACAGGTCTCAGGAGACTACAGTCTTCTGTTTAAGTGCAACAGCAAACTGCATAATCCTGGCTATCCCCTTCTAGTTGTAAATCTAAATTAGCATGCCCTTGCTCATAAAGGGGAGGCTGGGAGGGAAAAGGAGAGAGAGGTTTTTTCTTTGGTTTAATAAACACGTTTAAACAAGAGATTCTTATTTCCTGGTTTATCAGGTATTGATCTTTTCCAGGTACAGGAATTTACTTAACATGTTTTTTTCAGAAAATTCCTCTTTGAATGTTAACTAATATACTTAAAGGGTTAGGTCTAAAAGAGAAAATTAATTTCAATATTTATTATAGTGTTATAGTATTACCTAGAAGAAATGTGCTGGTTCACAAGCACATTAAACCTTCTCACCTCACCAGACAAATTTCACGAGTTCTATTCCAATTGTTCACCTTTCCTTAGAAATCCCAGACAGAGAGGTAGCAGTAGGGGCCATTAAAACGAATTAACACTTCTCTTTCATTTGGGGACAAATAAGAGAAAAAGAGGAGCAGTTCAAGCTAACTCTTTAATGAATGCATACATTTATAAGTGATTTCAAAGTAAGGGAAAACATTTACTTGTGACAAACTGCACATGTGTAAAATATTTAATGCCCAAATGAAGGCAATTAAGTGTAATTTCTTCTCAAATGTGCACAAAATGCATAAGAATCCGCCAAATATACTATCTTTTAATATTAAGAAATATAGGGTTAAGAATCTCTTTAAAGTATCTGAATCCCTTGCTCTACTTGTAGCCAGTCTATAGCAGATAACAGAGAAACCAATTTGTTTTTTATTTTTATTTTATTTTATTTATTTATTTTTGAGACAGAGAGAGACAGAGCATGAACGGGGGAGGGGCAGAGAGAGAGGGAGACACAGAATCGGAAGCAGGCTCCAGGCTCTGAGCCATCAGCCCAGAGCCCAACGAGGGCTCGAACTCACAGACCGTGAGATGGTGACCTGAGCCGAAGTCAGATGCTTAACCGACTGAGCCACCCAGGCGCCCCACCAATTTGTTCTTTAAAAATCTTTCTGGGACAAGAAATTATATATTTCAGACTCTCTTCTAAAACTTAATGTCCACACTGAAGTGTTTTCATATAGATGTTAAACGTAGACATTATTTAATGTAGACATTAAAGTGTTACACAATGACCTTCTAGAAAGCTCCCAATAGATACTATTCTTTGTGCAAAATACTGTAGAGGTGACAAGATATCAGCATATTCAAACATGTCATTCTTCCATATAGGGTAATAGTTAAGAGCACAGAATTTTGGAGTTGTGCCAACCCAGGTTCAAGCCACACCGGTTCTACCACTTACTAGTAAGGTAACTCAGGGAAAATTACTTAATTTCCCTAAACTTGCCTTTCTTAACTCTACTTTATAGAAGTGGCAAATGAATTTAAACTATGTGTGCTTCACGGCACCTGGGTGGCTCAGTCGGTTAAGTGTCCGACTTCAGCTCAGGCCATGATCTCACTGTTCATGGGTTCGAGCTCCACGTTGGGCTCTGTGCTAACAGCTCAGAGCCTAGAGCCTGCTTCGGATTCTGTGTCTCCCTCTCTCTCTGTCCTTTTCCCACTTGTACTGTCTCTGTCTCTCAAAAAATGAATAAATGTTAAAAAAAATTTGAAGTATATGTGCTTAGTATAGTAGTGCCTGATACATTAGTAAGTACATAGCATTTAATAGCTAAGTAGTTAGCCAAGGACTAATTGTTCAAATTCTGAAATTCTATTTCTTAGATCCAAAGCCACGCTTTCCCACTTGTTCCTTATTTGGCACTGGAAAAATTATTTCACCTCCCTCTACTAATACTAATAAATACACGAAAAATATTAGAAGACGGTTTTGTACATGATAAGTGCTTAAAAAATAATTTTAAAATTACTTCAACAAAGTCACATAAAAGCTGAAATTTAAAGAGCATATCAGAGCAATTTTCTCTTCTGGTATTTGAATGGACTTGCATTAGAAATAAATGAACACTATTAACCCACATCCAGAAATCTTTCCTACATACCAATAGGCAATTACACATAGTACACACTCCCTAGTTTCAGGTTTCCTAGACTTGTCTGATGATACAAATCATCCAGAGACTATGACTGAGCAGGTCTGGGGTGGGGCCTTGGAATCTGTATAATCAGCTTCCCAGGTAAGTGCTACATTGGGCAGGCTCAAAACCCTGCATTAGTTAAAGCTGCACCCAAATGCAGAACCTGGGAAAAATAGCATGCAGTTACACCCAGTGAGCAGACATATTACAAGTACTATGTAATAGAAATGGGTATTTTAAAATGATTTTTTATTAAGCAATTTTGTTGAATATTTATCAGTACCAAATATTCATTAAGCATGTATTACAATTCACAAAACAGTACATGAAAACTCATGAGAAAACTACTACTTAAAAATTAATGTCATCTGGGAAGTGAGAGTGGCAAACAGAAAGGAAGAAAATATATTTGACAAAGATACACATAAATTACGTGTTACCATTTGTCCCTAGGAGTTCAGAAAGTACTGGGGCAAGGGTTTTATTGGTCAAGAGGTCTGGTTCTTCAAGAAGTCTGTTATAGTTATTTATGGCATTGCTGCCATTACTAATGAGCTAAAAATGCTAATGACTGAAGAACATTCAAATAAATTCACTGCAAAAATAATTTATTTTTTTAAACGTTTATTTATTATTAAGAGACAGAGAGAGAGCATGAGCATGGGAGGGATAGAGAAAGGAGACACAGAATCCGAAGCAGGCTCCAGGCTCCCAGCTGTCAGCACAGAGCCTGACATGGGGCTCGAACTCACAAACCGCAAGATCATGACCTGAGCCGAAGTCGGACGCTTAACCGACTGGGCCACCCAGGCGCCCCACTGCAAAAATAATTTAAAGGGTATAACCAGTTTCTCCTTGACTCTTCTGAATGTTAGTCTTTAGAAAGTATAGTTGATCTCTCATTAGTAAAAATTAGCACAAACTTGGATCTGCATTTTTTCAAGAAAATAAAAACAAAGCTTCCATTTTCCTAAGTTTCCACACCCACCCCACATATATGCCATGTACGTGCCCAAACTATGAACAACTTCTACAATTGAGGGATCTAGAATCTACATCCTAGTAGAAATACAAGCATAAACAATTTTGTAAGGAAACTCAAGTGCAAGGATGCCAAAAATAGGACCAATGATATTCTACTGCATGAAGAACATTTATATACAGCAAATGTGTATATGTATCAGTATAATAAGTCATTAATTACATTAGGCATGTACATTTTGTGGTCAAGAATTATTGCTGTTTGAGACCCAATGTAGTAAGTGGAGATGTAAAACAGTGAAATCATTAGAGAGTTCTCTGTAATCTCCTCATTACAGAATTGCTAAATACTGCATGAATTTGGAATAAAATGAATTTAAATGCAGTCATTATAGCTATTCAAATATTACTGACCCATAGAAACATTAGTTAAAATAAAGCATCTACTAGGTATTATTTAAAATAGGATCCACAGAAGCAGGCACAACACTTCAGGCTTTTAAGTTATTCACCGCCTCAAGACTTAGGAAAATAAAGGACCACTTAGAACTCCTAACTAGTCCTGAGTGGTCATGACTGAGTGGTGAGATGATAGGTAGATTTTTTTTTCCTTTTAATTTTTTGGTTTTCCAAAGTTCCTAATTAAAAAAAAAAAGTACTGTATTCTTTTTATGACTAGGGAAATTAATTCTTTCACTCAAGGATATTATCTGAGGGATCAAATTTATTAGTAAGACCATTTAAAAACTCTAAAGAAGCTGTATCATGGTCTCTCTCAAAGAAAATCTGTCATAGGTCTTCTTCATGTTATCCAATAAAAAATAACACAAGAAAAAATAATAATACAAGGGCTGAAATTCCATGTGCTACTTCCAAATGTAGGCCTTCAAAAGGATTGTTCACAGTGTAATGCTAAGTGATGATAACAGTTTCACTGAGAGTGATAAAAGAACCCTATTCACATGGTGTGTAATCCAAAAACACAGTGGAAATGCAGTGAAAGCTGGCAAATAAAAAACGCTTATCTTCTCTGAGCAAAAGGAGATCCAACTCTTCTACGGATTGTCCTTACAAGTATAGGACCTAACCACTGCTAAGGCTTTCATCACTCATCCCTCACCCTTTCTATCTCAAATTTCCTACTCCCTTCACCTTTATTCTTTCCTATTCTCTTTTTAATTTTGGCTTATCTCCACAACCAGTTCCTTTAGGAGGCATTCAAAGGCATTGCTATTCCTAGAAATTTAAAAAGGGACAATTGAAGACAGACCTTGGAATATGTGCAGGAGATCTATGCAGCCTCCTATGCAGACAAACATGGGCACTTCCTAGAACTAATCTCCAATTGATTTCTTAAGGGATACTACATTTGTAAAACTGGTTTAGTCATTTTCCCTTGAGACTTCTCCAAATTTTCTTAAGCATCATGCTGGTCTGGTTAAGTCTAAGTTCCCTGACTTAATGCTGTTTTAGAAGGTAATAAGGATCCATAGGACAAGGAATTCACTGAGTCAACAGCCTTACTGACAGGCATCTATCAAAGTGAGTACCATACAATGATCTGGACAAAGTCAAAAGATGTAAGCCATTTTAATCCAGCGCCTTCAGCTACTTAAGATCCAGATTCCACTGTTCACTGCAAGACTTCAGCTAACATATTCTTCAATAAATCAACACAACAGAACTCAGCAGTACCTAGTGACAGAGCTCTCTGAGGTTCTCAAACTGAGAACTGTTAGCATTGGGTTTATATAGGGCAGAAACAACTTAGGAGGCAAATAACATAAATGCCATCACCATGTTCCAGTCCAGAAGTTTTTATTACAGCAAGTTTAGCTCTGGGCAAGCTGCCGCAATCAGCACATTGAGATGGCAAATACACTGACTGTATTTTCCTTGTAAGCAGTACATAACACTCGGGCTGTTCCTGAGAAGGATTCATGAAACAGCTCTAATCAACACATTATAGTTGGAACCGCTAGATGTAACATTCACAGCTTGTATCCCTTAATTGTCAAAACTGTTTGCTTTCCAGATGAACATTGTCAACTTTAACTTTCAGTAAAATCAACCAAAATTGTTCATCAACTGTCATGGCAATCCCTACCCTTCTACCACCAATGACATTCTCTAAGATATAACTCAACTGTTAGAAAAGAAAAACTAGAAATGGATACAAATGACAAAATAATTTACCAAAATGTGTCATCAGAAGCAAAGTGAAGAGAAAATTTTTCCAAGAAATTTCAAAGAGCATTGGTAATGCTGATAGTTCTTGCCAAGTTGTGGTAATATAAGGCTTAATAAACAGGGTGTCTTCTGAAAGCTAAAAAGTCTTAATTATCTTACCAGATTAATGTTTCGTTGTTTTGTGATCTAACACATTAAGTTACTAACATCAAATTTCATAGCTTAAAAAAAACTTGACAACTATCTTAGACTATGTCCAAAATACATCATTTCTCAAATCAATTAAAATAACTGAACAATTAATAACATTTTAAAGAAACAGTGAACAGATGAAGCCTATACTATCCTCCAGTTTATTTTTAAAAATAAAATAAAAAATAAAGAAATGCAAAAAAAAAAAAAAAAAAAGCCAAATGTTTTTATCAAAGCCATAGTGAAGAAAAACTTAAAGCGTAAAGTGCCTGCCTCTCATCTATCCAAGTTACCAGTTGAGAACAAGATTCAAGTGTCTTTCCCATTCCACAAACAAATTCAGGACCATACAACCATAGGTATCTTTGGCTGTTTATTGTTTTGTTTTAATTTGGGTTTGTTTGTTTGGTTGGTTGGTTTTTAGTAGGCTACCTGCCAAATGTGGGGCTTAAACTCACAACCCTGAGATCAAGAGTCACATGCTCTACCAACAGAACTAGCCAGGTCTCCCTTTGGCTCTTGAATCAACATTAAGAGTTAAACATTTTTTTAATGTTTATTTATTTAGAGAGGGGGGTAGGGATAGAGAGAAAGGAATAGAGAGAATCGCAAGCAGGCTCCATGCTCAGCATGCAGCCCAACGCAGGGCTCTATCTCACAACCATGAGATCATGACCTGAGCAAAAACCAAGAGTCAGACACTCAGCCAATTGAGCCACCCACACACAAGACTTCATATTTTATGTCAACTTTATTATATCAATAGGGAGGCCATCTCATTTTCAAATTATGCTAAAATTTTCAAACTCATGGTAGTAAGTCTTCCCTAACTGGTATACTTGTACTTTACTTTCCTCTCTGATTAATAAAATCCCCTTCCCTTCCTCTCAATAGTCAACAGTGTGTGTGTGTGTGTGTGTGTGTGTGTGTGTGTGTGTGTGTGTGTGAAATCCATGGACCCCACTTTGAGTGGGAAAGAATACTTAGATTCTAGCTGCAGTAATCAATATCCAACGTGGGTCCAACTATGGTTTGGTATCAGTTAGCAGCATTTGCCCCTCTAGCTCAAATATCCAGGGAGTAGTGGAAATTTGGCTAACTGACACTTCTGAGGGAGTTGCTACAATTCAAAGGCCTATTTAATTGACCTTTATTTTGTCAACCCAATCTAAGGAGATTGGGAGGAGAGAATATTAGGGAAATGTTCATTCTCAGCTTCTCTATTCTTTAAGACCTAGTTACCTGCTGTTTTGCTCCCCTCCATAACTTTTCCTCTCCCCTAGAAAATCAGAATTTTAGTTTAGCCCTGCTTGAGAATGAGGTGCTGGCTTGAAGACACTTCAAATATCAACTGCCAATTGCCTTATGTCAAAATTTATGTTATTGGGAGGTACACTCCTATGTCATGTATATTTGATTATGATTTCAGTAAAGAATTTAACATTTTTGGTTATATCCTCCAGGACCAGATTAGAGAGCCACAGACTGCATAAAATATTATTAGTGGACTGTACAACAAAATCCAAAAGTAGATCAGCAATGTTCCAGAGAAGTGTCGAATAGCATACCATAGGACTCAGTCCTCAAGCTAAAATTTTTCAAACTTTTCATCAATAACTCAAATTCCTACTAAGAATTGTACATTAAAGTTAGAAATAAGATGTTCAATGACAGAAGTAGATTTTAAATGCATGCATTCATACACACAAAAATTTTACTAAGTGATTACTGTGTGCTAGATGGCAAACCCTGGGAAATATACAAATAAGAAACATAGTGTGTCCTCAAGAAATTTACGACCTAGTAAAGGAGACAGGGAAATAAATAATTACGTTCCCAGGTGAAAATTCTACAATAGAAAAATGAATATATGACAAAGAAAAACAGAAGTATTACCTGGCTCTCACTGGGAGAGTTCAGGAAAATTTGGGATGTGAAGGTGAAGATATCATATGAGCCACTGTATACATAGATCTGACATTTGGGACAGGTGTATGCCCTGAGATGAAAATTTAAGAGAATCTATTACAGGTAGTCACTGAAGCCAGGGTATAAATGAGATGAGTCTAGAAGATTACACACGAAAAAAAAAAAATAGTTAAAAGCCATGAATGGAATATTGGGGAATAGCAACCATGAAAACCTAGGCAGAGAAAGAGATATACCCAAGGAGATAAAAAATGGGGTGACTCCACCAATTCCCTGCATGCTTGGGATTCCGTTCTAGGCCCTCTTTTCTACATATGCCTTCTCTCTGGGTTTGATCCATTCTTTTGGTTCCAATCATTGATAATATGTCATTGTTTTCTGTTATTTTAGAGGCAAGGTTATATTCTAATAGTGAAGAAGCATGGTTAGAAAGGAGATAGAGAAAAATGGTAGAATTTGGGATTAGCGACACTAGGGAATTGCATACAACAACTCTGTTAAATAGTATGAGAGGTCCTAATGCAGATGTGGAATATGGCAGTGGGGAAAAAAAAACATAAAACATAAAACAACAACAACAAAAAAACAAAACAAACAAAAAACCTAAGAAACCTAAGAGAAGTAACTCCACTGATTCCACAAATGTAGTTTCTTGGGGTTCCGTTCTAATTCCTCTTTTCTTGATATATACTGTTCGAAAGCAGTTTCATCCATTCTTTTGGTTCCAATTACCATTAATAATGTTATGTAATATGTGTATGGTACTGTGTATATGAAGACCCCATGAAGCCTGCATTCATGAGAAAAGGGTAGACAATGAATGATAAAATAGATTACAGTAATTGATCTAGTAAATGATACCTGCAGTAAAGAAAAATAAGGTAGAGAAAGGAAACAGAAAGTTAAATAGGACTATAAATTAGATAGAATGGACAGAAAATCCTCATCAAGGAGGTGATAATTTGAGCATAAAACAAACTGAGAAAGCAAAGCATGTGCCTATATAGGGTGGTGGCTTTAAACCTCACTGCACAATTGCATCACTTGGGAATCTTTTTAAAACAAAAATAATTCCTAGGTCCCATCCCTCAAATTTCCTGAATTAATTGGTCTGGGTATGGACTTGGCATCAAAAGTTTTTGAAACTCCCCATTGATTCTAATGTGTAGTCAAGACTGAAAATTACTGATGCAATGGGAGAGCAAAGGCCCAGAGGGAGGAGCATGGCATGCTTGAAGTCTAAGAGAAAAATATAGGGCAGCTAATAAGATCTAAGTAGAAGATTGTAATAATGGTGCTGAAGACTAACAAAAATACTAAATACTAAATCATATTTATGCAAAAAACAGAAACAAAAACAATAACAAAAATACAACCCACACAGCTGTGTGATTTTCAACAGCAATGCTCAGCAGCCTAGCGGAAGTTGTGGAAGAGATATAGGCATACCTCATTTTATTCCTCTTTGCTTTACTGCACTTCACAGATTTGTGGGGTTTTTTTGTTTTGTTTTGTTTTTTTACAAATTAAAGGTTTATGGCAGCCTTGCCTTGAGCAAGGCTATCAGTGCCATTTTTCCAGCAGCCTTTGTTCACTTCATGTTTCTGTGTCACATTTTGGTAATGCTTGTAATATTTCAACTTTTTTCATTATTTTTATATTTTTTATGGTGACCTGTGATCAGGGATCTTTGATGTTACTCTTGTAATTATTCAGGGGTTCCATGAACCATACCAATATAAGATGGCAATATAAGTGTGTTCTGACTGCTCCACCAACCAGCCATCCTACTCTACTTTCTCTCTCTCTCTCTCTCTCCCTTCAAAACTCCCTATTTCCGCAGACACAACAATATTGAAATTAGGCCAGTTAATAACGCTACAATGGCTTCTGAGTGTTCAAGTGAAAAGAAGAGTCACAAGTGTCTCATCTTAAATCAAAAGCTAAGGAAGGCATGTCAAAAGCTAAGCTAGGCCTCCTTCACCAAACAATTAGCCAAGTTGTGAATACAAATGTAAAAGTTCTTGAAGGAAAGTAAAAGTGTGACTCCAGTGAACACACAAATTAAAAAGTGAAACAGCTTTATTTATGACCTGAAGAAAGTTTTTAGTGGTCTGGATAAAAAATCAAATCAGCCACAACATTCCCTTAAGCCAAAGCCTAATCCAGGACAAAGTTCACTCTTTAATTCTACAAAGGCTGAAAAAAGTGAGAAAGCTACAGAAGAAAAGTCTGAAGCTAGCAAAAGTTGGTGCACAAGATTTAAGGAAAGAAGCTGTCTCCATAACATAAAAGTATAAGGGGAAACAAGTGCTGAGGTAGAAGATGCAGCAAGTTATCCAGAAGATCTAGTTAAATACTTAATGAAGGTGGCTACACTAAACAACAGATTTTCAATGTTGATTAAACAGCCTTTTATTGGAAGAAGATGCCAGGACTTTCATAGCTAGAGAGGAGAAGTCAAAGGACAGGGTGACTTGTTAAGGGCTAATGCAGCTGGTGACTTTATGTTGAAGCCAATGCTCATTTATCATTCTGAAAATCCAAAGCCCTTAAGAATTATGCTCGATCCACTCTGCTCGTGCTCTGTCAATGGAACAACAAAGCATGGATGACAAAGCATCTGTTTATAATTTGGTTTACTGAGTATTTTAGGCCCATGGTTGAGACCCACAGTTCAGAAAACAGATCCCTTTCAAAGTATTAGCATTCACTGACAATTTACCTTGTCACCCAAGAGCTCTGATGGAGATGTACAATGAAATTATTGTTGTTTTCATGCCCATTAACACAACATCCATTCTACAGCCCCTTGATCAAGGAGTAATTTTGACTTTCAAGTCTTATTTTTTAAGAAATATATTTCATAAAGTGACAGCTGCCATATATACTATTCTGATGTATCTGGGCAAAGTAAATTTGAAACCTGCTGTAAAGGTTTGCCAATCTAGCTGCCATTAAGAATACTTGTGGGAGACTGGAGAAGATGGCAGCGTAGGAGGACACTGGGCTCACCTGCTAATCACTTAGATTCCACCCACACCTGCCTAAATAACCCAGAAAACCACCAGAAGTCTAGCAGAATGGATTCTCCAGAGCCAAGCATAGAGGAGAGGCCCACGGAAGAGGGCAGGAAGGGCAGAGAGGCGGTGCGCGCTACACGGACTGGCAGGAGGGCACAGAGAAGGGCAGCCCGCTGGCAAACCAGAGCCCCTGAGTCTGGCTTGCAAAAGTGGAGGGGCCAGGCAGAGTGTGTTCTGACAGTAAGAGGGACTTAACATCTGGAAGGTTATAAGTTAACAGCTCTGCTCGGAGGGCAGGAGGGCTAGAGGACAATGGGAGGGAGAGTTGTTGAGCCCCGGACGACAGAGCTCAGCTTGGTGGGGAACAAAGGCACTCACCAGCACCATCTCCCTCACCCATCCCCCCAGCCAAAATCCCAAAGGGTGCAGTTCTTGTCAGGGAACTTGCTTGCACCACACAAACACCCAACGCTGTGCTTCTGTGGATGCATCCCTCTGGCGGGTCTGACTTCCTCCCGGTGCTGCAGGGCCCCTCCCGAAGCGGACCACCGAAGGCAAAGCAAGCTGAGACTGCCCGTCCCGCCCCTGTGCACCTTGCGGATCCACCCAGGCTAATATGCCAGATCCCATCAAAGCAGTACCACAAGACTGGCAGTGTGCAAGTAGCCCAGACAGAGGCTACACCACTCCACAGTGAGTCCTGCCCCTGGGAGAGGGGAAGATAAGGTACACACCAGTCTGACTGTGGCCCCAGCTGTGGGCTGGGGACAGACATCAGGTCAGACTGCAGCCCCAACCACCAACGCAAGTTACTCCACACAGCACAGAGGAACAGCCCTGCAGTTCCCCGCCACACCAGGGACTATCCAAAATGACAAAATGGAGGAATTCTCCTCAAAAGAAACTCCAGGAAGTAGCGACAGCTAACGAACTGATCAAAAAACGATTTAAGCAATATAGCAGAAAATGAATTTAAAATAATAGTCATAAAATTAATCGCTGGGCTTGAAAAAAGTATAGAGGACAGCAGAGAATCTATTACTACAGAGATCAAGGGACTAAGAAACAGTCAGAAGGAGCTAAAAAATGCTATAAATGAGCTGCAAAATGAAATGGAGGTGACCACAGCTCGGATTGAAGAGGCAGAGAAGAGAATAGGTAAATTGGAAGATAAAATTTTGGAAAAAAAAAAGAAGCTGAGAAAAAGAGAGATAAAAAAATCCAGGAGTATGAGGGGAGACTCAGAGAACTAAGTGACATAATTAAGCGAAATAATGTACGCATAATTAGGATTCCAGAGGAGGAAGAGAGAGGGAAAGGTGTTGAAGGTGTACTTGAAGAAATCATAGCTGAGAACTTCCCTGATCTGGGGAAAGAAAAAGGCATTGAAATCCAAGAGGCACAGAGAACTCCCTTCAGGCATAACTTGAATCAATCTTCTGCACGACATATCATAGTGAAACTGGCAAAATACAAGGATAAAGAGAAAATTCTGAAAGCAGCTAGGGATAAACATGCTCTAACATATAAAGGGAGACCAATAAGACTCGTGACCAATCTCTCTACTGAAACTTGGCAGGCCAGAAAGGAATGGCAGGAAATCTTCAATGTGATAAACAGAAAAAATAAGCAGCCAGGAATCTTTTATCTAGCAAATCTATCATTTAAAATAGAAGGAGAGATAAAGGTCTTCCCAAACAAACAAAAACTGAAGGAATTCGTCACCACTAAACCAGCCCTACAAAAGATCCTAAGGGGGATCCTGTGAGACAAAGTACCAGAGACATCGATTGCTACAAGCATGAAACCTACAGACATCACAATGACTCTAAACCCATATCTTTCGATAATAACACTGAATGTAAATGGATTAAATGCGCCAACCAAAAGACTTAGGGTATCAGAATGGATAAAAAAACAAGACCCATCTATTTGCTGTCTACAAGAGACTCATTTTAGGCCTGAGGACACCTTCAGATTGAAAGTGAGGGGATGGAGAACTATTTATCATACTATTGGAAGTCAAAAGAAAGCTGGAGTAACCATACTTATATCAGACAAACTAGACTTTAAATTAAAGGCTGTCACAAGAGATGAAGAAGGGCATTATATAATAATCACAGGGTCTATCCACCAGGAAAAGCTAACAATTATAAATGTCTATACGCTGAATATGGGAGCCCCCAAATATATAAAACAATTAATCACAAACATAATAAACCTTATTGATAAGAATGTGGTCATTGCAGGGGACTTTAATACTCCACTTACAACAATGGATAGATCATCTAGACACACGGTCAATAAAGAAACAAGGGCCTGAATGATACATTGGATCAGATGGACCTGACAGATATATTTAGAACTCTGCATCCCAAAGCAACAGAATATACTTTCTTCTCAAGTGCACATGGAACATTCTCCAAGATAGATCACATACTGGGTCACAAAACAGCCCTTCATAAGTATACAAGAATTGAAATCATACCATGCATACTTTCAGACCACAATGCTATGAAGCTTGAAACAAACCACAGGAAAAAGTCTGGAAAACCTCCAAAAGGATGGAGGTTAAAGAACACCCTACTAAAGAATGAATGGGTCAAACAGCCAATTAGAGAAGAAATTAAAAAATATATGGAAACAAACGAAAATGAAAATACAACAATCCAAACGCTTTGGGATGCAGTGAAGGCAGTCCTGAGAGGAAAATACATTGCAATCCAGGCCTATCTCAAGAAACAAGAAAAATCCCAAATACAAAATCTAACAGCACACCTAAAGGAAATAGAAGCAGAACAGCAAAGATACCCTACACCCAGCAGAAGAAAAGAAATAATAAAGATCAGAGCAGAAATAAACAATATAGAATCTAAAAAAATTACAGAGCAGATCAATGAAACCAAGAGTAGGTTTTTTGAAAAAATAAACAAATTGATAAACCTCCAGCCAGGCTTCTCAAAAAGAAAAGGGAGATGACCCAAATAGATAAAATCATGAATGAAAATGGAATTATTACAACCAATCTCTCAGAAATACAAGCAATTATCAGGGAATAATACTATGAAAAATTATATGCCAACAAACTGGAAAAACTGGAAGAAATGGACAAATTCCTAAACACCCACACACTTCCAAACCTTAATCAGGAGGAAATAGAAAGTTTGAACAGACCCAAACCCAGCAAAGAAATTGAATCAGTTATCAAAAATCTCCCAATAAATAAGAGTCCAGGACCAGATGGCTTCCCAGGGGAGTTCTATCATACGTTTAAATCAGAGATAACACCTATCCTTCTCAAGCTATTCCAAAAAATACAAAGGGAAGGAAAACCTCCAGACTTACTCTATTAAGCCAGTATTACTTTGATTCCTAAACCAGACAGAGACCCAGCAAAAAAAGAGAACTACAGGCCAATATCCCTGATGAATATGGATGCAAAAATTCTCAATAAGATACTAGCAAATCGAATTCAACAGCATATAAAAAGAACCATTCACCATGATCAAGTGGGATTCATTCCTGGGCTGCAGGGCTGGTTCAACATTCACAAATCAATCAACGTGATACATCACATTAATAAAAGAAAATATAAGAACCATATGATCCTGTCAATCGATGCAGAAAAAGCATTTGACAAAATTCAGAATCCTTTCTTAATAAAAACCCTCGAGAAAGTCGGGACAGAAGGAACATACTTAAACATCATAGAAGCCATTTATGAAAAGCCCACAGCTAATATCATCCTCAATAGGGAAAACTGAGAGCTTTTTCCCTGAGATCAGGAACACGACAGGGATGTCCACTCTCACCGCTGTTGTTTAACATAGTGTCGGAAGTTCTACCATCAGCAATCCGACAACAAAAGGAAATCAAAGGCATCAAAATTGGCAAAGATGAAGTCAAGCTTTCATTTTTTGCAGATGACATGATATCATACATGGAAAATCCAATAGACTCCACCAAAAGTCTGCTAGAATTGATACATGAATTCAGCAAAGTTGCAGGATACAAAACCAATGTACAGAAATCAGTTGCATTCTTATACACTAATAATGAAGCAACAGAAAGACAAATAAAGAAACTGATCCCATTCACAATTGCACCAGGAATCATAAAATACCTAGGAATAAATCTAACCAAAGATGTAAAAGATCTGTATGCTGAAAACTATAGAAAGCTTATGAAGGAAATTGAAGAAGATATAAAGAAATGGAAAAACATTCCATGCTCATGGATTGGAAGAATAAATATTGTCAAAATGTCAATACTACCCAAAGCTATCTACACATTCAATGCAATCCCAATCAAAATTGCACCAGCATTCTCCTTGAAACTACAACAAGCAATCCTAAAATTCATATGGAACCACAAAAGGCCCCAAATAACCAAAGTAATTTTGAAGAAGAAGACCAAAGCAGGAGGCATCACAATCCCAGACTTTAGCCTCTACTACAAAGCTGTAATCATCAAGACAGCATGGTGTTGGCACAAAAACAGACATATAGATCAATGGAATAGAATAGAAATCCCAGAACTAGACCCACAAGAGTATGGCCAACTCATCTTTGACAAAGCAGGAAAGAATATCCAATGGAAAAAAGACAGGCTCTTTAACAAATGGTGCTGGGAGAACTGGACAGCAACATGCAGAAGGTTGAAACTAGACCACTTTCTTACACCATTCACAAAAACAAACTCAAAATGGATAAAGGACCTGAATGTGAGATAGGAAACCATCAAAACCCTAGAGGAGAAAGCAGGAAAAGACCTCTCTGACCTCAGCGGCAGCAATTTCTTACTTGACATATCTCCAAAGGCAAGGGAATTAAAAGCAAAAATGAACTATTGGGACCTCATGAAGATAAAAATCTTCTGCACAGCAAAGGAAACAATCAACAAAACTAAAAGGCAACCAACGGAATGGGAAAAGATATTTGCAAATGACATATCAGACAAAGGGCTAGTATCCAAAATCTATAAAGAGCTCACCAAACTCCACACCCAAAAAACAAATAACCCAGTAAAGAAATGGGCAGAAAACATGAATAGACACTTCTCTAAAGAAGACATCTGGATGGCCAACAGGCACATGAAAAGATGCTCAACATCACTCCTCATCAGGGAAATACAAATCAAAACCACACTCAGATATCACCTCACGCCAGTCAGAGTGGCCAAAATGAACAAATCAGGAGACTATAGATGCTGGAGAGGATGTGGAGAAACAGGAACCCTCTTGTACTGTTGGTGGGAATGCAAATTGGTGCAGCCGCTCTGGAAAGCAGTGTGGAGGTTCCTCAGAAAATTAAAAATAGACCTACCCTATGACCCAGCAATAGCACTGCTAGGAATTTACCCAAGGGATACAGGAGTACTGATGCATAGGGGCCCTTGTACCCCTATGTTTATATCAGCACTCTCAACAATAGCCAAATTGTGGAAAGAGCCTAAATGTCCACCAACTTATGAATGGATAAAGAAATTGTGGTTTATATACACAATGGAGTACTAGGTGGCAATGAGAAAGAATGAAATATGGCCCTTTGTAGCAATGTGGATGGAACTGGAGAGTGTTATGCTAAGTAAAATAGCCATACAGAAAAAGACAGATACCATATGGTTTCACTTTTATGTGGATCCTGAGAAACTTAACAGAAACCCATGGGGGAGGGGAAGGGAAAAAAAAGAGGTTAGAGTGGGAGAGAACTAAAACATAAGAGACTCTTAAAAACTGAGAACAAACTGAGGGTTGATGGGGGGGTGGCAGGGAGGGGAGGGTGGGTGATAGGTATTGAAGAGGGTTTCTTTTGGGATGAGCACTGGGTGTTGTATGGAAACCAATTTGACAATAAATTTCATATGTTAAAAAATAATAATATAAAATAAAATAATAAAATAAAATAAAAAAGAATATTTGTGATTCATAGGAAGAGGTCAAAATATTAACATGAACAGGAATTTGTAAGAAGTTGATCACGGGGACTGCAGATGTGAGGGAAAGACCTGAAGTGGACCCTGAATATGTGACTAAATTGCTCAGTCTCCAGATAAAACTTAAAGTGATGAAGGGTGGCTTCTTAGGGATGAGCAAGAAGTAGTTTTGAGATGGAATCTACTCCTGGTGAAGATGCTATGAAAATTGTTGGAATGACAACAAAGGATTTAGAATATCACATAAACTTAGTTGATAAAGCAGTGGTAGAGTTAAGAGGACTGACTCCAATTTTGAAAAAGTTTTCCTGTGGGTAAAATGCTATCAAAGAGGATCACATACTACAGAGAAACCATTGTTGAAGGAAGAGTCAATCAATGTGTCAAACTTCATTGTTGTCGTATTTTAATAAATTGCCACAGCCACCCCAATGTTAAGCAACCTGATCAGTCAGCATCCATCAACATCAAGGCAAAACCCTCCACCAGAAAAAGGATTATGACTTGCTGAAAGCTCAGATGAAGGTCAGCATTTTTTTTATCGATAAAGTCTATTTTGATTAAGGTATGTGCATTGTTTCTTAACATAATGTTATTTTACATCAATAGACTACAGTACAGTGTAAACATAACTTTTTTATGGACTGCAAAACCAAAAAAATTATTTGACTCACTTTGTTGCAATATTTGCTTTATTGTGGTAATCTAGAACTGAACACACAATATCTCTAAGGTACGCCTATAGATAGATGGATTGACCAAGCACTGGGCGTTTGGACAGTGACTGTAAAGAAAGGATAATGGAGAGGTCTTAAAATAATGAACTGTTGGGTATGAACTAAAGTAAGAAGGAAACAAAAGAAAAAGTTAGGGTGAAATGGGAGGGGAAGGATCATGTGACAGAATGTGCAATGACCTGAACAAACAGATAAACTGAACAAGGTGAGTGGGAGGGAACTCGGCTGACCACAATTTCACTCAGAGCCGTAGCATGCTATAGGTACTAAAAATTTGAATATTAGACTTCTTTAATAAAGCAGTGACTGGCCTTTATTAGATAATCACTAACTTCCCTACAGTTGTAGAATGGATTCTCACTTGAACGTGGGAAAATATAATCCATGCATCAAAAAGAAAGTGACCTAATCTGCTCTGGGCTGGATAAAACATGTTTGTAACATTATGTTCAGTTCAGAGAAGCCATTTAAGAGGGACTCCAATAAAGAGTCCCAGGATAGGCAGACACAATAAAAAATAATCTGGACATCATTTTTCTTAGGAATAATGGTCACTTTTTAACTACATTTTTTACATTTTTAAATACATTTTTTAAAGTATGATGACATGAAAGTTCACATTCATAAGTAGTAATAGGATGTTAAAAATCTCAGGCATAATGAAGGAATTCCCATTTCTTTATCTTAGAAGTAAAGTGGTGCAGAATAATGAAGAGACTCAAAACATGGTCATTCAAGTCAATGATACAAGACTGGTGTTACAAAGCTAAAAGGTCACAGTATTTCAAGGGGCATTAGTATAGATGTTGAATTCATACAAAAGAATCATAGAAGGCACCATGACATAGCTGGCCCTTATCCTTCATTAGAAAGGCCCCCCAGTGCATTTTATGAATAAGCCCCTGTATGACTCTAATGGGAAATTCTGTTCTGCTGAATATGCCTTGAAACACATTGGAAGTTGTGGAATGGAGGAAGTAAAAAGGGGTCTCAGGAAGGCTTGACTGATTAAAAAAATGTATCTGGAACTGCACTGAACTGGAAGTGTATAAACTTTAAAAAAGAAACAAATTTAATGCATAGTACCAGTTCTACAGGAAACAGGAGTCAGCTGAAAGGGTCCCCAAATAGTGGAATCAGGAAGAGGGAATTTCAGTGATTAGAAAGTACACGGAGGATGTCTATCCTGTTTACTACCTGTCTCATCAATGAATGAAAACCAAGTAGAGACAAAAGGAGCTGAAGTTGCTATGAAATCTTATACCTTAAAGATGACTTTTTCTCTTGGGGCACCTGGGTGGCTCAGTCAGTAAAGTGTATGGCTCTTGATTTCAGCTTAGCTCATGATCTCATGGTTCAAGCTCCATGTTGGGCTCCAAGGTGACAGTGTGGAGTCTGCTTGGGACTCTCTCTCTCCCCCTCTTTCTCTGCCCCTCCCCTGCTTGTGCTTTCTCTCCCAAAATAAATAAAACAAAACATTTTTAAAAAATGACTTTTTTCCTCTTCTGGATATTGATCACCACTGTGGCTTTCCAGAACGGATAAGAGGGATGAGACTATGGTGGATGTTGACCATTCCACCTCAGGAAAGCAAGCTCTCTGGAATATGGTGGAAGCCCGCAAGATCCCTCTGTAGCCAGAGTCAGGCAGAGGAAAGATCCACTGATCCCATCTGCCCATGCTTGTTTCCTGAGGCCTTGGACATTTCCAATGAGAAATGGCTGGTGGGATACGATTTGAGGTGGTCATAAAAATGTATAGGGTTTATTGCAAAAATGTCCCATAGCTAAACTGAGGTATTCTAAATCAAGAAAATTAATAAGATAAGTTGTCTGTGAAATTCAATTCACTCTCAACATGTTCTGGGCCGTTACCATAAATAAAAGACAAGTGGCCCCATCTCTCCACTGACATATCAGAGGAAGAGACTTTTGGAATCAGTTAGGTCACTTACCACCTCCTTTACTGAATATTTAACAATATTTCAGTGAACACAGAAAAAAATAAATACTTTTCACCAACTTTAAGATGATCTTCAGGTCTAAATTCTAACATATGTATGGGAATAATTTTAAAAAGGCATATCTCACACAGACACATGCACGCACGCACGCACACACACACACACACACAGTGGTCCAAGAGGAAGATAATATAGCTCCAATATAAATCTTCAGGAGAATAAAAATACCCCATTTTTTAAAGAGAAGGAGAAATCAGCAGAAACAAAGGTCATTTTTGAGCAAGGATTGACAGGGGACCAACACAACTGGTCACCATTCATTTCATAATGTTGTTGCTATAGGGAAATCCAAAATAACACTTTTTGGTACTTGAGCTTTACTCACTCAGGGGTTTGCATAAATGAAAGGAGCTCACAAATGCTTGACAATTCTTAGAAACCTACACTATGAAGTTTATTGCCTTACAGACTATAAGGCAACCAAACTACAAATGCCTTTCTGTCTGTAGACAGTTCATCCTGAAATAAATAAAAAAAATTCAATCTGCCATGACACTTTCATTTTCTTCTTAATATACAGCATATTCACATCCAAATCATTATTCAACTTAAGAAAGATGCAGCATGATACAGTGGTTAATATGTAAGCTCTAAAACTAGCCTTCCTGAGTTCAAATTCTAAATCTACCATTTATTAATTGTGATCTTATGCAGAAGGTTAAGTAACTTCTTTGTGCCTCCATTTCCTTTTCTGTAAATAAAGAGAATGAGAATACATAATTCATAGGATTGTAGTTGAGATTAAATGAGTTAATATGTAAAAAGCTCTTGCAACAGTACCCAAAATATATTAAGTGGTCAATAAATCTTAGCTATTAAGAAAACTGCTAAAGCTTTTCCTTATAATCATCTCATTTTTTTAAAGGCAAAATTAAACATCCTAACAATGGATACATTTTTCAAACAAAAGCCTGGTGCAACATGGTGGCTCACTTCAAACCTTCACTACTTTTTCTGCTTGCATGAAAATTCCCATCTCGAAATTAGTTTCTAGGGAATCCAGGATGTTTCTAGGGAACCCAACCTAAGACATGTAAGACAATAAGTAAGGAGAAAATAAATACAATAATGCTTAGGCAAGCATTAAAAACACACCCTCAAAATTTGAAAAAGAGTAAATGGTATCTGATATATCTGCAGAAACAATGCAGTACTTATGTGTGGAAAGTTGACAGGATGTGGACGGATATAAAGGTATAAGCCACAACTCAGCTATGCTGCTACATTCTGCCCTTCAAGATTTTCAGTAGGTTGATTCTACTTACATGATTCTTAGTTTTCCTTCTTTTATTATAATGCTTATAATGTAAAATCATGATTCTCATTCACCACATATCTGGCACTTGACAAAAGGAAATGGAATGCCCTTCTCCTTTTGAAAGCCACACATTTTTTTCCAAAATGTGTATTTAATGGCCATTCCATTGCAATTAAGCAGAATCACATTTCAAAAATGTGTGTATAAAATTTTAAATATATATAATTTTTAAATGTATATATTTTAAGGTGCACTTTCAAGTTTTATTTGAAAATAAAAACCTAGAGGCTTTTGTTCACACTGTATCCTCTGCCTAGGGAACATCCTTTATATCAAAATGTCCATATTATACCCACACTTTATTTTTTTCTAATTTTTTAATGTTTATTTATGTTTAAGAGAGAGACAGAGTACAGGCAGGGGAGGAACAGAGAGAGACAGGGAAGGAGACACAGAATCTGAAACAGGCTCCAGGCTCCAAGCTGTCAGCACAGAGCCCGACATGGGGCTCGAACCCACGAGCTGTGAGATCATGACCTGAGCTGAAGTCGGACACTTAACTCCTGGAGCCACTCAGGTGCCCCTATTTTAAATCCAAATTTCAAGCTCGAAATGCTCCATAAAAGATTCCCAAATTCCCATGGCTAAAAGTAATTGTTCCCTCCTCTGGCACTTTTTCCATACATTATATTTCTTAGTATTTAATAAAGTTCATCTCTACAAAAATTCCTTAGGGCTGGACAGATGTTCTTCTCTAAATTGTAGCATTCCTTGCTTCCAGCATTATCCAATGTATGCCAAAGAAATAAAGGAAGGAAGGAAAGAAGGAAGGAAGGAAGGAAGGAAGGAAGGAAGGAAGGAAGGAAGGAAGGATGGATTATTTCTCTGGACTCTCACTTATTCCCTTTTTCAAGCTTGTACAAATAGATAACTCAAAAAATTTTAAGAAGAATTAAGAGAATATTAACTCATATACAAATACATGATTTTAAAGAATGTAATGAATATACCAATCATCTATGAATATGGCCTTTGGTTTTCAAAAGTTCTTCAGTCACAAAGTATGTTCCGAAGTTAATCTTCCAATAGCTGTAACAATAACAAGGCACATATTCTGCTTCAAAAACTCCTAAATGCCAGATCTTAGAAAGAATTATCCGAAGAGTTTGTTAATACAGCTACCCTGTATTAACTCCTGAGAGAATATTCACTCCTGAGATTCTCTGTCCCAACAGATCTGAGGAGTTCTCTCAAGGACAAGTATAGGGACAGTTTCTCTGTTCCATGCCACGAATTCTCAAGGCAGCCCTAATTGTCTCTGTCTTCTCCTGGTTAGTTCAAGGCCCAGATAGGTCACATCTTCCTTTTAGGAAACATCTTTGACCATTCCAAATGCCTTCTCTTTTCATGCATATACAATTGTGGTGGTAACTCCCCTTCTAAAAATAGATTAAGTATGTGATTAGCACTTTTTTATTCACTGTTTCACTTATTTAACATTTCACCCCCTAATTTAGCTGTAAGTTCCTACTGGGGAAAGACTAATGAATCCTTACTTCCATTCTGTATCTAGAGGGCTGGGCAATTTTATCTACTTTGGATTTAATAAATTATGCTTTGTGTAGGCCAAAAATAATGTAAAATCTTATGATCACTGAAATAAAGAATATGAAAAGTATTGAATAGGGTATTTTTTTTTTAAACGAACATCTTATCAACACGAGGCTAAAAGGAAGAAGTTAAAGGAAGACTGAAGAGCAGAAGATTTGCTGAGAGAGAAAGCATCTGTTTGAAATATAAGAGGCCACATCTTTTTACTGTTCAACTTACTAAAGCGAGCAATAGTCACTTCGGTCATTTTTAAAAGTGCAATAGTAAATTCAATACCATTCTGCCCCAAAATAAAGACTATAGGGGTGGAAACTGATACACAATTTCAGAAGGATAAATCACTTTAGTTTTCTAGTATCCTGTGACATCTGCATCAATCTATAAGCACAGAGATATCAATTCTTGCCACTCACATGAGTGAGATCTATACTGAATGGGAATCCCCCAATTCAACCTGAGTCAGTCACAACTAATCCTGTTGCAGTCAGGGAGACACAGCAATTCTAGAACCCTCCTTTCTATGCTATTACTAACCTCAAGACTTGTATGGAAGTTTTCTCTGGACCATCCCCTAAAATCGGCTATTAAAATGAAGTAGTTTGTTTATATGCCCCATGAGCCATCTCTCTCAACCAACAGGCTCAAGACTTAGGTAGGTCTGTTTCTTAAGATAGGATCAGAGGCTAGAATGGAAAATATGGTTAGTCAGAACTATTGCTACATACAGGTAACATGCCATCATTTCTCAGTAAAAGTTTTGACATTCACTCTGATTAGACTGGCACATGTACTTCCACCCCTGTGAGCAGAAGACAGAATGTTCTCATTGGCTTAACTTGAATCTGGGGGTCATTTCAAGTTCCTTGGGGAAAAATAAATAGACCACAAAATGGACCTAAAGGGCTGTTGGAAACAGAAAAGGGGAGAATAGGTGTAAGAAAAGAACATCAATTAAGAATAGGTTGAGCTGAGGGGGCATCTGGGTGGCTCAGTAGGTTAAGCGTCTGACTCTTGGTTTCAGCTCTGGTCATGATCTCATGGTTCATAAGTTCAAGCCCTGCATCGGGCTCTGCATCAGGCTTAGGATTCTCTCTCTCCCTCTTTCTCTGCCCCTCCCATGTTCAAGCTCTCTCTCTCTCTCTCTCTCTCTCTCTCTCTCTCTTTCAAAATAAATGAATAAACATTAAAAAAAATTTTTTAAAAAAAAAACAGGTCGAGCTGCAACCAAAATAATAACTAAAAATAACAATAGCTTGAAAAAATAAAATATTTTTCTTTCACATTAAAGAAGTTAGGATTAAATAATCTTCAAAGGCTGATAGGGTGACTTCACAAAATCCTCCAGGTTCCAGATTCATTTATGTTGCTGCTCTGTCATACCTAGTCACAAAGGCATATCTAACTATAAGGGAATTTAGAGAATGAAATCTTTATTCCAGGTGACCATATATCCATTTAATAATGAGGTGTTTTCTATTTATTGGTGGGGGGGAAGAAAGGCTGGACATTGGGGTACATATAGCAATCTCTGGCATGGTGTATGGATTCATAAGGTGACTCCCATGATTCCTACCACTTTACGTTCATACCCTTCTGTAATGCCTTCCTCTTGAGTATGGGAAAAACCTGTGACTTGTTTCTAAGCAACAGAATATGGAAAAGATAGGCTATAGATGATTAGGGTACATGACTTTGTTACATAGGATTTAGCATTGGTCTTGCAGGAGTTTTTCTCTCTTCCAGAAATGGCTGTGAGGAAGTGGCCATGTTGGGAAACTCCATGTGGCAAGGAACTGAGGGTAGCATCTGGGAGTTGAGGGTAGTTTCTGGACAACATCCAGAAAAAAATAAAGCTCTCAGACCAGCAACCACAAAAACAAGGAAGGAGAGCCTTTCCTAGATGCGCCTGTATGTTAAGAATCTAGTCCTAACTGAAACCTTGATCACAGCTTTATGAGACTTTAATCTGAAGACTCAGCTAAACTGTATCCAGACTCCTGATGCACAGAAACTTAAGACAATAAATGTGTGTTGTATTAAGCCACTAAGTTTGTGATAATTTGTTATGCAATAGAAAAATAATATATTGACACTGAAGACAACCAACAGATGCTCATAATACTGCATAAAGGGCCTAACTCATTCCCTAATTTATAATATTCATTCAATAAATGTTAGCTGCAATAATCATCACCATCATCATTATTATAACCATCATCATTTCCTAAATCTAGATTCCTCCAATATCATCACCACCTTGCAGCTTAGCAAGAAGTAAAATCCCAACAGGGCAAACAGTTCTATTCATATTACTTCTAGACTTTTCGGAAGCAACCGACTTTAAAATCTAATTGGAGCTGAATTTCCATTAGCACTGCACTGGTGATTCTCGTATATCCATCTGCCACTCCATTCCAAGAACTTGCCTCTCAAGGATACAACAATCTTTTGGTCATGCCTCATTGGGGAAGAATTGAAAAGAATAAGATAGGACACAGTACTCTAGGGGTTCAGTTAAGAATTGCAGGCAAGTCTACAGAAAACAGATCCATCACTCTGTGGAGTCAGGCTGAGGGGAAAAGAAACAATTAGCTAGAGGTTAAGTAGCAAAACAGCTGCTAGAAGCCTTAGGTAAAAAATGTCACGGAGTAGGAGTAAAATATTGGAAGAATAATGTGGGAGGGAAAGTTATCAATTGCTCTGAAACCTGAATTTATGCATTTTAATATTATCTAGCAGAATCAATTTGAGCATCTGCTTAATATCCTGGTATGTGACAAGAATACTAGGAGGAATTTTAAAAATTAAAAAAGAGTAAAAAATAAAGCACCTTTCAGAGCATCTTGAGATAAAGACTTTACAAGACCATACGAAACCTGAGCTATTTGAGACATCAATGTGTTAAAGCAAATTAACATCCCCTAAATCAAGCAAAGATTTCAAAGCTAAGCCATTACATATAATGGAGTGAGACAGAAAAATGAAATCTATTCTATGAAGTATATAAAACAAATAGAAATTGCTGTTATGAGACACCATAAAATAGTCAGTAATTCAAAAGATGATTAAAAATAAACAACATATTAGTAATAAAAACCTGGCATGGGGAACATTCTAATAATGGAATTTGGTTTTTTGGCTTATAGCCACTCAAGAATCTTAGAGGGAATATGAGGAGAATAGCTATTATACCAAACTACTGTAGTTTTTGCTTATGTTTATTTTTATAGTAAAAAAATCATGTAAAAAGCACATTTTATAAGTAATAAAAAGCACCTGCAAATAAAGAAAAACTAAAAGACAGAGATGCTAAAAATAGAAAAGATTTATCCCAGAAGTATGTGACACTAATTAATAGAATATATCAGAATAATTACAGAAAATTTTAACTACTATAATATTGACAGTAATTTTTAAATTCTTAGAATCAATTAGGGTTTTTCCCCCATGTGGTTCATAGTCTTGTTCTACAAACATAATATATTAACTCTCAAAATGCTAGTGAATGTACATGGAAAATATTTTAATATTGTTTCTGCATATAAAATTCCATTTCTACAGAACTGTTTTTCACATTTTTTGCTACATAATCTGCCCTTATTTCTGACACCAGTGACAGGATACAAAGAAGATCACAAAGTTCCCTCCCATTTTGGAGTCAGCTTTGTACAAAGATACATAATTATCAAGCAAGAGGTAGGGACCACTAAACTCCATCAACAAATATCACTGGTCATTGTGGGAGAGGGGTATGAATGTGAGAAAATAATTGTTATCAGTCTCAACAGAAACAATTACCACTTCAGTACACACCCTACCAAGAGTAGGTTAATGTCATCTATAACCAAAAGGCATGGAATTATAGTTCCTATAAAATATGAGATTACAAAGTGAGAGAAAGGAAGAGAGCAAAGTCCTCAAGTTTTCTTCCCCCCCCCCTTGATTTAGTTCAGTTTTGTTTTATTTTTCACTTTGCACAAAAGAGGTATGCTCATGATCAAATAAAAAATCTTCCAAATGGAGTGAATTATGAGCCAAATGAAGATACTTATTAACTCAAAAGTAAATATTACAAGGTGACTGAATAGAGTTCCTTATATACTTTTTCTCCCTCAGGGGAAATGGTGTGTACACACTACAATAGAGAGAAAATGGGCTTCATTGGTTATAACACATTCATTTTAATATGTTTATTTTTGATGACTTCTAGGAACTTACATTTTTCACCATTTTTACAATCAATCCATAAACAAGCATGTCTGATAGCCTATTACACAGAGTTTGTTTTAAACAAATGCCTTTGAGAGGCGCCTGGGTGGCTCAGTCAGTTCAGCATCTGACTTCAGCTCAGGTCATGCTCTCATGGTTCAGAGATCAAGCCCCATGTCAGGCTTGTTGCTGTCAACGCAGAGCCCACTTCAGATCCTCTGTCTCCCTCTCTCTGCCCCTCCCCCACTCATGTGTGCTCTCTTTCGATCTCTCTCTCAAAAATAAACGTAAAAAAAAATCTTAAAACATGATGTTTATTGGATAAGTGAATGAATGAATAGATAAAAGAGTAAATCAAAGAATGATATTGAGACAGGGGACAGACTGACCTTGGGCAGATAGAGAAAAGTGGCTCCTTGTTAACAACAGCAGAGCAGAAAGTACTGGACCATCTCAAACACCCACTTTCTGGAACAAAATGCCCCGGACCTTCTCCTCGTTCAGCAGCTACACAGTAACTCCCTCTCAAAAAGTCCTGCCACTTGTAACCTATATAAGCCCTCCTGCTCAGACACCTTAGAGGCCTCCTTATGGAGCTCCTCCCAGGTAGCAGGAGTCTCTTTGTTTCATTCTCACCCTAATAAAACTGGTGGCTGTGCTACTCTTAACCTTGTTCATGGTTCCATTCTTCAGCTCCCATGGTTCCATTCTTCAGCTCCGTCAGAACACGATCCGGGTTTTAAAAAAGCAGTTACAAAATGATTAGGGATACTGCTCAGTGTATGCTATTAACCCTAATGATGCTATGAATGCAAAGAAGGGAGAGATGAATAAAGTTTGGTTAATAAAGGTAGTTTGTCAGGGCATCCCAGGGACATGAGCTGAGAAGTGAAAACTGGCAAGTGGTCGGTAAAAGATACTGCAGGCCATTGGCATGAGGGAGGGCACTAATGCAGGACAAAATAACACACAAAATCAAAGTGAGGAATCTAGCCTCTTTTCTAGGATGTGATTTTTTCCAAATCCCACCATGAAATTACAAGATTATTCATATACAAGGAAACTCAGGGTCTCCTCACTGAAATGTGAACTCTCCAAAATGATCCAGCCACCAAAACTGATCAGAGAAACCATCTAGCTACCAAAATAGAGCCAAAGGAAATATGAAGTACTCAGGGAATTTAAGAAATGCACTGGGATTGTTACAGATGTTTAGAAAGTATTAAGTAATTTAGATCAATCTGTGAATCATTAGGGCTTTTTCCCTTTAGACTCCATAAGGTAGGACGTGGCAGCTAAATCCTAGCTTGGATCTATCTAATCTGAAAACTCATCTTAATGGCACTTTAGTTGCCAGTACAGGTTTGTCTGAAATTATGTCTCATAATTCTACATCTTCCTTTCAAGAATACTTAAAATCCACATTCTTGATTTTCAGATGTGACTAAAATAGCCAGAGGGTTTCTGAAAGACACCCACTATACCATAGTAAGGAAATTTGCTGTTTCACATGCTAATGGTGACCAATTATGCTTTGGTACTTCAAATACTCAGAGTTGATGGCAATACTCTGGAGAGATTCTGTACACTAGGTTCCAAGTTCTATAATGTCTTTCCAGGAAATATTTTGAAACAAATTTAACATTAAGACTTTTTGGTATGTTGAACTGTGGATCAAGGTTTACCTTCCCTGATACTGTTCTTTTAAGGAAGTGCAGTGCTTTACTTCCCATGATCAGTAACAGCAGGCATATCCAACCTAACATCCCTACTAACAATCTAAGACACTGCCATTTTGCAATGGAGAAAAAGCTTAATTTTCTATACGGCATGAATAAGGCTTTCAGAAAGCAGTTTGAAAGCAGATTTCCAGAAGCAACTTCTAAGGGCAGCTGAATGATGCTTTTAGCATGCTTTGATAACTATCAAAATTCCCAAATTACATAAATGCCTAATAATAAGTAAGCATTTCTAACCTGGGTCTGTGTAAAATACTACCTTTCCTAAAGAAACTACAAGAAAACTTGAAAGGCATTTCATCACTCTAACTTTAGAACCTGTGAAAAGTAATTTGAAAACTGTAGCCAGTTGTAAAAATATATGAATTTTTTGCTTACTCTTTTTTTTTTTTTGCTTCCACATAAGAAATACATTTTTTAAACTGTTTTGTGAGCTTAATTTCTTTCGAAGGAGATTATAACTAAACTACATGAATTAAACCTTGATGTACCTTCTTCTAACTACTGCTTATAGATAACCCTTGAGAGCAAAACCAAGGCACTCTTACAGAATAAACACTGACAGGAAGTAGAGATACATAATTTGGAAACAGCACACTTATACTAGAACACACCGTTAATATTCTATTTATATTACACTTTTCACATTGCAATGAAATAAATTGTTCTTAAGTAATTGACTGTAAACAAAATAAAACTGAACAATAATGTCAAATTAAAAAACAGGAGGGATAGGATAATAAAAAGCCATAAGGTGCTCTTGAGACTCCATTAAAAAAATTATATTTTAAATAATTCAAACAAAAGCATCTAATTAAGATGCCATTAATTTGAAAATTAATGTTGAAACAATATAAAAGTTGAAACAATATAACGAACATCTAATCACAGTATATACTAAACTCCCATAAGCCATGGCATTCAAGGTGTCATAAAAGGTCATTTAGTGAAGGATAGATAGATACAAATTATTTGCCACTCTTCCTATCAAGAAGTGGAGTCTCTTTCTCTTGCCCTGACATCTGGACCTATGCTGAAACTTTGCCCAAGAGAATGTGGGGAAAGTAACACTGTAACTTCTGTGGGTGGGCATCAAGAGATCTATAGCTTCTACTTTCTCCCTATGAACATTTCCTTTTGTAATCCAGACACCATACTGTGAGAAGCCCAAGTTACATCCAGAGGTCATGCAGAGGAATATTGTGGCATTCTGGTTAGCTGGGCATGCAGTCAGCTCTAAGTGTCAGCTTTGTGTGTGAGCCATCTTGAACCTCCCAGGCTAGAGTAGCCTTTGGTTAACTGCAACCTAGCCAATATCACTTGGGGATCTGAGATTCTACACAGCAACTAAACTTTAAGAATCAATGTATGTCAAGTATTAATATAAAGTCAGAGAAAACAATCCACAATTATCTGAATAATCTATCATAATTCTCCTTTTTTCGACATATCTGTGTTTCTTACATATTTCTAACAGAACATATTGCAATAGACAGAATACAGAGGCAGGCATAAGACTACAATTAATTCCATCAAGCAATCATCAAACAGATTCGCCAAAAATGTAAAGCAATGCAACTTTTTAATATTTGTTGGAAAATATAGTTATTTCTCATAAAATTATATATGTTGAAATCACACACTCATATATTTGCCACTGTAAAGCACAAAATTCAGTGGTTTTTAGTATATTCACAAAACTATACAACCATCACCACTAATTCCAGAATACTTCCATCATCCCCAAAAGACTGTACATCCACTAAGTCACTCCGCACTTCCTCATGTTCTCAGTCCATGGTAACAACTAATCTGCTTTGTATCTCTATTTTTCTATTCTGGATATTTCACATAAATAAAATCATGCACTATGTGGCCATTTGTGTCCGGTAACTTTCACTCAGCATAATATTTTGAAGGTTCATCCATCTGGGAGCATGTACCTATACTTTTTCCTTTTTATGGCCAGATACCATTGTATGGACATATTGCATTTTTGTTTATCCATTCATCAGATGGCTATTATGAATAATCGTGAGGATTTGTGTATAAACTTTTGTGTGGTATGTTTATAATTTTCCTGGATATTATTATTGACTTATTATTTGCAAATGAATTAACTATTTTAAACATTTCTAAACTATAAAGTATAAAATCTACATAAATTAAAGCTTTGGGGGGCCCTCAATAATTTTTAAAAGTACAAAGCGTCCTGAGACCAATAAGTTGAAAGTCACTGGTATACACATTTTTTCTTCTGTTTCAAAACATTAGGAAAATATATTTTTTTCATATTTCCTCTAGATCATTGATTCAGGAGAACTCTGAGTAACTTTTAGCTTTTATAAGACATATTACCTTCACAGCTTTATTTCTAATTTAAGGAAAAATAATGATTAACCAATAAAGTCATGCAAATGAGGGTAAGTGTGATGGTATATGGAGGGTTTCTTTTCCCTACAAGATGCTAAAAAAGGTGAAATGCTCTATTACTTTATATAAACTGTTAGAGCTTTCTAAAGATATTTAACTTCAATTCAGATACATAGGCTCTTTAAGCCCATGACCTAACTGGGCTACAGGCCCCTGAGTCAAACCTTGTACCCTTGAAATAACAGTCTTGGCTCTTTCATACTTGGGGGAGAAATATCTTGGCCCAGTCTCCCTCAATGCCTGATACAGTTTTTAACAAAGTTCTGGTAATTGGCATTCCTCTACTCACTGCTTACACAGTATTATTTGTATTAGGCATTTCATAATAATTCTTGAACTAATATTGTATATTCAACATTAGGAAAAGTTTCAAAGTTTTCTATTAAGAAACACATTTTGTACATGTTTTCCCCAAAAGATGTTAAATTTGTGAACTTCTATGCTATACCTTTCATTTCCTTAAAGGATTACAATGTGTTGTTATATCCTCACAATGTACTCACAATGTACTTCTGAATGTCTTCAAATTTCAAAAGCACATTCATGTAGTGAACCAGGTTCTTATAGGCTTTAGGTCATGTTTTTCTCTGTCTGACAATTTCAAGTTCCAAATACACATTAGAAAATAGAAAAGTTATCACAGGATATTTAGTTATTCTCTCCTTATAAAAATGACTATTTTCAATACCAAGCATATGTTCCAGGATAATATTTTGTTGTTCTTTATTGAGAACTGAAAGTGAAACTCTCACTTGTTCCATCAAGTGAGATAGAAATTTCCCTCTGACAGGGATCTTAATTTTTTCAAAGGTCATCCAATTACTCCTGGTTGAATCCCATGTGACGCACTAATTTAGAAATGTTTCCTCATTAGTGCTGACATCTCCCAAGTGCTGGAAAGAACTTCATATACTGCATCATTCATTTGAAATGTGGATTTAGAAGAGGAAAAAAAAACTTTGCTTTTAAATATTTGGAGGTAATTTTGTATTATACACATGTATTCTATAAGGGACAAGATATGTTTCAATTAAAAGGCAATAGAGCAGCATGAAAAGTCAAATGCTTTGGAGTTCAAATCCTGCTTCCATCCCTTATCTACTTAACAGATCACAAGGAAGTTACTGAGCCTCTTGAGATTCAATTTCCCCATCTACAAAAATAGAAGCAGTCTCTTTGCAGACTATCAAAATGCAGGTAAATTATCTGATAAAATATAGAAGATCTGTATATTGCTATCATTTATTAAAGGTGTCATTACTATTATCACAATAGTCACCTTAAGACAACATAAGTCTACCATGAAATTCACTGCAATCCCCAGAGTAGAAGAATGGCTATTACTTAACCGCATCAAGAGCAAGCATAAGGGAAATAGAAAGGTATGATTGCCCTGGATGTCAGCTAGTCAAATAAAATACAACATTGTGTTGTTTTTTTTTTTTTTTTTTACTTTGTGTTTTGTTTGTTTTGTTTTTTTTTTCAGGAAGAAGGGGAGGAAGGACAGCCTGTGAGAAGGAAACTATTTTCTGCTTTCATTGTAAGGAATCAGGAGAAGAAATCATTTTTACTGAAATGCCAAAAATTTTATTTTACTAGGTGCCTCATCCTTTAGCACTACCTACCTCTAATACATACCATAGGCTTAAACAGAAATATTTTCCTCAAACATGGTTTTGATGTTCTCCCTTGCCCTGCCCAGAAGTGTACATACACATATACATGCATGCATAAAAGAGGCTATCCCCAAGTACTCAACCTCAACCTAAGAATGGATTCAAAGGTTTTTACTTTGAACTGTTTTTACTTAAATTGCAATCTATTTAAAAACAATAAGTAACTTTCATTTTAAACTCACTGATTATATTTTCTGATATACCCACAGGGCATATCAGTTATATTTTGTATTCTAAAATCTTATTAAATGTGATAGCAATTTATGTAAAATAGCAGTACTTTGAAGTCCTCATTATTTTCCTGTAGTGATGTCTTCTAATAAAATTACTGAGTGACCTAAACACAAATAATGTGAAATATATTCCATTTCATTTAAGATTTAATTAGAGATCATATTTATATATACAAATTTATTTACAGTAATACCAATCTTATACTTTTTACAAAACTGGTTAGACTAAGGAAGGAGGGAGAATACTGCTGAAAAGGACTATTGAAACTTATAGAAAATAATATGGAGCTTCTCAAACACTCAAGTAGTGTACTTTCATTTACAGGCTATATAGGCATACCAAGTAATTATCAATTCTTTTAAAGTTAAATTTTGGCAACTATCCACTAGTGGATAACCTATGGCCTTTTCCTCTACAGTGCCCAGTACATTCTACATAGAAAGCCCAAGAAGGCAACAGAGTGGGTTTCCATTATTTCTCATTGCATTATGAGTTTATACGTATATGCTCATGTGTGTATCTGAATACTTAATTGAAACTTTGCTTCTTAGAAACTGTTAACTTTTAAGCAACGTTAGTATTGAAAATCAATCTAAAAGCAAATTTAAAAGTTAACAATTTGCTATAAATATCCACTGTCCCTATTATCAGCATTTTCTAAACACTTCCTTACCCTCTAGCTTTGATTGAATACATATACCTCATTTTATATATACCTTATCTCACTCATCTTAGCCTTAAGTCGGAAGCCTTTTCCAAATAATTATTCCCCCCCTCAGTAAAACTAAGCATCAAGATGTTTCTCTCCAGGAGGCCAAATTAGTATTTCAACTTTCTTTGCCTGTTGTTTTTTCCCCTACCTAATGCCAAATGCTAAAATAATTCTGTAGATTTTATTTCCTCCTCTCAGTGCTGATTTTCTTTCCTCCCATATGGAAGAATTAGAGTGAAAAAAAAATTTGCAGGATGCTAAGATTACCTTCTTCCATATTATATATCTATTTCTCCCCCACACACCCATCACTGATTAGATGATAATAGATTCCCTGCCTATTTCTTTTCTTTCTTATTTCTTAAGAGTACAATACCTGGCACTAAATTGCCAAATAAATACCTGATAAATAGATGAATAAATGGGAGTGAAATAACAGTCTCGACCCATTTCTTTGATGTAAGATCTTCCAGCCCACAATGTTTCATTAGTTAACTTCCAGATTCTCAGTTGACTTATTCAAACACTACTTAGCCTCACAAAACCTTTAAACCATCAGGCAAACTAGTTTTTTAGAAAACATTTTCTAAGCTTATATATCTTAACCTGAATGTTTTGAACACATCTACTCAGCAAGTTTTTTCTTGAGCACCTATTCTATCAACTGAGCTGAGCCACCCAGGCACCCCTCATTAGTACAATATATTTCTAAATATACCTCAAATTTACATCTGTTTCTATATCCCCTCAATTCAAAATTATTATTTTAGGTCAACTGTATTTTAAAAGCCTATATTGTAAGGAAGCTTCTTTAGAACAAAACAACAGTAATAGCAACAAAATTTAGACTTCACTGATCATGAGCAGAGTCAAGCAAAGTACTTCGCTCACATTAGTGACTCATCAATATTTATTGATTTGATTGGCTTTGGGATTTTCTCCATCTTAAAAGTTTCTTAGGGTAATTCTGGAAAAAGTTTCTAGAAATAAGAAATAAGGGAACTAAAGAAGGCTTCTATTTTTGATTTAGTACTTACTAATCAACAACTAAGAATCAACAGGGACGTAAAAAGGAGCCTATATTTGTTGTACACTCTAATATTAGACTCTAATAGGAAGCCAAATGAATCTGCATCAAATTGTTTCTCTGTTTAAAATTAAGTGATGCTTACAGATAAAGATCGATAAATGTCAGAATATATTCAATTGTCTTCACATTTTTAACTTAGAAAAAAGTCTGCCTCTGCAGTGATATTTTATATAGATTGAGGACATGCTTAATAACTGAGCAAATAAACGTGAAAACAGTATGAAGAGAAGTACAAAGGCCTTTACCATTTTTCATTAGCCATTTATGACAGTATCTAGAGCATAGCCTGCTTGAGATTCTGTCTTTCCCTCTCTATGTCCTTTCCCTGCTTGTGTAAATTCTCTCTCTCTCTCTCTCTGAAAGTGAATAATTTTTTTTTTTAAAAAAGAAGGGTGTGTGTGCCTTTGTGGTTCAGTCAGTTAAGCATCAGACTTCAACTCAGGTCATGATCTCATAGTTTGTGGGTTCAATCCCAATATCAGGCTCTCTGCTGTCAGCACAGGGCCCGTTTCTGATCTTCTGTCCCTTTCTCTTTATGCCCCTCCCCTGTTCTCTCTCTCTCTCTCTCTCTCTCAAAAATAAACAAACTTTAAAAAAAATAAAAATAAAAAAAAAAGAATAGGACTTGAAAACAGCATGGGTTTAGGGGTTATCTAGCAAGTGGCTAATATAGATTCTTCTATGTACAAATTCAACACTAGGAAGAAAATGTATATCTATCAAATATCTTTTATATGCCAGGTACTATGCTAAAATCTCATTTAACCTTGAGAGGTTATCCATGCTTTCTAAATTTTTTTAATGTTTATTTATGAGAGAGAGAGTGAGAGAGAGAGAGAGAGAGAGAGAGAGGGAGAGAGAGAGAAAGAGAGAGAGAGAGAACTTGAGCAGGGGAAGGACAGAGAGGGAGACACAGAATCCAAAGCAGGCTCCAGGCTCTGAGCTGTCAGCACAGAGCCTGACATGGGGCTTGAACTCATGAAGCTCGAGATCATGACTTGAGCTGAAGTCAGATGCTTAAGTGACTGAGCCACCCAGGCGCCCCTGTTTTCCATGCTTTCTAAATGCAGAAATAAAAACTAAGAGAGTCTCAATATCTTACAGCCTCACAATCTGTTAAGTGAGATAGAGTTAGGTTTAGAACTCAAATCTCTTTGAAAGAACCAATAAAGAAAGAGGAAAGGAAGAGATTTTTGACCAATATAAATTGTAACTTTTCTGATATATGTATGTAAAGCTAGGAGTTAAAATTAACGTGTTACTGAACAGGGTTTGAAACATCTCTTATAGTCTTAACTCACCACATAAAAGAAGACATGGGTCTGGTAGTATTTTCTGTTTTAAAAAAAGACGACAATGACATAAAGATTAGTTGACCATAGTATTCTATGGTTTTGCAACTAAGAATATGTCATGCACTAGGCTGTATATTAGTAGAAAAACCAATAGGACAACATTCAGATGTCAGGAAACAATAGTCTTAATGCTCTGAACAGACCACACCTGTGTAGTGTGTTAGGTACTAAGTAGTATATTCCAACAATAGCATCAAAATGCAGTAATTTAAAGTAATTTGAATAGAATTATCAAGTGACTTAAAATGATGACACAGAAGACAGAACTGTGAAAATAAGAGTGATTTGGCCTTTAAAAAAAAGTTGAGAAGAAGCATGTTTCTGTCTTTATATATATGAAAAGCTTCCAAGTAAAAGGGAAGAAATGGGTATAGGTGCATTCAATATTACATCAGAAAACAAATTAAGTGAAAGTTCTAGAGAACAGAATTTTAATTCAGGTTAGAAGGCATATTCTAATAACATATCTACAATGGAATGGAATAATTTTTATAATATACATAGGTATATAGAGTTTATATTTTGCTTTTGAGAGAAACACACACACACACTAATTAATTAAAGCTTTATGGACCTTATATATTTTAAATTTTACTTCATATTCTTTTCTAAAATGAGACAATACTAAAGAAATAATTTTGCATGTGGCATCTGCTTAATGCCCTGCCCTGTAATTTCATTATTGAATATAATACATATTAATGCACACTTTATGCAGATTACTTTGACTAGTAGATAAAATATGCTTATAAAATATCCCTAAGCAATGGGAGTATCCACCAACAGGAATTTTTCCCAGGGTTAGAATTATGAGTGGCAAGCAAGAGGTTTTCAACACAACGAACTATAACTGAAGGGAGACACAAATCCAAAAATCTCTTTAAAAACCAACATGATAAAAAAACACTGGTTTGTCTAAGAGGCAGAAGAAAACCTGACTCCCAAATTATACCATGTTTACAGAATGGCTTCAATGTGACATAAATCCTCCAAATTTTTAGCCAGGAAATTTTAGCCAGAAAATTTAGCCAGAAAATTCTTCATTAGTCTTACTTTATTTTGTATAATGAATTCCAAAGAAACTGTATGAAAAATATTTTTCACCAAAATTTCCAGAAAATTCCAAATATAATAAATAAAATAACAACTCTGAACTTTTTTCTTATATTCCCCTTATTCCCAAACTTTTTATTTATGTTGCTAAGAATAATAAGATCTAACTTTTCAATATTAACTTGAAAGAGAATAAAAATGAGGACAAGCCAGATTAATGATTTATTTTAGCCAAAGATTCATCCATTCCTGGTCATAAGTATCCTTATCCTCAGCAATGCAAATCAAACCTTAGCAAATCAAAACATTTCAGTTCTGAGATGACAGTTACCAGCACATTTTTCAGACAAGCCCCAATTAAATTGGATATGTCCTTACGTTCTCATTTCCAAATTAAAAGTCACTACATAATATGCTTTTTTCCCAGTGACTTGCCATATGCTTCATCCAGTTAGTTCAATCTCCTTTTGCTTGATCTTTTGGTTGTATATTATCTAAGCCAATTTATGAAGATTGGCACTAATTTCACACATACAATAAAGCAATGCAACATTCACAACAGGTCCTAACAAAACAGCTCATATCACCAAATCTTGATTATGTAGTGCTGAAGAGGCCCTCTGAGGCATTTTAATGTTTAGAGACTAGCTTACTACCCTTCATGGCTATTAGCAATGTACTCCAGTCCCTGTGTGTTATTACGCCAACACACAAATTGTAGGATAATTGTTGGCACTGTGCTTTGGTATTTCAATCATGATGTTGATATTTATCTATCTTGGTAAAGGCTGCTATGGGAACTGATGACCTGTTTTTCAAAGGATGGGATAAAAGAAACCAGAAAAGGGAGGGGCAGGAATAAAAAAGCACACATACCATGTAATAATTTAAATGAATATTACAGGGAAACCTACTTGATACGGTCACTTTTTATAAATATTTCATATTAGTTGTTAATATGTTGATGGTCAAAAACACTCTGGGGTAGAGCACAGATAACTAGAAGAGGCTGAGGGGAAGTATTAGTCCCAGCATTTCTTTTGAACATTCAATTATAATTTTTGATTATCAACAATTCCTTATGCAATCACAGTTTTATATAGTTTCTTTTATGAAATACACAGTGTGAAAACTTCAGGAAGTAAGGAAATAAATTAAACCTGAATCTAATCAAGTCTAATAACTCACTTCCTTACAAGAAATAGAGGGGCTAGGGAACCAACGTATGTATAGCTACAGAGAAGCAAACACACAAATGTAGGATATGAGACAACTGGCTCAGTTAGCTTCAAAAAGATGGGAAGGGTGTAATAGTGGAGGAACTTTAAAAAATAGAATGCATTTCTTTGGGTACCAATTCATATAAAGTAAATGGAAAATAACATTTATATTCAGAATTTATCAATTATTTAAAAACAGGGTATTAGATGGACCAAAGAATCAGGGTTAATTTCGTTAGATGCCATAATGACACCGTGGTAAGGTAAGAAAATATACATTTTTTAGAGATGTCTATTAAAATATGTGGGGGAGAAATGGCATAGAATCTGGAATTTGCATCAAAATGCACCAGTAACAACCACAACTAAAAAAAAGGAATAGGTGAAACAAGTGTGGAAAAATCTTCATAATTTTTGAGTTGGGGGGATATTATATGAGAGTTCATTATAATATTCTTTCTATTTTTATATATGTTTGAATTTTTTAAATAAAAATTTCAATTTTATGCTATGGTTCATTAGAATAGCTTAAGTGGTGGTGGCTATGGGCAACATTTTTGCTATAATAAAACAATTTCTTTCCTTTTATTTTTTTCCTCTGCCTTCGAGCTAAAATTCTTGCCTATGGATGGGTTTCAGGGGTCTATAAATCCCTGGATCTTTCATTCTCAATTCACTTCTCTGGGATATAATCTAGTGTCATCACAAGGTCCAAGATATCCACCAAAAAGGTTTGGAGCCACCACTAGAATCGAAGATTACTGAGAAAGGTTTTTGTTTATTTCTCTTCAGCTGGCATTTTACCTACTGTGTTTCTGAATATTTTTAGTCAATAAATCAGAAATGAGACTAAACACATGGTAGACTCAGACTAAAGCAAGTATATACCCCTGTTTACCTGGAATAGGTCTACATAATTCCTGTCACTCAGCTCTAGATGATAAATTATGGGTCATCCTAATTCTAAGTAAGCCACTCTTAAAGTTCAAATTAAAAAATATCTAAGATGTAAATAGACACTTGAAATAGGTTAGTTTTTTGTGTGTTGTTAATGTTTTTGTGTTTATTCTTATTGCCCAAACTGACACTCTAAATAACTGTATGTAATATTAGTCAGTGCTTCCCTACCAACTATTCTGATTTACTCAATAATTGTTAACTTTACATTTTGTTTTATGCTGTAGCGCTTATATTAAATTATTTCCCTAAATGGACTGCATATACTTCCATGAAGCATTTCTGTAGTCTTAGTCTGTGTTCTTACTGAGGGATTTTTGGGATACAAATATCAAATTATAAGTTATTTAAGTAATTTCCCTAGGAACTTGAAAGGAGCTATTAGCTTACCTCATAGCTAGTGTTCTCATATGGGCCACTACTGTACAATTGTCTTGGATCATTTGTCCTCAAGTGATAACCTGATATGGTATGTACCTATAATTAAGACCTGACGATAGTATTACTTTTCCCTGGAGGAGTGGGTGGAAATCAACAGACACTGTAGCTAGCCCAAAAGCAATCATTTGGTAAATAAAGAGAACTTGGTGCTCAAGTGTTTTCCCTTTCAACTGACTTTATTTACCAGAATTTAACATTGCTAAAAATTACTTATTGCGATATGTGTTACATAAACAACCATTCCAACTTGATCAGGCAACATATAATCCCTACTTTCTGAGTGATCTACTGAGAAATTATCTGATTTCTATCCTATTTTGCAGTGTACTTGCCATGTACATATATGCATGTGGTAATCCAAAGCAAATAATCTCTTCTAAAGTTTCAATTTTCAGATTATATTTTGACCTATGCCAGACAATAAAGGATAATGATATCCTTGGAAGAAATTAAATATCCAAATTACTCACTACAAAATGTATTGAATCTTTGTACCACACTTGGAGAGAGTACCTATATTATTTTTTATCTAGTAGACCCTGATTCAGTCTTACATTCACTCCAAAGTATGTTATAATCATTGCTGACTTCAATGCCCATGTCAAGAGCTCTTTAATAACCCAGTGTACAAGTTCTTTGACCTTCTAACATATAAGCCACCCTTACTTATGTTTTCATGAACCTTATTAGTACCTAGACTTGTTTCATTTCAAAATCATAAATTCCAGTATTCTGGTCTCTCATAGTTGCTCCTCTTCTTTAAGCTGACTCATTTCTTTACTTACAGTATATCTATTTGAATGTCAATGAAGCCTCCAGAATTGGCTATGGTATGTCCATAGTTTTGGGGTATTCTTTCTTGACGCTCCCTTTCCTTCTATGGCTTAAGAATTACTTGAGACAAGATTTAGGGAGATCTACAGAGCAAGGTCATAATAAGATGTAAGTTACATGAATGAGTCTATGTTGGGTGTCCAGCATATACTTGATGTTAAAAAAATTAGGGAGGAAGTGAAAACAAGGATATTCCTGAGAGATATTCTTTGAGTCCTACCAAGTATTTTAAATGATCAGAAAAAAAAACAGAGATATTTAGCTGGAAGAAGGAGGAGGGGGGGGGGGGGAAGGAACAAGAGGGAGAAAGAGAAGGAGAAGGAGAAGGAAAAGGAGGAGGAGGAGAAAAGAGGAAGCTATTATTAAATAAAACAAGTTAGTAACTCTGGAACACCAGTAAGTGAGGTGTTTTTATTTCATTGTTTAAATGACAGAATATTTACAATAATTAATTTAGGTTTGTAAAAAGTCCTTTCTGTTATATTGTCTGCTGTGCCCTTAACCAAGAATCTATTTCCTTTTCTATATTTTCATTTAATATGACTTTTTCCTATACTTGTTTTGGAACCACTAAAAAGATACACTTTATATCACCTCTTTTGATATTTGTAGTTCAAAATAAGTGAAAAATAAGACTAATATTTTGATCTCATTATCAGTGTGTGTGTGTGTAATCAGAAAAACCACAGGGGGTACCTGGGTGGCTCTGTCGGTTAAGCGTCCAACTCTTTAATAACAGCTCAGGTCTTAATCTCAGGGTCGTGAATTGGGCATGGAGCCTACTTAAAAAAAAAGTATAGAAAGAAAAACCATAGGATTGAGAATCTGGGAAATTATATTCTAGCCATAGTTGACTTCACCTATAAAATATGTGAATACTTAACCAGAATTTTATAAATGCAAATTATTTCCTTCCTTCTTTCTTTCCTTCCTTCCTTCCTTCCAAGAATCCACATAATCACAACCAAGTCCCAGTATAAAATAGGCATGCCAGATATGATGCAACCACTAACAGTTCATATATACTTATAGAGTACTATGTACACAGTACTCTTCTAAGAACTTTATATACATATAATATAATCCTCACAATAATCCTATAAAATAGGTATTATTATCCTCATTTTATAGTCATTGAAACCAGGGTACAGAGAGTTCAGTAATGTGTTAAAAGTAATAAATGGTGAAAGGAAGATTCAAACGCAGGCAGTCTGGCTCTAGGATCTGGGTTCTTAGCTACTATACCACATTGACTCTTTAAGAGGTGCTTAGGAAATCCAAAGCACCTTTTTAAAATTTTTTTAATGTTTATTAATTTTTGAGAGACAGAGAGAGAAAAAGAGAGAGCGAGCAAGCATGAGTGGGGGGAGGAGCAGAGAGAAAGGGGACAAAGGATCAGAAGTTCACTCTGTGCTGGCAGCAGCAAGCCCAATGCCGGGCTCAAACTCATGAGCCTGAGATCGTGACTTGAGCCGAAGTTTCATGTCAACCTACTGAGCCGCCCAGGAGCCCCCAAAGCACCTTTGAGAAAGGACATGACAATATGATGATGCTCTTTGTAATGAGAAAACCTACAATGTAAATTAAGGCAGTCCCAGCTAACACTATCCACTGTGGCACAAATATTGTTTAACCAGAGTTCCTTTACCATGTACATCCATATAAATATGTACTACACATGCACGCGCACACACACACACACATATGCATATCCATATGAAAATACACACACATATGCACCACACTTCACAAATGTGCACACACACACATAAACACAATATTGTTGTTGTTGTTTGCCTCTATCACATTATTGTAATTCATGGCACTTCTAATATCCATGTTCTGCACTTTTCTTTTAAGATCTGATGACAGCACAATGAGTAACATTAAATTGGGGTGGATACGGGTCAACAAAATGACAAACTATCTTTCATACAGTAGAGCTTGGCAAAACCAAAGCACACTTGTCCCAAACAATTTTTAGGGCTTCATGAATTAAGGAACTTCAATCTGTTTCCAACTCATTTACACAACTCATTGGAATGTTGTTCTCTAACAAATGATTGATTCACAAGTTCTCCCCCGCTCCCCTCTGATTCCTTATAAACAAAGGACAGAAGAGGCTCCTACTTCTCCATATACCACAGACACTGTTCGGCCACTATTAGAAAAGAATGTGATTCCATGGTATGCTCCATTTAATTCTGGAGTTGCATTTATCACATCAGACATAACTTTCTTTTTCCTTGTCTGTATCCCCACTAAGCTTATAGCTCCCTGAGGAAAATGCTACTTTCAGTACATTTTTGGGTTTTCAGCATCAAACACAGTGTTTGACACATAGCACATACTCAAAAGTATTTGATGAATGGTACATGAAGAAACAGATATTCTGGTTTGTTTTCAGTAGTTATTTTTGCATAGAGTTATATTCACAATTCTTTGTAATAAATAGCATACAAAGAATGAAAAACTGATGGTAAGTATGCAGGCTATAGTAACAAAACAAAATGGCTACCAAAGGATAGAACCTAGTATGTTTTTTAAATTGGCCCAAAGAAATAATAAAATTGAAATATAAAATTTAAGAAAAAAGAACTGTTTATTTTCAAAACCTTAAGTGTACATATGAATTTGTACTTCAAGTTCAAAATATTTCTCATTGTTTTTCATTAACTACTTCATTAACTAGTTTCGTTGTTTACTTAACTACTCAAGTTAAGTAAATTAACATTGGAGAAATCTTTATTTTAGTCAATATATCCTCATCAACCTAATTGTAACTTTAAAATGTTTTCAGTTTGGAGATACAAGATAAACAATGCAGATACTAATTGAAATGTTCTAAGGAGTGAAAGTAGTTGATTCCCGTTAATTTCTAAGTAGCTATCAACTTATCATAAAATCTCAAAACAACTGATTATTACTCAATAAAAGGATAAGCTAGTTTATAAATCATGACTAAATTATAAGGCTCCTTCACATAAAAAATTTTAAAATTATGAAAACATTTTTACCCCTTTATATTTATGTAATCTTAATAGAAACTGATAATGCTTGAACTTATTTTTTAAATATTTTTTAAATTTTATTTATATATTTTATTTATATATTTTCATACTTTTTATATTTATTTTACCTGGAAATACTTAGGTTTATGTTTAAATATTTTTTAATGTTTATTTGTGTTTGAGAGAGAGAGAGACAGACAGACAGAGCACAAGCAGGGGAGAGGCAGAAACAAACTGAAGCAGGCTCCAGACTCTGAGCTGTCAGAATAGAGCCGACATAGGGCCCGAAGGCACAAACCATGAGATCATGTCTTAAGCCAAAGTCGGATGCTTAACCGACTGAGCCACCCAGGAGCCCCTATGTTTATGTTTATTAAAATATGTATGTTTATGCAAAATATAATTATATTGTCCTTTATTAAACTATAAAATTTTTAAAATCATCTAGCTTTAGGTTTAAAAGTGAAAAATTAGAAGAGGTAAAAAAAATTCAAAGAAATCAGCATTTTAAAACTCAGAGCTACACAGAATAGAGATTAATTTTTTTTCAGGAATACATCTTCATATTATTCCCCTAGAGCTTGGTGTGAAGAGAAAATGTCATTTAAATGTTGACTAGGTGAAAGGAGATGGAAGAGCTATATACTCTGAAAAGTATAAAACACTGATGAAAGAAATCAAAGATAACACAAACAAATGGAAAGATATTCCATGCTCATGGATTGGAAGAACAAATGTTGTTAAAATGTCTATACTACCCAAAGGAATCTAAGGATTTAATGCAATCTCTATCAAAATTCCAACAGCATTTTTCACAGAACTAGAACAAGTCATCCTAAAATTTGTATGGAACCACAAAAGACCCAAAACTAGCCACAGCAATCTTGAGAAAGAAGAATGAAATTGGAGGTACCACAACCCAGATTTCAAGATATATTATAAAGCTGTAGTAATCCAAACAGTATGGCACTGGCAAAAAGACATATCAATCAATGGAACAAAATACAGAACCCAGAAATAAACCCAGAGTCGTGTGGTCAATTAAACTTCAGCAAAGCAAGAAAGAATATCCAGTGGTGAAAAAGACAGTCTCTTCAACAAATGGTTCAGAGAAAACTAGAGAGCTACATGCAAAAAAATGAAACTGGACCACTGTCTTACACCAGACACAAAAATAAACTCAAAATGGATTAAGGACCTAAATGTGAAAACTGAAACCATAAAAATCCTAGGAAAGACCATACGCAGTAATTTCTCTGACATTGGCCATAGCAACATTTTTCTAGATGTTTCCTGAGGCAAGGGAAACAAAAATGAAAATAAACTATTGGACTACATCAAAATAAAAAGCTCTTGCACAGCAAAGGAAATAATCAACAAAACTAAAAGACAATCCACTCAATATTAGAAGATATTTGCAAATCATATATCCAATAAAGGGTTAGTATCCAAAATATATAAAGAAATTATATAACTCAACACCAAAAAAAATTCTATTAAAAAATAGAAGACATGAACAGACATTCCTCCAAACAAGACACCCAGATGGCCAACCAACACAAGATTCTCAACATCACTCACTCATCATCAGGAAAATGCAAATCAAAACCACAATGAGATACCACCTAACACCTGTCAAAATTGTTAAAACACACACACACACACACACACACACACAAGAAACAAGTGTTGGTGAGAATGTGGGAAACAGTAAGCTTCATGCATGGCTGCTGGGAATGCAGATTGGTGCAGGCACAGTGGAAGTATGGAGGTTCCTCAAAAATTAAAAATAGAACTGCCATATATCCAGTATTTTCACTACTGGGTATTTACCCAAAGAATATGAAAACACTAATTTGAAAAGATATATGCACCCCCATATTTATTGCATTATTTACAATAGCCAAATTATGGAAGCAGCCCAAGTGTCCATTGATAGATGAATGGATAAAGAACATGTGGGGTGTGTGTGTGTGTGTGTGTGTCTGTGTTTGTGTGTCGGGCTCTGTGCTGACAGCTCAGAGGCTGGAGCCTGCTTCGGATTCTGTGTCTCCCTCTCTCTCTCTGCCCCTCCCTCGCTCATGCTTTGTCTCTCTCTGTCTCAAAAATAAATAAACATTAAAATATATATATATATTTTCTTTAAAAAGGATAGAGGTATAAAGGAAGACCAAATTTGCCAGATATTTATTCGTTTATTAAAAAATGTATTTATTTATTATTTTTCATTTACATCAAAATTAGGCAGCATATAGTGCAACAATGATTTCAGGAGTAAGCTCCATAATTCCCCTTACACATTTAGCCCATTCACCCTCCCACAACCCCTCCAGTAACCCTCAGTTTGTTCTCCATATTTAAGAGTCTCTCAAGTTTTGTGCCCCTCCATGTTTTTTTATATTTTTGTTTACCTTCCCTTATGTTCATCTGTTTTGTCTCTTAAAGTCCTCATATGAGTGAAGTCATATGATATTTGTCTTTCTCTCACTGACTAATTTCACTTAGCCTAATACCCTCCAGTTCCATTCATGCAGTTGCAAATGGCAAGATTTTATTCATATATATATATATATATATATATGAATATATAATATATATATGAATATATAATATATATATATATATGAATATATAATATATATATATATATATATAAAAAGTCCATTGATGGACATTTGGGCTCTTTCCATACGTTGGCTATTGTTGATAGTGCTGCTATAAACATTGGGGTGCACAGGTCCCTTTGAAACAGCACACCTGAATCCCTTGGATAAATATCTGGTAGTGCAATTGCTGGGTCGTAGGCAGTTCTATTTTTAGTTTTTTGAGGTAGTTTACCAGAGTGGCTGCACCACCTTGCATTACCCCAACAATGCAAAAGAGATCCTCTTTCTCCACAAAATTGCCAACATCTGTTGCTGCCTGAGTTCTTAATGTGAGCCATTCTGACAGGTGTAAGGTGGTATCTCATTGTGGTTTTGATTTGTAGTTCCCCGATGATGAGTGATGTTGAGCATTTTTTCATGTGTCTGTTGGCCATCTGGATGTCTTCCTTGGAGAAGTGTCTATTCATGTCTTTTGCCCATTTCTTCACTGGATTATTTGTTTTTGGGTGTTGAGTTTGATAAGTTCTTCATAGATTTTGAATACTAACCCTTTATATGATATGTCATTTGCAAAAATCTTCTCCCATTCTCTCGGTTGCCTTTTAGTTTTGCTGATTGTTTCCTTCGTTGTGCAGAAGCTTTTATTTTGATGAGGTCCCAGTAGTTCATTTTTGCTTTTGTTTCCCTTGCCTCCAGAGACATGTTGAGTAAGAAGTTGCTGTGGGCAAGGTGAAAGAAGTTTTTCCTGCTTTCTCCTCGAGGATTTTGATGGCTACCTGTCTTACATTTAGATCTTTCATCCATTTTGAGTTTAGTTTTGTGTATGGTGTAAGAAAGTGGCCCAAGTTCATTGTTCTACATGTCGCTGCCAATTTTCCCAGCATAACTTGCTGAAGAGACTGTCTTTATTCCACTGGATATTCTTTCCTGCTTTGTCAAAGATTAGTTGGCCATACACTTGTGCGTCCATTTCTGGGTTCTCTATTCTGTTCCATTGATCTGAGTGTCTGTTCTTGTGCCAGTACCATATTGTCTTGATGATTACAGCTTTGTAGTAGTATAGCTTGAAGTCTGGGATTGTGATGCCTCCTGCTTTGGTTTTCTTTTTCAAGATTGCTTTGGCTATTTGGGGTCTTTTCTGGTTCCATGCAAATATTAGGATTATTTGTTCTAGCTCTGTGAAGAATGCTGGTGTTATTTTGATATGGATTGCATTGAATATGTAGATTGCTTTGGGTAGTATCGACATTTTAACATTATTTGTTCTTCCTATCCAGGAGCATGGAATCTTTTTCCATTTTTTTTAAATATTTATTTAGTTTTTGAGAGAGAGAGAGACAGAGCATGAACGGGAGAGGGTCAGAGAGAGAGGGAAACACAGAATCTGAAGCAGGCTCCAGGCTCTGAGCTGTCAGCACAGAGCCCGACGCGGGGCTCGAACTCACAGACCGTGAGATCATGACCTGAGCCGAAGTCGGACGCTCAACCGACTGAGCCACACAGGCGCCCCAATCTTTTTCCATTTTTTTGTGTCTTCTTCAATTCTTTCATAAGCTTTCTACAGTTTTCAGTGTATAGATTTTTCACCTCTTTGGTTAGATTTATTTCTAGGGATTTTATGGTTTCTGGTGCAATTGTAAATGGGATCGATTCCTTGATTTCTCTTTCTGCTACTTCATTGTTGATGTACAGGAATGCAACTGATTTCTTTGCATTGATTTTATATACTGCAAATTGCTTCATTCATGAATCAGTTCTAGCAGTTTTTTGGTGGAATCTTTATGGTATTCTATATAAAGTATCATGTCATCTGCGAAGAGTGAAAATCTGACTTCCTCCTGATCAATTTGGATGGCTTTCCTTTTTTTGTGTAGTCTGGTTGCAGAGGTTAAGACTTCCAATACTATGTTGAATAACAGTGGTGAGAGTGGACATCCCTGTCTTGTTCCTGACCTTAGGGGGAAAGCTCTCAGTTTTTCTCCATTGAGGATGATATTAGCATTGGGTCATTCATATATGGCTTTTATGATCTCGAGGCATGCTCCTTCCATCCCTACTTTCTTGAGGGTTTGTTTATGAAGAAAGGATGCTGTATTTTGTCAAATGCTTTCTCTGCATCTATTGAGAGGATCATATGGTTCTTGTCCTTTCTTTTATTGATATGATGCATCACATTAATTGTTTTGCAGATATTGAGCCAGCCCTGCATCCCAGGTATAACTCCCATTTTGTCATGGTGAATAATTTTTTTAATGTACTGTTCGATCTGGTTGGCTAATATCTTGAAGATCTTTACATCCATGTTCATCAGAGAAATTGGTCTCTAGTTCTCCTTTTTAGTGGGGTCTCTGTCTGGGTTTGGAATCAAGGTAGTACTGGCTTCATAGAAAGAGTTTGGAAGTTTTCCTTCCATTTCTATTTTTTGGAACAGCTTCAAGAGAATAGGTGTTAACTCTTCCTTAAACGTTTGGTAGAATTCCCCTGGAAAGCCATCTGGCCCTGGACTCTTGTTTTTTGGGAGAGTTTTGATTACTAATTTGATTTCCTTACTGGTATGGATCTGTTGAAATTTTCTATTTCTTCCTGTTTCAGTAGCTTATATGTTTCTAGGATTTGTCCATTTCTTCCAGATTGCCCATCTTATTGGCATATAATTGCTCATAATATTCTCTTATTATTGTTTTTATTTCTGCTGTGTTGGTTGTGATCTCTCCTCTTTCATTCTTGATTTTATTTATTTGGTCCTTTCCTTTTTCCTTTGGATCAAACTGGCTAGTGGTTTGTCAATTTTGTTAATTCTTTCAAAGAACCAGCCTCTGGTTTCATTGATCTGTTCTACTGTTTGGTTTTTTTTTTTTTTTTTTTTTTTTTGGTTTCGATAGCATTAATTTCTGCTCTAATCTTTATTATTTCCTGTGTTCTGCTGTTTTTGGGTTTTATTTGCTGTTTTTTTTCCAGCTCCTTAAGGCATAAGGTTACGTTGTGTATCTAAGATCTTTCTTCCTTCTTTCCTTCCTTCCTTCCTTCCTTCCTTCTGGATTGCTATATACTTTCCTCTTATGAACGCCTTGGATGTCTCACTGAGGTTTTGGGTTGTGGTGTTACCACTTTCATTGGCTTCCATATACTTTTTAATTTCCTCTTTAACTTCTTGGTTAGCCCATTCATTCTTTAGTAAGATATTCTTCACTCTCCAAGTATTTCTTACCTTTCCAAATTTTTTCTTGTGGTTGATTTCGAGTTTCATAGTTTTGTGGTCTGAAAATATGCATGGTATGAACTTGATCTTTTTGTACTTGTTGAGGGTTGATTTGTGACCCAGTAAGTGGTCTACTCTGGAGAATGTTCCATGTGCACTGGAGAAGAATGTATAGTCTGTTGCTTTAGGATGAAATGTTCTGAATATATCTGTTAAGTTCATCTGATCCAGTGTGTCATTCAAAGCCATTGTTTCCTTGTTGATTTTTTGATTAAATGATCTGTCCATTGCTGTGAGTGGGTGTTGAAGACTTCTATTATGGTATTAACTATCGATGAGTTTCTTTTTGTTTGTGATTAATTGATTTATATATTTGGGTGTTGCCACATTTGGCGCATAAATGTTTACAATTGTTAGGTCTTCTTGGTGGATAGACCCCTGAATTATGATATAATGCCCTTCTTCACCTCTTGATACAGTCTTTATTTTAAAGTCTAGATTGTCTGATATAAGTATGGCTACTTCGGCTTTCTTTTGTTGACCATTAGCATGATAGATGGTTCTCCATCCCCTTATTTTCAATCTGAAGGTGTCTTTAGGTCTGAAGCAGGTCTCTTGTAAACAGCATATAGATGGATCTTGTTTTCTTTTCCATTCTGTTACCCTTTGTCTTTGATTGGAGCATTGAGTCCATTGATGTTTAGAGTGTATTGAAAGACATGAATTTATTGCCATTATGTTGCTTGTAGCGCTGGAGCTTCTAATGGTGTTCTCTGGTCCTTTCTCATCTTTGCTCCTTTGGGTATGTATGCATGTATGTATATATGTATTTACTTATTTATTTATGTATTTTTTCATCTTTCTTTTCTCCCCTCAGAGAGTCCCCCTTAAAATTTCTTTCAGGGGTGGTTTAGTGGTCACAAACTCCTTTAATTTTTGTTTGTCTGGGAAACTTTTTCTCTCCTTCTATTTTGAATGACAGCCTTGCTGGATAAAGAATTCTTGGCTACATACTTTTCTGATTCAGCACACTGAATATATCCTGCCACTCCTTTCTGGCCTGCCAAGTTTCTGTGCATGGGTCTGCTGCAAACCTGATATGTCTTCCTTTGTAGGTTAAGGACTTGTTTGCCCTTGCTGCTTTCATTATTCTCGCCGTGCCTGAGTATTTTGTGAATTTGACTATGATATGCCTTGTTGATGGTCATTTTTGTTGAATCTAATGGGGGTCCTCTGTGCTTCCTGGGTTTGATGTCTGTGTCTTTCCCCAGATTAGGAAAGTTTTCCGCTAAGACTTGCTCACATAACCCTTCTACCCCTATTTCTTTCTCTCTTCCTCTTCTGGGACCCCTATGATTCTGATGTTCCTTTTTAATGAGTCACTGGTTTCTCTAATTCTTCAATCCTGCTCTTTTGCCTTAATCTCCCTCTGTTTTTCTGCTTCATTATTCTCCATGAGTTTGTCCCCTATATTGCTGATTCTCTGTTCTGCCTCATCCATCATTTCCACTGCAGCATCCATCCGTGATTGCTGCTCAGTTATAGAATTTTTTATTTCATCCTAACTAGTTTTTACTTCTTTTATCTCCACAGAAAGGGATTCTAATCAATTTTCAACTCCAGCTAGTATTCTTATTATCGTGATTCTAAATTCTGTTTGAGACTTCTTGCTTGTATCTGTGTTGGTTAAGCCCCTGGCTGCTTTTTCTTCCTGCTCTTTCTTTTGGGGTGAATTCCTTCGTTTCATCATTTTGAAGGGAGAAAAGGAATTAAGATGGTAGAAAAAACTAAAATTGAACAAAATTAAAATTAAAAATATATTAAAATTAAAAACACATACACAAAAAAAAAATCAAATAGATGATGCTAGATCCTAGGTGTGTTTTGGTCTGAGTGTTGAAAGTGGCTTGATATATTAGAGAAAAAAAAGGGGGGGGGGAACACAAAAAAGAAAAATAACATAAAGGAAATTGCTTGAAAATTTGAAAAAGTGAATACACTGAAGTAGACTAAAATGAAATGATGGAAGTAAAATAGTATTTGGTAAAATTTACACAAAAGTAAAAAATATAGTAAAAAAATTAAAGAAAATACTCTTAATAAAAATTAAAAATAAAAATGATTGTTTTCTCTTTCTGTATTCAAGAAAATGAAATGAAAAAGAGAATAAAAAAGAATGAATATTGAATAGATGGACCTAACAGACTGAATTACAACAGAAATTACTTTGTTTTCCCCTAGAAGGCAAACTCTGAAGCACTTTATAGTCCATAAACTAAGCAGGCATTGAGACTTGTGTTCTTGAAGAGCATGGTTAGCCCATTTGGGCAGGGCTTAGTGTAATGGGTTCGTTCTACACTAGATGGTGCTGCTAGCCTACTGGGGTGGATTGTTGTGGCGCTTGCAGGTGCATATTCGCATGCACAGGAATGGTGAAAATGGCGTCACCCAACTACTCAGTCTCTAGTATTGGAACTTTGTTCTCTCCAATCAGCAATCGCACACCCATCCTTTGTCTTCAGCTTTCGTCCACTCCCCGCTTTACACTTTCCATGACCAAACCCCAGATAGTACCTCTCTCCCGAGTTTTGTCTCAGATGCCGCTGTTTTCCCCGGCCTCTTATTTCTGAGGTACTGTGGCTTTGACCTGTTCTGTCCCTCTGTAGAGGGTCTCACTGAGCAATGGCCCGTTGCCAGCCACACCCAGGAACGTTCATGGGACTGCTGCTGCCCCTGCCCAGAAACTGAGGCCAGGTGCCAGCCTGCCCCAGAAAAAGCTCAAGAGATAGTGTAGCAGCAGTGTTTCACGGATTATGAAAAATCACAACACATATCTGGCTCCAGGGTTCACCCTTAATGAACTTGTTCCAGCACCAGCAAATGTGGGTGTTCTCTGGGGTCTAATGGGACCAGGTGGTCTCACAGCCTCTATCAAATGTCCTTGCAGCAGTGGAACTGCTTCTCTCTGTGTGGCCTGAGAAACTCCGGACCCCAATCTGCTCCTGGGGATTCAGCCTTCCCACCAGAACACTGTCAGGTATTGAGCTGTGGAGTTTCAGACTCTGCGCTCCCCCTGTTTACAGTCTTAATGGAATTTAAACCCTCTCCTTTCTCCCTTTTTGTTCAGTCCCTGCAGGTATTTCCAATTTTCCACTCTCTCTCCAGCTGCTTTGGGGTGCTTTTCCCCGTATTGTCTCCCCCCCACCCCCCGCCGCCATCTCTGTTCTCTCTCCACACGCAATAGTGTCTCCCTGCCCTCCATGGCTTCTCTCTCCCCAAGTTCACCTCTCTGTGCCATGTAGTTGCTGAATTCTGTGGTTCAGGTTGTGCAGATTGTGAGTTAATCCTCAGATCAGTTTTCTAAGTGTGCAGCATGGTTTAGTGTTGGTCTGGCTGTGTTTCATGAACACGAGACACACAAAATACTTCACTCTATTCCACCATCTTGGCTCCCCACTGAGGTGTCAACTGGCCAGATATTTATAAAGCAAAATGTAAAATGGTAGACTTTAAGCTAAATATATCAATTTTTACATCAAAAGTAAATTGATTAAATATTGTAATTGAAAGACAAATATTATCAACTGATATTTCAAAAAACCTTAACTCTGTTGTTTATAAGACACACATAAAGGATTTAGAAATAATGAAAGTAAAATGTTGGGCCAAGATTTATTATGCAAATACTAATTTAAAAAACTAGTTCAATTATACTAGTTATCAAACAAAGTAGATCAAGTGTTTAGAGACAAAGAAAGACATTTTAGAACAATACAAAGTGGATTTCCTCGGAAGGTATATACTTGATAATATAAGTGAAAGAGAAAAAGCAAAATATCACAGAATTAAAAAAAGGAATAGTCATTCCACAATTAGAGTGTGAAATTTTTTAAACACTTTTAAAACAAATTGATACATGAGGGCACCTGGGTGTCCAGTTGGTTAAGTGTTCAACTCTCTGTTTTGGCTCAGGTCATGATCTCATTGTTTTATGAGTTTGAGCCCCCATTGGGGGTTGTGCTCACAGTGTGGAGCCTGCTTGGAATTCTCTCTCTCTCTCTCTCTCTCTCCCTCTCCCTCTCCCTCTCCCTCTCCCTCTCCCTCTGCCTCACTCACACTGTCCCTCTCTCTCTCTCAAAATAATGAAACCTTAAAATGTTTTTAAAAGAAATTGAATTAAATACATATATATCAATGATCTATATGTTGAGTGTACAGAACCCTTGAAAAACATGAATAAACTTGACCTAATTGACCCATATAGAACCCTGCACACAACAGTTTCAAAATGCACATTCTACACAATGTTCATAGGATATCTGTCAAAATTTACCATATGATAAATCAAAAAGCAAGTCTTAAACTCCAAAGAACATTGTATCATGAGGATTATATACTCTAACCATATGTAATTAAGCAAGAAATCAATAAAAAATAACTAGAAAGTCTATATATGCATATAAATATAGTCAAATTTATATAGTCAAATAAAATATAGTGAAAATAGAAAAATTTTTAAATTAATCAATCATAAAAATATTGTATGTCAGAAGTTGTAGGATGTACCCAAAAGTGTATCTAGAGAGAATTTTCTTGGCTTAAATGCACATATTTTAAAAAAAGAAAAGGCTGAACTACATTGATTTCAGCATCTATCTAGGGAAATCAGAAAAAAAAAAGAACAAAAAAGCAAATAGAAAAAATAATAAAGATAGGAACATTTAATAAAAATTATCAAATAATCCAAAATTATTTAAAGGAAAACAATAATAAAATTGGCACACCCTTAAATGTCAATAAAAAAGAAAAAAATACAAAAAGAATCAATATGATGAATAAAAATAGAACACGATTATAGATCCTACATACATTAAAAAGCAATTTTTAAATAGTAATAGGATATTATGAGTAAATTGATGCAAATTATTTTTAAATTTAGCTAAAATGGTGAACTATTAGAAATACACAAAAAATTCCAAGAAGAAATAAAAATATTAGACAGTCCTCTAGCTTTTAATAAATTGATCATTTAAAATAATCTCTATAAGAAAACTTAAGGGGCAGAGGGCTTTACTGATAAATTCTAAAAAAAAATTTTAGACCCAAATGACAGTAATCTTTCTCAAACTTTCAGAAAACAGAAAAAGAGTGAACACTGTTTTATTTCATAAGGCCAAAATAACCCTTATACCAAAATTTGATAACAGTATTAGGGGACAGAAAATGTGTAAGTCAATCTCACTCATAAATTTCTGTAAATTACTAAATCAACTACAAACATATCTTGTTTTATTGCTCTTTGCTTTACGGCACTTTTTACAAATTGAACATTTATGTCAACCCTGCTTCAAGCAAGTCTACTGGTGCCATTTTTCAAGCAACATTTGCTTACTTCAAGTCTCTGTGGCATATTTTGGGAATTCTCTCAATATTTTAAAATTTTTCATTATTACTACATTTGTTATGGTGATCTATGATGAGTGACTGCAACTTGCTAAAAGCTCAGATGATGGTTAACATTTTTTTAGCGACAGAACACTTTTTAATTACAATATATACATTTTTTAGACATAATGCTATTACACACTTAATAGTCTACAGTACAGTGTAAATAAATATAAGTTTTATATGCTTTGGGAAACCAAATAAATGCATTTGACTCACTTTTTGCAGTATTTGCTTTACAGTAGTCTGGAATGAAACCCCTAATACCTCCAAGGTATTCCTGTATTAACAAACTAAATTTGGTGATATATAAATCATGACCAGGTTAGGTTTATTCTAGGGATGCAAGATTCATTTAATATTTAAAATTCAATGTAAGTTATTACTTCACAATATAGTATTAATAATATATGACTTTAATAAAGTATTAAAATACATGATGGTTTTCATAATGGCAGAAAAAAATGATAAAAATCAAAAATCATTTCTTATTTTTTAAGAATGCTCATAACAAACAAGGATTAGAAGGGAAACTCTTTAGCCAATAAAATATATCTACATAGAAAAAAAACAAGAACACAAGAAGCCACCACAATAAACATAGTTGAAAATAATCCCTTTGAAATCAGGAATTAAAACAAAAAGAGTACAGGCTTTATTCAATAATTTACTGAAGGTCTTAGTTATAGCAATAATGAAAAGAAAAAACATAGAAGGGTTGGAAAGAAAACTGCCATACTTGTAGAGGAGATCTGAAACTTATAAAATAAATTACAAATACACTATTAGAATTAACAAATAAATTTAGCAGGGTTACTAAATATAAAATGCATGCATAAAAATCAGTTGCAGTCCATTTATACTACCAATAAATGAAAAGAGAAATGTTAAATACCATTTATAATAGCACTAAATAACTGAACATTAAATAAATAACAGAAGATGTAGAAGATAGAAAATTATAGAAAACAGTAAAAAGAAAATAAATAAAAGGATTACCATGTGAATGAATAGGAAGATTCAATACTATAAAGATGTCAAGTCTCTCAAAGTTATTTCAATGTAATCCCACTTTTCGTAGAAATAGCAGTTTCTATGATCCCATTCACAATTGCATAAAATACCTAGCAATAAATCTAACCAAAGATGTACAAGATCTGTATGCTGAAAACTACAGAAAGCTTATGAAGGAAATTGAAGAAGATATAAAGAAATGGAAAAACATTCCATACTCATGGGTTGGAAGAATAAATATTGTTAAAATGTCAATACTACCCAAAGCTCTCTACACACTCAATGCAATCCCAATCAAAATTGCACCAGCATTCTTCTCGAAACTAGAACAAGCAATCCTAAAATTCATATAGAACCACAAAAGGCCCCAAATAGCCAAAGTAATTTTGAAGAAGAAGACCAAAGCAGGAGGCATCACAATCCCAGACTTTAGCTTCTACTACAAAGCTGTCATCATCAAGACAGCATGGTATTGGCACAAAAACAGACACATAGACCAATGGAATACAATAGAAATCCCAGAACTAGACCCACAAACGTATGGCCAACTAATCTTTGACAAAGCAGGAAAGAATATCCAATGGAAAAAAGACAGTCTCTTTAACAAACGGTGCTGGAGAGCAACATGCAGAAGAATGAAACTAGACCACTTTCTTACACCATTCACAAAAATAAACTCAAAATGGATAAAGGACCTGAATGTGAGACAGGAAACCATCAAAACCCTAGAGGAGAAAGCAGGAAAAGACCTCTCTGACCTCAGCCGCAGCAATTTCTTACTTGACACATCCCCAAAGGCAAGGGAATTAAAAGCAAAAATGAACTACTGGGACCTCATGAAGATAAAAAGCTTCTGCACTGCAAAGGAAACAATCAACAAAACTAAAAGGCAACCAACGGAATGGGAAAAGATATTTGCAAATGACATATCAGACAAAGGGTTAGTATTCAAAATCTATAAAGAGCTCACCAAACTCCACACCCAAAAAACAAATAACCCAGTAAAGAAATGGGCAGAAAACATGAATACACACTTCTCTAAAGAAGACATCTGGATGGCCAACAGGCACATGAAAAGATGCTCAACATCACTCATCATCAGGGAAATACAAATCAAAACCACACTCAGATATCACCTCACGCCAGTCAGAGTGGCCAAAATGAACAAATCAGGAGACTATAGATGCTGGAGAGGATGTGGATAAACGGGAACCCTCTTGCACTGTTGGTGGGAATGCAAACTGGTGCAGCCGCTCTGGAAGACAGTGTGGAGGTTCCTCACAAAATTAAAAATAGACCTACCCTATGACCCAGCAGTAGTACTGCTAGGAATTTACCCAAGGGATACAGGAGTACTGATGCATAGGGGCACTTGTACCCCAATGTTTATAGCAGCACTCTCAACAATAGCCAAATTGTGGAAAAAGCCTAAATGTCCATCAACTGATGAATGGATAAAGAAATTGTGGTTTATATACACAATGGAGTACTAGGTGGCAATGAGAAAGAATGAAATCTGGCCCTTTGTAGCAACGTGGATGGAACTGGAGAGTGTGATCCTAAGTGAAATAAGCCATACAGAGAAAGACAGATACCCTATGTTTTCACTCTTATGTGGATCCTGAGAAACTTAACAGAAACCTATGGGGGAGGGGAAGGAAAAAAAAGAAAAAAAAAAAGAGGTTAGAGTGGGAGAGAGAGCCAAAGCATAAGAGACTCTTAAAAACTGAGAACAAACTGAGGGTTGATGGGGGGTGGGGGGGGGGGGAGGGTAGGTGATGGGCATCAAAGAGGGCATCTTTTGGGATGAGCACTGGGTGTTGTATGGAAACTAATTTGACAATACATTTCATATAAAAAATAAAATAAAAAATAAAATTCAAAAAAAAGAGAACAGTTTCTAAAATTCACAGAGAAGTGCTAATGGTCAAGACAGCAAAGAATCCCTCAGAGAAAAACAACAAAGTTGAAGTACTTACTTTATAGAACATCTACATTTATTATAAAAGTAAAAGTAATTAAGATAGTACGATTTAGGGACAAGGACAGACAAATACAGGTCCCAAATGAAGAGTTCAGAAACAGATATATGCATATATGAACATCTGTGAGAATGACATGGTCTTCTAAATAGTGTATGTCCATATAGGAAAAAATTGCACTTGACTTTTGCCTCACACCTTACATTAAAAACATCAATTCCAGGTAGACTGTAGAACTAAATAAGAAAAGCGAAGTGTCTGAAGGACAACATAAAAAATTTTTCATTTACATTAAGTAGGGAAAGAGTTCTTTAACAGGACATGAAAAGCATTGGCAATACATTAAACAATTGATAAACAGAACTGCATGAAAAAATTAAAGTTTCTATTAAAAAATACACTGTTGAAGGAGTAAAATGTAAGCCACATAATACAAAAGATATTCCCAACACTTACAGTTAATGAGAAAGCCTCAGACTCCTACAATTTTATTTTGCAACATCCTACAGGTAATGTCCAAGAACAGTGTATTATAAATATTAGTGTGGCTTCCCAAAAACTTCCCACTCTTTCCAACCTCTGTTTTCCTTGTGGTTGGATGAAAACATGTAATGAGTTCTAGCAAACGAACTGTGAGCAGAAGCTGCATGTTTAAGACCTTCTATTGCTGTTCCTTGCCCTGACACGGCACCCCACAACATTTAAAATGATGGCTGCTCTGTCAGCAGTGACCTCCACAAGACACCTCCAGTGGACATGTAGGCAGGTAAACTAGTACGAAGGTACATGTGTGTAGATTATGATATGAAATGTATTTCTTAGTATGGATCACAAGAAAAGAAAATCTGAAGGGGTATTCTAAAAGGATAATTTGAATGAACTATTTCGAGGGGGAAATGAGAGGGGGTTCCTATAAGGCATTATCAACCAAGGACAAACTGAAATTGAACTAACATCCCAGGATCGAGTAATCAAAGCAAGGAGAAATGAAGATGGTGAGCACTACTCCCTCCAAATTTGTCCATGTAAATCCTCCATCAGAATCATTTGATGAGCTTGTATTACAATGCATCCATTCACTCAACTAATTTTCAAGACCCTATTAAGTGCCACATTACAGGAGATAGAGCAGTGAATAAAAGAAATGAAATCTATATCCATACTGGCCTATAAACTAGTTGGGGGAGATCTCAGATGATGCTTCTAAAGTCACACCCTCTATTGTCCAAAGCACTTCTCAGGGTTATATTGTTATCTGAAAAAATGTATCCTTCATGTACTCTTCTAGCTAGGAGATTTACATCTTCTTTGTTTACATCCTTCTTTGATAATTTGTCACCAAGAAGATGAAGAAGAAGAGTAGTATGTTCTTATCACATGTATTTCAATAAGTTCACAAACTAAAAAGCAAAATGATAATAGCAAAATCCTAAATATACCACATAATTCAGCCATGAGTAATAATATACTAAGTGTTTTAAATAATTATGTTTCAGAAAGATTTTAGTGTTAAATATTATTTATGAAAGAAAACAAATGTTCTCCAAATTAGCATATTTGTATGCCTTTTTTAATGTTCTATGTGTTATCACAGATTATGAATTTGTGTATTACTGTTATTTTTAAATTGTGAGACATTTGGAAATATATCTGCTTTTCACATTTGAGAGTACCAGATTTTTCTGAATAATCTACGTTTTTTCTATTTCTACAATTTTTCATTTAATTGTATGCATTTATTAAGATTGAAAAAGTGACAGGTATATGAAGCAAGCAAATGTGGGTAACCTACATCTCACAGCAAACAAGAAAGTAAAGTATGTGTAATTCTCACTGTCTGCCTTACTCACTTTAAAAAAAAATATCTATGCCTTGCTTCATCATTTGAAGTATTGAATTCAAAGATGAAGTCATCCTCTACCCCTGAAAACACACAATTTCAAATCTTGAAGTTTGAAAAAGTTTAGATTCCAACTCTGGTAATGAAATCTCCTAATTTTGTAACCCAGTGAAGAAATGGGCAGAAAACATGAATAGACACTTCTCTAAAGAAGACATCCGGATGGCCAACAGGCACATGAAAAGATGTTCAACGTCGCTCCTTATCAGGGAAATACAAATCAAAACCACACTCAGATACCACCTCACGCCAGTCAGAGTGGCCAAAATGAAGAAATCAGGAGACTATAGATGCTGGAGAGGATGTGGAGAAACAGGAACCCTCTTGCACTGTTGGTGGGAATGCAAATTGGTGCAGCCGCTCTGGAAAGCAGTGTGGAGGTTCCTCAGAAAATTAAAAATAGACCTACCCTATGACCCAGCAATAGCACTGCTAGGAATTTATCCAAGGGATACAGGAGTACTGATGCATAGGGGCACCTGTACCCCAATGTTTATAGCGGCACTCTCAACAATAGCCAAATTATGGAAAGAGCCTAAATGTCCATCAACTGATGAATGGATAAAGAAATTGTGGTTTATATACACAATGGAATACTACGTGGCAATGAGAAAAAATGAAATATGGCCTTTTGTAGCAACATGGATGGAACTGGAGAGTGTGATGCTAAGTGAAATAAGCCATACAGAGAAAGACAGATACCATATGGTTTCACTCTTATGTGGATCCTGAGAAACATAACAGAAACCCATGGGGGAGGGGAAGGGAAAAAAAAAAAAAAGAGGTTAGAGTGGGAGAGAGCCAAAGCATAAGAGACTGTTAAAAACTGAGAACAAACTGAGGGTTGATGGGGGGTGGGAGGGAGGGCAGGGTGGGTGATGGGTATTGAGGAGGGCACCTTTTGGGATGAGCACTGGGTGTTGTATGGAAACCAATTTGACAGTAAATTTCATACATTAAAAAATAAAAAAAAATAAAAAAAAAAAGAAATCTCCTAATTTTGATCAAAACCACACTCTACTTGATTTGAATTGCAAGTAAAGAAAGAAATATGAATAGGTTTTTGAGTAATAAAAATTCAAACATATACAGAACATCTTTTTGAATGGTGCTTTTATGAAAATATTCTCAACCTAAAAATTCAGATTAAACTTTTAGAATATATCCAAAATAGGACAAATTTTTGGGAAAACCTATTGTGCCATCTTTCCCATATCTTAGACAAAAATACACTCTGGCCATATAGATCAATGCATATAATCCATGCTCTGCCTCAGTTATTTGTTAAGGACACATATTCAGCATTAAAGAAATATGAAATCAAGAAGTAAAAAAAAGAAGTGATATTAAAACATTTCCTTTGAAAACCATGAAATTATATTTACTAACAAAAGACCAAAAGAACCATGTGTCTTAAGTAAAAGCTGTTTACCAAAGCAAGGGCAGAAATGGAAGCTTGAAATCCTTTTCACAAAATCACTACCCATAAAACATACCATTTGTATCAAATGACCAAGTTTAAAGCCCAAGAGTTACAATGACAAGAAAAACAACGGGGAATTCTAATGCAAAACTGAATTTTAAAGAGTCAAGGAAACTACTTGGGCACACCGAATGTTTTAGAGTTTCAAGTCTAACGTTTCATCTAAATAAAAGTGTAGCTCTAAAAGCTAGAGTCAAACTAAATGAAAAAGATAATTCTGTGTAACTAAATAGCTGCAAGACAAAAATCAATTTTGCATTGATTTGAGTGTTGGGTGAGAGGTAATTTGTGTCATCGAGACAGTCAACAATAAATATGAACATGAGGTAACATTCAAAGCTAAAATCATTCCTTCATTCATTCACTCATTCATTTAACAAATATTTATTGAACACCTGTTATTGCCAGAATCTATTCTAAGTGTTGAAGATACAGCAGTGAACAAAATACACCAATCCCGGTCATCATGGAACTATAAACTAGTAAGGGGAAAAGAGACAAACCAAAATAAATAACATATGTGGTATGGGAACATTTGAGTAGGGGTACACAGAAATAAGTGAGAAAAATCAATAGATTTTAGCAGTCAGAGCCCCTTCTCTGGAGTGTTCATATGGAGAACAGAAAAAGAGAACATCTGCAGTAAACCCTCTAGATGAAAATGAGGGCAACTGAAGCCCATTCTGCAATTTTTCTGATCCCAGATAGCCAGGATAATTATGGAAGGGTGGATGGGGGAGGCGGGGGGAGACAGGAAAGTCTCCAAATAGGTTCACATCACCCACTCACAATATGATTGGAGAGACCTGATTTGGATAAACTTAGTATACATTTAGTATAATTTTCTCCTGCTTCTGGTAATTATGCAATTCTGTATTTAGCTCTCTAGATTTCTTCCTCCATTTCTTATCTCTCATCTTAGAAGAATGGTTCCCTTCGGATACATTTAACATAATTTTCTCAAAGCAATGTGTCCATAGTGGGACACACGCAATGATTTTACGTGGTAGATAATTTTTTTAAATTAAAATTTTTATTTACAGATATTGTGCTTAGAACAAGACTTAGGACTTTTTTAAAATTAGATTTAAAGGACAGCTCAGGGGAAAAAGGAAATAAATGGTAGTGCACATTTGTACAGATGATATCCTCAAAAGAATAAATTAATGACAGAAGCTAGAGAAACATGGTGTTAAGGAAATCCAGCTTCCTTAAACTTCACTGGTTTTTAACCAATCTAGACTTTTTTTCCAGTATTTGCCTAAATTTAGTAAACTTTACTAAAATGTAAAAGAGTAAAAAGTAGAGACTAAAGTCTCTTTCTTTTCTACTATCCATTATGTCAATGTATAGAAAAACATAGTAACGAAATTTGAAAACAATTTTTCCTGTGTAGTTTCCACTAGCTTAAAACACTTTTTTAAAAATTATTTTAATATTTATTTTAGAGAGAGAGAGAGAGAGAGAGAGACAGACAGACAGAGCATGAGCAGGGGAGGGGCACAGAGAGAGGGAGACACAGAATCTGAAGCAGGCTCCAGGCTATCAGCTGTCAGTACAGAGTCTGACTCAGGCCCCACAAACCATGAGATCATGACCTAAGCCGAAGTCAGATGCTCAACGGATTGAGCCAACCAGGCTCCCCTAGCTTAAAACACTTTCTTTTCCACTGGCTTCAGAACCTGTCATTTTTAGCACTTGGATTAGCAAATGTTAGTTGTAGTATTACTTTGGCCCCTTTTATTTAACCTTTAGTAGGTTTTAGCCATTTCAACTTCAGGTATTTCTAGCATGTGTAGAAATATTATCATTTACTTTATTCTATCTTTAATATAATCATTTCTTACTTGAGAAAAATATCCTGCAGTCTGAAAAAGTGTAGTGATTCAGTTAAATCACACTCAGACATACCCTTTGAAACATAAGGTTACATAAAACAAAGGCTGTAAGATTAAAATTAAATCTTTTACAGGTAAAAATACAAACACTTCATTATATAATAGAGAATAGAGAACATTCTCTGATTGCAGCAACTCCATTTCAACTCTCTTTCTTAAGGTACCCTCAGCAAATGTTTTGCAAGAGAAAAAGAAGATATGCAATTAGCAGAGGAAAAACATGCTGCACAGTGCCATAAGACAGATGGTTTAGTCCCTGAATCCATTTTTCAATGCATGGCAGTTACGAAGTTTTGTTGTGACCTGATAGTACACAGGTCTTCAAACGCATTTGAATTCATCTGTCACTTAATTTCATGAATCTAGGAGTGCCAGCAATCTAAGTATGTGTAGCTTTCAAGATTGGTATAAAATGTTATCAAACTATTATAAAAATGTTATTTTCCAATTAGGTAATAAAAACTCATTTCAATCACAGTATTTGCTGACAATCAATTATAACTCTATCAAGAACCAAAAAACCCTTAAAACAGTAATGTTATCACTGGCTTTAAATCATACCACTTTATAAAGTCATACTTTCAGCTATACTTATTACGTTTTCTTTCATCAGATTCTAATAACTCTAGCAAAAAGGTTAGCATTATCATCACTGCCATTATTGCATTTGTTCTTATAATTTTCTTTAAAATTTTTTTTAATGTTTTTTTTATTTACTTTTGAGACAGAAAGACAGAGCATGAGCAGGGGAGGGGCAGAGAGAAAAGGAGACACGGAATCTGAAGCAGGCTCCAGGCTCCGAGCCGTCAGCACAGAGCCCACTGTGGGGCTCGAACTCACGGACTGTGAGATCATGACCTTAGCTGAAGTCGGACACTTAACTGACTGAGCCACACAGGCGCCCCATGTTCTTATAATTTTATTGTTACAAGTTAGGAATCTGGAGAATTGACTTATACATACTAAGGACAATTTGATACATTTGAAAAGGTAGTAAAATAGTAAATTCTATGGATGTAAGAAAATTTAAAACTCAGTTCCATGCCCATTTACAATTCCCCAAAGGCAATCAGGAATTTTCCATATGAATTGCTATTTTCAAAAGGATATGACAGCCTAAGCAAATCAGTCATGACCTGGACATACTACTTAAGAATTTGACACAAAGAATATCTTCCAGAGGTGCCTGGGTGGCTCAGTCAGTTGAGCATCCAACTCTTGATTTCAGCTCAAGTCAGGATCCCAGGATTGTGGGATCAAGCCCTGCATTGGGCTCTGCCTGAGTGTGGAGCCTGCTTAAGATTCTTTCTCTTTCTCTTCTTCTTTCTTTCTCTCTCTCCCCCTCAGACCCTCTCCCCTACTTGCATGCTCTCTCTTAAAAAAAAAAAAAAAAAAGAAGTGAGAGAGACACAGAGAGAGAACAGTATCTTTCATTCTTCTTTTTCTAACAAAATGGAAATACCATTTCCTCTAGCCCCATGCTACTTCCTATCTCTGCAGGGTAGATCCTTAGCTCCAGTCAACCCTCTAACATTCCTGCTTACACTGGCCCTCTGATCCAAACACAGAAGAACATTTGTGTTTTTGTTTGCCCAATATTGACCCCACTTGTAATAACAGTACCTTGATTTTCCTTAGAAATTTATGATACTGCCATTAGATACTTGGTAGGATCTTCAATCATGGTACACCCATTTTTGCTAAGCGGGAGAAAGGTGATAAAAATGTGACCAATAAGATGCCCCCTTCCTAAAATATAATTCCTGAACAGAATGACCAAAGACCACATGAATTTCAGGTTGAGGCATTCTAATGGTATATAATTCTGCTGATGTTGTTCGTTAGAGCCTGATACCTTCATATGCACAGAAGCCTGGCCTCTGTTCTTTCCTAAGCTGGTTCCTCAAATTTTCCTTCAAGTACGGTGTCTACGAGCACTTACTTAGTTTTCTAATAGATTCCTTTTGTGTCTATAAGCAGAGTTGACTTCTGTTGCCTACAAAGACCTCTATCCTTTCCAGTCCAAAAAATAGGACTAAATCTGTCTACTTCTGTATGTTTCTTTCATCTCTTGCACAAATGCAGAAGCTTTGATATGTTTCACTGCCTACCCCTCCACTTCCATTATCAACCATCACTGCCTTGTCTTGTGACACAAGAAAGGCCACACCCTCTGCCTGGAAAGGTTTTTCATACATTTCCATTTCCAACACTAGAATATGTTTTAATCCTGCTCTATTGCCTTTATTTGAACTCATCCTACCATGTTATAATTCTTTTTGCTAGTCTATTTTCTCTGGGTGAAATCAAAGCGCTGTATCTTTCATTATCATATATCTAGCACAGTGCCTGACATATAATAGGTGCCTAAATTCTTGTTGAATAATGGATGAGAACAAAAATTCTGACATGTAACATGAAGTACACACTGTCGGCGCCCTACGAAACCCCCTTCACTGGCCAGTGTACCGATTACCCACCTGGTATAAATGTTCACAGCTAATATCTCCCAGCTTCCCCTTTCTTCGGAGAAATGCACTGAAACCAGTGACTGACTATAGGAGCATGAAATGTCAATGCCTTGCCTCAGTGTAAGACCAGTTCTGTGGTACACTTCACAGATACCCACAGCATCATGCTGAAGCTGAACTATAGCCAATTAATAACCTTAGCTTGCTTAGCTCCTTCTTGGCCTAGTCCTGCTTTTCTCCCTTTCCTTCTCCTGAGAACCATCCCTCAATAAACAATATGCACCAAATCCCCTTCCCAGGTTCTGTTTATAGGAAGCCCAAATTCTAGAGAGGATACTGAGACAGAATTTTTAACATACTTCTTTCCACAATTCAGGCTATTGGAATGAATTCAGGGGACTGAATCCGAGCAAATCTATTTTAGATGGTGTGGTAGTACAAAATGTAAATTGGTGTGTTGTCTACTAAAAGATCTTTGAGACCATAGAAAAGACCCTATGCATAACAAGCCAAGAGGGATAATCTTTCAGTAATTTTTGATAAGATCTTGCCTCTAAGAAAACTTTATCCATTGGACATTAACTCAGAGTAGTAACAGGAATAAAGGATGGCCATTTGGTTAATAAGTGCTACTTAAACTGACACAGGAAACAATAGGATTTATATTCTAAGTAACTAAGCAACACTAAATAAAATGTATTTTTAAAATCTTATCTCATATCCAAAGAAAGGTATGAATTATTCTTTTTATTATGAAGAAGAATTTTTATATAAAGATATTATATGCCAATAATTTCTAATTATATTCTGCAAAAGTATATTTAAAACTGCACTTCCAAACAAACTCACCTAGGCTGAATAAAATAAGGGAATGACTTCAAATATTACAACCGCCCTTGAGTCATTCCCTACATTTAATAGGATTCTTAGTCTGAGCCGCCTTCTGTGGATCAACATTACAAAAGCCCACGTAAACCACAACAATCACTGAGATGGTGACAGTGGCATTACACAACATACATATTGTCAGCCATCTCCATCATGAGAAGGCATCTTTCCACTCTCCATTTATTAGTGGAAGGAGTCTTGAAGCCTAGGGTCTAAGTGTTGGATCTGTCTGCATTTGATGTTGAGCATTGTTTCCCTTACTCCAATCCTCTAGATCTGTTTCTCTATTGTTCATAATTTATTATTTATGCACTACTTCTTTATAAAAACAGAGTAAGTATATAAAATCACCAAGAGTGGAAAGTTGGTGATATCAGCCCAACCTTTTGGACACTGTATCAGCTATCTCTTGCAATATAAAAAAATTATCCCCAAATGTAGCAGTTTAAAATAATAGGCATTTACTATCTCATATAGTTTCTGAGCATCAGAAATCTGAGAGTGGCTTAGCTGGCATCACAGAATTTGAAAGGTGCTGGGGAATATACCTCCAAGCTTGTTTACATTATTATTGACAGGTCTGAACTCTTTGTTGGCAGTCAGCTGGAGGCTTCTATTTCTCACAATGTGGTCTTCTTTATAGGCTGCCTCAATGTCCTCATGACTGGTATCTGGCTACCCAGATGTGAGTGAACTGAGAGAGCAAGAGTGATTGAGCAAGAGAGTTATCCAAAATGAAAGTGGAATTCTTTTATAACCTAATCTTGCAAGCGACACACCAACTCTTCTGGCATATGCTATTGTTCACAGAGATGAACCCTGGTTTCATGTGCGAGAGAACTACACTGGGATGTGACTAACAAGAGATGGAGATAAGAGGCAGCCACATTAAAGACTTGCTGCCAAGGACACCTGGGTGGCTCAGTTGGTTAAGTGTCCAACTTTGGCTCAGGTCATGATCTCACGGTTTGTGAGTTCGAGCCTCGTGTCGGGCTCAGTGCTGACAGCTCAGAGCCTGGAGCCTGCTTCAGATTCTGTGTCTCCCTCTCCTTCTGCTGCTCCTTCTGCTGCTCTGTCTCTCCCTCTCAAATATAAATAAACAAAAAAAAATTTTTTAATAATAATAAAAAAGACTGCCATAGACACATTTTTTAAAGATAGAAGGTACAAGATAAAAGGTACAGGAAGGTGCATGGACCACGGCTGCTGCAAAGGTGGGCATCATTATTCGTTATACAGCTCCAGAAGAGCTCTAGCTCAGAATCAGCTGATACTAAGTACAAAAGTGAGATGAGGGGGAAAAATAGAAGTGATGAATTAAAGGACCACCATAGAAAGGAAGCATGCATCAGACCCCCATTCCACACTCCAGCAGTGCTTATTCCTGGCTGAAGCTCTAAAACAAGAATAGTACACTCAGATGTCATGGAGGAGGGGAGTTAGGAACATGCAACTTAAATGAGTGGGGAGTAAAGAAGACTAATTTGGGACTTGAGGTAACAGATTTACTTTAAATATTAAACACATAGCAATATTCTTCATGTCTACAATAAAATATGACCTTTTTCGTTTTCATAAAACACAGAACATATCTATCATTTTTCCTCCTTTGGTAGGGAAATTATTAGTCAGCAATTTTGCCAATAAACATTTTTTGAGGACTTGTTATGTGCCAAGTACTATTCTAGGGATAGGGTAGAAAACAAGATAGCTAAAAACCGTACCCTCTAGGAGCTTGAATTCTATTGTGATAGAAAGAGATATAAGCATGAAAAGAAATAGATAAACAGTGCTTGGAAAAAATTATGTAGGGTATAAGGGTACAAGAGGGGATCTGAGCAACTCTGGCTAAGTGGTCATACAGAGAGCCTCTTTGACGAGATACCAATTGAGCTAAGAGCTGAATGATGAGAAGGAAACACATACAAAAAAGACTAGGGCGAACAGAGTTCCAAGCACAGAGAACTGCCAATCAGATGCTAAAATGAGAACAAATTTGACATGATTAAGGTAATAAATGAGTACAATCAGGGTGTGGCAGACAGAGAAATATTCCTCATATAACACTCGCAAAATAACACATAGCAATAAACATTCAGCCCCAGCGTTGGGAAAACAAAAGGGAGCAGTAGGGACTATGCCGGACTGAAGAGCAAATGGTTTATTTCAATGGGGCAGCTATGCTGTAGTCTCAGATGACTGTTGTCACTTACAGATAGTTCAAGAGGAGCCACAAATACAGTTTTCTCGGAAATATCTCATTTTTCAGAGGTTGGCTGAAATTATAAAACAAAAACAACATCCATTCTGGCTGTTGGTATGCAACCTTCATTCTAAAGAAATTCAGTAACATATTTAGAGGACTTAAGGCTCTTGGTGTGTGGTTATTGCCTTAGAAACAGCCTTTTTCACTTTAGACAGAGATGCGTATGAAGTGAAGCAGTCTATCTGTTCTCTCCTTGCCTATGAATCCTAAAGGAAAAAAAAAAACATTAAAGGAGTAGAGGGAAGAGCTAGAATAAAAAGTTTGAAATCACCTAGAACACAGAGCAAAAAGCAAAGAGTTGGGGGGAGGGGGAGACAAAAATTAGAGTCAATCAGAATCAAAAAGTTTGAACTTAAAAAGAATAAATAAATAGCAGCACAAAAATTCTAGAGCTCAAAAAAAGGGGGGGGGGGCTGTTTAGATTTAAAAGGCCCACTGAGTACCAAACAGGATGAATGCAAAAAGACCCACTCCTAGACACATAACTCTGATGCATCAGAACACCAAAGAAAAAGAGATCATAAAAATTTTGGCTATGAAGCAAAATAAAACAAACATAAATCAGATAGCCTATGAATCAACCTGACCTAATCCTTCTTATAAGCAACAGGTATTTCAGAAACCAGTGAGGCAAATGACAAAAAAATTCTAAGATTCAATGATATCTCAAGTGATAAGAGCACTACTATGTGGTCTTTGTCCCTGGTTCCTGACACAGAGCTCCTAAATCCTTTAGGATTTCCTGGTTGATAGCTGTGTCTTTTGTTCTAATGAGCTGATTCTTGGTGGTCTCCTGACTGAGGAGTGGTCACGGGGAAGACCAAGCCATGATTAGAAGTTTAAATTTTCAGGCTTTCTCCCCATTCTCTAGAGATGGGACAGGGACTGGAAATGGAGTTAATAATCGATCATGCCTATCCATTCCATTTTAACATGAATGGAGTTACACAGACCTCACAGGGTAAGGGCTGTGTCCCATGAGACAGCCCCCCCACCCCCCCGCACATCAGATGCCAGTCGCAAGTAGTAGGTCCTCCTACTATTTGATGAAGCCTCCACAAAAATCCCAAAAGTACAGGATTCAGAGAGCTTTGGGTTGGCAAACACATCTGCATCCAGGGAGGGTGATGCATCCCAATTCCACAGGGACAGAAGCACCTGTACTTGACAACCATTCTTGACCTTACCCTATGTTTCTCTTCACCTGCTTTTTGTTAATTTGTATCCCTTATTATAGCCTTTATTCTATAATAAACTGGCAAAGTGTAAGTTAAATGTTTCCCCAAGTTCCATGCTATTTTAATAAATAATTGAATGGGGGTGGGGTATCAAGCGAACCTCTGATTTGTAGCCAAGTTGTACAGAAGTTATGGGTAACCTGGGGACCTACTATTTGTGACTGGAATCTGATGTAGATCCAGGAGACCTTACAATTAGAGAAAACGGGGAACAGCCAAGGGACCAGTGGGACATTTTGCATTCTTTTAGTTACAGCAAAGAGATAAGCCAAGAAGGCATTTGGAGTTTGATCAAGTAAAGATTTTGGTAAAGGCAAAACTTCACCACCTGGAAATGAGGTCCCCAACTTTTGATAATTATATTATAATATGAAATAACACATATGAATAAAGTACTTTGTAAATTCAAGTGGGGCTGCACCTTGGGAGAAGGCTGGGTAAAAGGTTTGGAAACAGGTTTGTAGAACAGAATAAAAATAAATGTTTTTTTTAAATATAAATATAAATAACTTTTTATTTTTTAAATATAAATTTCTTTATATTTAAAAGAGTGACTTGGACCTGTGTGCTATGATGTTTCTGATTCTGATAAACCTGTTGTTTGTTCAGAATCAGAATAAATGAAGGAAATGGATGTATAATCACAATTTGTTCTACCTGCCTCCTTAGTATCTATCAATCTGAAACATTGAAACCACCTATAAAAGGAAGTAAAACTACGCATTAAAATGGTGGGCTCTTGTAGAGAAACCTAAGAGATCAGAGAGGATAAACAGACTAAATTAGGAATTAGGAAAGTCTTTATAAAATGAAGATATTTAAACTAGACTCAGATGACTGGGCTTTTCTCAGGCATTAAATAGAGAAAGGAGTTTTTCCTAGGGAGAGAGTATAACATGGCTTATTCAGGCAAGATTCATCATGTCTTAACCTAATCTAATATCCAGAATACTGACGGTAGTATAAAAAGAAAAGTTATGATGATGCTGAAGATATTCTGATTCTCTTCAAAGCCTAATGCATGCCTGCCTGCATGTTGAAGCATCATGAGGCACATAGATATTCTGAGATTCTCAGAGGAACCACTGATGGGTCCTAAGCATATACAGATGTACTCTCAACCTTAGGTGGACACAAAAACTTTCTTGAAAGAAAACTTTATGAAAAGGTTAATTTTAACTAGCCTTATAGTAGATAGTGGTTAGGAATAACTACAAGCTAGAATTATGCTAAGGGAGGAATTTGACATTCACAAATCATGTTAACATGGCTGCCCCCATCTTTAAATGAATAGGTTGCCCTGAGAGAAAACACAGCAACACTTAGAGCAGTACTATGTCCACTTTGTAAGATGTGCAGACCCTGATAGTACAGGGATTGGAGTATGAAATATGGGAAGCTTGCTTGATCTAAGCCAGAGCAGCCTGAAAGGAATGAGTGGAATGGAAATGGTGTCTGTGAACTTTCAACTCTCAAGATGAAGAGTGTCCCTAGGTGTTGGGGGTAGAGATGATGGCAATGGGAACAAGAAAAGGATCCCACTCGAGACAGCCAAAGCATAAGAGACTGTTAAAAACTGAAAACAAACTGAGGGTTGATGGGGGGTGGGAGGGAGGGCAGGGTGGGTGATGGGTATTGAGGAGGGCACCTTTTGGGATGAGCACTGGGTGTTGTATGGAAACCAATTTGACAGTAAATTTCATATATTAAAAAAAAAAAAAAAAAAAATAAATTTCAACAAATGAAAAAAAAAAAAAAAAGAAAAGGATTCCCACTCTCTCATTTGAGTGTTGGTATAAGCTGTACCAGTAAGTGCTAATGAGTTTATAATATCGCTCTGTTACTCAAAAGGAAGCTGGTAGATTCCTTAATTTTACTCTTTGAATTGTTACAACTGTCTATTTCAAAATACCTGAGGATTCTAGATAACAGAAGCAAAGGATTGGGAGTTCCTCACATCTGGGTTCTGATCCCAGAGTCAATACTTAGTATGAAACTTTGTCCAAATTACTCAAAGCTCTCTGGGCTTCACTTCCCTCCACTAAAAAATAAGGATGAATATGCTTTAATTTCCAGGACAGATGTGAGGAATAAATTATATAATGTATAGAAAGTGCCTAGAGGAAGGGCACTTGAAATGCTTAGCTTCTACAGCCCTTGGTTTCAGTCTATTTTCCTTCAGACACAAAGGAGGTGCAGCTTATCATGAAGGAAGGACGTATAGAGCTAGAGTTTTTCTATAGCTAAACAAGAGAAATCAGACTCAGTTTAAAAAAAAAAATTCTGGGGCACCTGGCTGGCTCAGTCAGGTAAGTGTCCCACTCTTAATATCAGCTCAGGTCACAATCTCACAGTCATTAGATTGAGCCCCATATCAGGCTCTGTGCTGAATATGGAGCCTGCCTAAGATTCTCTCTCTCTCTCTGTCTCTCTCTGCCCCTCTCCCCCAACTTGTGCTCTCTCTTCCTCACTCACTCTCTCTCAAAATAAATACACATTAAAAAATAAACCTTTAAAAAATATTCTACTGAACAACATATGTATGCTTGGTGTTTTATTTTGAACTATAAAAGTATTACATTACTACTTATGGCTGATAACCAGATTAATCTTTTTTTCTAAAAGATTGGGGATATTTTATCTTTACTGAGGACTCACAATAAGCCAAGTAATATTGTAGCATGCACAAGATTCCATGTATTTAGGCTGTGAGAGTAATGAGGAATAATTTATCTCTTAAAAATGTGTTGGCCCTGAAGTATCCAGCAATTAGCTGCTGTCACTTGCACCTGCTTTGGAGAAAATGATGTGGTTTCCCATGAATGAGGTGAATTGGGGCAAGCTACCCATTAAAGAGTTGATTTCTTCACTAGTCTTAACAGTTTGTCTATTCTATGTACAAACTTACCAATGTTAGAAATATCCAGGGAAACTCTTAACCAAAGTGAGTAACTATAGCTGTGTTTTCCTTACAGGCAATGCCCGAGTGTGTATTATGAATCTTCATCTGGGTTTAACAAGAAGGAAGAAAATGGCATGGGGTCTAGCCAAAAAAAAACAAAACAAAAAAACAAAAACAAACAAACAAAAAAAAACCAGTAACCTTTCCTGACATAGTTTAGGCACATGTTTTCAATCAAATTAACCAGCTGATGTGAACTTGTAGAAGAAAAAGATTAGAGAGAAACAGCCAAACAGATAGCTAAAAAGACAGAAAGCATGGTAATTATTAAATTTCCACTTCATTTTGTTTCAAACTAAATATATATGAAAATTGCCTAAGATTATACCAGTCTATGCACAAGAGCATAAAAGCTGACAAATTTTATCACAATATATGCAGCATATAGCTTATGGTCTACATGTAAAATTTAGTGAACACAATGAACTGAAAAGCTGATTCTGCAGACATTATAGCTAAAGAGGAGTCCTCAACATATCTCCAAAGATGGCCCACTGATGAGCCAAAACATACAATCAAGATGTATGAGGACCAATGCACTTTATTTGGGGTCATGCATAGTTTCTTCAGCCTAAGAATGGATTTTCTGCTAAAGAGGAATTTCTGAGAAAGAGATAGTTCTGAGAAAGTTACTTTTACTTAGTGGTTTCTGTTTGATATGATAAATTAATAAAATAATTTAGTTAGAATAATGGACAAAAATCTCTCTTCTGAAGGAAATCCTCAAATATTAAGAATGTGATCATAATGAAAAAAACGCATCCATAATGAAAACTATACAAACTCCTGTATCTTGAAAGCATTTTTTAAATTGCTTTTATATGTTTGCAATATGAAAGGTATATAATTTGTCTTTCTCTGCTTAGGAATTATATAAAGCTAAAATTAGTAGCACAATGAAAATTTAAAAAAACTGCTTCATTTTCTATTTTTTCACAAAAATAACATAAGTTGACCATTTTTAAAAGAAAATAATTGGATGATTAACAGCTGAATGTTATCTGCCAACCAACAGAGCATTTTTATAATTCAAATAAATAAAATTATTTCAATCTAAGAATTTCTTTGTTACTAACATATGTGGCTCAAAGTCTCCGTTTGAACAATATTATCTTTGATGTTCTTTTTTTTAATGTTTTATTTATTTTTGAGAGAGAGAGAGAGAGAGAGAGAGAGCATGAGTTAGGGAGGGGCAGAGGGAGAAGGACAGAGGATCTGATGTGGGTTCTGTGCTGACAGCAGAGAGCCCAATGCAGGGCTCGAACTCACAAACTGTGAGATCATGACCTGAGCTAAAGTCAGACGCTCAACTGACTGAGCCACCCAGGTGCCCTAATACTCATTATCTTTAAAAAAGACATGCATCCTTCTGCTGGCATATGGATATTCTGTATGGAAAAATGATTCCAATCCAGCATAATTTAAATTCAAGGTCATGTGTATTTTCACATACTGTATATGAAAGAATGGCAAGAACAATTCCCGAAGTCTAAACTCTAACATCATGTATTTCCGTGCCTTCTTAGAATCCTTATGCATTGAAATGAAGTCTAATTTTTCAATGTACTGAAAATAGATACAGAAAAATTGATATCAGATAGGAAGACTAATCCAAAACTTTAGAATAAGACAAGTGATAAATGAAATTGTGTGTCACTTTGAAGAAGCCAAATCAAAACTAAAAATAGCAGAGAACACCCAAATTTTCATTTCCCCAACACTCAGGATAGAATTTGAGTTAAGTGACCTTTAATCTGACTTTTAACATGAACATTGCATGTCTTCTAATTTTAACACAAATGACTGAGGCTATTAAGATGTAATTTTAAGCTATTGTAGTATTGAAATTAAAAGTAAGGGTTATGACATTCACTACTGGTCCTGGACATAAATTAACACACATTTGAGAAGGACTCAATTTGGGTTGGCTCCATTAAGCTTATATAAAAGATCATTATTAGGCAATGGTATTAGCACAAAAATTAGTAAAATTAAAAACTAAATGCAATGACAGTTTAATTCATCTGTTTTTCCTCCTACCCCAGGGCCTCTCCCTGAAATGGTATCTCCACTCTTCAGCCAACTCTAATCCATCATCTCACAGGTTTAGAGAGCAAGCATTGCTTGTTCATGAAAGCATTCTCTGACCTTCTTGAATAGGTAATTCCCTATCACAAGCATTCATATCATCATGTACCTTTACTTCAAGGCAATGGTCACAGATAATGTTTTATTGATATGTATTTGATATCATTTGATAAATGTCCACTTATCTTTCACACTGCTCATGTTTCTGCTTCTGCAATTTATCTGTATTTACAATCCATTGATTCTCCAGCGCTAACCAAAAAGTAAATTTTCTACCAAAAAAGAAAAAAAATTTTCTTTGAACACCAATTTGAATAAACACACCAATTTGAATAAAATCACATGATTTTTTTAGATAGATAAACTATACAAATTTTTAGTTCTTTTGCGGATTTTTTTCTGGCACAGACATAGCCACTGAGTAAACTGATACTTTCCTTTATAAATTTATCAGGAAGATAATGGTAGCTATTATGAGATAGACAGACAGACAGACATAAAGCCCTGATAAACATATTTAGGAAATGGTGCTTCATTTTAATTGTTCAAATAATAAACAAATAAATTGTTTAAAAAGAAAACAAACATCTAAAAAAAAAAAAAGAAAAAGAAAAAAAAAGAGAGTAAATACAAGCATTGATTCTAGCCCAAATAGAAAATTTTTAGGCCAGGGGCGCCTGGGTGGCTCAGTCAGTTAAGCATATGACTCTGGATTTCAGCTCAGGTCATCATGTCTCAATCATGTACTCTGCACTGGGTATGGAGCCCGCTTAAGATTCTCCCTCTCCTTCCGCCCCTCCGCTGCTCACCCTCTCTCTCTTTAAAAAAGGAAAGGGAAAGGGGAAAGAAAAAAGAAAAGAAAAGGGAAGAGGAAGGGCTAAGTTAAAATTCTCAAAGGACATATATTTAATATATTAAAGAACTTAGCATGTAATACCTATCCTATCATAAACCAGAGAACGGGTAATGACAGAGAATTAATTATGCATTTGGGGTAGGAGGATAAGCGCGGTAGCCCGCAAGGAGAGTGAAATGATTGACGCTTATTACATAATATTTATAAAACCAGAAAATATATTAATAAACCAGGTAGTGATATACCAATGTTAAATGTTTTTTAAAAGCCTCCTTACTATTGAATCTGAATGTTAACTCATTTCCAGCATCCAAGAACTTCCAAAAAACTCAGTATTTTGTTTTTCCTCAAAGGAAGTCTCTCATACAATTAGTGAAAATTTCCTTAGCCTAAAATTGCTTTCTCAAAACATCTCAATTCTTCTGACCTATAATTTAGACTCTGTAAGGGACGGCAAAGAGTTAAAAGCAGATTGAGAAGAGAAAAACATAACAAAATTTTAGTTTTGAAAAGCAATGTCTACTGGAATGTTTTTCTCCTTTAGAGGAACTCTGTGGCATAGGAAGCTTAGAGGAAAAAATAGCAAGCTGCAAATACAGGTAAGAAGAAACTGACTGATGATTTATCCTGAGTACAAAAGGTGAAGAAGACATACAAGAAGTGGACAGACTACAAAACTTTACCAAAGAAAATTAAAAATCAAACCATATTTATATTATATACTTCAACTAATACCTACATCCTAAAATGGAAATTCAACTTTAATAAATACAGATTTTTAAAATCTTTACCAATTAACTTGAAGCTTCAAAAATGAGAAAGGATGTGTCTAAACCCAAAGATATTGTGGAAATAAAATGTCTAGGAATAAACAGATTTCAACGCTTCAATGAAGTGAAGTAGTGAACAGAACCATCATAACAGGAGCAACTGTTTTTCCTGTCTTATAGATCTACCTGGTGCCAGCATAAACCTTAGAGATTACTATTTTACTTTCAATTGTGGCTTTTTTTTTAAATACAAGAAAATGATGACATGAGGAAAAATTGTTAAATAATGAGGGAGATATCTCCAAAACCTTATAATTGTTTTTTGGGGGGGGGGGGGGGTTTGTTCTGATTTTCTTTTTTTGCCATTAATAGAGTTGGATGGTAGATTATATAGTACTCATTTTTATATTTTTTTAAAATAAACATGTGATTTACATCTATTTTATAAGTTATGATATATATTACATAATAAAAATAATTTTTAAAAGTCTTAGCATCAGACCATAATACACATTTTTGTGGATTCCCTTTCTCAAGTACTATTTATACAGAAATATACAGGTTTTATCACTAATTTAGGTGATACAGAATATGTAGGTTATAATCACTATTATGCAAATAATTTATATCCTTTCTCCATTTAATGTGACAGACTGTGTTTTTCAAGAATGACTATAGAGGTGCCTAGGTGGCTCCATTGGTTAAGAGTCCAACTCTGGATTTTGGCTTAGGTCATGATCTCATGTTTAGTAAGATTGAGCCCCACATCAGGCTCTGTGCTGACAGCATGGAGTCTGCTTGGGATTCTCTCTCACTCTCTCGGCCCGTACCCCCACTCATGCTCACTCTCTCTCTAAAAATAAATAAACTTAAATAAAATAAAAAATAAACTTTTACTTATGGAGAGGTAGGATCTATGTTCCCTTGCCTTGAATATCGGCTAACTTGTGACCATGGTGGAAGTGATGGTATGACTTCTGAGGCTATAAAGGTGGTAGAGCTTCTGTCTGGTGCCTTTGGGACACTTGCTCAGAGAACTCTCCCACCATGCCATGAAGGAGGCCAAGCAGCCCACAGAGAGATCCACATGGATAGAAACCAGGCTTTCAACCCAGCTGAAAGCCAGCACCAACTTGCTAGCCATCTAAGAGAATAATCTTAGAAATGAATGCTCTAGTCCCTAGTTGACCCTGCCTTGGTGATGTCACATACAACACAAAGAAGTCTTCCCCAACAAGTTCTGCTCAAATTACAGAATCTTAAGTTAAATAAATTATTGTTGCTTTAAGAAGTTTGGAGTGCTTTCTTACACAGCAACAGATAATCAAATATTTGACCTTGTATCGTATTTGTATTAATATAAACATTAGTTTATATCAGTTTAAACTATATTATATTCTGATGAAAGAATATACTATAATTTAATTAGACATTCTCTGGAAATGGATATTCTTAGAGTTGTTTCCTTATGCTTTACAGAAGTAAGATAAATGTCTGAAGATTTAGGACATAGAAAATATCTAATGCTGAAAAAGATCTCAAGAAAAGAGAGGCTTTAATATCTCCCCAATTGCCTAAAATAAAATACCTGAAGTATCCGTTAAACTCTAATAAAAATGATTTAAGAGAAAAATATTAGCTTTCATCATTTAAAACTTTAAATAAATGATATTTCAATTTTGTAAAATAATTATATTTTACTATATTCTCCTGTTACAAAAAGACTAACTGCTGGAAAAAATACAGTAACTATTTCTCAAAAACTATTTTGTCTTAATTTATAGCCTTAATATTTCTAAATAAAATTCATTTGAAACACAAATAAAATTTTAACTGGCAGAATTTAAAAGAGAGTGTTCCAAATGTCATTTCATGATCTAGTGCCAGAATGACATCTTAAGACTCTAGAGAGTTGTTTAATAATACAAATTCTTCTGGGGCACCTGGGTGGCTCAGGTGGTTAAGTGCCCAACTCTTGATTTCAGCTCAGGTTATGATCTCATAGTTCGTGAGTTCAAGCCCCACATCAGGCTCTGCGCTGACAGAGTGGAGTCTGCTTGGGATTCTCTCTTTCCTCTCTCTCTTGTTCTTTCTCTCTCTCTCCCCAAAATAAATAAATATACTTAAAAAGTAATAATAATACAAATTCTTGCTTCCTTTCCAATATCCACCCAAAGAAATTCTTATTTACTAGCTCTGAAAGATGTGGGTATTTCATTGTGATATCTTGTCATATACACTCCCTTCTAAGTCCCCATTCCCAAAAAGGTGGTTCACTTCCTTTCTAAATTGGGTTTCTTCAACTGAGCTCTAAATCCTGTGTTCTTGCTCCAGCCACTCTTTCTTCCCCACTTTTATCTCTTCCCTCTCAATAGATATATGCTTTAATTTTATTTTTACATTAATTCTCACATGCCACTAACTCTTTCAAATGTTCACAAGTCTTTGATTTTAAAAACATACTTCTTTCACCTACATTCCTCTTTGGGCTATTATTTTATTTCTTATATTCCTTGTCTTGCTTATTTTTTTGTTTTCAAACAAATACCCAAAACATCCTGCTTCCATTTCCTTCATGCCTGCACCTGGCTTTTTTCCTACCTCCTGTGTTGCCAACTCTAAAGATTATTTTTCATTCTCTTTCACTCTTTTCCTGAAGTTTCTCCTTTCTTCTTCAAAGTCTTTGTTTGCTTTGCTTCCATGGCATTCTTACATCTTGGCTTTTTTCTTACCCTTCTGGATCTCTTTTCCTCCCTTAGTCTCCTAATGATGCTTCCTCCACAGTAAAGCTAACTTCCACTATACCAACTCAAAGAGGGCTTCTCCTCCACAGACCATTTTATGAGGACATCCATCCTCCTACTAACTTTCACGGATACAACTCCAAAGTTTTCATCTCTGATCCTAACTTATTCCTGATATTCTGTTCATGTCATTAACTATTAACTAGATATTCACTCTCCAATTCTCTAACATCAGAATCAAAGTACTGAGAAGTAACTGTTATCTTCCTGGCCACCTACATGTTCCTCCAGAAACAATGAAAACCACTGAGTTATTCTATTATTATCCATAACCTATTTACTAAGATAAACTTAAGGTATTTTTAAAATTAAAAAATATAAAGTCTAAAAAGCACAAACAATAAAATTAGTTTCTGTCATGATGGATAGGTAAGTATACTAGAAATTAACTTTTGATTAACCAGTCTTTGAAAAGGCCCTTAAAAAAAACCATCAGCAATAATATATATATAATATATAATATATAATATATAATATATAATATATAATATAATATATATATTATGCAGATACATTATAAATATTGGAACTATTAGTTCTTTTCTAAGTTTTTTCAATAAACTTGAATCTCCAAATTATAGTTTCCTGTATTACATAGTCTTCATGTATTCTGAGTATTAAAATATGCAAAATTATGTAAAATTGAAACCATGACATTTTTAATGGAAAAAAATCAAATTCACCTAAGCTACACTCTCATTTTATACACTTTAATAATATGTTAAAATGTAACTTTGACTGAGGTACAAAATATACAAAGCTGGCTGTCAGAGGAAGATTGCAATTTTCAAAGGAAGTACCTGAAAACTCTATGACTCTTAAACCTTTCATCTACATTAGTAGAAGTGTCAGTATTTAGAGATTAACATAATAAAGACTGAGAGAAGATTTTGGAGAGATCTTCTTTGTATACCGAAGACCCAACCTCTAATAACAGGGAAGAAAGCAGGGGTGTCTGCTCCTTTACTCTCAGTTTCATATATGGCCCTCAAAGTTTCAGAGTGATATGGTACAGTGGTATCTGACTTTTGGCTAAAATATCTAAAAAGTCAGAGAGGAGTTATTCACTTGCTCTGAAGGCAAAAGAAGTGTGATAGAATCAGCCTACATTCCCAGAGATTTTCTGGTCAACGAAGGTGTTTCCCATGGGCCACATGTAGACCATATTTGAAAAAATGCTGGTGGGGTCAGCTGGTCTAAGTATGATCTAAGAGAGCCACCTAGAGAGGATCTGAGACCTCATAAGAAACTGCAGGTGTCAACACCAGATGCCTAAGGACTTAAGAAGCAGTAAGTTTACAGTAATCAAGACACTTTCATTCAGGTAGGGAACAGAAGGTGAGCCTACAAGATACTCTTTTTAGACCTAAAGACACCTCCAGATAGAAAGTGAGGGGATGGATAACAATCTTTCATGCTACTGGATGTCAAAAGAAAGCCAGGGTAGCCATACTTTTATCAAAGAAACTAGATTTTAAATCCAAGACTGTAACAAGAGATGAAGAAGACACGCTAGCATAATAAAGGGGTCTGTCCAACAATTGTAAATATTGAGACCTCTAACTTTGGAGCACCCAAAATATAAGTCAATTAATAACAAACATAAAGAAACTCATTGATAATAATAAAATAACAGTAGGGGACCTTATCACCCAACTTACAGCAATAGACAGATCATCTAAGCATAAAATCAAAAAGGAGGGGCGCCTAGGTGGCTCAGTCAGTTGAGTGTCTGACTTTTGATTTGGGCTCAGGTCATGATCCCAGGGTTGTAGCATCAAGCCCTGCATCAGACTCCACACTGAGTGTGGAGACCACTTAAGACTCTTTCTCTCCCTCCCTCTGCCCCTCTCCCCCAATCACACTGTCTCTCTCAAAAATAAAAATAAAAATATTTTTTAAAAAAAGAAAATCAACAAGGAAACTACAGCTTTGAATGACACACTGGACTAGACTGACTTAACAGATATATTCAGAACATTTCATCCTAAAGCAGCAGAATACACATTATTTTCATGTGCACACCGAACATTCTCCAGAATAGATCACATACTGGGTCACAAATCAGGTCTCAACAAGTACAAGAAGATCTAAATCCTACCATACATATTTTTTGACCAAAATGCCATGAAACTGGAAGTCAACCACAAGAAAAAATGTGGAAAGACCACAAAAACATGGAGGGTAAAATACATCCTACTAAGAATAAATGGGTTGCTCATGGATAAGAAGAACAAAATTGTTAAAATGTCAATAGACCCACAGCAATCTACACATTCAATGCAATCCCTATCAAAACACAACAGCATTTTTCACAGAACAAAAGCAAACAATTCTAAAATTTATATGGAATCAGAAAAAACCCCAAATAGCCAAAGTAATGTTGAAAAAGAAAACCAAAGCTAAAGGCCTCTCAATTCCAAACTGCAAGCTGTATTACAAAACTATAATTATCAAGACAGTATGGTATTGGCACAAAAACAGACACATCAATCAATTGAATAGAATAGATAACCCAGAAATGGACCCACAACTAAATGGCCAAATAATCTTCAATGAAGCAGGAAAGAATATCCGATGGAAAAAAGTCTCTCCAGCAAATGGTGTTGGGAAAACTGGACAGTGACATGCAGAAAATGAAACTGGAAACTTTCTTAGACCATACACAAAAATTCAAAATGGATGAAAGACCTAAATGTAAGAGAGGAAACCCTCAAAATCCTACAGAATAAAACAGGCAGCAACCTCTTTGAACTAGGTCGCAGTTACTTCTTAGTAGACAGGTTTCTTGAGATAAGGGAAACAAAAGCAAAAACGAACTATTGGGACCTCATCAAGATAAAAAGCTTCTCTACAGCGAAGGAAACAATAAAACCTAAAAGGTAACCAACAGAATGGGAAAATATATTTGCAAATGACATATCAGATAAGGGGTGAGTATACAAATCTGAAAATAACTTACAAACTTAAAACCCAAAAAACAAATAATCCAATGAAGAAATGGGCAAAAGATATGAATAGACACTTTTCCAAAGAAGACATCCAGATGGCTAACAGGCACATGAAAAGATGCTCAATATCACTCATTGTCAGGGAAATACAAATCAAAACCACACTGAGATACCAACTCACACTTTTCAGAATGGCTAAAATTAACAACCAAGAAACTATAGATGTTAGCAAGAATGCAGAGAAAGGAGAACCCTTTTTCACTATTTGTGTGAATGCAAACTGGTGCAGTCATTCTGGGAAACAATATGGAGGTTCCTCAAAAAATTAAAAATAGAACCACCCTATGACCCAGCAATTAAACTGCTAGGTATTTATCCAAAGGATACAAAAATGCTGATCAAAGGGGCACATGCACCCAAATGTTTATAGCAGTGCTATCAACAATAGGCACATTATGGAAAGAGCCCAAATGTCCATTGACTAATGAATGGATAAAGAAGATGTGGTATATATATATATACAATGGCATACTACTCAGCACTGGAAAAGAATGAAACTTTACCATTTGCAACAGCATAGATGGAACTAGAGGACATTATGCTAAGTGAAGTAAGTCAGTCAGAGAAAGGTATCACAGGACTACACTCACACTTGGGAATTTGAGAAACACAACAGATGAACACAGGAGAAGGGAAGGAAAAATAATATAAAACAGAGGGAGGCAAACCATACAAGACTCTTAAATACAAAAATCAAACAAGGTTGCTTTAGGAGAGGTGGGGGAAGAGAATGGGTTAAATGGGTGATGGGCATTAAGGTGGGTACTTGTTGGGATGAGCACTGAGGGTTATAGTTAAGTGATAAATCACTGGGTTCTACTCCTAAAGCCATGACTACACTGTATGTTAACTAAATTGAATTTACATATAAACAAATAAATACTCTATAGTTTAAAAAAGAAAAAGTGGGTTAACCAGGAAATTAAAGAAGAAATTTTTAAAAAATACATGGAAGCAAATGAAAATGAAAACACAACAGTCCAGAACCTTTGGGATGCAGCAAAGACAGACCTAAGAGGAAAGTACATTGCAATCAGGCCTAACTCAAGAAGCAAGTCTCAAATACCCAACATAACTTTACACCTAAAGGATCTAGAAAAGGAACACTAAAAAAAGTGTAAAGTCAGCAGAAGAGGGTAAATAATAAAGATTAGAGCAGTAATAAATAATACAGAAACAAACAAAAAAGCCAGCTCAATGAAAGTAAGAGCCGGTTTCTTTGAAAGGATTAATAAAATTGATAAACCACTAGCCAGACTTACTGAAAAGAGAAAGGACCCAAACAGATAAAATCATGAATGAAGGAGAAGAAATCACAACCAATTATATGCGAATTTATGAAAAATTATATGCCAACAAATTGGCAATCTGGAAGTAATGAATAAATTCCAAGAAACATAAAAATGGCAGGAAAAGAAAATTTGAACAGGCCGATAACAAGCAAAGAAATTGAATGGGTAATCAAAAATTTCCCACAAAAGTCCAGGGCCTGATAGCTTCCCAGAGGAATTTTACCAGACATTTATAGAATAGTTAATATCTATTCTTCTCAAATGTTCCAAAAAAGGAAATGGAAGGAAAACTTCCATTTGGAAAACTTCCAAATTTATTACCTTGGTTGCAAAACCAGACAAAGACCCCACTAAAAAAGAGAATTACAGGCCATAATCCCTAATGAACTGAATGCAAAAATTCTCAACAAGATACTAGCAAATTGAATCCAATGGTACATTAAAAGAATTATTTACCACGATCAAGTGGGATTTATTCCAGGGCTGCAGGGCTGGTTCAATATTTGCAAATCAATCAACGTAATATACCACATTAATAAAAGAAAAGATAAGAACCATACAATCCTCTGAATAGACTCAGAAAAAACATTTGACAAAATACAGCATCCATTCTTGACAAAAACCTTCAACAAAGTAGGGATAAATGGAACATACCTCAACACATAAAGGCCATATACAAAAGACTCACAGTTACCATCATTCTCAAAGGGGAAAAACTGAGAGCTTTTCTTCTATTGTCAGAAGAAGACAGGGATGTCCACACTCACCATTGTTACTTAACATATTATTGGAAGTCCTAGCCTCAGCAATCAGACAACAAAAAGAAATAAAAGGCATCCAAATTGGCAAGGAAGAAGTCAAACTTTCACTATTCGTGGACAACATAATACTCTATGTAGAAAACCCCAAAGAATCCATCAAAAACTAATACATGAATTCAGAAAAGTTGTAGATATAAAATCAATGTACAGATCTGTTGAAATTGGATACACCAATGATGAAGCAGCAGAAAGAGAAATCAAGGGTTGATCCCACTTACAATTGCACCAAAAACCATAACATACATGGGAATAAACCTAACCAAAGAGATAAAAGATCTGTACTCTGAAAACTACTGAACATTTGTGAAAGACATTGAAGGTGATACAAAGAAATAAAAAAAGTCCATACTCATGGATTGGAAGAAGAATTATTAAAATGTCAACACTACCCAAAGCAATCTACACATTTAATGCAATCCCTATCAAAATAACACCAGCATTTTTCACAGAACTAGAACAAACAATTCTAAAATTTGTATGGAATCAGGAAAGACCCCAAATAGCCAAAGTAAGATTAAAAGAAAACCAGAGCTAGAGGCATCACAATTCCGGACTACAGTCTGTATTACAAATCCATAATTATCAAGAGAGTATGGTATTGGCACAAAAATAGATCAGTGGAATAGAGAACTCAGAAATGGACCCACAACCATATGGCCAACTAATATCCACAAAACAGTAAAGTATATCGAAGGAAACAAATGGTGTTGGGAAAACTGGACAGCAACATGGAAAAGATAAAATTGGACTTTCGTGTATCATACACAAAAGTAAATTCAAAATTGGTGAAAGACCCAAATGTGAGAAAGAAAACCCTCAAAATCCTAGAGGAGAACACAGGTAGCAACCTCTTTTAGCTCGGCCATAGCAACTTCTTAGACATTTCTCCAGAGGCAAGAGAAACAAAAGCAAAAATAAACTACTGAGACTTCATCAAGATAAAAAGCATCTGCACAGTAAAGGAAACAGTCGACAAAACTAAAAGGCAGCTTACAGAATGTGAGAAGATATTTGCAAATGACAAATCAAATAAAGAGTTAGAGGGAGCCTGGGTGGCTCAGTCAGTTAAGCATCCAACTTTGGCTCAAGTCATAATCTTGTAGTTAATGAGTTCAAGCCACGCATCAGGCTCTCTGCTGAAAGCTCAGAGCCTGGAGCCTGCTTCAGATTCTGTGTCTCCCTCTCTCTCTGCCCCTCCCACTCTCATACTCTGTCTCTCAAAAACAAACAAACATTAAAATTTTTTAAAATTAAAAACATATTGGGGTGACTGGGTGGCTCAGTTGATTAAGCGTCTGACTTCAGCTCAGGTCATCATTTCACAGTTCGTGCGTCTGAGCCCTGCATCAGACTCTGTGCTGACAGCTCAGAGCCTGGAGCCTGCTTTGGATTCTGTGTCTCCCTCTCTCTCTGTTCCTCCCCTGCTCTCACTCTGTCTCTCTCTCTCTCAAAAATAAAGATTAAAAAAATTTTTAATAAAAAAATAAAATTAAAAACATATTAAAGAATAAGAGTCAGCAACCAAAATCTATAAAGAATCTATCAAACTCAACACCCCCCAAAAACAACAAATGATTCAGTTAAGAAGTGGGCAGAAGACATGAATAGACATTTTTCCAAAGATGACATCCAGAGTGCACATGAAAAGAAGCTCAACATCACTGATCATCAAGGGAAGACAATCAAAACCACCATGAGGTATCACCTCACACCTGTAAGAAGGCTAAAATGAACAACACAGGAAACAACAGATGTTGTTGAGGATGTGGAAAATGGGGAAATCCCCTACACTGTCGTTAAGAATGCAAACTGGAATGCAATCTGGAAAACAGTATGGAGGCTCGTCAAAAAGTTAAAAATAGAATCCCATGATCCAGCAACTACACTACTAGGTATTTACCCAAAGGACACAAAAATAGTTATTCAAAGGGGCACATGCACCCCAATGTTTATAGTGGCATTAACAATGGCCAAACTATGGAGAGAGCACAAATGCCCATCAACTAATAAATGGATACAGAAGATGTGGTATATATACACAATGGAATGTTACTCAGCGATCAAAAAGAATGAAATCTTGCCATTTGCAATGACATGAACGGAGCTAGAGTATATTTTGCTAAGCAAAATAAGTTAGTCAGAGAAAGACAAATACCATATGGTTTGGCTCATATGTGGAATTTAAGAAACAAAACAGATTAACACAGGGGAAGGGGAAAAAAGAGAGGGAAGCAAACCATAAAAGACTCAAAGATAGAGAAAAAACTGAGGATAGATGGAGGGAGGTACAAGAGGGGATCAGCTAAATGGGTGATGGGCATTAATGAGGGCACTTACTGTGATGAGCACTGGGTGTTGTATGTAAGTCATGAATCACTGAATTCTATTCGTGAAACCAATACTATACGTTAGCTAACTACAATGTAAATACAAAATTGAAAAAATAAAAAATAAAAATCACTTAGAAAATAAACAAACAAACAAAAAGGAACAGAAGGTGAGTGAGATCGTAGAAAGAAAATTCCCCCAACAAAGAATCAGATTTAAACATGAATCCAATTTATAACAGTATTAGGTAAAATCTTGCTTGCTCTTTTATCTCTTCACCACTCTAACCCTGGAGCAGTCAGATGCTGCAGCTAGAACACTGAGGAGGAAGAATAGGAGAATCAGGGGAAGAGGGAAATAGCTGGCTCTGACCTTCTCGCCTCCATGCAGGCAACTGGCCTGCAGTAAATCCAAGCTGGGAGAGAAGAAGAGCCTAGAGTTTAAATCAAGTTTGCAGTTGTTAACTATTACATTGAACTGCTAGACCTATTATGTACTAAGACTATTTGTCATTTAAAAGCTTGGGTTTTCTACAACTTAAAAGTGATATGAAGAGTCATGACACAGACATGAGCTATCTCCAGGGACAAGGGGAAAATGGACTCACTAAAGAGAGAGAACTTCGTGAGTGCACACCAAAAATTTTCTTTGTCATCAAAGAAAAGCTATATACTCATACATGCATGCACACATATACCCATACATAATGTAAAACTATACTGTACTGTTAATTCTTCAAATTTCACTTAATTTTGTATTTCAAATTTTGGTTAAGATACATCATGAAAATGTAATGCATTTTAAATGCTTTTTTTTTTTAATTTTTTGAGAGAGACAGAGCACAAGTAAGGGGTAGGGGCAGAGAGAAAGAGGGAGACCACAGAATCGGAAGCAAGCTCTAGGCTCTGAGCTGTCAGCACAGAGCCTAATGTGGGACTCAAACTTACAAGCCATAAGATCATGACCTGAGCTGAAGTCAGATGCTTAACCGACTGAGCCACCCAGGAGCTCCAAAAAATCAAAGAAGTTCTATAGCTCAAAAATTATTTTTAAAATTTTATAATTTGTAAAAGGATTCACTATCAAATATTAACTGCCCTGACTCTTCATTAGAAATGAAAGGAAATTAAATTTGGGATTCAATGGATAGGTCATATTGAGTGTTGAAATGAGTACATTCAAAATATATTTAAAATAGTGTTTGTGACATCCCCAAAGGCAAGGGAATTAAAAGCAAAAATGAATTACTGGGACCTTGTGAAGATAAAAAGTCTTCTGCACAGCAAATGAAACAATCAACAAAACTAAAAGGCAACCAACGGAATGAGAAAAGATATTTGCAAATGACATACCGGACAGAGGGTTAGTATCCAAAATCTATAAAGAGCTCACCAAACTCCACACCCAAAAAACAAAAAAAACAGTGAAGAAATGGGCAGAAAACATGAATAGACACTTCTCTAAAGAAGACATCTGGATGGCCAACAGGCACATGAAAAGATGCTCAACGTCGCTCCTCATCAGGGAAATACAAACCAAAGCCACACTCAGATATCACCTCACGCCAGTCAGAGTGGCCAAAATGAACAAATCAGGAGACTATAGATGCTGGAGAGGATGTGGAGAAACTGGAACCCTCTTGCACTGTTGCTGGGAATGCAAATTGGTGCAGCCACTCTGGAAAACAGTGTGGAGGTTCCTCAGAAAATTAAAAATAGACCTACCCTATGACCCAGCAATAGCACTGCTAGGAATTTACCCAAGGGATACAGGAGTACTGATGCATAGGGGCACTTTTACCCCAATATTTATAGCAGCGCTCGCAACAATAGCCAAATTATGGAAAGAGCCTAAATGTCCATCAATTGATGAATGGATAAAGAAATTGTGGTTTATATACACAATGGAGTACTAGGTGGCAATGAGAAAGAATGAAATATGGCCCTTTGTAGCAACGTGGATGGAACTGGAGAGTGTGATGCTAAGTGAAATAAGCCATACAGAGAAAGACAGATACCCTATGTTTTCACTCTTATGTGGATCCTGAGAAACTTAACAGAAACCCATGGGGGAGGGGAAGGAAAAAAAAAAAAAAAAGAGGTTAAAGTGGAAAGAGCCAAAGCATAAGAGACTGTTAAAAGCTGAGAACAAACTGAGGGTTGATGGGGGGTGGGAGGGAGGGGAGGGTGGGTGAAGGGTATTGAGGAGGGCACCTTTTGGGATGAGCACTGGGTGTTATATGGAAACCAATTTGACAATAAATTTCATATACTGAAAAAAAATTAAAATAAAATAAAATAAAGTTCATGTAAGAAAAAAAAAATAAAATAGTGTTTGTGAAATAAAGCCATGAAAAAAGGTAAGCAAAACTAAGGAGTCCTTTTTTAAAAAGATTTTAAATAATTTATACAAGCACTGCAACAAAGGTATTCATGTGAGAGACATTATTAGAAAATCAGGTTTATTACTGTTTTTAAGAATCCCAGGTGTCCCATCCATTCAAATATATCTGCTTTCTTATCCATCTCAGCAAAATGATTTATAATACCATAACTGGGCTTAAATTCCTTTCATGGAATCTGCGGTATGCACAGCGATAGACTATGGAAGCAATTCATTAGACAGGCTTACCATGGGGCTTATTTGTATTATCAATACTTTACAGAAATGAATTTAGATGAGATGCAAAATAAAAAGACAAATCAAAGTATGGAAAGAGCCCAAATGTCCATTGATGGATGAATGGATAAAGAAGATGTGGTATATGTATACAATGGAGTATTACTCAGCAATCAAAAAGAATGAAATCTTGCCATTTGCTACTACGTGGATGGAACTAGATGGTATTAGGCTAACTGAAATTAGAGAAAGACAAATATCATATGACTTCACTCTATGAGGCCTTTAAGAGACAAAACATGGGCTCCTGGGTGGCTCAGTCAGTTGAGCGTCCAACTTTGGCTTGGGTCATGATCTCACAGTTCGTGGGTTCGAGCCCCACATGGGACTCTGTGCTGGCAGCTCAGAGTCTGGAGCCTGCTTCAGATTCTGTCTCTCCCTCTCTCTCTTTCCCTCCCCTTCTCATGCTCTCTCTCTCAAAAATAAATAAACATTTTTAAAAAAATTTTTAAAGACAAAATAGATGAACATAAGGGAAGGGAAACAAAAATAATATAAAAACAGGGAGGGGGACAAAATAGAAGAGACTCATAAATATGGAGAACTGAGGGTTACGGAGGGATTGTGGGTGGGGGGGATGGGCTAAATGGGTAAGGGACACTAAAGGAATCTACTCCTGAAATCATTGTTGCACTGTATGCTAATTTGGATATAAATTAAAAAAAAAAAATAAAAAAGAAAACAAGTTAAAAAAAAAGAAAAAAGAAAAATAAATAAAAAGGGAAATTGTGGACAAACTGAAAGTTAATCATTCAAAACATTGAGAGCTGTGTACTTTGCAATACACAGAAGATAGAAGCCTGTAACAGTTACTGAAGAAAAATATTTAATACTTGCATTTTTATCAATGGTTATATTGTATTAGATAAAAGGTAACTTTCAATATCACAATTTACACACCAAGTAATCTTACTTTACTGATTTTTTGCAAAAATCCCTGAGACGGTTTTCCTGCCCAATTATAACTTTTACAGATATAATTACTTTTTGACAACTATTCTTTTCCTCTTTTTTGAACAAGTTTGTAATATCTTTTGACTTTTCTCCTGTATCAAATGTGAAAAAAACAATTTTCAGTGTTTCTTCCTTCTCTTTTAACAACTAATTATAAACTAGGGTGGTTGTCCTTAACCTTCCTTCGCTTGCCTATTCACCTCTGCACTTTCCATCAGCATTTGCAACAGAGGACAAAAACATCTGTGTATATGATTTCACACCCCATGGAAATTCTCAGTGAGCAGGAACAATATCATATCCATATTTATAACCCTTATCACTCTTAGCTCAATGCTGTGTGCATACTACATTCCAAATGCATATTTGCTAACTTACTCTAAGATAAGATATCCTTTCTTGACCTGAATCATAGTCTTCAAAGCTGGATCTGCTGTTGGAGTCAGATTTCCCATTTCTCTCTGCCTACCTGGATTTCTGACCATTGCCAGCAGTCAGAGCCTGATGGTGCCACCTTCTCTATCCTTTCCAAGGACTGTATCATAATAGTAGGCTCCCTTACTAACAATGGCCACTTACCTAAACTTTCAACACACTCCCTGAAGACCAGTGCCCCTACCAATTGCCTAGTTTGGAACTTCCTATAAGTCCTTGCCACAGCCCAAAAGACTGTTCACTAAATTCCTGGTCTGGTACATCCAATCCCAAACCCAAGCATGCCCATCAGAAGGCATTCTGCATTATGCAACAAAGTAAGGCTCTTAACTAGCCTAATATCCCAAAATTATTTTTTTTATGATCCAGACAAATGCATTCAACATTACATTAATACATTTAAATCTTAACTACAGGGGATTTACAGCCTCAAATTTAAAGAGAAAGCTGAACTCTTCTTATTTCTCAATTATATTGTATGACAGTTTGTTGTTGTTGTTGTTTGTTGTTTTTGTTGTTGTTGTTGTTTGTCCAGGTCAGAAAAAAGGAATGTTTTTAGAGTCTCTGAAAAAATGGACTTATCTGGACCATGTGGGCAGTATAGTTAGAGGGAAAAACCCTGTATTTTAAAACAGATGTTATTTTTTTGTAATGTTGCTCTGAATTGGCGTTAGACAGCAGTTGTAGCCCATAGCCCCTAAAAGCTTGTATACAAATAAACATTTTTATTTATTGTACTTATTATAAACATTTTTACTCTTAAAAATTATAACTTCCAATCTAAAATCTAAAGGATTTTTTTAAGGACTTATTTCCTTTAAAAAATTTCCAAGTGTTTCTCATATTTTCATGTGTCTATTCACACCAAATTCCAATTCAAAAAACTAAAAATCCAACACCAAATGGCTCATTTGTTAACAACCTTAACACTGTGAGATGACTATCCTCTCTATACACATTGCCTGATCTCTACACATAACAAGAACACTACTATAAAAGTGCACAAAGATGACTTTTAAAGTACAAATTTCCTCAAGGAAATTTTCCCATCTTATTTCTTCTGGCCATTTCATTTCAAGGTAACTTTTCCATTTCAAAGTTTAATTATGCTGCCAACATGTTTATAATTTCAGAATTGCCAATCTATGTTCCTAAACCCACTCCTACATGTTTTTCAATTAGAGTCCACTCTTCTGTGGGAAGCACTTCAAAATGAAAAATACTCATCAGAACAAAAAATGTGCTAGAAGATTGACTACTGGAGTTTCTAGAGCTACATATAATCCAAAATATTTCTTACATACTTGGTTATAAGCTTAAATCACTGCATTTCTATGTGGACTTGAACTATTTCATTGACATCACTGTGGTAAATTTTCTGATGGAAACTATATGAGTGATAACTTTTTACAGAAAGCTAAACAGAACCCATACTACAGAAAGTAGAAAATATATTTGAATAACCTAATAGTATTGGTCTTAACGACCATGTATTTAGGATTTACAATGTGCCAGGTATTATGTCAAGCACTTTCTAGGTTTATATTCATGTGAATCTCATAGAAACTCAATGGTGTAACTTATTAATTCCATTATACAGATCAAGGTGCTGAAGCTTAGACAAGTAAAAAGGGGCAACATCACACAGCCAAATAAATGATAAAAGGTGTGGATTCAAACCTATGCCAGTCTGATGCCCAAGTTGACTGTCTTAATTCCTAAAACACAGTGCTTTCCTAAATCTATCTTACTCCACAGGTATTGTTTTAAAAGAAGCCACTGTGGAAATTAAAAATATTTGAACTTTATATTATTGAACTACTTTAATGTTGTTCTATAGCAATAACTATTCTCTTGGTGCCATTTTCAGTGTAGCATCTTAAGACTGGACTAAGATGACCACATGTTCACTGTACAAGAAGTAGAGCATATTAATTGTCACCATCACAATGGGACACAGAATTACAGAAAGAAAGACTTTTCAGAGAACAGGGCTTAGCTTTGCTAGGCAACTGGAATACATGTTTACTCATTTTAAGAAAGATAAAAGGTATAGCAGGAAACTAGATGGCAAGGATCAGGGTTTACAAAGAGACCAGTGGCATTAAGCAATTTGATTCTTCTGTAGTAGTTATCCATTATGTCCAATAATACATGGCTATGTATAATAGAATCAAAATAGGGAAAACATGGTAATTCTAGATGTCTAAATGCCCCAGATAATATGTTTGTGATTAGATACACTGTATTGCATATTATAAAGTAGTATATTCTCTATTAAAGGAATTTCCAAAGTCTACATATAAAACAGAAATTATGAACTGTCCATTCTAGGAACTCCTGATCCTGATTGTAAAGGAAGTTGTTTCTGGCAGAACACAGACACCATAAGGTGCTAACCAATGTTTTGTATTTTGGTCCTACGTGAACCAATTTTAGCTCCCTGCTGAACTACCTCCCTACATAATTTAACTTCTCTTACACCTACCTTCTTCACGCTTTAGTGTACAGGCAGTGACACGGACGGTGCTGCCCTCACCTGTCAGGGGAGGAGGGCCTTTCATATTTTCTTTAAATAACTAACTCCAAAACACACCAACAAGCCCACCAGGAATGTAGAGACTGGTAATGTCAGTCCATCCAAGTATCTTAAAAATGTTGATATTTAAAATAGGTGAAGTAGGCTTGTTTATAAATAATACAAGCAGGAGGTAGGGGAAGATGGCGGTGTAGGAGGACGCTGGGCTCACCGCGCGTCCTGCTGATCACTTAGATTCCACCTACACCTGCCTAAAGAACCCAGAAAACCACCAGAGGATTAGCAGAACGGAGTCTCCGGAGCCAAGCGCAGATGAGAGGCCCACGAAAGAGGGTAGGAAGGGCAGCGAGGCGGTGCGCGCTCCACGGACTGGTGGGAGGGAGCCAGGGCGGAGGGGCGGCTCACTGGCCAAGCAGAGCCCCCAAGTCTGGCTGGCAAAAGCGGAGGGGCCTGACGGACTGTGTTCCCACAGCAAGCGTGACTTAGCGACTGGGAGGTCATAAGTTAACAGCTCTGCTCAGAAAGCGGGAAGGCTGGAGGACAAAGGGAGGGAGAGCTGCTGAGCCCCCGGACGGCAGAGCTCAGCTTGGTGGGGAACAAAGGTGCTCACCAGCGCCATCTCCCTCACCCATCCCCCAGCCAAAATCCCAAAGAGAACCAGTTCCCAGTTCCTGCCAGGGAACTTGCTCGCTCCGCGCAAACACCCAATTCTGTGCTTCTGCGGAGCCAAACCTCCGGCAGCGGATCTGACTCCCTCCCGCTGCAACAGGGCCCCTCCTGAAGTGGATCACCTAAGGAGAAGCAAGCTAAGCCTGCCCCTCCTGCCCCTGTGCACCTTGCCTACCCACCACAGCTAATACGCCAGATCCCCAGCACCACAAGCCTGGCAGTGTGCAAGTAGCCCAGACGGGCCACGCCACCCCACAGTGAATCCCGCCCCTAGGAGAGGGGAAGAGAAGGCACACACCAGTCTGACTGTGGCCCCAGCGGTGGGCTGGGGGCAGACATCAGGTCGGACTGCAGCCCCGCCCACCAACTCCGGTTATACACCACAGCACAGGGGAAGTGCCCTGCAGGTCCTCACCACTCCAGGGACTATCCAAAATGACCAAACGGAAGAATTCCCCTCAGAAGAATCTCCAGGAAAGAACAACAGCTAATGAACTGATCAAAAAGGATTTAAATAATATAACAGAAAGTGAATTTAGAATAATAGTCATAAAATTAATCTCTGGGCTTGAAAACAGTATACAGGACAGCAGAGAATCTCTTGCCACAGAGATCAAGGGACTAAGGAACAGTCAGGAGGAGCTGAAAAGCGCTTTAAACGAAATGCAAAACAAAATGGAAACGACGACAGCTCGGCTTGAAGAGGCAGAGGAGAGGATAGGTGAACTAGAAGATAAAGTTATGGAAAAAGAGGAAGCTGAGAGAAAGAGAGATAAAAAAATCCAGGAGTATGAGGGGAAAATTAGAGAACTAAGTGATACACTAAAAAGAAATAATATACGCATAATTGGTATCCCAGAAGAGGAAGAGAGAGGGAAAGGTGCTGAAGGGGTACTTGAAGAAATTATAGCTGAGAACTTCCCTGAACTGAGGAAGGAAAAAGGCATTGAAATCCAAGAGGCACAGAGAACTCCCTTCAGACGTTAACTTGAATCGATCTTCTGCACGACATATCACAGTGAAACTGGCAAAATACAAGGATAAAGAGAAAATTCTGAAAGCAGCTAGGGATAAACGTGCCCTCAGATATAAAGGGAGACCTATAAGACTCGTGACTGATCTCTCCTTTGAAACTTGGCAGGCCAGAAAGGCTTGGCACGATATCTTCAGTGTGCTAAACAGAAAAAATATGCAGCCGAGAATCCTTTATCCAGCAAGTCTGTCATTTAGAATAGAAGGAGAGATAAAGGTCTTCCCAAACAAACAAAAACTGAAGGAATTTGTCACCACTAAACCAGCCCTACAAGAGATCCTAAGGAGGATCCTGTGAGACAAAGTACCAGAGACATCACTACAAGCTTAAAACATACAGACATCACAATGACTTTACCCATATCTTTCTATAATAACACTGAATGTAAATGGATTAAATGCGCCAACCAAAAGACATAGGGTATCAGAATGGATAAAAAAACAAGACCCATCTATAAATAATACAAGCAGGAAAGGTGAGACTATAATTTGCATAACAAGACAGAACTTCCAACATGTTTTACCACCAACCATCTTTCATTCAATCATTCAACTGGCAGAGCAGGGGAGAAAACAAATTCTTGCAAAGCCTTAGCTCTAGGATGCTATAGTGGAAAAAAAAAAACAAAAAGAAATATAAACTTAATCATCAGGGGTTTTTTTGCCTGATAGCATATATCAGAGCTCATTTGAGTAATCAAATCTTTGGGTTGGATTAAACTGCCTTTTCTTGGTCTGTTTTCCAATAAACTTTTATTCACAATAACAGGTAGTATCAAGCTGTTTTGAATGAGAGTTTAGGTTTCAGAGAGAATAGACTTACTTATCCAAAGGGCTAAAAAGTTATCAGCAAGATTAGAACTAGAAAGCCTCTTACAATCAATGAACCTAAAAGGCAACCTACTGAATGGGAGAAGATATTTGCAAATAACATATCCAATAAAGGGTTAGTATCCAAAATATATAAAGAACTGATAAAACTCAACACCCAAAAAACAAATAACCCAACTAAAAAATGGCAGAAGACATGAACAGATGTTTACCAAAGAAGACAGAGGACCAATGTTCAACATTTCTCATTATCATAGATATATAAATCAAAACTACAATGAGATATCACCTAACATGTGTCAGAATGGTTAAAATAAAAAACACAAGATACAAGTGTCAGTGAGAATGTGGAGAAAAAGGAACCCTTGGGCACTGTTGATGGGAATGCAAACTCATGCAACCATATGGAAGATAAAATAGAGGTTCGCCATAAAATTAAAAATAGAAAATTAAAAATAGAACTATCCTTTGATCCAGTTATCACACTGGGATTTACCCAAAAAATACAAAAAAAAACAAAAAACCACATTCATTCAAAGTGATACCTGAACCCCTGCACTCATAGCAGCATTCTACAACAGTCAAACTATGGAAGCAACCTCAGTGGTCATCAACATATGAATGTATGAAGAGGATGGGCTACACCAGCAAAGCAGAGCCCCCGAGTCTGGCTTACAAAAGCGGAGGGGCCGGACGGAGTGTGTTCTGACAGCAAGCGCGACTTAACATTGGAAGGTTATAAGCTTACAGCTCTGCTCGGAGAACAGGAGGGCTGGAGAACAATGGGAAGGAGAGTTGTTGAGCCCCGGACGACAGAGCGCAGCTTGGTGGGGAACAAAGGCACTCGTCAGCGCCATCTCCCTTGCCCATTCCACAGCCAAAATCCCAAAGGGAACCAGTTCCTGCAGGGAACTTGCTTGCACCGCGCAAACACCCAGCGCTGTGCTCCTGCAGATCCATCCCTCCAGCAGCGGGTCTAACTCCCTCCCGGTGTCACAGGGCCCCTCCTGAAGTGGATCACTGAAAGAAAAGCGAGCTGAGCCTGCCCCTCCCGCCCCTGTGCACCTTGCCGATCCACTCCAGCTAATATGCCAGATCCCCAGCACCACAAGCCTGGCAGTGTGCAAGCAGCCCAGATGGGCCACGCCACCCCACAGTGAATCCCACCCCTAGGAGAGGGAAAGAGAAGGCACACACCAGTCTGACTGTGGCCCCAGCGGTGGGCTGGGGGCAGACATCAGGTCTGACTGTGGCCCTGCCCACCAATGCAAGTTATTCAAGACAGCACAGGGGAAGTGCCCCGCAGTTCTGCACCACTCCAGGCACTATCCAAAATGATGAAACGGAAGAATTCCCCTCAAAAAAAGTCCAGGAAATAACGACAGCTAACGAACTGATCAAAAACGATTTAAACAATATAACAGAAAGTGAATTTAGAATAATAGTCATAAAAATAATCTCTGGGCTTGAAAACAGTATAAAGGACAGCAAAGAATCTATTGCTACAGAGATCAAGGGACTAAGGAACAGCCAGGAGGAGCTAAAAAATGCTATTAATGAGCTGCAAATTAAAATGGAGACAACCATGACTCAGACTGAAGAGGCAGAGGAGAGAACAGGTGAACTAGAAGATAAAATTATGGAAAAAGAAGAAGCTGACAAAAAGAGATAAAAAAATCAAGGAGTATGAGGGGAAAATTAGAGAACTAAGTGATGCACTAAAGACAAAGAATATATGCGTAATTGGTATTCCAGAGGAGGAAGACAGAGTGAAAGGTGTTGAAGGTGTACTTGAAGAAATCATAGCTGAGAACTTCCCTGATCTGGGGAAGGAAAAAGGCAAGAAACCCAAGAGGCACAGAGAACTCCCTTCAGAGGTAACTTGAATCGATCTTCTGCACAACATATCATAGTGAAACTGGCAAAATACAAGGATAAAGAGAAAATTCTGAAGGCAGCTAGAGATAAACGTGCTCTAACATATAAAGGGAGACCTATAAGACTCGTGACCGATCTCTCTACTGAAACTTGGCAGGCCAGAAATGAATGGCAGGAGATCCTCAATGTGATGAACAGAAAAAATATTCAGCCAAGAATTCTTTATCCATCAAGTCTGTCATTTACAAGAAAAGGAGAGATAAAGGTCTTCCCAAACAAACAAAAACTGAAGGAATTCGTCACCACTAAACCAGCCCTACAAGAGATCCTAAGGGGGATCCTGTGAGACAAAGTACCAGAGACATCGATCGCTACAAGCATGAAACCTACAGACATCACAATGATTCTAAACCCATATCTTTCTATAATAACACTGAATGTAAATGGACTAAATGTGCCAACCAAAAGACATAGGGTTATCAGAATGGATAAAAAAACAACACCCATCTATTTGCTGTCTACAAGAGACTCATTTTAGACCTGAGGACACCTTCAGATTGAGAGTGAGGGGATGAGAATTACTTATCATGCCACTGGAAGTCAAAAGAAAGCTGGAGTAGCCATACTTCTATCAGACAAACTAGACTTTAAATTAAAGGCTGTAACAAGAGATGAAGAAGGGCATTATATAATAATCACAGGGTCTATCCACCAGGAAGAGCTAACAATTATAAATGTCTATGTGCTGAATATAGGAGCCCCCAAATATATAAAACAATCACAAACATAAGCAACCTTATTGATAAGAATGTGGTAATTGCAGGGGACTTTAATACTCCACTTACAACAATGGATAGATCATCTAGACACACGGTCAATAAAGAAACAAGGGCCTGAATGATACATTGGATCAGATGGACTTGACAGATATATTTAGAACTCTGCATCCCAAAGCAACAGAATATACTTTCTTCTCGAGTGCACATGGAACTTTCTCCAAGATAGATCACATACTGGGTCACAAAACAGCCCTTCATAAGTATACAAGAATTGAAATCATACCATGCATACTTTCAGACCACAATGCTATGAAGCTTGAAACAAACCACAGGAAAAAGTCTGGAAAACCTCCAAAAGGATGGAGGTTAAAGAACACCCTACTAAAGAATGAATGGGTCTAATAGCCAATTAGAGAAGAAATTAAAAAATATATGGAAACAAACGAAAATGAAAATACAACAATCCAAACGCTTTGGGATGCAGTGAAGGCAGTCCTGAGAGGAAAATACATTGCAGTCCAGGCCTATCTCAAGAAACAAGAAAAATCCCAAATACAAAATCTAACAGCACATCTAAAGGAAATAGAAGCAGAACAGCAAAGGCACTCCAAACCCAGCAGAAGAAGAGAAATAATAAAGATCAGAGCAGAAATAAACAATATAGAATCCAAAAAACTGTAGAGTAGATCAATGAAACCAAGAGTTGGTTTTTTGAAAAAATAAACAAAAGGGTTGTTTTAGAGGTTGATAAACCTGTAGCCAGGCTTCTCAAAAAAGAAAAGGGAGATGACCCAAATAGATAAAATCATGAATGAAAATGGAATTATTACAACAAATCCCTCAGAAATACAAACAATTATCAGGGAATACTATGAAAAATTATATGCCAACAAACTGGAAAAACTGGAAGAAATGGACAAATTCCTAAACACCCACACTCTTCCAACACTCAATCAGGAAGAAATAGAAAGCTTGAACAGACCCATAACCAGCGAAGAAATTGAATCAGTCATCAAAAATCTCCCAACAAATAAGAGTCCAGGACCAGATGGCTTCCCTGGGGAGTTCTACCAGACGTTTAAAGCAGAGATAATACCTATCCTTCTCAAGCTATTCCAAGAAATAGAAAGGGAAGGAAAACTTCCAGACTCATTCTATGAGCCAGTATTACTTTGATTCCTAAACCAGACAAAGACCCAGCAAAAAAGAGAACTACAGGCCAATATCCCTGATGAATATGGATGCAAAAATTCTCAATAAGATACAAGCAAATCGAATTCTACAGCATACAAAAAGAATTATTCACCATGATCAAGTGGGATTCATTCTTGGGATGCAGGGCTGGTTCAACATTCGCAAATCAATCAACGTAATACATCACATTAATAAAAGAAAAGATAAGAACCATATGATCCTGTCAATCAATGCAGAAAAAGCATTTGACAAAAGTCAGCATCCTTTCTTAATAAAAACCCTCGAGAAAGTCGGGATTGAAGGAACATACTTAAAGATCATAAAAGCCGTTTATGAAAAGGCCACAGCTAACATCATCCTCAATGGGGAAAAACTGAGAGCTTTTTCCCTGAGATCAGGAACACGACAGGGATGTCCACTCTCACCGCTGTTGTTTAACATAGTGTTGGAAGTTCTAGCATCAGCAATCACACAACAAAAGGAAATCAAAGGCATCAAAATTGGCAAAGATGAAGTCAAGCTTTCGCTTTTTGCAGATGACATGATATTATACATGGAAAATCCAATAGACTCCACCAAAAATCTGCTAGAACTGATACATGAATTCAGCAAAGTTGCAGGATACAAAATCAATGTACAGAAATCAGTTGCATTCTTATATACTAATAATGAAGCAACAGAAAGACAAGTAAAGAAACTGATCCCATTCACAATTGCACCAAGAAGCATAAAATACCTAGGAATAAATCTAACCAAAGATGTAAAAGATCTGTATGCTGAAAACTATAGAAAGCTTATGAAGGAAATTGAAGAAGATATAAAGAAATGGAAAGACATTCCCTGCTCATGGATTGGAAGAATAAATATTGTCAAAATGTCAATACTACCCAAAGCTATCTATACATTCAATGCAATCCCAATCAAAACTGCACCAGCATTCTCCTTGAAACTACAACAAGCAATCCTAAAATTCATATGGAACCACAAAAGGCCCCAAATAGCCAAAGTAATTCTGAAGAAGACGACCAAAGCAGGAAGCATCACGTCCCAGACTTTAGCCTCTACTACAAAGCTGTAATCATCAAGACAGCATGGTATTGGCATAAAAACAGACACATGGATCAATGGAATAGAATAGAAACCCCAGAACTAGACCCACAAACGTATGGCCAACTCATCTTTGACAAAGCAGGAAAGAATATCCAATGGAAAAAAGACAGTCTCTTAACAAATGGTGCTGGGAGAACTGGACAGCAACATGCAGAAGATTTAAACTAGACCACTTGCTCACACCATTCACAAAAATAAACTCAAAATGGATAAAGGGCCTGAATGTGAGACAGGAAACCATCAAAACCCTAGAGGAGAAAGCAGGAAAAGACCTCTCTGACCTCAGCCATAGCAATTTCTTACTTGACACATCTCCAAAGGCAAGGGAATTAAAAGCAGAAATGAACTACTGGGATCTTATGAAGATAAAAAGCTTCTGCACAGCAAAGGGAACAACCAACAAAACTAAAAGGCAACCAACAGAATGGGAAAAGATATTTGCAAATGACATATCAGACAAAGGGCTAGTATCCAAAATCTATAAAGAGCTCACCAAGCTCCACACCCAAAAAACAAATAACCCAGTGAAGAAATGGGCAGAAAACATGAATAGACACTTCTCTAAAGAAGACATCTGGATGGCCAATAGGCACATGAAAAAATGCTCAATGTCACTCCTCATCAAGGAAATACAAATCAAACCACACTCAGATATCACCTCACACCAGTCAGAGTGGCCAAAATGAACAAATCAGGAGACTATAGATGCTGGAGAGGATGTGGAGAAACGGGAACCCTCTTGCACTGTTGCTGGGAATGCAAATTGGTACAGCCACTGTGGAAAACACTGGAGGTTCCTCAAAAAATTAAAAATAGACCTACCCTATGACCCAGCAATAGCACTGCTAGGAATTTACCCAAGGGATACAGGAGTACTGATGCATGGGGCACTTGTACACCAATGTTTATAGCAGCACTCTCAACAATAGCCAAATTATGGAAAGAGCCTAAATGTCCATCAACTGATGAATGGATAAAGAATCGTGGTTTATATACACAATGGAATATTACGTGACAATGAGAAAGAATGAAATATGGCCCTTTGTAGCAACATGAAATGAACTGGAGAGTGTGATGCTAAGTGAAATAAGCCATACAGAGAAAGACAGATACCCTATGGTTTCACTCTTATGTGGATCCTGAGAAGCTTAACAGAAACCCATGGGGGAGGGGAAGGAAGAAAAAAGAAAAAAAAGAGGTTAGAGTGGAAAGAGCCAAAGCATAAGAGACTCTTAAAAACTGAGAACTGAGGGTTGATGGGGGGTGGGAGGGAAGGGAGGGGTGGGTGATGGATATTGAGGAGGGCACCTATTGGGATGAGCACTGGGTGTTGTATGGAAACCAATTTGACAATAAATTTCATATACTGAAAAAAAAAGAAGATGGGCTATATGTATAATGGAATATTATTCAGCCATTAAAAGGAATGAAATCTTCCCATTTGCAACAACATGGATGAAGTTACAGAATATGATGGTAAGGGAACTATGTCAGATAAAGTTAAATACCATATAATTTCACAAAGAAACAAAGAACAAAGAGGGAAAAAAGACAAACCAAAGAAAGAAAAAAAAAACTCAACTATACAGAACAAACTGATGGTTACCATAGGGGAAGGGGGCATGAATGAAATGGGTGATGGGGATTAAGGAGTACACTTATCAGGATGAAAAAAATAAAATAATTTTACTGAAAAAAAAGAAAAACAAAAGTAGATTCTTGGTCATTTCACACTTACATACTTTGTCTTGACATATGACTAACAAATACTGGTAAGCAATCAAGAGTAAAAATGTAGTATTATTAGGTAGCAAGTATATGGAAGGTTCTTGAGTTTGAGAAAACTATTTCACAGAGACAAATCCAAACAGTGACAGGTTCTAAGAGGATCCAGTCAGTGTAGGTAGTCATGCTCCACTAATCTTTCCATGCATACCATGAACCCTAGTATTACCCCTTTCAGCTGTCAACCTATTTGCCTTTTTAAAAAGTTTCAGATTACTCTGGAAGCACATAAGATAAACCTATGATAAATATCTACCCATCTCAGAAAATTATTAAAATAAGTGTACATGTAAGATCAATTGTTTTCAATCCCTACAAATGCAAGAACAAAAAAATGTGTCTAGCGCATAAATACATTCAGGCAACTCGTGGGTCACTTGGTGGTTGATGATCCAACGTATTGAGTATATGTAGGGCTCCTTGCTTCTCTTTGTTTTCTCTCCAGATGCTCATTCTTTTTCTTATTTAGGTGTTATTAGTATCTCTATCACAGATGGAAGAGGAAAATTTCATGAAACTCAAATCAGTCAATTTTACATCCTTGAAGCTAGTACAAATAGTACAATTATAAACAAAAAGTATGTTGTTGTTTTCTTACTATTTGTAAGGTTATATTGGTGTTATGTACCTCAACCACTTCCCATTGACAATCGTCAACTAACTCTTGGCATTTTTTTGCCTATCTAATCAATTATATTTTTCAGCTGATCATTTTGAATCTGTCCTTACGATACACAAACACAATACTTCATAAGGCAAATATAATTAGGGCTTCACCATTTGATTTTTGATTTAACAAATACATCTGAAGAAAGGGCATACATGGTAGGAGAAAAACAATTTGATTACAAGTTAAATAAAAAGAAGGGCAAATGAAAAACTGGAGATGAAGAAAAAGAAAGCTGATACAGAAAACAAGGAACACTGAGATGAAGATGACATGCTGAAGAGCAGAATAAAAAATACAGCAGTTATAAAACAAAATACACATTCTTAGATATTAAGAAAAACTTTCAGTCATATTTGTAATGCAATGTTGACAACACTTTTCACAAGACAGAGAAAATGTCCACGTCACTGGGGAGCAGGACACTGATGCAATTTACATGGCTTAACTCCGAGAAGTCAATTGACAATGAGTGTTGAGTGTTTGACCCTGATATGACAGTTAGGGAATTAGGAACCACATTTAACTTATATCAAGCATCATATATGTTGTCAACATGGACTGAAAATCTCTTTCCTCAAGTATCTTATTGTGGTCTCTCCCACCTGGAACTCTTGGTTACAAAAGGCTCAGGGGCTATAAGTAGAGACTGGCTACAGTCAGAAAAACTGGCAATACTTTTCAACTCATAATAACAAGAAACCAACAGAACCATTTAGATTTTCAATTAAAATGTGGCTTTAGCTTTCCAGTACAAAGTCTAACTTCATTGAATGCTTTTGTGGAATTTTGTCACATTAGTATAAAAATAATTTAAATTTCAAACCACTCAACTCACCATTGAAACTGAACGGTCAAATTTACTCATTAAAAATGTTGAATTAGCAAAAAAAAAAAAAAAATTATATATATATATATATATATATATATATATATATATATATATATATATATTAGGGAAAATATTTTTTTTAACATTTATTTTATTTTTGAGACAAAGAGAGACAGAGCATGAATGGGGGAGGGTCAGAGAGAGGGAGACACAGAATCTGAAACAGGCTCCAGGCTCTGGGCTGTCAGCACAGAGCCCAACGTGGGGCTTGAACTCACAGACCGTGAGATCATGACCTGAGCCGAAGTCGGCCGCTTAACCGACTGAGCCACCCAGGCGCCCCAAGGGAAAATATTTTTAATCATCATCTTGTACGAATATTTCTTAAGCAAAACAAAACACTGTGTCATAAATGACAATCTCCTTTGAAGACAGACTCATTGAATTATGAAATAAGCTAACGATGTAAATCCTATGTTGGGGGTGGGGTGGAGAGGAGGTTGGAAGGGGAATGTTGAGGTAATAAGAAATTAGGTCAGGCCATTAATTTGAGGTATATAGAACAAAGAGACTGAATTGAATTTTAAAGTGATTCACTATTCAAAATAATCTTTTAGAATAGAATACATTAACTTATCAATTTTGATAAAATTATATTATATTTTTCAGTATTTCAGGTTTTTGTTTCAAAAGTCAACTCATTCCTCAAAAAAAATCATACACAAAGTAAAAAATTATACAAATGTGTCTGAATGGAGCAAAATGTGAAAGAGTACCTACCAGGGGATTAAATCTGGTTACTTCAGAAGGAATGAGAATGAATGGGATGATAAGGAAAGATCAGAAATAGTCAACTTCTATATATATTTGGAGGTTTTTAAAGTTTATTATAAAGCATGTTATTTTTATAACAAAAATGGTATAAATATTTTTGAAAATAACAAAACAAAACCATCAAAGTTTAGAATACATAAGATAAATTTATTTATACTCTTTAAGGAGGAAAGACAATGCATAAAACCAAGAAATCACAAATGAAAAAAAAATAAACATGATGATCTGAAAAAATTAATTCTGCATCAAAAATACCATAAAAAGTCAAAAACAAATAGTCATAAACTAGAAATATATTTTCATCATATATGACAGATTAAAAAACTAATGTCTGGGGTTCCTGGATCGCTCAGTTGGTTAAGCATCCAACTCTGGTCACGATCCCAGGGTCATGGGATCAAGCCCCAGGTTAGCTCTGGGCTGAGCATGGAGGCTGCTTAAGATGCTCTCTCTCTCTTTCTCTCTCCCTCTTTCTCTCTGCTCCTCTCCCCCACTTGTGTGCTCTGTCTCAAAAAAACAACAACAAAAAAAAAAACCCACAGATTTCTACAATACACAGAGTACACAAAATATCAAAAAAAAAATAAAAATAAAAAACAACAGCCCAATCAAAAAATAGGAAAGACTATGAACAAGCAGGTCATGGCAAGATAAATACAAATAGCAAGGAAACATGAAATACGATCAGTCTCATTACCAACAAAAGAAAAGCAAATAAAAAAACTATATAGATAGACATATGGAAGAACAAAATGGAATTAAGCGTCCAGAAATCAACAAAATATCTATGGTCAACTGATTTTGGACAAGAGTGTCATTTAATAGGGAAAGAATGGTCTCTTCAACAAATGGTGCTGGGACAACTGGATACCTACCTGTGAAAGAATAAAAGTAAACCCATCTCACAATATCTATTTTAAAAATAACTCAGAATGAATCAAAGAGCTGAATACAAGAGGTAAAACTAAAAAAATCTTAGAAGATAACATGGGAAAATCTTCATGAGTTTCAATGTGGCAATGAAATCCAAGATATAACAACAAAAAGCATGAGCAACAAAAGTAAAACTAAATTAGACTTTGTAAAAGTTAAAACTTTGTACATCAAAAAATGCTATCAAGAAAGTAAAAAGACAACCCACAGAATGGGAGTAAAAGTTTAAGTCATTTATCTGATAAAGGTCTACTATCCAGAATACACACAGAACTCTTATAACTTCACACAAAGACAAATCAATTGAGTTTGAATAGATATTTCTCTAAAGAAGATGTACTTTTTTTTTTTGATATAGACAGAGGGCACAAGTGAGTGAGTGGTAGAGAGAGAGAGACAGAGAGAGAGAGAAGCAGGGCTCACCCAAAGCAGGGCTTGTGTTCACTGAAGCGGGGCTCAAGCTCATCAGATGTGGCTCTCGAATGCACAAACTGTGAGATGATGACCTGAGCTGAAGTCAGATGCTTAATGACTGGTCCACCTAGGCACCCCGCAGATGTATTTCTATTTGCCAACGATACATGAAAAGGTACACTCAACATCATTATTCATTTGAGAAATACAAACCATTCACACCCAATTGAAATGGCTGTAATTTTAAGAAAAGGAAAACAAGTGTCCGTGAAGATGTGGAGAAATTACAATCCTTGTATATTACCTGGTGAGAATGCAAAATGATACAGTTGCTGTGGAAAATAGTTTGGTGGGCCCTCAAAAGGCTGAACATAGAATTACCATAAGACTCAGCAATTCTGCTCCTAGGTACTTACTCAAAAGAACTCAAAACAGGTGCTCAAACAAATACCTGTACACAAAAGTTCATAGTGTACTGTTCATAGTTAAAAGGTATAAATGCAGGGGGGAGCCAAGATGGCGGGACAGCATGGAAGTTTTTTGTGTCTTGCATCCATTAAATACAGCCAGACCAACACTAAACCATCCTGCACACCTACAAAACTGACTGGAGGATTAACACAACAATCTGCACAACCTGAACCACAGAATTCAGCAGGTACACAGCGCAGAGAGGTGAACTTGGGGAGTGAGAAGCCACAACAGGCAGGGAGCCACTTTTGCGGGCGAAGAGAGGACGGAGATGGGGGTGAGGAAGGCGGGGTGGGGGAAGAGGGAGAATACAAGAAAAACACCTCTCCCCAAAAGCAGCTGGAGAGAGTGGAAAATTGGAAACAGCTGCAGGGACTAAACTAAAAAAGGGAGAAAGGAGAAAGGAGAGGGTTTAAATTCCATTAAGACTGTAAACAAGGGGAGCATAAAGGTTGCAACTCCGCAGATCAAAAACTGGCAGTGTTCTAGTGGGAAAGGCAAATCCCCAGGAGCAAAGTGGGGTCTGGGAGGTTCTTGGGCCACACGGGGAGAAGCAGTTCCACTGCTGCAAGGACATTGGTAGAGGCTGTGAGGCCCCCTCATCCCAGAAGATCCCAGAGAAGGCCCACATTCGCTGGTGCTGGAACAAGGTCATTAAGGGTGAAACCTGGTGCCAGATGTGTGCTGTGATTTTCCACAATCCTTGAAAAGCTGCTGCTACAATATCTCAGGAACTTTTTCTGGGGGGGGCTGGCACCTGGCTGCAGTCTCGGGGCACCGGCAGCAGCAGGGTCCAGCAAGTGTGCCTGGGTGAAGCCGACTTTTGACCATTGCTTGGTGAGATGCTCCCACAGAGGGGCAGAACGGGTCAAAGCCACAGTCCTTCAGAAGTAAGGGGCCGGGGAAAACAGCTGCATCTGAGACAAAACTCAGGAGAGAGATACTACCTGGAGCTTTGTCATGGACAGTGAAAAAGTGGGGAGTGGACAAAAGCTGAAGACAGAAGAGGTGTGTCATTGCTGATTGAGGAGAACAGAGTTCCAATACTAGAGACTGGGTAGCTGGGTGACGCCATTTTCACTGCTCCCGTGCATGTGCATACGCACCTAGAGCGCCACAAAACTCCACCCCAGTAGGCTAGCGGGGCCATCTAGTGGAGAATGGAGCCATTACACTGAGCCCCGCCCAACTGGGCCAACCTCACTCTTCAAGAACACAAGTCGCATTGCCTGCTTAGTTTCTGGACCCTAAAGTGCTTCATAGTCTGACTTCTAGGCGAAAATGAAGTAATTTCAGTCCTATTTCAATCTGTTAGCAGGTCCATCTATTCAATTTTCTTTCTTTTCTCTTTTTCACTTCTTTTTTCTTGAATACAGAAAGAGAAAAAAATTTTTATTTTCAATTTTTATTAAAAATATTTTTAATTTTTTTTACCATATTTTTTACTTTCGTGTAATGTTTTTTCATATTCTATTTTACTTCCATCATTTTATTTTAGTCTGCTTCAGTGTATTCACTTTTTCAAATTTTCAAACTATTCCCTTTTTTTCTCTATTTCATTTCTTTTCTTTTTCTTGAATAAAGAAAAAATTCATTTTTATATTTAATTTTAATAAAAAATATTTTTAATTGTTTTCTACTATATTCGTTACTTTTGTGTAAATTTTTTCAATTTCTATTTTACATCCATCATTTCATTTTAGTCTGCTTCAGTGTATTCATTTTTTTCAAACTATCAAACGATTTCCTCCCCCCCCTTTTTTCTCTAATATATCAAGCCACTTTCAACACCCAGACTGAAACACACCTAGAATCTAGCATCATTTATTCAATTTTTTGTGTGCATGTGTTTTTAATTTTTTTATTTTAATATTTTTTAATTTAATTTTTTATTTAAATTTTTTCTACCTCACTAATTCCTATTCTCCCTTCAAAATGATGAAATGAAGGAATTCACCCCAAAAGAAAGAGCAGGAAGAAATGACAGCCAGGGGCTTAGCCAACACAGATACAAGCAAGAGGTCTCAACAAGAATTTAGAATCACGATAATAAGGATACTAGCTGGAGTCAAAAATAGATTATAATCCTTTCTGTGGAGATAAAAGAAGTAAAAACTAGTCAGGGTGAAATAAAAAATGCTATAACTGAGCTGTAATCATTATGGATGCTGCAGTGGCAATGATGGATGAGGCAGACCAGAGAATCAGCGATATAGAGGACAAACTTATGGAGAATAATGAAGCAGAAAAACAGAGGGAGATTAAGGCAAAAGAGCAGGATTGAAGAATTAGAGAAACCAGTGACTCATTAAAAATGAACAACATCAGGGGCGCCTGGGTGGCGCAGTCGGTTAAGCGTCCGACTTCAGCCAGGTCACGATCTCGCGGTCCGTGAGTTCGAGCCCCGCGTCAGGCTCTGGGCTGATGGCTCAGAGCCTGGAGCCTGTTTCCGATTCTGTGTCTCCCTCTCTCTCTGCCCCTCCCCCGTTCATGCTCTGTCTCTCTCCGTCCCAAAAATAAAAAAAAAAAAAAAAAAAAAAAAAAAAAAAAAAATGAACAACATCAGAATCATAGGGGTCCCCAAAGATAAAGAGAGAGAAATAGGGGTAGAGGGTTATGTGAGCAAATCATAGCGGAAAACTTCCCTAACCTGGAGAAAGACACAGACATCAAAATCCAGGAAGCACAGGGGACCCCCATTAGATTCAACAAAAACCGACCATCAACAAGGCAAGTCAGAGTCAAATTCACAAAATACTCAAGCCAGGAGAGAATCATGAAAGCAGCAAGGGCAAACAAGTCCTTAACCTACAAAGGAAGACAAATCAGGTTTGCAGCAGACCTATGCATAGAAACTTGGCAGGCCAGAAAGGAGTGGCAGGATATATTCAATGTGCTGAATCAGGAAAATACACAGCCAAGAATTCTTTATCCAGCAAGGCTGTCAATCAAAATAGGAGAGAAAAAGTTTCCCAGACAAACAAAAATTACAGGAGTTTGTGACCACTAAACCAACCCTGCAAGAAATTTTAAGGGGGACTCTCTGAGGGGAGAAAAGATGAAAATACACACACACACATGCACACACACACACACACACACACACACACCAAAAACAACAAAGATTAGAAAGGACCAGAGAACACCATCAGAAACTCCAACTCTATGAGCATCATAATGGCAATAAACTTATATCTTTCAGTACTCACTGTAAACATCAATGGACTCAATGCTCCAATCAAAAGATATAGGGTAACAGAATGGAAAAGAAAACAAGACCCATCTATATGCTGTTTACAAGAGACCTGCTTCAGACCTAAAGACACCTTCTGATTGAAAGTAAGGGGACGGAGAAACATCTCTCATGCTAATGGTCAACAAAAGAAAGCTGGAGTAGCCATACTTATATCAAACAATCTAGACTTTAAAATAAAGACTGTATCAAGAGGTGAAGAAGGGCATTATATCATAATCAAGAGGTCTATCCACCAAGAAGACCTAACAATTGTAAACATTTATGCACCAAATCTGACAACACCCAAATATATAAATCAATTACCACAAACATAAACTCATCAATAGTAATACCATAATAGAAGTCTTCAACACCCACTCACAGCAATGGACAGATCATTTAATCAAAAAATCAACAAGGAAACAATGGTTTTGAATGACACACTGGACCAGATGGACTTAACAGATATATTCAGAACATTTCATCCTAAAGCAGCAGACTATACATTCTTCTCCAGTGCACATGGAATGTTCTCCAGAATAGACCACATACTGAGACACAAATCAACCCTCAGCAAGTACAAAAAGATCGAGATCATACCATGCATATTTTCAGACCACAAAACTATGAAACTCGAAATCAACCACAAGAAAAAATTTGGAAAGGTAACAAATACTTGGAGAGTGAAGAATATCTTACTAAAGAATGAATGGGCTAACCAAGAAGTTAAAGAGGAAATTAAAAAGTATATGGAAGCCAATGAAAGTGATAACAACACAACCCAAAACCTCGGGAGGCATCAGAGGCATTCATAAGAGGAAAGTATATAGCAATCCAGGCCTTCCTAAAGAAGGAAGAAAGATCTTAGATACACAACCTAACCTTACGCCTTAAGGAGCTGGAAAAAGAACAGCAAATAAAACCCAAAAACAGCAGAACACAGGAAATAATAAAGATTAGAGCAGAAATTAATGCTATCAAAACAAACAAACAAACAAAACCCAAACAGTAGAACAGATCAATGAAACCAGAGGCTGGTTCTTTGAAAGAATTAATAAAATTGACAAACCACTAGCCAGTTTAATCCAAAGGAAAAAGGACCCAAATAAATAAAATCAAGAATGAAAGAGGAGAGATCACAACCAACACAGCAGAAATAAAAACAATAATAAGAGAATATTATGAGCAATTATATGCCAATAAGATGGGCAATCTAGAAGAAATGGACAAATTCCTAGAAACATATAAGCTACCGAAACTGAAACAGGAAGAAATAGAACATTTCAACAGATCCATAACCAGTAAGGAAATCAAGTTAGTAATCAAAAATCTCCCAAAAAACAAGAATCCAGGGCCAGATGGCTTTCCAGGGGAATTCTACCAAATATTTAATGAAGAGTTAACACCTATTCTTTTGAAGCTGTTCCAAAAAACAGAAATGAAAGGAAAACTTCCAAGCTCTTTCTATGAAGCCAGGTACCTTGATTCCAAAACCAGACAGAGACCCCACTAAAAAGCAGAACTAGAGACCAATTTCCCTGATGAACACGGATGCAAAAATCCTCAACAAAATATTAGCCAATCCAACAAAACATTAAAAAAATTCAACACGACCAAGTGGGAGTTATACCTGGGATGCAGGGCTGGCTCAATATCTGCAAAACAATCAATGTGATGCATGACATCAATAAAAGAAAGGACAAGAACCATATGATCCTCTCAATAGATGCAGAGAAAGCATGTGACAAAATACAGCATCCTTTCTTGATAAACAAACCCTCAAGAAAGTAGGGGTAGAAGGAGCATGCCTCGAGATCATAAAAGCCATATATGAACGACCCAATGCTAATATCACCCTCAATGGAGAAAAATTGAGAGCTTTCCCCCTAAGGTCAGGAATAAGACAGGGATGTCCACTCTCACCACTGTTATTCAACACAGCACTGGAAGTCTTAGCCTCTGCAATCAGACAACACAAAGAAATAAAAGGCATCCAAATCGGCCAGTAGGAGGTCAAACTTTCATTCTTCACACATGACATGATACTCTACATGGAAAACCCAAAAAATTTCACCAAAAAATTGCTAGAACTGATTCATGAATTCAACAAGTTGCAGGATATAAAATCAATGCACAGAAATCGGTTGCATTCCTATGCATCAACAATGAAGTAACAGAAAGAGAAATCAAGGAATTGATCCCATTTGCAGTTCCACAAAAAACCATAAAATACCTAGGAATAAATCTAACCAAAGAGGTGAAAAATCTATACACTTAAAACTATGGAAAGCTTATGAAAGAATTGAAGACAAAAAAATGGAAAAAGATTCCATGCTCCTAGATAGGAAGAACAAATATTGTTAAAATGTCGATACTACCCAAGGCAATATACACATTCAATGCCATCCCCATCAAAATAACACCAGCATTCTTCACAGAGCTAGAAGAAATAATCTTAAAATTTCTGTAGAACCAGAAAAGACCCCGAATAGCCAAAGCAATCTTGAAAAAGAAAACCAAAGCAGGAGGCATCACAATCCCAGACTTCAAGCTATACTACAAAGCTATAATCACCAAGACAATATGGTACTGGCACAAGAACAGACAGATCAATGGAACAGAATAGAGAACCCAGATATGGACCCACAAACGTATGGCCAACTAATCTTTGACAAAGCAGGAAAGAATATCCAATGGAAGAAAGACAGTCTCTTCAGCAAGTGGTACTGGGAAACCCTGACAGTGACATGCAGAACAATGAATCTGGACCACTTTCTTACACCATACACAAAAAGAAAATCAAAATGGATGAAAGAGCTAAATCTAAGACAGGAAGCCATCAAAATCCTCGAGGAGAAAGCAGGCAAAAACCTCTTTGATCTTGCCCACAGCAACTTCTTACTCAACATGTCTCCAGAGGCAAGGGAAACCAAAGCAAAAATGAACTATTGGGACCTCATCAAAATAAAAAGCTTCTGCACAGCAAAGGAAACAATAAGCAAAACTAAAAGGCAACTGACAGAATGGGAGAAGATATTTGCAAATGACATACCAGATAAAGGGTTAGATCCAAAATCTATGAAGAACTTCTCAAACTCAACACCCAAAAAACAAATAATCCAGTGAAGAAATGGGCAAAAAACATGAATAGACATCTCTCCAAAGAAGACATCCAGATGGCCAACTGACACATGAAAAAATACTCAACATCAGTCATCATCAGGGAAATACAAATCAAAACCACAATGAGATACGAACTCATACCTGTCAGAATGGCTAACATTAACAACTCAGGCAACAACAGATGTTGGTGAGGATGTGGAGAAAGAGGATCTCGTTTGCACTGCTGGTGGGAATGCAGGCTGGTGCAGCCACTCTGGAAAACAGTATGGAGGTTCCTCAAAAAAACTAAAAATAGAACTACCCTATGACCCAGCAATTTCACTACTAGGTATTTATCCAAGGGATACAGGTGTGCTGTTTCAAAGGGACACATGCACCCCAATGTTTATAACAGCATTATCAACGATAGCCAAAATATGGAAAGAGCCCAAATGTCCCTCGATGGATGAATGGATAAATAAAATGTGGTGTATTTATGCATACACACACACGATGGAGTATTACTCAGCAATCAAAAAGAATGAAATCTTGCCATTTGCAACTACGTGGATGGGACTGGAGGGTATTATGCTAAGTGAAATTAGTCAGTGAAAGAAAAAAGTCATATGACTTCACTCATATGAGGACTTTAAAAGACAAAACAGATGAACATAAGGTAAGGGAAACAAAAGTAATATGAAACCAGGGAGGGGGACAAAACAGAAGAGACTCATAAATATGGAGGACAACCTAAGGGTTATTGGGAGGGGGGATGGGCTAAATGGGTAAGGGGCATTAAGGAATCTACTCCTGAAATCATTGTTGCACTATATGCTAACTAATTTGGATGTAAATTATTTTTAAAAAATTAAAATTAAAATAAATAAATAAATAATTTAAAAAGGGTATAAATGCAAATATCCATCAATGGTTGTACGAAAAAAATAAAATGGAATATATCCATGTGATAGAAATTTACTCAGCCATAAAAAGGAATGAAGTCTTGATACATGCTACAATGTAGATGAAGTTCAAAAATATGCTAAGCCAAAGAAGTTATACATAAAAATATTATATAATTCTACTTAAAGGGAATATCTAAAATAGGTAAATCCACAGAGACAGAAAGCAGGTTAGTGGTTGCCAGGGCCTGTGTGGGTGAGGAGGGAAATGCACCAACTGCTTCATGAACTTAGGGTCTTTGTTGGGGGGGGATAAAAATGTTTTGGCACTAGGTAAGGCTGATGATTGCACAGCATTCTGAACGTACTAAATGTCAATAACTGCATACTTTAAAACAATGAATTTTATTGGTGCCTAAGTGGCTCAATCAATTAAGTGTCCGACTCTTGATTTTGTCTCAGGTCATGATCTCATGGTTTCATGAGTTCAAGCCCCACATCAGACTCTGTGCTGACAGTGCAAAGCCTGCTTGGGATTCTTGTTTTCTGCCCCTCCCCAACCTCATACGTACACATACTCTATCTCAAAATAAAAAATAACTTTAAAAAATAATGAATTTTGTATTATGTGAATCTCACTTCAATTAAATATTATATATTCACACATACCCACATAAATACATACACACATACACACATACACACACACACACACACACACACACACACACCATTTTTACTTATCAGGTTGAAAAACAGAAAAAGTTTTATAATAGCCACATTGGTATGGGTAAAAACAGGAATTATCATATTCTATTGTTGTGATTATAAATTGATGAAACTATTTTTCAATTTGACATTATCCAGCACTTTCATTCCCTCATTAGAAATTTGCCTTGCACTTTCCAAAAGAAGTTAAAACATAGATTCAAGGATGTTGAATGTACAACTTTTCCTAATAATAATGAATGGAAAACACCCTAAAATGTCTATCATTCAATAAACCATAATACAACCATATGATCGAAGTTCTAAAAGTGTTTTATATCTATGTATTTCTTTATAAGAAAACATCTCAAATATTAAAAAAAGGAACACAATATGTATATTATGATCCCACTTATTGTATTCATGTGTGGAGATACACGTGTAAATCTGCAAACATCCAATAGAATAAGAGAAAAAAAACTTTCACTTTATATATTTTTTTCCCCAAGGTTTATTTAATTTTTTTTTGAGAGAGAGAGCACACATGCAAGGGGGGAGAGGCAGAGAAAGAGAGAGAGAGAACCCCCAGTAGGCTCCCACACTGTCAGTGCAGATCCCAGTGCAGATCCCAGTGCAGGGCTTGAGCCCACAAACCGCGAGATCATGACCTGAGTCAGACGCTTAACCAACTGACCCATCCAGGCACCCCTACTTTATATAATTTCTGATCATGTATATAGATGACTTTATGTTTAATGTCAACTAGTATTACGAGCATTATTTTTTGTTTATCCACCTCCAACATCTGACAATGGAATCATCAACTTTTACTTTTTAAAACTTTTTTAATTAAAAATAAGTAATAAATGTAGTGTCACACTGTTTCTTTAAAAATGAATGTAAGAAATGAATCCATCTATTAATCCATAAACACAGTTTTTAAAATCACTTTATTTGGGATGAGCACTGGGTGTTGTATGGAAACCAATCTGACAATAAACTTCATATATTGAAAAAAAATAAAAAAATAAAACCACTTTAGTTTCTTTTTCATATGAACAATGATGTCATGCTTTGCTATTAAATTGTCACCAGTTTCTTGAGAACTCTACTAATGAGGGTACACACCCCCTTTCCAAATTTCTCCTGGGACAAAAAATAAGTACTTCACAGATATATTTGATTTGATCTTAAAAACCTGTTAGTCATTTGGAAGTCTTATATTTATAACTTGCAATTTATGTAGGTTGCTGCTGTTAAGCCAGCACTCCTGAGAGGGATATAGGGGAAAAGTTAATTTCCCCAAAGAGATTCAAGAGAACCACTAAACAAGCAACCACTGTATTTAAAGAAATGTAGGACACCAGAAGTATTTTGTTTTTTATCTATAACATAACATGTATAACAATACTAGAATTTCTTATAAAAATGAGGATTACCTTCTCTGTTGATGGAAACTGCTGTGTGTACCCTTTTTTCTGAGCCTGTACAATGGGCTGTTTGTGTCCCCCACAAAATTCATATGTTTAAATCTGAATCTCCAATGTAATGGTATTAAGGAGGTGGGGCCTCCCTCTCTCTCTCTGCCCCTCCAATGCTTGCACTCTCTCTAAACAGTAAAAAAAAAATGTAATGGTGGGGCGCACCTAGGTAGCTCAATCCATTAAGCATCTGACTTTGGTTCAGGTCATGATGTTGCGGTTCGTGAGTTCAAGTCCCTGCACTGGGCTCTGTGCTGACAGTTCAGTCTGGAGCCTGCTTCAGATTCTGTGTTTCCCTCTCTCTCTGCCCCTTCCCTGCTTGCTTGTGCTCTGTCTCTCTTGGTCCCTCTCGGTCCCTCTCTCTCTCTAAAATAAATAATAAACATTAATCTTTTTTTAAAAAAAGGAGGTGAGACATTTGGGAGGTTGATGAGGTCATGAAGGTAAAGTTGTCATGGATATGATTAGTGCCCTTATAAAAGAGACCTCAGAGAGCTCACTCCTTCCACCATTTAAGAACACAGTGACACGAGGGCCATTTATGAACCAGGAAGCAGGCCCAAGGAGTAAAGGGTAAACAAATTTTAGGACAACTAATCTTCAGATTTCTAAGTTCATATTCCCTTTTGTAAAAATCAATCTGCTGGGGTGCCTGGGTGGCTCAGTCGGTTGAGCGGCCGACTTCAGCTCAGGTCATTATCTCACACTCTGTGAGTTCGAGCCCCGTGTCAGGCTCTGTGCTGTCAGATCAGAGCCTGGAGCCTGCTTTAGATTCTGTGTCTCCCTCTCTGTCTGTCCCTCCCTTGCCCATGCTCTGTTGATCTTTGACTCCTCAGCCTCCAGAACTGTAAGAAATAAATGTTTCTTGTTTTAGGCACCCAGTCTATGGTAATTGTGTTATAGCAGCCAAGAAAAACTAAGGCAGCCTGCATAATTTTATACATTCACATACATTTTAAACAACATAACTGATGGGCAATTAGTGCCCTTTTTGAAGATGGGCTTGATTTTTTTTTCAGAGTTGTTATTCTAATAGGCTACCAAAAACTGAAGTATGATAATGGCTTCCAACAAAAAATCATGGCAGTCTTTTTCCAGTGTGGCTTGTAATATAATTCTGAAAACATTTCAGAAGTAGGTGTCACCAAATTGGCTTAGTAGAACAGAAACACTGAAATAAGAATACAGATCTTTGAAGCAATACTGGAATGCTATGAACCTATCAATTCTAATATGTCTGTTTTTAAGTCTCTTTATTTTGCAATCATACAAGCATATTCTGAAACCAAGACACTATCATATAAGTCACCCTCCTGAATCCTTATCTGTAAAATGAGTTAGACAAAATAATTTAAGACATCCAGATGTACTATGATGCTCTATTATTATGGAATAAGGAAATTATCACTGAACTCCTGTCACTAACTCCAATTCTCACTTCACATCATACCAGTCTACCTGGAACACTGAACCACTGAGGTGATTGCTCTCCTTGTCTCTTCCTTCATTTTCTTCACAGCTTCAAAGAGTCCATGGTTCTTTCTTAGTTCTTCTGCCTCAGGGGAAACTCTTTCTTAGTCCCCATTTCTGGTCACTCCCCATCTGCCTGTGCTCTACACACCTTGGCAAAACCCAGACCTTGTCTTTTCTATCTACAATCACTCTCTAGGTAATCTTGTCTAATGCTATGTCTTTAATTACTATCTTCATGCTGATAAGTCCCCAAATCATATCACCAGGCTCAATTCTCTACTCAACATCTCGGATATTTATTAGTTTTCTCAGACTTCACATATCCAAACCATGCTCTTAATTTCCATACCTACATGGGTTCCTTCTACAAATTACTCAATTTCATTAAATATTAACTCTACTTTTCCAAATGCTTAGGCTAAAAACCTCAGGACTATCCTCAACTGCTTCCTTCTCTTCTCTCCATGTCCTTACTTGAACAAATGCTGCCATTTTCACCTTTGAAACACAACCAGAATCCAATAACGTCTCACCAGCTTCACCTTAACCATCCTGTTCACACCACCATCATCTCTAGGCTGGAATGCTAAAAACGTCAGCCTATTTGGTGCTAATGCTTCCACTGTTATCTCCCTACACTCAATTTTTCCACAATGCAGGTATATAGTGCTTTCTTTAAGTCATCACACAGATCAAGCCACTTCACTACTTAAAATCCTGCAAGGGCATTCCACCTTGCTCAAAGTCTAAGTGAACCTACATTTGCTGGCCCCTCTACCATTTATTTAATCTTACCTGTCATACTCCCACCTCACTCTACTCCCTGCATTAAATGAGCAGGTTGAATGTAATCCTATTGAACATACTGCCTGTAATAATCTTACATCAGATGTACACATGGATCACAATTTCATCCTGGGGCGGGGGGGGGGGGGGTTCCTCTGCTCATATATTATTTTATTAGACATCTCTTTCCTAACTACCATATATAAAATACCACCCTCTAGTCACAATCTCCATTACTCTGTTTTATCTTTCTTCATTGTATTTATAAAAGTAGGATATATACTTGATTTATTGGTTTGTTTGTTGACTGATTCCCTTCCCCCAACCATCAGAATATTGTTCTATTAAAGCAAGAATAGTATTGATGTAGCCTTTATGCTTAAAATAGTGCCTAGAAAAAGGTAAACCTGATAAATATTTTTAAATAAACAAAAGAGCATATTAATTCCCATTTTATCATGTGAAAAAGTAGTCAATGAGGGGCACTGGGTAGCTCAATTAAACATCTGACTCTTGGTTTCAGCTCAGGTCATGATCTCACAGTTCATGGGTTCAGGCCCCGCATTGGGCTCCATGCTGACAGTGAAGAGCCTGCTTGGGATTCTGTCTCTCATCCTCTCTCTCTCTCTTTCTCTCTCTCTCTGCTCCTCCCACATTCATACGCACGCTCTCTCTCAAATAAATAAACTTCAAAAAAAAAGAAGTTAATAAAACAATAAAAGGAAAACATTTTGAGAATGTGTAGATATGCTAGGTAAAATATGGAAACATAGAAACATGTTTACCTGCATAAAGCCATCTCTGAAACTTGATTTAGAAACATTCACTCCAATGTTGCAGACAAAAACAAGAAAGCTGGCCAGAGTCATGGGTGGAAGAAGTCACCCAGAGCAAATTAGAATCCCAGTCTGTGCTCTCCATTTAAGTGTGGGGTCCAAAGTCATGTATGTATACGGCATAGGTACCTCACCTGAAAACTTGGCTTAAAAGTTGGTCTAGAATCATGGATATAACAGGTTCCCTGCAATGTCAAATTTAAAATTATCTTGTAGGAATACTTCTGTAATTCCCAACACATATGATCCAATGGGAAAACAACCTACACTGATGGCGATCAGAGAAAAAGAAAAAAAAAAGAAAAAATAAAAACCTCACACAAGAAGGGAAAGTCAACTGCTACCTGAATGGAAGAATTTATGCCCTAAGAAATAAAAACAAAACAATCTAAGTATTAAAAATGCTTAAAAACTGTTTTAGAGGGTATATAAATCAAGAGTAGGACAATGTAAAAAGGGTGAATTTCAAAAAGAACAAAAATATACTAGAAATGAAAGATGTCAATAAAAGAATGAGAAGATTTATAAATTAGACTCATCTAAAGAGACAGATGATGCACACACAATATGAGGGAAGAGATGAAAAATATGAAAGAGAAATTAAGTGATTAAGGGTACAAGAATGAAGAGATACATCATATGTGTAGCTAGTGGATGAGAAAAGAGAAATGTGTAGAGGCAACATTTATAGAGATTATAGGTAATCATGTTCTAAAATGTAAAAAAAGTAATCCTCACATTGAAAAAAATAAGAGATTGTATGTATATTTATATACAGATACACGTATTACATACATATAAATCCACACCTACACATTGTAATGAAATTCTAACACCAAAGACAAAAAAACAAAAAAAGACCCTTAAAACTATCAGAAAAAAATAGGAGATGGTTATAGAGACAACTAGCAGATTGACTGCCAACCTGTCAGCAGCAACAAATGCCTCAAGACAATGAAATATTATTTTCTAATTGATGAAGAAAACTAACTGTTCACCTAGAATTCTATACCCAGAATTCTGTCTCTGGAAATCTAAATTATTAGACTGATAATGAAATAAAAGGGTTATCATACCATAAGAGGAATGAGAATTTGCTACTCAAAGACTCACTAAAAATAAATTTGGCAAAAGGAATTCGAAACAAGAAAAATTAAACACAGGAATTCACAATAAACACTGATTTTTTTTTAATACAAGTGACATTTTGAGTGGAAGGAAATTAAAAATAAGGTGGATCTAAAATACTGAACATGTGATGATTGATGCAGGCAGGCAGATTGAATTTAAAGCATTAAAGGTATGTCTACCCCAGGCTTTGATCACCATTTAAGGATAGCAACTCCCAAATAGTAGAGGCAATGGGCAAAAGAATGAATACATACCAAATTCATAAATGCAGTAGCCTCTGGAGGAAGGTAAGTGATGGGACTAAAGAGGTAACATAGACAACTTCAACATTACCTGGAATGTTACATTTTTAATAAAAAATAATATTGAACAGAAATATAAAAATATTAATTCTTTTTGTTGAGAAAACAAATGTTTATTTTTTCATGTTTTTAGCAGATGTAACCTTTTTCATTTTACTTTATTTTTTTAGAGTAAGCAAGACTACTACAGGTCTCAAGTAAAAAGTATGAAAGTTTGGTTGTTTTTTTTATTCTAAACCTCAAAGTCTCAAGAATTGTATGAACTGGAAGAGTTCTAATCTCCAGTTGGCTTCTCACTCAATCTCAAATGAATATGAAATCAAACTGTTTTTCAATTTTGAACCACTCTAAGGAAAGACCAGTCCAATTTTACACCTTGACTTTGAAATTGTAGGATACAGCACAAGCAAAACAAAACAGTCTGGATTTGGCTTTAAAAATATATATGGGCTTCCTGTTCAGAGACCAAAAAAAGAAGGGGAGGAGGGTATGAAAATGAATCTTTCCAAATAAATGTGAAGGGTCTCTTCAGAAACTTGGTTAGATATGCTAAGCAACTTGTTTCTTATGTTCAATCAATCCACTCAGTGGGTTAGTCTATAAGCAGTATTTCCATTATAATAAAAACAATATTTCCACAAATATTCCATCAAAAAAGAAAAGTTAAGCCTATAAAGGATGGGGTAGTTCCAAATGGCTATTTGTTCATGCACTGGTAAATGAGGTCTGCAGCTTTTAAAACCAAAATAGAGTGTGAATGTCCCAGTAAATCTGCATCTGATGTGCTTCAGGTTGAAAGAAAATGATACCAAACGCAAGTAGCTAAACGAATTGTGAAAAAAGTGTAATCTACACAGATAGACCATGTTATGCAATTGCTCTACAAGTCTATGGATAGGGCCCAACAACTCCTTATCATTTCCAAAAATAAATGTAGTTGGTTGTCCCTCTGCAGCTGGCTGAGGTATTTCTTCATAATATCTTTCAAGGCAATTTAAGGGAGAAAAATGAGTTATCTTAGTTGTGATGGAGGCAATGGAGTTTAGCAGTTCAAAATGTGAGCTCAGGAGTCCTACTGCCTGGAGTTTGAATCACAGCCTTCCCACTAGTTGTGTAAACTTGTGCAAGCTTAACCACTGTGGCCTGTTTCCTAATCTGCAAAATTGGAATAATAGCAGCAAATATAACACCTGACATAATAAGCAATCAATAAATGTTAGCTATTATTACTATCATCATCATTTTAATGTGGGGCTATAAACTGCCAAGGAAAAGAAATGCAGTATTCCTGTATTACAACTCACCAAGTTCAATTTTACCATTAGGAAGAGATGCTTCATATCTCTGAAAATGGGCTTATTCAAGGTCCTAATATTAATCCATAACGTGTAATACACAGTAATGTTAAACTATTCACTACTGGTGAAAATAAGGGTATCTAATTTCCATTATTTTTTTTTTATGTTCATGTGGGCTATCTCCTGAAAATTTTGCTGTATTTGTGTGTGCCAAAAATTTTTATTATGCAAAATACTTCATTGTACAATCAACGTTCTCTCTTTCATATTTTAAGAACTGCAATTGAAATATTTTCTATTATGATTTTAGGCTTTACTAAGTTAAATCTACAGATGTTCATAATATAAATTTTATCCTTTTCAAATTTGGAAATATTAGTCTAGAGATGTGGCTTTATTTGGGCTTAAATAACTAGACACTTTTTTAATGTTTATTTATTTTAGAGAGAGACAGAGAGAAAGAGAGAACGAGCAGGGGAGGGGCAGAGATAGAGGGAGACAGAGAATCCTAAGCAGGCTCTGTGCTGTCAGCACAGAGCCCGACATGGGGCTTGAACCCATGAACCATGAGATCATGACCTGAGCTGAAGTCCAACGCTCAACCGACTGAGCCACTCAGATGCCCCTAGATACTTTTTTACATGTTTATTTATTCTGAGAGATAAGGAGAGTGTTAGAGGGGAGGGTACAGGGAGAAAGAGAATCCCAAGCAGGCTCTCTGCCCAGTACAGAGCCCGATATGGGGCTACAACTCAGTACTGTGAGATCATGACCTGAGCAGAAATCAAGAATCAGATGCTCGATCAACTGAGCCATCCAGGCGTCCTCAGATATCTTTTTAATCTCCCTAGAGTGATAGAACTTCTCTGTTTAGACTGCCCTTATACCAAGTTCTGATTACCAAGTATAAATAGAAATTATGTGGATGCCCCCACCCAACATTAAAAGAAAAAGTAAAGGTTGGTTAAAAAATTACTTTGATGCATTTCATATTTGACTTTCAAAACATAATAACCAGTTAATTCTGATGCATTAAAAGTGCAAGTATTTAAGTACTCTGCAGAGCATATCCAAAACAGTGAGCAAAGAGGTGAAGCAAGAATATTTGAGTTGATGAGTAATGCTGATCTCCCAAAGGAAGGAATAGGCAGCTGCATTCACTCTAGGATCTTTAAAGCCTTTTGACAAAAACGCAGCTTAACTGTAAGGTCCAAAAATCTGCGTGTGTGTGTGTGTGTGTGTGTGTGTCTGTTTGTAAAGGCTTTGCATATACATACACGGAGGAGGGAAGAAAGGAGAGCTAGAGCAATATGAGGTGTGACATTGGGAACAGAAAAAACTAGAAAAACAGAAGCCATTCAATGTGCAAAGAGACAAAAGTTATAACGATAGAGCACATAGAACACAGAATACACTCAAACATGCAGAGAGCTTAAATAATCCAAAATAAATAGTTTAAATAAAACAATGTTTAATACAAGATCACTTTCTAACTTTGTTTGAATGTATAACTATACAACTTCAAGAAATATGTACTTCCGAGAAATAATAGGTGAAATAGAAGTAACTAGTAATGTACAGCCAAGAAGTTCACAAAGTAGCACATTCCGAGACTTCATTCTAAGACTCAGGACACTCTTTGGTAAGAGCTTCAATAATGTAGCCACAAGATTCCTATTGCTCACTCATCAACAGGGTTCCAGTGCTAACACCTTCACGGCACACTATGCCATTACTTTCAACTGCTCGTGAAATTTCATAGTAATAACATCAGATCAGAACCATCAAGAAGATTTACTGAATATTTACAGTGTGACTGACACTGTCTTAAGCACTTTCTGCAATTTATGTAATCCTAACAACAATCCTATAACTTTAAGTACTATTATGATGCTCATTCTACTGAGATAAATGACACAGAGGTTTTCCTCCAGAAAACAAAATGTTTTCTTTAGTGAGAGAAATGAAAAATAATTGAGTGTGCCATTCAAATTAAAATTCACTCACACTGGCATTAATTGTATTTAATCTATTTATCATATATAGTTCCCAGAATGAATCCCTTATCAACATCTTTTTCCAAAGCACTCAAGTCATATCATATCTCCTATTATAAAATACTTAGAAAAATATTAAAAAGATAGGTACTTTATTAAGATAAAAAATTTTATTTGAGAAAGGCAGTGAACAAACACAAGCAGAGGACAGAGGGAGAGGGAGAGAGAGAGAGAGAATATTTTTTTTTAATGTTTATTTATATTTGACAGAGAGAGAGATAGAGAGAGAGCATGAACAGGAGAGGGGCAGGGAGAGAGAGAGAATCAGAAGCAGGCTCCACACTCCCACCTGCAAGCTGTCAGCACAAAGCCCAACGCAGGGCTGGAACTCACTAGCAGTGAGATCATGACCTGAGCCAAAGTGGGATGCTTAACCAACTGAGCCACCCAGGAGCAGAGAGATAGAGAGAGAGAGAGAGAGAGAGAGAGAGAGAGAGAGAGACAGACTCTTAAGCAGGCTCCATACTCAGTGTGAGGCCAAATGCAGGTCTTGATCTGACAATCATGAGATCATGACCTGAGCTGAAATCAAAGGTCAGATGCTAACAGGCGCAACTATTAAGAAATTAAGAAAAAAAATTAAAAATTAAGAAAATTTTTAAGTGTGAAATATTTCTACCTAAAATGGGTAACAACCACCACAAAGACATTAGATAACCATTGTTTAACTTATCAGGTTTAAAAAGAGAATAACCAAAATTCTAAGACAGGATGTTAATTTTTTGGAGTATTAAATGAATAAACAAAAAATGATGTGATTATTTACTCTAAATTAGTTAATACTATTTTACTATATTCTGCATTGATTTGGAAAGCTTGGCAATAGTGTGAATTATAAAGTTAACACCTAAGCCAAAATTTGTCATTAAAAATGTAAACAAGTTTAAGCACAGAAAAGTTGCAACATCCCTCAGCAACTTAACTTTTAAAGAGAGAGAACATTGAAAGAGTAATGATAGATTATAGATATGGTATTTCAGAAGCAATAATAAAGCAATCTGTAGAACAAACTCCCATATTGCTAAAGATATGCTAACAAGCCTTAGAATCACATGAAGATGATTTCATAATTGTTAAAATTCAAGTATTTCCTTAAGTCACTAGAGAATTATGGAAACGGCTGATATTATTAGCAATTGGTAGTATATGTAGGGTTTTTGTTTTCTGATGCATTATTAGTGGGTTTTATTACTTTTTCTTTAAATGGGTCAGTTTTTGGTTTATAGAAAAATTGAGCAGAAAGTTCAGTTCCCATACTTTCTCCCTGACCCACAGTTGCCCCTCTTATTATCATACTGAATTGATGTGGTACATTTTATTGCAATTGGTTAATCAATATTGATATGTTGTTATTAACTAAAGTCCACAGTTTACATTAGGGTTGACTCTTTGTGCTGTGCAGTCTTATGAGCTTTGCCAAATCTACCATTACAGTATAATACACAATAATTTCACTGCCCTAAAAATGCCATGAACTCTACCCATCCATTTCTCTCCTACATCCTCTAGCAACCACTGATCTTTTTACGGTCTCTATGGTTTTGCCTTTTCCAGAATGCCACGTAGCTGGATCAGACACTACACTGCCTTTTCAAACTGGCTTTCTCTCACTTAGCAGTATATACTTAAGGTTCCTCCATGTCTTTTGTGACTTGATAGCTCATTTCTGAGATCACTGAATAATATTCTATTGCATGAACATACCAGTTTATCTATTCACCTACCAAAAGACATCTTGGTGCTTCCAGTCCAGATCAATCATAAATAAGCTGCTATAAACTAAACATTCATGTGCAGGTTCTTGTGTGGATATTAGATTTCAACTCATTTCAGTAAACAGCTAGGAACACTTGCTGGCTCATATGGCTCTTAGCTTTATAAGAAACTGCCAACTTGTATTCCAAACGTACTGTATTGTTTCACATCCCACCAGCAATGACAGAGTTCCTGTTGCTTCACATCCTCACCAGAATTGATGTTGTCAGTGTTTGGGGCTTAGCCATTATGATGAGTGTACAGGGATAGCTCATTGTTGCTTTAATTTAAAATTCCCTAGTGACATATGATGTTGAACATCTTTTCATATGCTTGCTGCAGTATGTATATGCCTTTTGGTGAGGTACCTATTCAGATCTTTTGCCCACTTTTTGTTTTCTTGTTGTTTGGATTTAAGAGTTCTTTATGTTTTGGATGCCAGTTCTTTATCTGATACATGTTTTGCAAAGTTTTCTCCCAGACTGTGGCTTATCTTTTCATTATCTTCATAGTACCTTTCACACAACAGAAATTTTTAATTTTAGTCAAGTCCTACATGTCAATTTTTTCTTTCACAGATCATGCTTTGGTGTTGTATCTGAAAGGTCATCACCAAACCCAAGATCACCTATATTTTGTCCTATGTTATCTCTTAGAAGTTTTATAGTTTTGCAGTTTATACTTGGGATGTGTTGACCCCAAACTGGAAAGAACTAACATCTTAGCAGTATTGAGTCTGTTCTTTGTAACTAAATTTTTATTTTTTTTTTAATTTTTTAATTTAGTTTTGAGAGAGAGAGAGAGAGCGCAAGCATGAGTGGAGGAGGGGCAGAGAGAGAGGGAGACACAGAATCTGAAGCAGACTCTGAGCTGTCAGCACAGAGCCCAACAGGGAACTTGAACTCACAAATCATGAAATCATAACCTGAGCTGAAGTCAGATGCTTAACTGACCGAGCCACCCCGGTGCCCCGTAATTAAGTTAATTTTTAAAAGCAAAGAAAAATTTAAAAGCCCTGGACCAGTAGGTCCTAAAAAATGTAAAGTTGGCATCTAAATCTTGCCAAACACTAGACACTAGATCCTTACAAACACTCAGATTATATATAACAGCTATCATCACCAGGACCTCTGACAGGACACACCCTCACTACTTCATCAATTGATGTATGGAAACACTGAGGTTCTCTACTAAGCGGAGAAGGACCATTCCAGCTGCTACTAGGCCCTAAGAGGTCATAACTTCCCTCTGTTCACTCCCTGATGTTCAGCACCTCTCCAATCCATGAAGATTCTATATCCAAACTCCACCTGCAGTGATCAACAACCATTTTTCTTACTTGTATTCTAACCACACACATATACTGCCTATATCCCTCAAAAACTTCTCTCTCATGTTCAAGAGCCATTTTCCAAGAAAATCAGGAGTTACAGTGGTTTCACACAATTAGTAAGTTAAGCCACCATTAATACACCATTTTTGATTCAACTATGGTTTAAATAGGCTTTTGTGGGTGGGCCTGGGAACTTACATTATTACTCTAGTTTCTGTAAAGAGCACATAAAAGTTTCAAACAACTACCTTATAAACAATATTTTTGACCACCTAAGTTTGAGACCACTTGTTCTTAATATTAACACAGAAAACTAAAATCAATATCCATTTAGAATCTCATTATAAAAGTCTATATTTTGCAATACTGATTGATTAGTCTGCTATAATTGCACTGAAATCAAGTAGTTTCTACTTTAGCAAACTACATTTGTGATTTGATTGACATAAATAAGGTTATATTAAAGGCTTAAATGGTGATATTGATCTGAATATTTCAACTACTGTACTTCAAAGTGCAATTGTTTCAGTAATCATTTTTTACAATACACAGGAGATTGTGGGAATCATATTTGAAAAGCTAAGTACACCTAAAAAGAAATGAATATACTTTTTCAAAGAGAATAACTCCATGTTAATATATATCTATTGTATTTGTAAAATAAGACCAAATATCAGAGCAGGCTATTAGGTGAATCAGCTTTTATTGTTGCCATACTATTTTTCATATTTGTTTTTGAAAAGTGGTTATGTTTACAGACTAAAAGTCCCCTGATTTAAGTTTCCCATTTCAAAGCAGAAGAAGATACATACTTCTTTTCTGTAATATTCTAAGCTACTAAAATATAACCAATGAAATCATTTGATACAGTTTTTAAGCTAGAATTGTTTCCACACTGCAATTATTCTGAAGGGAAAACAAATTATCATGCCATTAGAGAAAAAAATACTAACAAATGGAGACCTAATAAATAAGATTTTTAAAGGTTAGTGAACACACCTCTGACTTACAACCTGAAAGAAACTTTCTCAGTCAGGCAGATGGCAAGCTGTAAAACAACATCTGGAATTTAATCCCAGGAAGTCAGATGCAATCTGAAACACTGAGCAGCAAGCACAGCACTCACTGGAATATTGTATCAGGTAGGGTGGCTAGTTTAAGGGTATAAGTACCATGGAAACAAGTCTACAGACAGCTATTCCAAACAGTGGCATTTGAAAACCACAGGCCTCTGAGAATAAAAGTCATAATGGAACAAAATAAGAGGGCTGGTACGGAGGTCATGAGTACCACACATGTTCAATTATTAAAAGAATAGCAGTATATTTAATAATTACTCCTCCTCACAAAACACTGATGACAGAACAAAAAGGACAGGAATGGCCTTACAATAAATGAGCTCTAGCCAAAGCCTAAAAGAAATACACCAAATCAAATACAATGTTCTGTAAAAACTATTAGCAAAGACTGGAAGTATTTGAAATTTATAATAAAAATAACAGAAATCCCAATAACTTCTAAATAATATACAAAGCTAAGGGGAAGAGATTAAATTTCTAGACACTAATGGCTGCCTAAGAGCTATTAGTGTCCTGCTTTTAGTCAGGAATCTAGTGGCCAAGTCAACTATTCAGGAGACTAAAGTAGGCTAGGATCAAGGTTGAACATGGGATTGCCCAGGGGAGAAGGCCAAGCAGAGTCTGCATAGAACATGAACACTGAAACAACTAAGGCTAATGGTATGTCAGATAGGCACAAGGACTCGGCAACACTAGCAGTCAAAGTAGCTTCAAGCACAGTGATGAACAAACTCAGGAAAGAAATACTAAATGATGAAAGCTTAAGGGCTGGAGAACCATATAAGGTTGAATCTGCTATGAAGTCCAAGGCAAACTCCAAGAATGTGTCCTTGTGATGTTACGTTTATTTGTCAAATTGGCTAGGTCTTAGTCCCCAGATATTTGATCAAACATTATTCTAGATGTTTCTGTGAAGATATTTTTAGATGAGTTTAACACCTAGATCAATAGACTCTTAATAAAGCAAATTATTCTCCATATATATGAGTGGGCTTCATCTAATCAATTTAAGGCCTTAATAGAAAAAATTTACCTCCCTGGAATAAGAAGGAATTTTGTCAGTGGATCACCTTTGTACTAAAATTAAAACCTATTCCCTAGGTCTCTTGCTTACTGGCTTACACTACAGATTCTGGACTTGCCAAGCCTCCACAGTTTCTAAAAATAAATCCATCTCTCTCTCTTGGATCTGTCTTTGTGAAGAACCCTGACTAATAAGAAGAGTTTGGAACAACTGTTTCCCTGTTCCATAGAGCACTGCTCACCAGAAGACTCTCCTGGAGCTATCATTCAATGTCATGAGAGCCTCAAGGGAAGGGTACCTTGCCTTCTTCCTCTTTGTCAACCATACAATGTCTAAGAAGGGCCTGACATCCCAATAGGTAATCATTAAATCCCTCCCAGACATATCTGAGGTTAATATTCAGGTACTTTCTGGCCCTTATGATTCTTCAAGACTGTACACACTATTGATATACTTCCAAGCCATTCCTTATGTGAGCAAACAAAACTTATATGAATATCTGAACACTTAAAATAACATCACTTGTCTTTCTTATGGCTAATTCTGAAAGCTGAATTTAATTTTGCTCCTGAACATTACAAAGGCTTATTTTCACTATTCAAAAATAAACTCCAATCTGTTCTCCAAAATCATTTTCACTTTCAAAAACCCAAAGGTTGAAGTATGAGCAAAAAATCTAGTTCCCCAATCTAAGAATCAGAAGTAAGTCTGGAAGGGGCATCTAACCATAATATCTACCCTTATAGAGCACTCATTGTTTTCCAAGGTGTTAACCTCTTAATAAGCATGATTTCAAAACAAAACTGCACAGGATGGATTATTACCTGGGTTTACAAGTGAGGAAATTGAAGTGAAAAAAGTGAAAGTTTACCCAGCAGACTGGGATTAGAATTAAAACTCTCTTTCCAAATCCCAATCATATACAAAGAAGATAAATGAAGAAAAAAAGAAAGAAAGAAAGAAAGAAAGAAAGAAAGAAAGAAAGAATAAAGATGTTAGTTTCATTCCCATCAAAGGATAAGAATTTTTAAGTATTATTGTTATGCAACTAAAACAAAACATATCCTAAAGCAACAATGTCTACAGCATCTAAAAGAATTGGAATGGTTATCAGAACACTGCTGGATAAATTCCCAGGTGGAAATACTTAAGATTATAATAGATTAAATGCAGGATAAAAATTAAATGTCTTAATTTTAAAAGATCTTGGAAATTTAGGCAGAGATATAATCATGCCCTCTTCTGATATGGCCAACTATAAACTCTGGACAAACCATAAAAAATAAATATCTGGGGACACCTGGGTGGCTCAGTCAGTTAAGCATCTGACTTCGGTTCAGGTCATGATCTCAAGGTTCATGAGTTTGGGCCCTGCATCCGGCTCTGTGCTTTCTGCTCAGACCTGGAGCCTGCTTCAGATTCTGTGTCTCCCTTTCTCTCTGCCTCACCCCTGCTTGCTCTCTCTCTCTCTCTCTCTCTAAAAAAAAAAACAAAAACAAAAACAAAACCAAAACCCCACAACATTTAGATAAGTAGTCAAACAAACAAACTATCCAAAGAACTCTAGAGAATTCAAGACAAGCAGAAAAAAAACTGAAGCAGAGTTGACTGTGGAAGAAGGGGATGGCATTAGGTGGTCTTCCTGTTTTGGTTTTTTATGATTTTGAGCATGAGTGTAGTCCTCACAGTTGCCATGCAAGACAGGTAGCTACAACTATAATAGAGAGGTGATGGTGATAATGATTTAATAATTTCTCAAACTGTGTGACATTCTTCCTAAAGTAACAAAGACTTTAACGAGTTTAAAGTCAACCAACCTACATACTTCAATTATTAAATAATACTTATCCCTTAACTTTGGTCTATTTTAAATAATTTTACATATTATATATATACATACATATATATATATATATATATATATATGTGTATATATGTATGTATATATATTTTGTTTTAGTTTACATATCTCCTACAGCTGAAACCATCTTAAGATAAGCAAGGCAACTGGGTGCACAAAATAGCAATTAGTAAGAGACACAGTGAAATTTTCTTTGAACTACATGATAACCATATTCCCATTAAATGTGCTTCATTTTATTAATGACTTCTTTTAATCCCTTTTCAGACTTACTTTCCTTCTCAGATGGAATATTAATTGGAAGAGAAGAATAATGGCAAAAAATCATAAAGAAAACTTTTAATTTAGAAATATCAACATTTTATCTTAACCATAATCCCAGATTTCAATTAATTTTAAATACAGTATTTATTTTGAACACCCGAGAAAAACTTATTATGCCATATTGTTCTTGAGATCTCCCAATCTACAGAGTTAGTTGCTAATTTTTATAATGAATAAAACAGACAAAAGGACAATTATTTCTTATTCCATAATCACTATTAAAACTATAGGCCAGTAAAATACACCAACTTTCACAGGACTATCTGGTTCAACAAAGCTGTTTTCTATGTTTGGGTTTATTTCCAAAGGCTCTGTTTCTGTCGTCAAAATTGCTTATGAAAATTATCAATGTATGTATGCCACTTTGTAAGGCCCTCAGAAGAAATTATTCTCAGGTCTCGGTACCAGGAAGCAACTAAGAACACTTAGGAATCTTGTACTTGGCTTTTTTTTTTTTCTTTAGCCACTAGAAGCTCAGAGTCAACTATATGGCCCTTCTCTAGCAATTGTGTAGCTTCATAGCATGGAATTCTTCATGCTTGAAATAGAGAATTACATCAAAGTTTAAAACTTATCACATTGAGGTAAGATATAAAAATATCATGTCTATATGCTACATTCTATGGATTAAAAATGTTGATTAACATTTATTAACATTACATTAAATATTAAAGTGCTAAATATAATACTTGTGAATTAATGGAAACAAAAAACTATGTGGTCATGAACAAATAACACTCATTCTGTTCAGCTCCTTGCTTCTCTGGCAAAATTCACATTACCACTTCATTCTGTTGTAGTCATGTGCCACAGATGGGTCATAGTTTTCACATGTGAAACCGGGAGGTTCTGGTCGGTCCATGAGTACAAATGCCACAACAGTGGTGGCATACTGCAGTCCCAAGGACACACCATCCTCTACTGAGCAGTTGTCTTCACAAACTAATTCAGGTTTGAGAAACACTCAAGCTCTTACTATTAGCATAGCTTCAAACTAGGTGACTAATTCAATTACTCTATTTACTCCTCGGGAACCTGAAAGTTAGGTGTTTTTACCCCATTTTAGAGACAATAACTACAGTAATCAGGTTACAGACTCAAAATGAGTCAGGTGGTATAACAGAGTCGAGACCCAAAGCTAGCCTCACAGACTCTAAATTCTGTTATTTTCATCACTCAAGAGCTACATATAAAATATACGGTCATAAACTGGCAAAAATTCAACACCTGAAGGGTTGAATTGATTTTCATTGAAGCACTGAGAAAAGGTGAGTAATTTAAATAAAGTTATGTTATCACTGGGCACCCTTTCTTAAGGCTCTTGTGAAGCCCCTTGAAGCTTTCTTTGTTGATGAAGAAGCTTAATCAAGTGGAATTGAGATCTAATCTTTCTGCATCTTTTTTCCTCTTAAGGAAAGTAACCAAGGCAAGTTTATTTTAATTATGAAACTGCCTCCAAATGCTGTACGTACTTTGAGGTATTTATTTCAACTGGTAGTTCAATGATAATTTTATTTTATTAGTACTGAAGTGTTAATGGCATTATTGGTAGACCATTTAAATGCTCTGTTTAACTGAATATTAACAGGAGCTTTTGAACAGAGCAACAATTTATGGTAAAACTCCTATACTAATATCATCAGAATACAGATCCATAATCCTTTATCCCAAATCCTTGTGGACAGATGTGTTTTATAATTTAGAATGTGTGTATGTGTATTTAGAAAACAAGTAATTCAGTACATATTTCACAAATGACATTCTACATCTTTCAAGGTACTAGTAGCAACTAGGTGACATGCTCAAATTTGGATAATTTGAGGAAAATTTAATAAAGGCTCTATTTACCAAGGTGTCAGCAAGGTGGAGAGAAACCACAAAGGATTTGCTCAGCAACCTGGGGCTAGTATTGTGGTGATTTATTACCACCCTGAAGCCAGATAAAGTATGGGAAGGCAACGGTCACTGAAAGCTAGATACTGAAAGGCTTGTGGGGAATGGCTAGCCTTTTAGGTGATGAGAACTTTGATCTACAGACACAGTATGATGACCCCTCATGCAGGGAGCTAGGTAGATTAAATACACATCCTCACTTGCCTCCTCTGTCCAATTTCTTTCCAACAACTTCCATTGGCCAAATCCAATAGGAAAACAGAATGTAAGGTTGCCTCTAAATATAGATTGTAGAAAGTCAGCCTCCCAGGCACATAACTGGGTAGAAAGTGAATCTGGGGGAATAAATTGGAAGCTATCCAACATTCACCTTGAATGGGGTCTGGGGCAGCATACGTTAATCAAATATATTAATATATCTTCCACAAAAGGTATAGAAATGCACACTAAACAGGATAAAGAAAGATTACAACTTTTCGGTCCACATCAGGTTTTGCTGCCAAATTAGTTATAAACTAATACTGTACTGTAACGCATTGTATGGTGACAGATGGTAGCCACACTTGTAGTGAGTATAGCATAATGTATAGAGTTGTCTAATCACTATGCTGTACACCTGAAACATGTAACATGTCAACTATACTCAAATTAAAATAAATAAATAAATAAATAAATAAAGAGTTGAGAAAAAAATCCAACAAACCTAAATACGAATAATTGAATAATCTTATATTTTATTTCCACTGGTATCACCAACTTTGCATCACAGTCATTTCAAACCCAAAAGCCACCAGATTTCATACTAACCCTGAGTCAGTAAGAAAGTTCTTCCAGACACGTGCTGTAAAGCTTTGTCCCTTCAATCCTGCTTCCAGCCAGGCAGCCTATTTAACTACTTCATTCTCTGTAGGTAACCCACACCATGGGCTTGACTCCTGCCCAACATTAGGTGTACTGAAAGTCCCTACAAATAAGGCATAGAGCCTCCTACTTTCTCTCCTCTTAGGTGCCTATATTGGTTTCCTCTTCCACCTCCATATATGGATTCTACCCCTGACACTACCCCAGTTGATAGCTTCCTTTACCATCTCCAGTCCAACTCACTTTAATACTTATTCTGAATCTGCAAATCCCAGCTTGACTTATCTTTCCTGATCTTAGAATTGTTGTTTTGGAGGATGATTATTAGTTAGCTTAAAATTTTACAGGTTGATAACAAGGACTGAATACAAAAATGTGTTTAATGATTGTGAACACTCATGGCAAAATGTAAGTGCATATAATTTAGCTTATTCAAATCTATTACTTTTCTTCCGCTTGTATAACCTTATTTTTAGGTCCTAAAACTTACAGGAATGGTGAAAAGAGCCAAGGGCACCAAATTTCTTCTGTTTTAAAGTACAAAAAAAAACCTTTATAACAACTATCAGAATTGCTGAGGAGTGAAATATGGATAATAGTGGGTAACCAAACATATATTCTCTTTTTCCGGCACACAAAGCAGACTACATTTCCCAGATCTGCTGAAAGTTAGGTGACTCTGAGACTGAATTCTAGCCAACTGAATGTGGACAGAAGTGGTATATTCCACTCTGGACCAAACTTCCCATGTTCTTTTCCTTTTCTGTCTGGGTGGGATGGAGACAGATTGGGAGCCACATGCTGATGATGGCAAGGCTCTCTACCTGAGTCCCAAAATGACCAAGCAGAATAACCAACCCACTAACCTGTTTACCCTCCAGTAGTGATATAAGAGCAAAAAATAAATTACTAAGTTCAAGCCATTTTTCAGAAGTCCAAAATGTTTGGGAATATATTTGTTTTCATAGCTATCATCAAGCTAATTAATATCCCATATCATATAAGGTGAGAGTGAAACTTTATTTTTTTTTCCAGCAATAATGATATTTGTTAGAAAATTTGCATAACTCCAGAGACCTTTTGTTTTTTTTTTTTTTTTTTTTTTTTTCTTTTTTTTATTTTTTATTTTTTAATATATGAAATTTACTGTCAAATTGGTTTCCATACAACACCCAGTGCTCATCCCAAAAGGTGCCCTCCTCAATACCCATCACCCACCCTGCCCTCCCTCCCACCCCCCATCAACTCTCAGTTTGTTCTCAGTTTTTAACAGTCTCCAGAGACCTTTTGTGAGGGAAGAGAGACTGTGAAACTTCTCCCTAAAAGTCAAAGTTATTGAAACTTCTCTAACCAAACCTCTCTACTAAAATAGTATTGACCAAGGATGAGTGGCAGAGAAGAGAACATGGCCCCAGAGAGAATGGAACCTCCGGCAGTGTTACCCTGGGGGAGTGGTTATGCAAGTGAGCTATAATTTGAGGAGCCCCGGTAAATGATGACACATAGCATTCTTTACTAAGATTGTAATGAAAAGTGATTGTTCTCCCCCATTTATTTGTTTCCATATTCAACAAATATTAACTGAACATCTATGTAATCTATTCTCTATTCTTCTAAGAACATTAAATTTCTGGTGAGAATGCTAAGTAACACTGTCAACCTTAGGCTCTGACACTGCTTCTACCTCCTTTTATTACCTGAAAACTGTCTTTTTTAAAAATTTTTTTTTTAACTTTTATTCAGTATTGAGAGACACAGCATAAGCGGGGGAGGGGCAGAGAAAGCAGGGGCACAGAATCGGAAGCAGGCTCCAGGCTCTGAGCTGTCAGCACAAAGCCCGACGTGGGGCTCAAACCCACGAACCATGAGATCATGACCTGAGCCAAAGTCAGTCGCTTAACTGACTGAGCCAGCCAGGCACCCCACCTGAAAACTGTCTTTTGCAAGATAAGTCATATTCCTCCCAACTCTAATAAAAGGTATTTTTTTTCTTCAGCTTTTGGGAAGAAGAGATCAACATGTTCCCTGTTCCTTATTGCCAGTCTAGATCTTTTAGTCTATTGTCAAAATTCAAGTATTGAATCCCCATTTTGTTTATACCACTTACTTATATGACCAGGATAAGACTCTTGGTAGAAATAAACAGAAAACCACCTATAATCAGAGCAAACAGAAAGCAGAATTTATTAATGGAACACAAACAGTCTCAATGGAAATGAAGAAAGAGATCAATAACTACTTTCAGGAAAAACAGATACCAAATCAGCTATGGGGACCTCTACAGTAGGAATTTGAGAACCTACTCTTTGCAGCAGTGCTATTAATGTGACTCAACCCTATCAACGACCAGATTTCAAATTTCAAATTTCAAATTTCCATAAGAGAGATTCTAAGTATCCCAGCTTTAGTCAGTTGCCAACTTCTTGTAGTTCAGTTGTAGCAACAGAGTCAAGGATACATGTCACCAACATGACCAACAGAAGAACTTCCACCATGGGTTTTGGGGAAAAGTCTCTGAAAGAAAATAGCTATATGCTGAGCACTACCCCAAAAAGGTACCCACAACATGCTAACACTCCCTATTTCCTATATATCCAAGAACTCCACAATCCAACTTTCCAGCCACAAGGGCAATATAATCGCACGTCTTCCCCAGAGAGTTAATCCAAAATCACTTTCAGCAATTACATCCAGGATTAATAACTATTTCAAGGCTAGAATCTCTAGAAGAGTCCAGAATTCTCCTAGTTCAGCTGTAACCACATACCATAGCAATTTCCAACATGAAAACTATTTTTATTTTTATACTAGAACTCCAATTTCAAAAGGAAAAGGGAGATAATTATTGTCCTCCATAAGCAATAAAAAAAAAAATGAACCTATGGCCTTATTTCTGCCTTAGCTAGTATTTGGGAATTCTTCCCTCCAATATCCGTTCCATTTACCTTGCATTCAGGAACACAGAATGTAGCTCACGTTCAAAAAACACTGCTTGATAAGTTATTTGCCTAGTAGAGTAACCCAAACCTCCATCTTTCAGAAGCCTTAGTCCTTAATGTTTCTGCTGGAGTGCTGCAAGAAAATTTCTATTAACCTTATTACTCTGTATGGTACTAGCAAGAGACATCTCAGGAAATCCCATGGTTCTACCAAATTTCTCTTGGTGTCCACTTTCAACAAACAACTCTATATCCCTTTTTTATTTTTTATTTTTTAGGAGAGAGAAAAAGTGTGAGTGGGGCAGACAGAGAAGGAGACATAGAATCTGAAGCACACTCTAGGCTCTGAGCTGTCAGCACAGAACCCGATGCGGGGCTCGAACTCACACACCCTGAAATCATGACCTGAGCTGAAGTTGGACACTTAACCAATTGATCCACCCAGGTGTCCCAACTCTATGTTCCTTTTATAGACAAAGTCAATCATCCCAGCTAATATACGATACCCTTTTTTACCTATTCCCCTAGTGGCATGAGGAAAACAAATAGCCAGATGGTATATTTAAGTACCTAATTTAGTAGAACCATTACCCTAAACAATGAAAACAGTGGAGAGAAATATTCTTTCTTGCAAAAGCTAGGATTCAGGTAATATAAGGAGGCAGAAGCACTCTCCAAGCCAAAGTTTGAAGATAATATCTATTGTTCACTCTAACAATAAGGATTCCGAAACAAGTGTTGATGAGGATGTGGGGGAAAAAGGACCCTCAGGCACCACTGGTGGGAATACAAACTGATACAGCCACTGTGGAAGACAGTATGGAGGTTCCTCAAAAAATTAAAATCAGAACTACCATATAATCCAGTAATTACATTACTGGGTTATTTACACAAAGAATACAAAAACACTAATTCAAAAGGAAACGTGCCCCCCATGTTTAGTGCAGCATTATTTATAACAGCCAAATTATGGAAGTGGCCCAAGTGTCCAGCAGTAGATGAATGGATAAATATGTGTTTATATATATTACATGTATGTAATATATATAATGAAATCTTGTCATTTGAAACAACATAGATGGAGCTAGAGAGTATAATGCTAAGCAAAGTTAAGTCAGTCAAAGACAAATACCATATGATTTCACTCAAGTGTGGAATTTAAGAAAGAAAGTGGAAAAAACTGAAAAGCCAACTTTTAAATAGAGAACACTTAGCAGAAGGAGGTGGGTATGGGGAATGGATGAAATAGGCAAAGGGGATTAAGTGTAAACTTATCTAAATGAGCACTAATACATGGAATTGTTGAATCACTATATTATATACCTGAAATTAATAGAACACTGTATGTTAACTACACTGGAATTAAAATTTAAAAAAAAAAAAAAAGAATTAGGATTCCAAGGGGCAAAAGGATCTGTCTCCCAGAAATTCAAATCTCTATACTTATAAAGCTAAGAACCATAGGGATGGAAACAAAAACAATTTTAATAGGTCATTAGGTATAATCCTAAGAAGTTTATACTTCGAACCTTCATTGTCCGACTAATATGTAAGAAGGACACTATTAAACATAAATCTCTAGGTCAGTACTCCACATTTACAAGATTTCCAGCTGGCACCATAGCTGACCTTTCAGTAAGCTATTCTAACATTGTATCACATCAGCTGCTTTGGGATGAGGAGATACATGGTAAAACAGTGAATCCCACTGGCATTATTCTTTCTCTGCGAAGTGGGTTGATTGATCTAAGGCAATAGTACGTGAATTATATTGTGCCTGTATAGAGAGTGGTCAGTATGAAATCTAAAATAAAGTTGCTACACCCTTCACAATGCAACTGGGTCAATATAATCAGATACCATGTCATACAACTGTTCCCGACATATGATATCCTATCTTGAACTCAGAGTTGGCCAATGCTGCTAGAAAATTAGTCATCCAGCAATAAAAGAAATGTGGTAAGTCTCAGTGAGAAAAAGTCCATGCTACTGAGGCCAGGTCACCAACGTAGTCACCATATGCACTTTACTTCCAAGCTCACTGAGCAAATGACAAGTATCTTCAGAGAAGAACATCACATTCATCTTGTTATTAAAAGCCCTCAGTTGAGCATCCACATTAAATACAAATATTTTTGTACCTGGACCTCTTTGAGTTTCAATCCCAGTCTCCCCTAAACCCTGTTTACCATCTGCAGTCTTACCACCAGAAAGTAGTATAAAACCTGACCTTAGGCCATCTCTCCTGGCTGAAATAAACACTGAAACGTACTGCCTGAAGTTATACGCTCTGAGAGTTTTCTTCTCCCTCAGTGATAGGAACTCTGCTGATAGGGCCTGTAATACTGCAGCACTTCATTTCTGGCACATACCTGAATAGCTTTTAGCTTTTAGAGTCACCTGTAATTTTTGAACTTTAATCAAGTTTTCATAGGGAATTCTCCATTAAAATACTCACATGAGCAAAGGAAATGTTAGCAATATAGCAAGTACTAGTGGGCAAGAGTTATCACAGAGACAACTGAAACCATTCTTTTAAAGCTCCTATAGCTTCTTCCATGACAAAATTTCCTTGTATTGGTTTGTCACTTTCCCCTTCTTCTTCCTCCCTCTTCAGTGAAGAAAGGACCATTGCATGCATTCTTCTGATTTTATCCTTTCTCCCTCATTCCAAATGATGAGTATGTTTATCTTAGTGTGTATCAGCACCTGATATTCACTAAGTCCAATGTAATTCAGGATATTTCCCATCTTTCTCTTATACTTCCCAATCTGTACTATCACTACCATTCTTCCAAATTATTCAGGAGATGTTTTTGATTCAATTCAACAAATATTGAAAATCTCTTCCTTTTGTACAATCCATTCAATTAATAAGAATGTTCCCAATTTTGATTAGCAAATAAGAATTGCTTAATAAAGTGGATATAATGGGAATTTTAGATTTTTTTAATGTTTATTTATTTTTGAGAGAGAGAGAGAGAGAGCAGGGCAGAGCCAAGAGAGAAGGAGACACAGAATCTGAAGCAGGCTCCAGGCTCCAAGATATCAGCACAGAGCCCAACACAGGACTTGATCATTGATCAAGAGATCAATGCCTGGTCTCAAATTTACAAACATGACAACTACATCTTTAACAAAGTCATTGATTAAAAAAAAAAAAAAAAAAAAAAACTCTTGTAAAAATGCCAGCAAATAGATGGCAGGAAGACAAACACATATTAAACAACATACTAGAAAACAAAATTTGAGAACTGCCAAGAAAAATAAGGTCCAATTAGGTAATATGCCCAAACCAAACTGATTGTGAAAAGGCTGTTTTTTGAGCAATTAGTTAGGTTCCTGGTCGAAGCTTAATGCTTAATAAATATTTCTTAAATATTCTTATATGCTAAAATAGACTGACAATTGATCTTGAAACTTTAAGGAACATCATAATCACTCAAAGGACTTATTATAAGACAAATTACTGAGCCTTACCCCTAGAATTTCTGATTCATTAGGTTGGAAGCCAAACATGGTAATTTGCATTTCTAACAAGTCAAGAACCAGTGCTCTAGACTAGGATTTCTCAAAGCAGCCCTATTGACATTGAACACTGACATTATGGGCTAAATAATTCTTTGTAGTGAGGGGCTAAAACATCCGTGGTCTCTATCCACTGGTTTGCCAGTAGTGCACATATCCAGTCACAAGACATTGCCAAATGTTCGCTATGAGAACAAAATTGCTCCTGGTAGAGAACCAGTGTTCTAGATCAACCAGATTACCTTTTTGGATAGTTTGTTAAGCTGATAGACCAGTTACCTCTATAGACACTGATCCTAATTTTAACAGAACATTATATAACATCTCTCAAGTTATCCTATTGGATAAAACAGACAAATATGGACTAGAGAATAATATAAAAATTAAAAGACTTTGTATTTATTTATTTAACTATTGGATCCAAGGATTTTGGTTAATAGATTTTAGCACAGAGACAGGCCTCTCAAGCCTGTATTATTTTGAGTCATTTTTTTCCTAGACTGGGATGTCAAAGAGAATCTGTTTCTTATATCACCAATCAAATGGTGGTAGCTACCTAGAGTATCATTTTAAGAAGGATTCCATAAGTGTTCACAGATAGAGCAGGAAAGAATACTGAGGTCACTTAACATTGTCTCCTATGGACACTAGAAAAGGAAATAATGCCATAGTCTAGATTCCTGTTCATTACTGCTACAATATGCGTTCCTATTCCAGATATTTGATCATATCTAATTTTTACGTGAGTTTTTTGAACAACGCTTATTTTTTTTTTGAAGTCTGGAGTATAAGCCAAACTAGTTCTAGCGTTTCTTCTCTCTATAACATTTTCTATCATTTCTACTTCTTGAAGAAATTCTTCTAATCAAGAATTAGGTAAAATACTAGGTCCTATTGTCATTTTCCGCATCTTATGGGGGTCTACAGTTTTTTAAGAAAAATAAAATTTTACTAGATGTACTACCTTTACTTAAAGAGAGTTCTAACAAATATCCAGGCACTTGGGAACCTCTATCTCCTTTAGACCCTATTCTGTTCCACGATCTCCTTGAGAACAAAGAATCCATTCCTCTCTGTAATTAATTAGTCTAGAGAATAGTTACATTATTATAACACTTCTATGCTTCACTCATTTTTTTCTTGTTTACATGTTCCTCACCATTCTTTGACCCTCAAATTTATAGGTTCTACTTCTCACTAGTATGCTTCTTTTGAACAATGAAGAAAATAAGCAAAAGTAAGTTATAAAACAGACATAAAGAGATTCATTCTGTCATTATGTTCACTTCAATATACCAAATACTCCAATTTTTTAAGAAAAATATTCATAGAATAAAATTAACCAAAGTAGAAGGAAAATAAATTACAAAAGTCTTTTTTTTCCAATCTAATAAAATTTCCAAATTCCTCCATTTCAAAAAAAAAATGTACAAAATTGGGTATGGTCATATCTTCATCAATTTCAACATAAATCAGTCTAGGTAATAAACCAACCTCAAAGATAAGTCACTGAATTTGGATTACCAAGTATTTTAAATATAATCCCTTTGGGTGGACAAAAGGAAACAGTTTATTCAACACTGCCAAATCACTGTATTTATATTAATTTGTCCCTGATTTTAAAATGTACATAAAATACAAATAAAGATTAAAAAAAGAATGCTATCAAATAACTAGCGGTACTACAATTAATAGAAAAATTATTCCAGGATATCAAAGACTCCAATTTATATAATTTTGGAAATAATGAGTTACTTGGGAGTATCAGTATTACAATCAAATATTTTGATAAGCATTTTTGGAAAGTCAAGCTTTCCATTAAATATTAAATCACAAATTATTAACTATATATATATATTTACATATTGTTATATGCACTATGCATATATATCCTACTTTTAGATTTTAATATTCATTCCTAACACATACTGATTTTCTAAAGACAACGTGGTCAGCTTTATTGACTATTTTTTATCTAATTGATTAATATAATTATCATGCTATTAAATGGTAACTATAACCATTAGGGAAAAAAAATACCTCTGATGTATAGGAATACTGTTTACTTTCCATCAGAACATTCTTTGTATCTACCAAGAGACCCTGCAGAATTTCTCAGTTGTAAGTTAGAAGTATGAGGACCAAAGTCTAGGAATAAGACATTATCCACATAGAACCTCTAAGAACAAGGAAGGTTAGTTTGTTACATTTGGTTATGAAGGTGTGGAAGAGCCCCTCCTAAGAAATGTGGTGAAAATCTCAAGACAAGGGAAGGCAATCTGGTTATGTGCATGTATGTGACATTCCTCACAACTCTGTAACATAGACCGCCCAATCAGATTGTATGTCTGTATGTTACCATGTATGGGAGACAAAGATGTAGAAATTGTATAAAAGGCTACCCCTGCTGCGCTTGGGGCTCAGTTTTTTAGGTATGAACCCACTGAGCCCATGCTGGCACGAATAAAGTTACTTCCTGGAAAGAAAAGCCTCAGTGTCATGACTCTCTGTGCAAACCTCAGGCTTGTTATATTTCTTGGGGTCTCACATCAGGGAGGTGGAGACGGTGTTTTACCTCCCTTGTTGCCAGTTGTGAACCTCGGGGCACCAAGAGAGGCAACCTTGCCTGGTGCCAATGGACCACTTAATCCATAGGAGACTAGCCCCTCCCAGCATGCCAGGGCAAGGACTCCGGATGCACAAAGGAACCCAGTGAGGCCCAAAAACCAGCTCAAGGAAGATTGCCTGTAAGAACCCAGGTTCATTTTGGTAGAAATGCCCCTAAGGCAGAAGGGGAAAGAAACTGCAACTCCAAGGTGCTGGGAGCTGGGCAGGAGGTTGGAGTCACTGTGTGACTGTGTGTGAATGAGACAGACAGCAGAAAGGTTCTGACCTGATCAAGGGGCTGAAGCAAGTGTTGAGTCCCAATCCAGGGTTCTGTGGTGACCTCATATGGCTTAAGGCAGAGTCAGACTTCCTTGGGAGTCGGATCCAGGTCAAGGATTAATACCGAACCCGCCAATGCTAAGAGGCACCTGAAATATCTCTGAGGGGAGAGTGGCCAGAAATGGTTGAACCGAGTGGGCATCCTCTCCAATTTAGTCCCATCCTTCCCACATTTTCCTCTCTTGTGCATGAAAGATGTCCTTAGGTGGAGGAAATGGGTGGAAAGCAGAGTAAACTGACTCTTTTAGACTACATGTTGAGGAATTTCAGACAGGGATATTCAGGAAATTATGGTGTAAAATTAACTCTTGGAAAGCTCTGACATTCTGTGAAACTGATTGGCCATTGTTCGAGGTAGGCTGACCCTCTGAGGGCTCACTTGATAAAGAACCAGCTGGCTGAGTGTTCAGGGTTGTTGTGGGTGAATCCAGGCCACCCCAACCAATTTCCTTACATTGACTGTTGGCAAGACCTGGTCCTATCCTGGCCACCTTGGCTAATAGTCTATATTGAAGAGAACTGTAAAGTTTTGATGGCTCGTGTCACAGCTTCCTCCAAATGCCACCCAAAACTGAAAAACCCATACTGTCAGGAGAGCCTGAGGACCATATACCCCACTGTACCTTTCACTGACACCTGTGCTTCCAGCCACCCTGGCTGCCAAAACCCCACTGGAGTCTTCCCATAGTCCAAAGGTCTCGCCACCTCTAGCACTACCAGCCTCTCTGGATGTTACCAGCTTACCTGGACCACTGGTCCTAACCCCATACACCCCCCTGTCAGGCCAGCAGAGACAGTCTCTCCCTGCAGCAATACCAGGGAGCCCTACAGATGCCACTGAGGGAAACCCGGAGACCCATCTATTATGATCAGGAAGGCTATATCTGAGCAGGCCAGTGTGTTTTTGTGTATTAACTCTTTACCACTATAGACTTCCTAAATTGGAAGCACCATACTCCTTCCTACACGGAGAAGCCCCAGGCTATGATAGAACTAATGTAGTCCATAATTCAAACCTGTAAACCTACCTGGACTGACTGCTGCCAACTCCTCTTGACCCTCTTCCACACAAAGGAGCATCACTTAATTACCCAGGCAGCCCTGAAATGGTTAAAGGATAATGCCCTGGCTGGGACACTAGACACCAAGGCTTATGCTCAGGCTCATTTCCCTGGGGAGGACCCCAAATGGGTCCCAAATGACCCAAGTGTAGACGGAAGGTTTGTAAGCACCAAACAGTATCAAGAAGCTCTTCTAAATGACATTAGGAAAGGCGGGGAAGGCCACAAATATGAGTAAAACATCAGAAGTACTCCAGGGACCCAAGGAGAGCCCAAGCCAGTTCTGTGAGAGACTACATGAGGCATTTTGTCTCTACACCCTTTTTGATTCAGAGGCACTCATAAACCAACAGATGGTCAATGTGGCTTTCATAGGCCAGGTCCAAGGGGACATCTGGCAGAAGCTGGAGGGTTTTGCCAACATGAATGCCAGTCAGTTGCTGGAAATAGTAACTAAGGTGTTTGTCCAACCATGGCCAGGCAGCACAGAGGGAAGATCACCAGAAGATACAGAAAAAGGCAGACTTATTAGCTACTGCCTTGGTGGAGAGGTCAGAACGTTCTTGGAAAGGTGCCCCGCAGGGACTGGGATGAGGCCAAAAAGGGGAACGGTGGGAAGAGGGTCTCACCCAGGACCAAAGTTAGGATGGAACCAGTGTGCCCACTGTCATCAGGAGGTCCACAGAAAAAATAAGTGCCCCCAGTGGCCAGATACTTCTCAGCAGGGCCCAAGCAAAAAGAAAGAGGATATATGGTCCAGAGCCGATATCAACCTGCATCACAGCCCCACTGGGCCCCCAAAGATGATTTTGTGGGGCTAACCACCATAGAGAACTATGAAGAGCACTAGGACAGACCGGGCTCTATTTTGTTAGGCCCCCAAGAGCCTATGGTCTGAATAAACATGGGGAGCCAATCCATCGACCTCATGGTAGACACTGAGGTGGAACACTAGATGGTGACCCAAACCGTGGGCACCCTTTCACAGAGACAAGCCACCATTGCGGGGGCCACAGGCAATCAGACATGCCATCCCTTCCTGCTGCCTCGGTGATGCAATTTAGGCAGCCATGAAGTCATCCATGAATTCCTGTACCTGCCCAACTGCCCCGTGGCTTCAAAGAGCCAGGACCTGTTGGGAAAGCTGCAGGTACAGATAACTTTCAACTCCCATGGATAAGCTGCACTGACCTTACAAAAGCCAGAAGCAAAGACAATAACTCTCACGATTCCCCAAGGATAAGAGTAGCATCTCTACAGTCTCAAGGAGGAATCACAACTGGTGCCTAAGCTTCCCTTTAGGATTCCTAGGGTGTGGGCTGAAGACAACCCACCGGGATTGGCCTGTAACATACCCCTTGTGGTTGTAGAGCTGAAGCCTGGGGCAGAGTCCACCCACCAGAGACAATACTTCATCCCTGCAAGGCACAGATCGAGATCCAGAAGTACCTGGAGAGGCTTTTAGAGTATGCAATCCTCTAGCCATGCCAGTCATCTTGGAACACACCCCTCTTACCTGTCCAAAAGCCCAGCACACCCAATAATGAAGGAACAGAAAGAGAAATCAAGAAATTGATCCCATTTACAAATACACCAAGAACCATAAAATACCTAGGAATAAACCTAACTAAAGATGTAAAATATCTGTATGCTGAAAACTACAGAAAACTTATGAAGGAAATTGAAGAAGACACAAGGAAATGGAAAAACATTCCATGTTCATGGATTAGAAGAATAAATATTGTTAAAATGTCAGTACTACCCAAAGCAATCTACACATTCAATGCAATCCCAATCAAAATTGCACCAGCATTCTTCTTGAAGCTAGAACAAACAATCCTAAAATTTGTATGGAACCACAAGAGACCCTGAATAGCCCAAGTAATATTGACAAAGAAAACCAAAGTGGGAGGCATCATAATCCCAGATTTTAGCCTCTACTACAAAGCTGTAATCATCAAGACAGCATGGTATTGGCACAAAAACAGACACATAGACCAGTGGAATAGAATAGAGACCCCAGAATTGGACCCACAAATGTATCTTTGACAAAGCAGGAAAGAGTATCCAATGGAAGAAAGACAGTCTCTTTAACAAATGGTGCTGGGAGAACTGGGCAGCAACATGCAGAAGGATGAAACTAAACCACTTTCTTACACATACACAAAAATAAACTCAAAATGGATGAGAGACCTAAATGTAAGATAGGAAGCCATCAAAACCCTAGAGGAGAAAGTAGGCAACAACCTCTTTGACCTCAGCCACAGCAATTTCTTGCCCAACACATCTCCAAAGGCAAGGGAATTAAAAGCAAAAATGTCTATTGGGACCTCATCAAGAAAAAATGTTTCTGCACTGTAAAGGAAACAACCAACAAAACTAAAAGGCAATCAACAGAATGGGAAAAGTTATTTGTAAATGATATATCGGATAAAGGGTTAATATCCAAAATCTATAAAGAACTTCTCAAACTTTAAACAAATAATCCAGTCAAGAAATGGGCAGAAGACACTTTTCCAAAGAAGACATCCAGATGGCTAACAGACACATGAAAAGATGCTTAACATCACTCACCGTCAGGGAAATACAAGTCAAAACCACACTGAGATATTAACTCACACTAAAGTGGCTAAAATTAACAACTCAGGAAACAACAGATGCTGGTGAGGATGTGGAGAAAAGGGAACCCTCCTGCACTGTTGGTGGGAATGCAAACTGGTGCAGCCACTCTGGAAAACATTGTGGAGGTTCCTCAAAAAATTAAAAATAGAACTACCCTATGACCCAGCAATAGTACTACTAAGAATTTATCCAAAGGATACAGGAGTGCTGATTCATAGGGGCACATGTACCCCAATGTTTACAGCAGTACTTTCAATAATAGCCAAATTATGGTAGGAGTCTAAATGTCCATCAACTGATGAATGGATAAAGAAGATGTGGTTTATATATACAACAGAATACTACTTGGCAATGAGAAAGAATGAAATCATGCCATTTGCAGCAACATGGATGGAATTGGAAGGTATTATGCTGAGTGCAATAAGTCAGTCAGAGAAAGACAGATATGTTTTTGCTCATATGTGGATCCTGAAAAACTTAACAGAAGACCATGGGGAAGGGAAAAGGAAAAAAAAAAGTTACAAACAGAGAGGGAGGGAGGCAAACCGTAAGAGACTCTTAAATATAGAGAACGATCTGAGAGTTAATGGGGGGGGGGGGCGGAGAGGAGAAAATGGGTGATGGGCATTGAGGAGGGCACTTGTGATGAGCACTGGGTGTTGTATGTAAGCAATGAACCACGGGAATCTATGCCAAAAACCAACAGCACATTCTACACACTGTACATTAGCCAATTTGACAATAAATCATATTTTTTTTAAAAAGCCAGGCACAGATGACTATCGGCCAATTCAGGACCTACAACCAGTAAACCAGGCCACCATCACCATACACCCAGTGGTCCCAAACCTCTATGCACTTCAGGGGTTCATCCCTGCCAAAGCCACCTTCTTCACCTGCTTGAACCTCAAAGATGCCTTCTTCTGCATCCACATGGCCCCCCAGAGCCAATCGATCTTTGCCTTCCAGTGGGAAAGTCCTAAAAATAGTGACAAGGGCCAGTTGACTTGGACCAGATTGCTTCAGGGGCTCAAAAACTCCCTAACCATTTTTGGCATTGCATTAGCCTTTGACTTAAAAGCCTTCCCAGCAGATCAATATGGCTGTGTCCTGTTTCAGTACATAGATGACTTGCTGCTGGCTAGAAGGTCCCAGGAGGATAGCATGGAAGGGACTCAGCAGCTCCTTACCCTCCTATGGGAAACAGGCTACAAGGCCTCAAGGAAAAAGGCCCAAATCTTTCAAGAGAAAATCAACTATCTCGGCTTCCACCTGTCCCAGGGGCAATTCCAACTTAGCCCAGAAAGGAAGCAGGCTGTTTCTTTGACCCTGGTCCCATCAACCTGACGCCAGGTTCAGGAGTTTCTTGGGGCCGCAGATTTCTGTAGAATCTGGATACCTAACTTTTCAGTCCTGGCAAAACCCCTCTATGAAGTTACAAAAAGGGGGAAAACAAGAGCCCCTAATCTGGGAATTGGTACAGCAGAAGGCCTTTGAGGAAATAAAATGAGCCCTCACTAATGCACCTGGTTTGGGGCTCTCAGACACAACCGAGCCTTTATTTCTGTATGTCCACAAGTGCACTGGCATTGTGGTGGGAGTCCTAACCCAGATGTTGGGGTCATGGCATCACCCAGTGGCATCTCTCTCCAAGCAGCTTGACTCTGTTCCCCAAGGCTGGTCACCCTGCCATGGCCTTCTTAGTGTCTGAGGCTGACAAGTTAACTATGAGACAAGAATTGATAGTCCAAGTGCCACATTCACTACTGACATTAATGGAATGCAAGGGACAATACTGGCTAGCCAAAACTAGGATGATCAGGTATCAGGGAATGTACTGTGAGAACCTGTGCATTCACCTAGAAGTGGTACAGACCCTACTACTCACAACCCTATTGCCTGTCGGGCCAGGGCAGCCCGACCATGACTGCACTAAAGTCATGAATGAGGTATTCTCCAGACCTGGAAAGGTTGGGACTCCAGAAAGTTATTTAGAGGATGTGTTTCAACTCTTGGGGGATTCAAAACCCTCATTAGAATTATCTTCTTGAGTTTGGGAGCTTACTCAATCCTACTTTGGCTAGTTACCTGGTTATATAGTCTGTCTCCAGCCTCACTGAGGCAATGGTGAAAAGGAAAACGGCCATGCATGTGATGATGTTCTAGAAATATAAACCTCTAAACCAAGATGATGCTCTTTGACCCAAAATACGGGGGGTCCAGGCATCGAAGGGAGGAATGTGGTAGAGCCCCTCCCTAAGGAATGTGGTGAAAACCTCAAGGGAAGGCAACCTGGTTATGTGCAGGTACGGGACATTCCTCATGACTCTGTAACATAGACCACCGACTCAGACTGTATATCTGTATGTTACCATGTATGGGAGACAAAGAAGTAGAAATTGTATAAAAGGCTACACCCTGCTGCGCCTGGGGCTCAGTTTTTCAGGTACAAACCCACTGAGCACGTGCTGGCACAAATAAAGTTACTTCCTGGAAAGAAAAGCCTCAGTGTCATGACTCTCTGTGCAAACCTCGGTCCCATTACAAAAGCAAAGACAAAAATGTTACAAATACAATACTTTAAAATATGCAAGGTGATGTGCCTAATTATATTCTCAATTCAACTCTCAAGTTCTACCTTGCAAAGGGAAAATCTTTAAAACAATATTTAAGAAGTTGATTGTGTAGTTTATGGATTATCTAAAGCTTTTCTTCCAAATAATAGTCAATTCATTGAAAGAGAAGAGTAAAACTCAAATTAGTTACTTTTCTACCATCTTGAAATTCTTACACACAGCTCATACTATGACAACTTCTAAATTAATTAAAAAATAAACAAAAGCAAAAATCCATTTTAAAAAAAGATGATTTAGCATTTATCTTAGAAATGGAAGACTTTTCTGGGGCACCTGGGTGGTTCAGTCAGTTAAGCATCTGACTTCAGCTCAGGTCATGATCTCATGGTTCAGGAGTTCGAGCCCCATGAGGGGTTCTGTGCTGACAGCTCAGAGCCTGGATTCTGTGTCTCCCTCTTTCTGCCCCTCCACCACTCACTCTGGCTCCCTCTCTCTCTCAAAAATAAACAAACATTGGGGCACCTGAAAGGCTCAGTCAATTAAGCATCCAACTTTGGCTCCAGGTCAGGATATCGTGGTTCATGAGTTCAAGTCCCATGTCAGGCTCTTTTGCTGATGGCTCAGAGCCTGAAGCTTACTTCAGATTCTGTGTCTCCCTCTCTCTCTGCTCCCCCTTGCTCACTTGCTCTCTCTCTCTTCTCTCTCTCTCTCAAAAATAAACATTAAAAAATTATCTTTAAAAAATATAATAAACATTTTTTAAAAAAAGGAAGTTTTTTCTAAACAGAAGCAATTACAAAGGAGGAAAAATTGTGTTTAAAACCCAAAAACATAATCAATAAAATATACCACCCACACTCACAAATACAAAAACACCCTTTATACATAAAAAGAAACACTCAAAAATAAAAGGCCAATGGCTGGAAAAAATACTTTCAACAAACATAACAAAGGTTAATATCTAAAGAACTTACGCAAAGACACAAGAATATGGCTAGAACTTTATGAGAAAAACAGGCAAAGGAGCATGAATGATTCATGAAAGATGAAATTAAAATACAAAGAAAGAAACAAATTAAAACAAAGTGGGAAAAATAACTACTTGGCTGTTAAATCAGCAAAGATATTAAAACATAATATGAAAATGGCAATACTTTACTGAACATTGCACACAAATTATTACAGAACCATATTCAACCATTAGGAAACATATCAAGGTAATGTGTATCAATAGCCTTAAAAAGTTTTAAACTTTGATCCAGTAATTCTGTTTTGGGGAAACTATCTTAAGGAAAAACCCTTCACAATGTGGGGAAACACCTTTTAGTTATGTTTTTTCTTGTGATATTTATAGTATTAAACTTATAAGAAACTACCTAATATCTAAGAATGTGTGGATACAAAGAAAAGGGCTGAGTAAGCAGTAGCAAATTCTGCTTACTGCCATGTACTGGCATTGGGATCTTCAACAGTCCACTTACCTTCTCTGTATCTGTTTTTGTTCTTTCATTTCAAAATGAGGATAATAGTGTCCATCTCATAGAATGGTAAGGACTAAAATTAATATATGTAAAATTACATAGTCTGGTACATAATTAACACTGTAATATATATGCAGTCATTCAAAATTAAGAACATGGAAAAGGCTTACACTTAAATGTCAGGTGAAAAAGTAAGACATTAAGATGGTACATATCGGCCAACCAGCAAAGTGAACATGTTGACAAAATGTCAACAGTGAAAACAAAAAACAAACAAGATTTACTAGGGAATTGGATAGCATAAATTAAGTTTACTGTGCATTTAAGCTATGCAAGCTCTCTAGTATAAAGCTAGAAGTTGCTTTAATTGACTAGAGCTAATTATTAGTTCTCCAGAGCTAATAATTGTTAACTATGCAAACTGTCTAAACTAAAAGCTTTTCTTCCTGAAACACTTTTTACAGATTCCAACTTCTTAAAAGACTATTACAGCACTCCCAGTTGGCTGGCCTCCAAGTTTTCTAGCAAAAGCTCTAAGTGCAGAACCCTTCTCACTCACCCACAAACAGCACAGATAATGTCTATTTTAGTTAGATTTGCAATATTAACATGCTGGAATCAATAGTTCCTGAAGAGAGCCATCTATTTTATGGGAGCAAAAAGCTGTTTGTATTCTATTTATGGTAACTAATTTTCAAAGTTACTTTCTGACTGAAGATAAGTTTCAGTAACAACCAAAGGTCAAAAATTGCTGTGCTTTTTTTTACTACAGTGAAAGAATGCAAGAAAGAAAAATAAAAGAAAGAAACCCAAGTTTCTTTGCATTATAATGATACAAAAGAAACCCCTTTTAGCTTCAAGAGGAAAAACAGAGAGAGAAAGAGAGAGACAGACAGAGAGAGAGAGAGAGAGAGAGAGAGAGATTCTTGTCTCCTGCCACACCAGAAATAGAAATAACATACACTCCACCCAGGGACTATATAAAACATATGGACAAAGATTGATGAGCTAAATTCATTAACAGAGTAGAGAAAAGGTCCTTTTCTTTTAATGTGTTCTATTCATTTGATGGATACCCAGAGTTTTAGACTCTGAAAGTGGTAAGATCAAGTTTCCAACTGAATTATAAGAAACCCAGTAGTTGATAAAGAAATAATGAATTGGCTCCTAATTCACATGATTGGTCAATCAACTTAGTATCTGGCTTCAGCAGCTCATAGATTCAAATTAGAGGCAATGTTTGGTCATGTAATCCACCCTATTTCTTACCTCTTTGGTTGCTCCTGTAGAATTTGTATCTGAAGGGGACAGGTCAAAACATTCATTCAATATCAAATTACCACAGGTCTCCTCTTTAATAACTCAGCCACAGAGTACACTCCTCCTTCCTCACAACACACACACATCCAGCACCCAAAAGAGTTTTTATAAAGTAGGCAGAATATTGGACCCATGAGCCAGGGATCACCACTCACTATTCCCCATCCTGTGAAGTATAAAAGGGAAAAAAAGTTCATTTTTCCTATCTCCCTTTTTTGTAATTTTTAAATGTGCCGCTTCTAAAATCACATCCATTTGATTAACATCTAGGATCAGCCTTCAGTGAATATAAGCTACATGCATGAACACTAATTAAAATGTTGTATACATGACATTTTTAAAAGGCTGTTTTAAGGTGCTTGGGTGGCTCAGTCAGTTAAGTGTCTGACTCCTGATTTCAGCTCAGGTCATGATCTCACAGTTCATGAGTTGGGGTCCTACATCGGGCTCCACACTGCCAGTGCAGAGCCTGCTTGGGAATCTCTCCCTCCCTCTGCCCCTCTCATGCTCTTGCTCGCTCTGCCTCTCTCACTCTCCCTCTCTCACTAAATAGAGTAAGTAAGTAAGCAAGTAAGTAAATACTTACGTAAGTAAGAAAATGGCTGTCTAGCTCTACAGTCATCTACTCATCTGGTATGAGTGGTAAACATGCCAGTTCCTTTTACCTTAATGTCAGTCATGCACTGAGAGTCATAGAACAAGCTGGTAAGAAAAATTTCAGTTGAAAGTGGCATTTAAAAAATCACTTGCAAGATCTACCTTTTGGAAGACTAAAAATATTTTCAGTTTAGTCAGCAACATCTTTGCTTTATCAATTAACCACATCATATTTTTGCTCCTGAATCAACTTTTTTCATGATCCAGACTACCTTTCCCACTTCAATGCTCCTGTCAGTCTATGCTTTAAAATGCAAAGAATGCATCTTAACGCTAGCCAACAGAAAGCGGAAGGGAAATCTCCAATAAGAATAATGATACTATGTATTTCAAAAACCAGAACAGTTCTTTTAACTGCTTAGGGCACTTGTCTTCATTATTATTCCCTTCCATAAATATGTGTGGCCTAGAGTTAGCTACATGTATTAGCTAGCAGGGTCCTCAAAATGTTAATTATTCCATGGGAGACTAATATGTTGAGTGTACAGCATACACAGTGCTATTTGGCTATAAGAACTACCCACACACACCTGATTATAATGGGGGCAGTAGATTATTGAGCAGAAGAGGGAGAGCACAACTGTCCTGAACTGAGACATTTCTTAGGAACCAAGGACTTTGGGAGCAGAAAGTCAAGTCAGGATCTTTAGTCTTTCTAAAGTAACAAAAGTTTATTACATACTCTTAAGAGCTGTCAGCAACCATATCTTCTAAATGTAGGAAGCCACTCTGAAGAGAAAGGGTAGCAGACACCAAACATAGGTGAAGAAACAAAATAAAAGATAGCAAGGATACCAAATGCCTCTACTTACAGCTTTATCTCTGCCCTCATCATGCCTCCTTCATACTGATATGCATCAGGATACTTCTTCTATGCTCTTCCTTTTACTGAAGCTATTTATCCTGGCTGTATAAACACCTGTTTATACCAGGTTTATACAGGTTTCTTTGGCTCATTCCCTCAATGGCTGATGGTGTAATGAAGAAGACATATCAGAAAATCACATCAATATGGTATGATAAGTACATCATAACACAGATTTGCATACCACTGGGGCAGCACTAGGAGTAAGGAGGGTGTTAGAAGGTGTGGGAGCCAAAATGTGCCTAGCATCTTGAAGGACAAGAAGAGTTGGCTAAGGAAGATGAGAGAAGGAGCCTTCCAAGCACCTAGGCAGAGAATGGCTAACACAAATGCAAGGAAAAACAAGGCAAAGAGAAATGTTTCCTGGGCAGATGGCTGTGGGGTTTGCTGTGCTATCCTTCTATTTTTAAGTTTTTGACAGTTTTTTTCTTCTTATATCTCCTTTTCCAACTAGTTTCCTCTCCTCATACTCCTCAACTAGTCCAAAAGAAAGCTCATCTTAATAAAATGAATATTTCCCATTAATAGGCAAATCCCTCATTTTAAAAAGGATGAATAAAAAGCTTTTTTTCAAAAGAATTCAAGTTAAATTTAGGCTCAACTCCACAAAGGGGGAGAAAAATCTGTGCCTATTACATTTCTCTTTCATTGCAGACTGGATATATTTTCATTCACCTTTCTGCTCTCATTACACAAGGGTTGATAAGTGGGTTGGACTTGGTAGTATTCTCTCACCTGAAGTGTAGATCTAATAATCCCAGATAAAGACTGTCTCAAGCTTGCTGATGTTTTTACACTGTTAGATTATGTAATCAATAATGGCCTTTTTTATTTTTAACATCATGTAATTCTCTCTAGGCATCAAACCAAGCTTCCTTTTCCACTACTAAACAGTCCCACACTTGTTCTGCTTTGAAATCATTTAGGCTCAGCCAAGAGTTTTATTGCTCAGTCCGGTCTTCCCCTGGTTCTCAACTTTGCACCAAGCACTTTTGTCTCAGCCCCAGCTGACTAAGGAACATCGGTTCCCAACTTTGCATCAAGCACTTTTGTCTCAGCCCCAGGGGACTAAGGAAGGTTGTTACTTTCCTTCTCCTTCAGTGGAGTTGGTGCTGTGCTACTTCTGTCTGCCATCTTATTGCCAGCCACAGTTTGAGCTTTATGCTGTAATCTAGGCTGTTTTTAACCCCTTGCCACAGTGTCATTTAAGTATCTGTCACAGAAGTTGGTGACAATGATTACCATCTAGCCCATAGAATGGCCTCTGGATCAAGACTGGTAGGGCTATCCTTCTTCACTTCACTTAGCTAACTATTTGACTGAACTCTGCTGAAAGTTTTCAAGTCAAGCTTGAGCAAGAAGCAATCCCAATCTGGACAGGACAAAAATATAAACAAAAGCAACAAGAATCAGGGCAGCTGCATGTTACAGTAATGGTTTCTTCCTTGAAACCATTGTGCCATTTGTTCTATCCCTGTCCTGAGCTACTTACCAACTAACCGACCTTCTGAGGTCGAGGTCTTTCAGTAGCAGTCACACCCCAGTTCCCAGGAAAATTATGATGTATAATAAGAAGAGTAAATAGGTACCCATTCCCCAACCAGGGCACGGCTCAGAATCAAGTCTCTACTGACCTGGAGCTCAGTCCCCTTTTCATAAACACTGAATTCTCTTATTATGCTCTACAAGGAAGATCAGGCCCATTTCACTTGGACCTTTTTCTGATAATGAATTTCCAGACCCTAAATTTCTACTCCCAATTTACTTTCCTTCCCAATATATTTCCCTAGTATTGAACTGAAGTTATGACTTATTTTCTGTGTTGGTTATTCTCCATTTGATCCCTACCATGGTCCATATTTTGCCCAGCTATGTGTTCCAGGAGGCTGACCCCTAAGGACTGCATCATGCAGGTTCCTCTCTTGTCTGGCTTGCAGCTGAGCCAATGAGTGCTACCAGCAGATCAGAGGATGAGATGAGAAAAAGATGAGGATATTTCTTCTCTATTCCCTCTTTGCTTCAAAGTTCTATCTCTGACTGTATTCCTCCACAGCTACAGCTACAGCTTCTCCTCCAGAACTCAAGTTCCTACTTAGCTCTGGTAACACTATCTCCTCACCTTGATCCCTCAGTCCTAGGGGTAGGAGTACCTTCCTGCTGATGCTGATAAAAAGGAGCCACATCAACCATTAAGGGTACAAGTACCCTTAATCCTGCCCACACTTAGTAAGTAGTACCTTACTTAACATCTCTTAATTTAAACTATTTTAGGTGAACTGTGTTTCCTTCTGGAGCCCTGACAATATACTTCTTATAGTAGACATCTGTAGTTTTGATGGGTCTGAATTCACACCCCACCCCACAGATTGCTTAATAAAAGTAGTCTAACTTCCATTTCTGGAATCTACTCTCACCCCATAATGCCCACATGTTTGGGGGTAAACTTACTCCATCCCTGACTCTGAGGATGGAGCATGAGGATCAGTACTATGCTTACCAATATAACTCGAGCTCACTACAAATAATGGCTAGAGATAGACACATGACTTGAGTCCAATTGGATTGAAGTCCAAAGCTTCCATATGAGTTAGCCAAGAAAGACAAGCTTTCTTCCACCAGATAGGACTGCACTGAGGATGTAGTATTTAAAATGCTTCAAATAGAAGGAGCCAAGAGAAGAGAACACTGTGCAGATGAGGAAGACCTGGGAAAAGAAAGCACAGAGAACTGCAAAGAAGCCAGGTCCTCAGTGACATCATTTGAGCAGCTAGATCAAGTGTGTTTGGCAAAAACTCCATATGGGTTTTTTGCTACATGAGCCAACAAGGACCATTTTTATTTCAGCAACTTTGAGTATTCAAAACCTGCAGAACCAAGAATCCTAAGGGATACAACACCATCCTAAGCTCCCAGTCTAGTAATATGTCAAATCTACCTCAATACTCCTATGAAGGCTAGGAACTTGCTATACACACATAGATGCCCCAGAAATCATCTAGGAGCCCGTCTCTACTTCCAAGTATTTCCTATGAGAAGATTCCTTTGCCTGCATCTTCCATCTGTTGGACACCCCACTATACAACCTCAGACCCCAAAGCATGAATCACAAATGAAGATGGCCAAAGTCCCTGGGCAGCATGCCTAGCTAGACCTGTTCTGACCTCTCTCACATGGAGGTTTCAATGTCTCCTCCCACACCTGTCCTACTTACTACAAGTAAACCACTACTCTTGCTAATATATCCTAAGATACACCAACCATGTGTTTCCTGAGCTATTACTTCCCTGCCCTCCACACAAGCTAACAATTTCCTCTGGGGTGCTATTGCTTAGCAGATCCCAAACATACTTTCAACCTGCTACTCATCTAACCCTCACCCAAGACAGGAGCCAAAGGTATTTACTGCCTCTTTTTTTGCACACACCCCATATCAGACTGACATGTATGGGGCATACTTCTTCCCTATACCTCCACAAAACTCCAGAGTTTACCATAGGTTCCTCACTCTCACCAACCTGTCCCGCCAATGTCCCAGGAATACATTCTGCTATAAATTTCCCCAAAAACCATATGGACATAGTCACAAGTTTATTCAGTCTATCAACATTTTTTTTTAAATAACTGTGTACAATATCCTGCACTAGACTCTATGGGATATATAAAGATCAATAAAACTGAGGCAAGAAATTACCCTCAAGAAGTACTTAGGCTAGCAGAAGTAAGAAAAACATACAAATAACTCTTACCTAAAAAACTGATGTTTCCCCAATAGAGAACTCCAGACAATAAGAGATAACTGCTAGCTGTGGATATCAGCACAGAGAAGTAAGAGGGAAAGCATTAACAATTATAGAATGTCTACTACAGGTCAGACACTCTGTGAGACTTAGTTGGTACAGCTCTCACCTGATATAGAGGAGGCTGTTGAATACATCTGCATTTACATCCTCCCCTCAAACTATACAGAAACCCAAAGCTACTTATAAAAAATAAAATCACACTACTACTCACCTCAAAATTTTCCAATGACTCCCATCTCATTTAGAGACAAAGTCCTTATGAAAATTGATCTAAAAGACCCTGTGTGATCTGGCCTTGTTCTCTCTGCTTTCATTTCACTCTGAAATAGTCAATTGACCTATTTGCTGTTCTTGGAACATGCCATTCACACACTCATATAAAAGACTTTGCACTTGTACTTCCTGGAAAGTACAAGCTCCTGGAATGAGCTTTCTTCAAATATCCCCAAGCTCTTTTCTGTCCCTGTTCAAATGCCATATTCTCACTAAGCCCTTTCCAAATTATCCTATTTAAAACTGAAACCATGGGATGCCTGGGTGGCTCAGTCAGTTGGGCATACAACTATTAACTCCAGCTCAGGTCATGAACTTGTGGTTCATGAGTTTGAGCCCTACATTGAGCTCGATGCTGAGAGCACAGAGTCTGCTTGGGATTCTCTCTCTCTCTCTCTCTTTCTCTCTGTCTGTCCCTCTTCTGCTCATGTGTGTGTGTTCTAAGTAAATAAAACTTAATAAAATAAAAATTGAAACCTCACTCTTCCTTTGCTTTCTGCATTCTCTACCCTTCCTCTCTGCACCATTTCTCATTCTATGTATTTTGTTTTTCTATTTATTTCCTGTATACCTCCACCAGAATGTAAGTTCTATGAGGCTAGGGTTTTTGTCTATTGTTATCACTGATATACGATGTTAATACTTAAGTATTTATCAAGTATCAGAATTATATACCATTTAAAATTGAAATAAATCTTGAGATTTGGGTACTATTATTATTTTGCACATGAGTAGACTGAGGATGAGAGTGACTATGGTAACTTTCTCAGGATCAGTGAGTTATCAAAGTGTAGCACCAGAATCTAGAATAAATATTTTAGATAATAAGTTTCACATACTTAGGAAAAATATCAAGGCCTGGAAGACTAGGCTTTACAAGATGGGTAGAAGTTAGCCAAAAGTGTATTTGAGGGCAACAAGGGTAATAAAAAATAAAAAAAAGGAAAAAAAAAAAAAAAAAGAACATGACTAAATGTATGGAGGCACAAAAGCTGGGGCATGTCAATGAAATAATATGCACAGAGATGTAAACTTAGATGAGGACGGCAGGGGTTGGAGTATAATGTGACACTGAAGAGAGGGAAAACTTGGATAAAATGAGGTTAATTCTTATGGTTTATTAATGAATCTTTTTTTTTCCTTTAGCAAAGTGGGGCAGTGGGTAAAAATAAATCTACATAAGGATGCTAAAGGTAGTTTTCTGCTCAGTCCGAAGATAAAAGTCACACTAGTACTTTTAAGAAACCTCTTTCAAACACTCCTTACAAATACAGAAAAATGTGAAGATGAAATGAGGAGTGAAGATTTCATACACATTTCAGTTAGACTTATTATCCCACATTAGCATAAATAATCAAAAGTTAGCTGCACCTACAAAAGCTATTTTCTAGAGGTATCCTGAATACTACTTAGGACATTCAGCCCAGATATAACATCTTTTAAAATAATTCTGGACACCATGTTAAGAAGGAATGCAGATATGATACACCTAATCTATCATTTAAATGTTATGAGCTCTGGCTTATTGGGAGTAAACAAAAGAATCATAATTAGAAATACAGCTATGTAAATAAAACAATGACTGAGGTAGGGGGCAGGGGAGTCATGGGAAAAAGAAGAATCACAAAACCATAGAGTTAGAGAGCTACTAGTGCTCTTAGAGGTCACCACCAACATCTTTGTTTTGCAGGTGAAGAATTGAACCTCAAGAAGTGGCATGTCTACACTCAAAGTCTGTGTGTACTAGAGTCCGAACCAGAACTGTCTTCAACTCTTAGTTCACCTTCCTTTCTGCCACATCAGGAGTCCCCATCTTACAAAGTTTCAGATATGAACAGTTCTGTGTATGAGATCTCCTAATACTGCTTAATAGAGCACCCTTGAGAGAATCTTTATGTAAATGTCTGGGAACCAACAGTCACTGATTCAATTTCCAGTTAATATAGGGACTTTATTCATTGAACATTAACTAAAATGGGTTTTATGCTAATAGAGTTTGTTTTACCACATATTTTCATAAAAGCATGATCAGGCAATCTGAAATAATTGAAGCATTCTTACAATATAAGAATCCCCAAACTTGTTGTAAAATGCATTGAAAAGAAGATCTGACATTTGTGATGACATCTGTACAATTCTGGACTCAGATATTTCACTCCCTTCATACCAGTTGCCTTCTCAAGGAGGCACATTGTCTTCTAGACCCTCCCATAATGTCTGCATTCCAACATGAGCTTGACCTCAACCAGCTTCACACTATCCCTTGAAATTCTGCACTAGTACTTCTTCCTCTAAATGTACTCATTATGTACTTCCTCTAAATGTGTGTACAAGAAATTTTAAACTTCTACAATCACAAATACCCTAATTTTACCTTCATCTGAGAGCTAAGTAGATAAACATTAAGTACAAGAAATCTAAAAAAATGGCTTTAAGTCAATGTCCAAAATATAATATATTTGAATACATCTCAAAATTCACAAAAGTCTTTGTTTTAAAAAAGGTGAAAAAAACTGAAAAAATATGCAAGGAGATATTAATCAACAGTTTAAAGCATTAGAAATATTTTTCATAAGGCACTGGATATCGTTGTGGAAATAAGTACTTTTAAAGGTTTAGTGTCCTATGTTCAATTATCTCTAAAATCCTATCTTCTCAAAAGTTTGGTTTTGTTTAACATAATTATTTTCCTTACTTTCACAATTTAGGAGTTCTACTGAAATAACCAAAGCATAAAATAACCATAAACAATCTTGTGTGATAATTTACCATGAAATTTCAATGGAATTACTGCAAATAAAAAATAAAGATGTCAATGTAGCACCACAGCATGAAACAGCACATGCAAGCATTAGTAAGAAGAGAGAGAGAGAGAGAGAGAGAGAGAGAGATGCATTCATTCGAGTTACTGCCACTCTACAACTGAATGAAACAGAGCAAAAGATGAATGCCCAAAACAATCTACCACATTAAGTGAAATGGAATGAGAAGTACTTTAATTGGATAAAATTTAACAGCTGAATTACAAATGCCACATAAATAAATAGCTCTAAATAATGTGTTTTTCCAGTTAAATAATGACTTTAATAAAACAGATGAAAATGTAGGCTGTGTTGTTTTTTCTGCCTGTCAGAATCTCATTAGCATTTCAATTTAAATTCTACAAGTGCACTCAAATCTCTCATTTGTACATCTGGCATAACTCAAAACACTGCCTTACTTGTTAAAAAAAAATCTAAGGCAAATGAGCCGATTCACAATATCTTGCAGTGGTACTTTAATGGGTGAAAACAATGTTGTTATTTCAATGTTGCCTAACAGCAGGGACTTCCACATGAAGAAACTGAAAAGATTTAGATAACACTTTCGAGGAAAATTTATTTTTATCAGAAAATATCAAAAGCATGGTATTTTAAACAACTTCATATATAGAGTTAACATATCAAACATATTCATTTGTCTTTATAGCAAGCTTAGAAATGATATCTGAAACAATGATACTATAATTATACATAAATAAGACATTACTACAAAGTTCTTTGACTATATCAAAGGTTTCCTCATACACCATTGTAAGTACCTAAAACTAAAAAAGAAAAATGCATGGAAAAATTCCTCAAATTACTTGTGTTTATTCTCAAACAGTACACTTAAGAATCCCATAAAGATATATTTTAAATGTATATTCCCAGAGTTGGTCCCAGAAATTCTGGTCCATTGATGGGGAGCAAAAATTAGAGTTTATCACAAGTGATATTGATGCAAGTGGCCTATGCATCACAATATGAGAAATATTAACCTGTAAGATAAAGTTCATTTCATTTAGACTAATAATTAAAGTCTTTCATAATCTGATTTTATTCTACCTTTCAATCTTATTCCGTAGGATGAGCTATCCAATTTGATTAATTGCCACCATCTTAGCTTAGTACTAAGTACCAAAGTCTGGATCTGAACCTCCTAAATCCTTTACATCATAATATGGGTACAAACCAGTTGAAGGCCAATTCATGGGATATGGAGAATAGACAACTGGCATTTGCCTTAAGTAGTCCTCAGAATCGAAGAACCTAACTAAAGTGTCCCAAAGGTGGGAAAGACCACAGGGAAACAAAAAACAGGTGGTACAGAGTGAATGCTTTAAGACTATCTGGTCCCTACAGATTCTCTGAGTGGAGGTAAAACAAACAAACAAACAAAAACCACCAAAGCAACAAAGACTACAAAGGACCAGAGAACAGCACCACAATCACCAACTGTATAGTTAACACAGTGGCACTAAATTAATATCTTTCAATAATCACTCTGAATCCAAATAAACTAAACACTCCAATCAAAAGACATAAGGGGTTGCCTGGGTGGTTAAGCTTAACAGCTGGTTAAGCACCTAACTCTTGATTTCAGCCCAGACACCATCTCATGGGGTGTGAGACCCCCAAATGTGGGGATCTACACTGACAGTGCAGAGGCTGCCTGGGAGTCTTTCTCTCTCTGCCCCTCCTCTGCTCATGCTGTCTCTCTCAAAATAACTAAATAAACATTAAAAAAAAGACATAGGGCATCAAAATGCATTTAAAAACAAACAAAAAAAAAAAAACAGGATCCATCTATATGCTGCCACCAAGAGACTCATTTTAGATCTAAAGGCACCTGGAGATTCAAACTGAGGTGATGGAAAATAATCTGTCATGCTATGGATATCAAAAGAAAGCTGGAGTAGCCATACTTATACCAGGCAAACTTAATTTTAAAACAAAGACGGAAACAGATGAAGAAGGGCATTATATCATAATTAAGGGGTCCATTCATCAAGAAGATCTAATAGTATTTATGCCCCCAACTTGAAAGCACCCAAATATATAAAGTAATCACAGACATAAAGAACAATGTCTTTGAATGACACACAGGACTGGATAAAGATATATTCAGAACATTTCATCCTAAAGCAGCAGAATACACATTCTTCCCAAGTGTACATGGAGCATTCTCCAGAAAAGATCACATACAGGGTCACAAATCAACCCTCAACAGATCAAAATCATTCCATGCATATTTTCAGATCACAACACTCTGAAACTTGAAGTGAACGCTAATAAAAAAAAATTTTTTTTCTGGAAAGCCCTCAAATACATGGGGGTTAAAGAACATCTTTTAAGGATGAATGGGTTAACCAAGAAATTAAAGAAGAAATTTAAAAACACATGGAAGCAAATGAAAAAGAAAATATGAAAGTCCAAATGCTTTGGGATATAGCAAAGGCAGTCCTAGGAGGGAAGTATAATGCAATTCAGGTCTATCTCAAGAAGCAGAAAAGTATCAAACGTACAATCTAACCTTACACCTAAAGGAGCTAGAAAAGTAACAGCAAAAAAAAAAAAAAAAAAAAAAAAAAAAAAAAAAAAAAAAAGCCTAAAGCCAGGAGAAATGGGAAAATAATAAAGATTAGAACAGAAATAAACATTATAGAAAAAAACAAAAAAAAAGTAAAACAGATGAATGACACTAAGAGCTGGCTCCTTGAAAGAATAAACAAAATTGATAAACCCCTGCCCAAACTTATCAAAAAGAAAAGAAAAAGGACCCAAATAGATAAAATCACAAATGAAAGAGGAGAGATCACAACCAGAACCACAGAAATACAAACAATTATAATACTGTGAAAAATTGTGTGTAAACAAACTGGGCAAACTGGAAGGAATGGACAAATTCCTAGACACTCAGACACTACCAAAACTCAAACAGGAAGAAATAGAAAATTTGAATAGATCCATAACCAGTAAAGAAATTGAACCAGTTATAAACATCTCTCAAAAAACAAGAGTCCTGGGCCAGATGGCTTCCCAGGGGAATTCTACCATTTTAAATAAGAGTTAACACCTATTCTTCTCAAACTGTTCCAAAAAAAGAAATGGAAGGAAAGCTTCCAGATTCATTCTATGAAGCCAGCATTACCTTGATTCTAAAACCAAACAAAGAACCCACTAAAAAAGGACAATTACAGGCCAATAATATCCCTGATGAACCTGGATGCAAAAATTCTCAACAAGATACTAGCAAATTGAATGCAACAGTCAATTAAAAGAATTATTCACCATGATCAAGTGGGATTTATTCCTAGGCTGCAGGGCTGGTTCAATGTTCACAAATCAATCAACATGATACACCACATTAATAAAAGAAAAGAACCACATTATCCTTTCAATAGGTGCATAAAAAGCATCTGACAAAATATAGCATGCTTTCTTGATAAAAACCCTCAAGAAATCAGGGATAGAAGGAGCATACCTCAACATACTAAAAGCCAAATATGAAATACCCACAGCTAAAATCAATTCTCAATGGGGAAAAACAGAGAGCTTTCCCCCTAAGGTCAGGGAAATGACAAGGATGTCCACTCTCACCATTGTTGTTCAACATAGTACTCAAAGTTCTAGCCTCTGCAATCTGACAACAAAAAGAAATAACAGGCATTACTGGGGTACCTGGGTGACTCAGTCGGTTGAGTGTCTGACTTGGACTCAGGTCATGATCTCACAGTTCATGAGTTCGAGCCCCACATCGGCCTTGCTGCTGTCACTGCCGAGCCCACTTTGGATCCTCTGTCCCTTCTCTTTCTGCCCCACCCCCACTCATGCACGTGCTTGCTCTCTCTCAAAAATAAACATAAAAAAAGGAAGGAAGGAAGGAAGAAAAGAAAGAAAAGAAAAGAAAAGAAAAGAAAAAGAAAGAAAGAAAGAAAGAAAGAAAGAAAGAAAGAAAGAAAGAAAAGTTATCTAAATTAGCAAGGGAGAAATCAAACTTTCACTCTTCACAGATGATAGAATATTCTATGTGGAAAAAACAAAAGACTCCACCAAAAAGCTCCTAGAACTGACACATGAATTCAGCAAGGTTGCAGGATATAAAATCAATGTACAGAAATTGGTTGCATTTCTTTTTTTTTTTTTTACTTTTTTATTTTTTAAAATATATATCCAAATTAGTTAGCATATAGTGAAACAATGATTTCAGGAGTAGATTCCTTAATGCCCTTTACCCATTTAGCCCATCCCCCCCTCCCACAACCCCTCCAGCAACCCTCAGTTTGTTCTCCATATTTATGAGTCTCTTCTGTTTTGTCCCCCTCCCTGGTTTTATATTATTTTGTTTCCTTTCCCTTATGTTCATCTGTTTTGTCTCTTAAAGTCCTCATATGAGTGAAGTCATATGATTTTTGTCTTTCTCTGACTAATTTCACTTAGCGTAATACCCTGTAGTTCCATCCACATAGTTGCAAATGGCAAGATTTCATTCTTTTTGATTGCCAAGTAATACTCCATTTTATATATATATATATATATGCACACCAACTCTTCTGTATCCATTCATCCATTGGTGGACATTTGGGCACTTTGCATACTTTGGCTATTGTTGACAGTGTTGACGGGGGTGCATGTGTCCCTTCGAAACGGCACACCTGTATCCCGTGGATAAATGCCTACTAGTGCAATTGTTGGGTCGTAGGGTAGTTCTATTTTTAGTTTTTTGAGGAACCTCCATACTATTTACCAGAGTGGCTGCACCAGCTTGCATTGCCACCAACAATGCAAAAGAGATCCTCTTTCTCTGCATCCTCGCCAACATCTGTTGTTGCCTGAGTTGTTAATATTAGCCATTCTGACAGGTGTGAGGCCGTATCTCATTGTGGATTTGATTTGTATTTCCCTGATGATGAGTGATGTTGAGTATTTTTTCATGTGTCAGTTGGCCATCTGGATGTCTTCCTTGGAGAAGTGTCTATTCATGTCTTTTGTCCATTTCTTCACTGGATTATTTGTTTTTTGGGTGTTGAGTTTAATAAGTTCTTTATAGATTTTGGATACTAACCCTTTATCTGATATGTCATTTGCAAATATCTTCTCCCATTCTGTCAGTTGCCTTTTAGTTTTGCTGATTGTTTCCTCCACTGTGCAGAAGCTTTTTATTTTGATGAGGTCCCAGTAGTTCATTTTTGCTTTTGTCTCCCTTGCCTCCAGAGACATGTTGAGTAAGAAGTTGCTGCAGCCAAGGTCAAAGAGGTTTTTGCCTGCTTTCTCCTCGAGGATTTTGATGGCTGCCTGTCTTACATTGAGCTCTTTCATCCATTTTGATTTTATTTTTGTGTATGGTGTAAGAAAGTGGTCCAGATTCATTCTTATGCATGTCACTATCCAGTTTTCCCAGCACCACTTGCTGAAGAGACTGTCTTTATTCCATTGGATATTCTTTCCTGCTTTGTCAAAGATTAGTTTGCCATACGTTTGTGGGTCCATATCTGGGTTCTCTATTCTGTTCCACTGATCTGAGTGTCTGTTCTTGTGCCATGGTTGCATTTCTATACACCAATAATGAAACAGCAAAAAGATAAATCAAGGAATCAATCCCATTTACAATTTACAACTGCACCAAAAACCATAAGATACCCAGGAATAAACCTAACCAAAGAAGTATAAGAGCTTTGTACTAAACACTATAGAAAGCTTATGAAAGAAATTGAAGAAGATATAAAGAAATGGAAAAACATTCCATGCTCATGGATTAGAAGAACAAATGTTGTTAAAATGTTGATACTACCCAAAGCAATCTACACATTCAATACAATCCCTATCAAAATAACACCAGCATTCTTCACACAGCTTGAACAAACAATTCTAAAATTTGTATGGGACCAGAAAAGACCCCAAATAGCCAAAGTAAAAAGAAAACCAATGCTGGAAGCATCACAATTCCAGACTGCAAACTGTATTACAAAGCGTAATCATCAAGACAGTATGGTATTGCCCTAAAAACATACACATAGATCAGTGGAATAGAATAGAGAAGCCAGAAATGGACCCACAAATGTATGGCCAACTAATCTTTAACAAAGCAGGAAAGAAGAAGGAAAAAAGAAAGATGTGGAAAAAAGACAGTTTCTCCAGCAAATGGTGCTGAGAAAACTGGACAGTAACATGCAGAAGAATGAACCTGGACCACTTTCTTACACCATACACAAAAATAAACTCAAAATGGATAAAACACCTAAATGTGAATAAGGAAACCCTCAAAATTCTACAGGAGAAAACAAGCATCAACCTCTTTGACCTCAGCTGTGGCAACTTCTTACTATACAGATCTCCAGAGGCAAGGAAAACAAAAGCAAACATGAACTATGAGACCTCATTAAGATAAAAAGCTTTTAACAGTGAAGGAAACCAACAAAACTGAAAGGCAACTATGGAATAGGAGAAGACATATCAGATAAGAGGTTAGTATCCAAAATCTATAAAGAACTTAAAACTCAACACCCAAAAAACAAATAATCCAGTGAAAAAATGGGCGGAAGACACAAATAGACACAAATTTTTGAAAGAAGACACATGACACGTGAAAAGATGCTCAACATCATTCATCAGAGAAATACACATCAAAACCATGATGAGATATCACCAGAGACCTGTTAAAATGGCTAAAATTAACAACTCAGGAAACAACAGATGTTGACAGGGATGTGGAGAAAGGGGAAGACTTCTGCTTTGCTAGCGGGAATGCAAACTGGTGCAGCCACTCTGGAAAACAGTATAGAGGTTCTTCAAAAAATTAAAAGCAGAATTATCCTATGACCCAGCAATAGCACTAGTATGTATTTATCCAAAGGATACAAAAGTGCTGATTCGAAAGGGCACATCCAGCCCAATGTTTATAGTAGTGTTATCAACAATAGCCAAATTATGGAAAGAGCCCAAATATCCATCAACTGATGAATGGATTAAGAAGATGTGGTATATAGATACAATGGAATACTACTCAGTGATCAAAAAGAATGGAATCTTACCATTTGCAAGAACATGGATGCAACTAGAGTATATTATGCTAAGTGAAATAAGTCAGAGAAAGACAAAAATTATATGATTTCACTCATTTGTGGAATTTAAGAAACAAATAGATGAACATAGGGGCAACAAAGAAAAAATAAGAAAAACAGAGGGAGGCAAACCATAAAAGACTCTTAAATACAGAGAACACACTGAGCATTGCTGGAGGGGAGATGGGTCGGGAAGTGATGGGCATTATGGAGGGCACTTCTTAAGATGATCATTGGGTGTTATACATAAGTGAAGAATCACTGGATTCTACTCCTGAAACCAATAATACCACAGTATGTTAACAAACTTTAATCTAAACAAATATTTTTTTTCAATTTTTAAACATTTAAAACTATTGATCCCTATAAAGTCCACTTGAATCCACTTACAGCAAGGATTTCATCTGAAAAAGGTATTTGGAAAAAATATAAGAGTAAGCTATCTTTATGTTACATTTAACAAAATGTAGTTATAACTGTAACTAAGATCATTTTAAAAGAAAGAATAAACCAGCAACAGATTTTTGTTGGCTTTTCTAAAATTACTTCACGATAGTATGATAGAACACCTGTCAATTCACATTTAACACTTAAAAGACAGTAATAAATATCATCTAAGAGAAATATTCCAGGGGTTTCATCACTTTTCTAAAAGATCTTATTCCTTTGCTATACCAGTCCTATTGAAGCATTATATCATAATGCTTGCAAATTTTCTGTTTCAGTTGTAAACTGCCAAATGTCCCTTTATCAGTGCCTTTACATGTGATTCAATAAATTCTCCACTATCATTTAAACCAACTTCATGAAATCTCGCTCTCAAAATTTTCTATTTTTTATAGTCAACATGCATTGTAATGTTTAAGGTCTGAAATCGTTTAAAAGCACACACACATTTACCACATCTATTAATCACTAAGAGAATGGTAAAAATTTGATAGGATAGGCAAAGGTAAGAGATTGTGTTATATTAATCTGAGTGAAGACTAATTTTATATACATCTACTTTTCTAGGGAATCTTTTCATATCATGCTTACTTTAATTCTCCATACAACCTGGAAAGATGTAGATTATAAATAATCTGGTAAAAACCTCTGTGGAAATCCAGAAAAGCAGTCAGTATTGAAAACATCTGTCAGAAGATAGCTAGCAAGCCCCATTAGACTGGGCATCAGAAAGATCAGGAATAGAGCTATATATGCTGGGGGAAAACGGATGGTAAAAGCACAGAGTGTCACTGTGTGCTGAGCTTGCCAGTGAGGTGGGAGACACTCCAATAGCAAGTCAGCTAAGTCAGGCAGTTAGGAAAACAATTCTGAAAAACACAATCACAATTTCAAAATTCTAATATGTTTATGTTTTAGTATAATGAACATTTACTATATAGGTACCAAGGAGTTTTGCATACATTTTTTCCATTATATCTTCACAAAAGCCCTATTAAGTAAGCAATATCATCATCATTTACAAAGAAGGCAATGGAAGCTTAAAAATGTCAGTTCTCCTGGGTCCCTAGAGCTAGCAAGCAGCTGAGTTGGAATTTGAACCCAGGGATCTGACCTTCAAATCGATCCTTTGAATTATTATGCTGCAGAGCTTTGTATCTTACATTGTTTTAATTTTATTATCATAATTTTACAAATTAAAGAAACATATCTACATTTCATTATATATGTGTATATATGTGTATCTATACTTCATTATATATGTGTACATAACATATATACATACACACACACACACAGATGCACACACATTTGCTTTAAGGACATATTATCAATACTTCTATCCTCAGTATCTAGCAGCATCTTCTAGACCGTAGACATTCAATAAATACTGCTTGAATTAAATTGTTGGTCACATCCATAATTACATTAATGTTTCACCCAACAGCAGATGCACAGCAACCAATTATATCATTCCTTTGGGATTAAGTTTGACTTTATTTCCAAGAATAGACTGAGGAGAAATGAGCCACTCCCTATTTAAACAGAACTTCTGGAGAATAAGAAAGCAGGGTGTTTTAACATCTCAGAGTGGTTCAGAACATGTAAAAGCTTTCAGAGAACCAATACCTCTTTTCCAATTCTATTTCCAATTAAGAAATACTTCTTAATTGTTTTGTGATTTCTAGCTACTGAAGCCATGATTTCAAGAAGTCTCCATCATAAAGTAAAGGAGTAAAATGCTATGTACCATCCCTACACAATAATGCATTCAATTCACTCAACAAGTTGTTATTGAATATCTACATATCAGACGCAGTTCCAAACACTGTGTATCTATATGATACATAAGATACCTACACTCATGGATTGGACACTCTAGTGAGATGCAAAAAAACAGCCAAAACAAACAAGCGGCACTCTCAAAAGTGTTTGCACAGAAAAGGAAATCACCAACAAAATGAAAAGTCAACCTTTTCATGGAATGAGAGAAAATTTTGCAAAACAGATATATATCTGATAAGGGGTTAACATCCAAAATATACAAGGAACTCACACAACTTAACAGTGAAAAAAAACTAATTTAAAAATGGGTGAAAGACCTGAATTTTACAAGATGATTTGATATATGTATACATAGTGAAAGGAGTCCCATCACTGAGTTAATTAATCCACCCATCACCTCACATGATTGTGTGTGTGTGTGTGTGTGTGTGTGTGTGTGTGTGTGTGTGTGTATGGAAACTCTTAAACTCTACTCTTAGAAAATTTGATTATATGATACAGTATTAGCAACTACAGTCACCAAGTATACATCAGATCCCCAGATCTTATTCATTTTATAGCTGCAAATTTATATTATTTACTAGATTCTTCCCATTTCCTCTACCCACTAGCCACCAATGGCAACCTCCATTCCACTTTCTGTTTCTAGGAGTTTGACTTTTTTTTTTTTTTTTTTTTTTACATTCTACATGTAAATGATACTATGCAGTATTTATCTTCCTCTGCTTGACTTATTTCATTTAACACAATCTAAGTTAATCCATGTGGTCACAAATGGCAGAATTCCTTCTTTTTTAAAGCTGAATATTCCATATATATATATATATATATATGTATATTCCATATATATGTATATATATATATATGCATACACACACTCATATATACATATCTTCTTTATATATTTATACACACACATAAAATATAAATATATTTTAGCCCATTATATATATTTACATTTTTCTCATGACATATATAATACATAACACATTTTCTTTATTCATCCATCAATAAACACTTAAAATTATCATAATAGCCAAAACAACCTACTTCTTAATTATATCTCAACAGATCTGAAAAAGAAGGATATTCTAAAGACATTCTTAAGGGGGACAAAAAAGGGAAGAAGATTTGAATAGACATTTCTCCAAAGATCTACCAACAGCCAGTGAAATGAAACATGCATGAAAACAAACAGCGCATGAAAATATGCTAATCATCCTCAGTCATTTGGGAAATGCCACTAAAACCACAACGAGATACCACTTCACTAGCATGGCTTTAATTTTTTTTAAAAAATGCAAAATAATAAGTGCAGGCAAGGATGTGGAAAAGTGGAAAACAGTGGAACCTTCATACATTGCTGGTGGGAACGTACAATTTTGTGGGTACAATGGAACACAGTTTGGCAGTTCATCACAAAGTTAAACACAGAGTTAACATACAACCCAGCAATTCTACTGCTCTCTTTGCTTCCTCCAATTCTTGTTAATTTAGTTTGTTAATAAATTTGTTGTTCTGTCATTTCTTGACTATGTTATTACCAGAGTAGAATAAAAATGAGGAAAATTTTTGCTAAATACTGGTTTCTTGCTTTTCTTCATATTCTAAAAATTGAGCTATAATTCAAATACCACAAAATTCACCCTTTTAACACATACATTTTACTGGTTCATAGTATATTCATAAAATTGTACCATTTCACCACTTCCAGAATGAAGAGAATCAAAAACATATTTGCACAAAAACTTACACGTAAATGGTCATAGAAGAATTATTCATGATAGCCAAAAAGTGGTAACAACCAAAATGTGCAGCACCTGATTAATGAAATTTTGGTATATGCTTACAGTAGGAATATTATTTAGCCATAAAAAGACATGAAGGAGGTGGGGAGTGAGTAAAAGATGGTCAAAGGTACAAACTTCTAGTTATAATATAAATAAGTTCTAGGGATGTAATATATGCGTGGTGACTATAGTTAACAATACTGTATTGCACACTTAAAATGTACAAGAGAATTTATTTTTGTGAATGGTGTGAGAAAGTGGTCTAGTTTCAACCTTCTGCATGTTGCTGTCCAGTTCTCCCAGCACCATTTGTTAAAGAGACTGTCTTTTATCCATTGGATGTTCTTTCCTGCTTTGTCAAAGATTAGTTGGCCATACGTTTGTGGGTCTAGTTCTGGGTTTCTATTCTATTCCATTGGTCTATGTGTCTGTTTTTGTGTCAATACCATGCTGTCTTGATGATTACAGCTTTGTAGTAGAGGCTAAAGTCTGGGATTGTGATGCCTCCTGCTTTGGTCTTCTTCTTCAAAATTACTTTGGCTATTCGGGGCCTTTTGTGGTTCCATATGAATTTTAGGATTGCTTGTTCTAGTTTCGAGAAGAATGCTGGTGCAATTTTGATTGGGATTGCATTGAATGTGTAGATAGCTTTGGGTAGTATTGACATTTTGACAATATTTATTCTTCCAATCCATGAGCAGGGAATGTCTTTCAATTTCTTTATATCTTCTTCAATTACCTTCATAAGCTTTCTATAGTTTTCAGCATACAGATCTTTTACATCTTTGGTTAGAGTTATTCCTAGGTATTTTATGCTTCTTGGTGCAATTGTGAATGGGATCAGTTTCTTTATTTGTCTTTCTGTTGCTTCATTGTTAGTGTATAAGAATGCAACTGATTTCTGCACATTGATTTTGTATCCTGCAACTTTGCTGAATTCATGTATCAGTTCTAGCAGATTTTTGGTGGAGTCTATTGGATTTTCCATGTATAATATCATGTCATCTGCAAAAAGCGAAAGCTTGACTTCATCTTTGCCAATTTTGATGCCTTTGATTTCCTTTTGTTGTCTGATTGCTGATGCTAGAACTTCCAACACTATGTTAAACAACAGCGGTGAGAGTGGGCATCCCTGTCATGTTCCTGATCTCAGGGAAAAAGCTCTCAGTTTTTCCCCATTGAGGATGATGTTAGCTGTGGGCTTTTCATAAATGGCTTTTATGATGTGTAAGTATGTTCCTTCTATCCCTAGAGGAGAAAGCAGGAAAAGACCTCTCTGACCTCAGCCATAGCAATCTCTTACTCGACACATCCCCAAAGGCAAGGGAATTAAAAGCAAAAATGAATTACTGGGACCTTATGAAGATAAAAAGCTTCTGCACAGCAAAGGAAACAACCAACAAAACTAAAAGGCAACCAACGGAATGGGAAAAGATATTTGCAAATGACATATCGGACAAAGGGCTAGTATCCAAAATCTATAAAGAGCTCACCAAACTCCACACCCGAAAAACAAATAACCCAGTGAAGAAATGGGCAGAAAACATGAATAGACACTTCTCTAAAGAAGACATCCGGATGGCCAACAGGCACATGAAAAGATGTTCAACGTCGCTCCTTATCAGGGAAATACAAATCAAAACCACACTCAGATATCACCTCACGCCAGTCAGAGTGGTCAAAATGAACAAATCAGGAGATTATAGATGCTAGAGAGGATGTGGAGAAACGGGAACCCTCTTGCACTGTTGGTGGGAATGCAAATTGGTGCAGCCGCTCTGGAAAGCAGTGTGGAGGTTCCTCAGAAAATTAAAAATAGACCTACCCTATGACCCAGCAATAGCACTGCTAGGAATTTATCCAAGGGATACAGGAGTACTGATGCATAGGGGCACGTGTACCCCAATGTTTATAGCAGCACTCTCAACAATAGCCAAATTATGGAAAGAGCCTAAATGTCCATCAACTGATGAATGGATAAAGAAATTGTGGTTTATATACACAATGGAATATTACGTGGCAATGAGAAAGAATGAAATATGGCCTTTTGTAGCAACGTGGATGGAACTGGAGAGTGTGATGCTAAGTGAAATAAGCCATACAGAGAAAGACAGATACCATATGGTTTCACTCTTATGTGGATCCTGAGAAACTTAACAGAAACCCATGGGGGAGGGGAAGGAAAAAAAAAAGGTTAGAGTGGGAGACAGCGAAAGCATAAGAGACTGTTAAAAACTGAGAACAAACTGAGGGTTGATGGGGGGTGGGAGGGAGGGCAGGGTGGGTGATGGGTATTGAGGAGGGCACCTTTTGGGATGAGCACTGGGTGTTGTATGGAAACCAATTTGACAATAAACTTCATATATTGAAAAAAAAAATAAAGCTTTCCAAAATCTTAAAAAAAAAAAAAGAAATGTACAAGAGACTAGATCTTAAAAGTTCTCACTGCAAGTAAAAAAAATTGTGACTCTGGTGACAAATGTTAACTGAACTTACCATGGTAATCACTTCACAGTATACACACATAGCAAATCATTATGTTGTGTACCTTAAACTAATACAAAATGACATGTCAATTATATCTCAATAAAACTGGGGGGGGGGGGGCTAAAGCATGGATACATGCTACAATATGGATGAATCCTGAAAACATTACACTAAGTAAAAGAAGTCAGACACAAAAGGCTACAGATTATGTAATTCTATTTATATGAAATGTCCAGAATTAGCAAGTGCATGGAGACAGACAGTAGATTAGTGGTTGTTAAGAGCTAGGAAATGAGGAATGGGAAGGCACAGTTAAAAGGTGAAGGATTTCTTTTCAGGTGATAAAAATGTTTCAGAATTTTACAGTGGTAATAGTTGCAAGACATTGTGAATATACTAAAAACTACTAAAATGTATACTTTAAAAGGGTGGATTTTGGAAAAGGTAAATTATATCGCAAGTTTTTAAAAATATGAAGAAAACAAAGTAATCAGAACCTAACAAAAATTTTCCTCATTATTTTCTTTACCTTAATAATCACAGAGTCAAGAAATGGCAGAATAACAAATTAGAAAATAAATTAACAAAAATTATAGAAAGTAAAGAGAAAAGTAACCTTTCTCTACAAATTTTCAGATAGAAAACATGTGTTTCACCTAAGCCAAAATACAATTAACACGATATCCATACCAAATTACTAGTCTGTTTTACAGTACATATGTGAAATAATTTTAACACATCCAACACTGGCCACTTGATTTATACTGTAATTTCTACACATAATCTCTAATATTCAAGCAGTTTATCATTTTCACTCCTTTAAGATGCAGCAGAAATTATAATGGCATTTCTACTCTGCCACTAGCCTCTGCATTCATAAGCCAGTATGATTTCAAGCCAGCATAAACAGGAAAATAACAATAAACAAAGGGAAATAATGAAATATTAATTACTTCAACATTTACTTTTCTATGGCAGCTTTATTGTTTCAGACTTATTCTTAGACTGCAAAGAGATAATCAAGACCCTGAATAATACCTCAGGCAATTTTAATAACCTGTATATATTATATATTTATATTAATATTTATATAATATATAATACTTATATATTAAATATACTTATTTCTTAAAGAAAACTGCAACAAGAGAATAAAAGCAGATGAAAATCTCAGCAGTTGTATTCTTTATAATACCACTGAATAATACATTCCAGTTTAACCAAGTGGCCAGTTTGGGAGTAGTAGCTCAATGCTCTCAAAATAGACTATCAGCAAGAGTAAACCTGAAATGTATCCAAAAACATTTCCATAATGAACCAGAAATTTGTCTTCCAAAACATGCTCTCTGCATTAAACCTGTGGGGGTCATATGTTCCGATTCAAGTGGCAAGAATTCAGTTATAATAAGCAGCCAATTCTCCATCTTTCTTTTTTTTTTTTCCTCACTAGGACTGCTGATTAACTATTTTGTAATACTCAGTAACAGTCTAAAAAATGGCATTAAATTTCTGGGGCGCCTGGGTGGCGCAGTCGGTTAAGCGTCCGACTTCAGCCAGGTCACGATCTCGCGGTCCGTGAGTTCGAGCCCCGCGACGATCTCGCGGTCCGTGAGTTCGAGCCCCGCGTCAGGCTCTGGGCTGATGGCTCGGAGCCTGGAGCCTGTTTCCGATTCTGTGTCTCCCTCTCTCTCTGACCCTCCCCCGTTCATGCTCTGTCTCTCTCTGTCCCAAAAATAAATAAAAAACGTTGAAAAAAAAAAATTAAAAAAAAAAAATGGCATTAAATTTCTAATTTGATTTATAGAGACAGAAAGCAGAATAGTGTCTTCCAGCCCCATCTGACCATAAGGGTTGGTGACAACTCCTAGAAGCAGTATGGCCTAGTAGTGCTCAAACTGAGAGGCAGGCGGGCACAGCTGATCACCCCCAGAGCAAAGCCAGTACCAGGCATGGAGCATTCCCATGGTGTATACAGGCCAGGTAATTAATTCATAGCCAAGGCTAAGGGTAGCTGCTGGCCCCCAGCTAGAACCCGTTTGGGAAATTGAGAGTAGTTGAGCAGGATGGGAGATGCCTCTCAGGCAAGGTTGCTGCTAAATAATCCCACCTGCTGTAGAGAGGGTCTTTTGCCTCCCTATGACCAGAAGGACTGGGGTGACAACTCTTGGAAGTTGTGTGGCACAGTGGCACTTGAGCCAGAGGTGGGCAGGCAAAGCTAATAGTTGGCAGAGCAAAGCCAGTGGCCCTGTTCAGTCAGAGAACTTGGGGTGTGAGTCAGCTTGAGTTAAAACAAGAGTTTTACCAGCTTTAAAGTTGCTTCTCCCATTATACCTGGGCAGGGAATCTAATTCATGGTCCTGCTCATCCCTCAATCAACCTTCAGCCTATCAGTGTAACCACAGGCATGCTAATAAGCCGCACAGCCATTCAACAGCCCTGTATAGAGTGGCATCCACAGTCCGTTATCACTAGAGACCTGCCTTACAACAAATGTTAACAGCAGAACTCTAAAGCAGAAATAAAAGAATGCTAATTAACATCATAAAAAACATTAATAGGTAGTGTAAATCTCATTAAAAGGTAATGATAAATATAGTTAGATTCTGTAAAATAGTAATAGTGGTGAATAATTCACTTACAACTCTAGTTTGAAAGTTAAAAAAAAAAGAAGTAACCAGAACTACCATAATCTGGTATTAGTTACACAATATAAACAACATGTAAACTGTTGTAAAAGCAATAACCTAAAATGTAAGGAGGAGGAGGAGTCTAACTGTAAAATTTATTAATTCTATAAAAATTATCAGTTTAAAGTAGGGTATAATAACTTCAAGATATTTTATGTAAGTCTCAAGGTAATAAAAAGGAAAATCCTGTAGCAATTATATAAAAGAACATGCTAAAGAAGTCAAAGCATACTGATACAGAAAGACATCAAAACACACACGCACGCACACACACAACACACACACAAGACAGTAGGATAAGAAGAAACAATATATCCACAAAACATTAACAAAATAGCAATTCCTTACCTATCAATAATTACATAAAATGTAAATGGATTAAATTCCCCCCCCCCAAAAAAAACAGAATGACTGAATGGCTAAGAAAAATAAGATAGCACAATATGCCATCTACAAAAGAATCACTTTAGCCTTAAAGACACACAAGACTGACAGTGAAGGTATGTAAAAAGACATTTCAAGCAAATGGTAAGCAAAAAAAAGCAGAAGTAGCTATACTTCTATCAGACAAAATGGACTTCTAAACTAAAAATGGTAAAAGGATATAAAGAAGGTCACAATATAATGATAAAAGGATCAATATATCAAGAAGATGTAACAATTGCAAATATTTATGTGGCCAACACTGGAGCACCTAAACATACAAAGCAAAACAGAGCTACAAGAAGAAAATAAACAGTACTACAATAATTAGGGACTTTAATACCCCCCTGTCAACAATGGATAAATCACCCAGAGAATCCATAAGGAAACAGTGAATTTGAACAACACTATAGACCAAATGAACCTAACAGCTATGTACAAAACATTCTATCCAACAACAGAATACACATTCTTCTCAAGCACACATGGAACATTTTCTAGGATAGACTGCATATCAGGCCACAAAATTAATCTCAGAAAATTCAAGAAGACTGAAATCATTTCAAGGATCTCTGACCACAATGGCATGAAACTACAACTAAAAAACAAGGAAAACTAAAAAATTCACAAACATGGAAGTTAACACTCTCTTGAACAATCAATAAATCAAAGGTGAAATTAAAGAGGAAACAGAGGGGCCTGAGTAGCTCAGTCAGTTGAGCACCTGACTTTAGCTCAGGTGATCTCGCTGTTCACAGGATCTCCTGAGTCAAAGGGCTCTGTGCTGACAGCTCAGAGCCTGGAGCCTGCTTCTGATACTTTGTCTCCATCTCCCTCTGCCCCTCCTCGGCATTCGCGAGCTCTAGTGAGCCCTCTCTCTCTCTCTCTCTCTCTCTCTCTCTCTCTCTCTCTCTCAAAAATAAACGTTGAAAAATTTTTAAAGAAAAAAGAGGAAACAGAAAAGTTTTTACATACCACAACTTCTGAGATGCAGCAAAAGCAGCTCTAAGAGGGAAATCCATAGCAATAAACAAGCAAAAAAAAAAAAAATCCCAAATAAAACAACCTAACTCTACACTTTAACTAGAATAAGAAGAACAAACAGAGTCCCAAATTAGCAGAAGAAAGGAAATAATAGAGATTAGATCAAAAATAAATGAAATAGAGAACAGAACTATAGGAAAGGTTAACCAAACTAAGATTTGGTCCGTTAAAAAGTTATATAAAATTGACAAACTCTTAGCTAGACTTACCAAGAAAATAAAAGGACCTGAATCAACAAAATTATAAATGGAAAGAAATGTATTACAAATGGATACCACAGAAATTCAAAGGATAATAAGAAGCTATTATGAACAGCTAGGCATCAATATTGGGCAATCTAGAAAAAATGGAATAATTCTTAGAAACATAGAACTTACCAAGACTAAATCAGGAAGAAATAAAAAGTCTGAATAGACCAATACTAGCTAGAGATTGAATAAACAATAAAAAAATCTCACAATAAAGTGAAACCCAGAACCAGATGGCTTCACTGGTGAATTTCAACAAGCATTTAAATTATCCTCAAAAGCTTTAAAAAAACTGAACGCTAGGGAATATTTCCAAACTTATTTTTTAAGGCTAACTTATCCTGACACCAAAACTACTAGAAAACTACAAACCAATATCCCCAATGAATATAGATGCAAAAATTTTCAAAAAATGCTAGCAAGTTCAGCAGCACATTAAAAAGATCATTTGTGGGGCACCTGCCTGGCTAAGTCAATAAAGCATGCAACTCTTGATCTCTGGGTTGTGAGCTCAAACCCCATGTTGGGCATAGAGCTTACTTAAAAAAAAAAATGGATCATTTGTCATGATCAAGCGGTATTTACTGCAGTTTCAAGGATGGTTCAAATTATTCAAGTCAATCAATGTGATATATCACATTAACAGAATGGAAGAATCATATAATTATCATCTCAATAGATGCAGAAAAAAAAACATTTGACAAAAATTCAACACCTATTCATGATAAAAACTCTTAATTTAGGCATAGAATGAACATATCTCAACATAATAAAGCCCATATGTGGCAAGCCCAAAACTAACATCATATTCAACAGTGAAAGGTTGAAAAGATTTTTCTCTAAGATCAAGAACAAGACAAGGGTGCCCACTCTCACAACTCCTATTCAACACAGTACTACATGCCCTAGCTAGAGCTATAAGATAAGTAAAGAAACAAACAATAACAGAATTGGAAAGTAAGAAGTAAAATTATCTTTCTTTACACAGATGACTTGATTTTGTATGTATAAATCCTAAAGACTCAAACAAAGAACTGCTAGATCTAATCAATGAATTCAGTAAAGTTGCAGGATACAAAATTAAAAAACAGAATGTGAAGACATTTCAGTCTGGAATAGAAACCAGTCATGCTAAGCACAGCAAAGTGTAGTGGACAAAACTCAAAACTCAACCCAAACAGCATGAGAAGGTATCCAAGGGCAAGCTATATAATCTATTTCTCAATTTCCTCATATATAAATATAATTAATATTAATGCCTAATTTGGTCATTTTAAGGATCATTGTAAAGCCCTTTAAACAGTGTCTAACACACAATAGGGGCTATATATGTAATTACTATTATTTTCAGAAGAGGAAAAAATGTATTTGCAGCTGGTCCAAATATGCTAAATTAGACATGGTTTTTTGGAAGTACAGCTGACCCTTAAATAACACCGTTTTGAATTACACAGTTCCACATATACATGAACTTGTTTGAAAAATACAAGAGTAAATGTATTTTATCTTCTTTATGATTTTCTTAACATTTTTTCTGTAGCTTACTTTATGCGAAGAATACAACATACAATACATGACACATATAAAATATGTGTTAATGAACTATTGATGTTATCAGTAAGGCTTCCAGTCCACAGTAGGATATTAGTAGTTAAGTTTTGGGGGAATCAAAAGTTACGTGCATATTTTTGACTGTGTAAGGGATCAATGCCTTTAACAGGCACATTGTTCAAGGGTCAACTATACAAAGAAAGGGACCAACTGCTGCACCAAGAATGGGGACAAACAAAATGGAAGAAACATTTGTCCCAAGATCTACAAGAGAAGAGGTACAAAGGACTACAAAGTCCTACAAAGGACTTCTTACATTTAAAGGCTGTTAATTGTTGGAATATGTGATGCAGGATGACCATCTTTCACACATATGTTTAAAACAGGGTGGATCCCCATCTGTTCACAACAGTTTAGGTACAATCCTGCCAAAAAAGCTAAAGTTTGATTTTAGAGACCTTCTGTGGTTATTTCAAGTATTAAAAGCTATAAAGAAGAAAGAAGAAATTTTTAGGAAATTCAAATGCAGAGGACTCTGTGCACCACTGTTAAGCCTGTCTTGGAGTTTTTCTCCATTTATGAATCACTTGGCACTGCCCTCATCATCAGCCAGGCTAAATCAAAGCTTCAAAAGGTGCAGTCTGACATCTGCTAATGATCTCTAGGGGAACCCAAAAAGAAGCCATGGCAGGAGTAGTACTTAACCTCCTTCCCTCCTCTCATCAAGAGGTAGAAGTCATTCCTCAATGACTTTGGTTTTGGCTGGCCTATGACAACTTTGACACTGAGCATGGGGGAAGGGATATTTTGGGGTTTCTGAGCCTACATATTAAGAATACTTTCATAGCTTCTGTTCTTGCATTCTTGGGAGTCCAGAGCCATTATGTAAGAAGTACAGGCTACCTTGGTGGAGAGAAAGGAAGTCACTGGAGAAGCCCTGATACTACAGGAAGAGAGGCCCACCCATCTCTACATCTAAGTCAAGCCTCCAAAAAATCCCAGTCTAGTAGTCCTTGACTACAGTCATGAAAAAAAAAAAAATGTCCGGCTGGGTCAAACAACCACAGAAGGGAGGAAAAATGGTTACTGTTGGCTTAGTACTTTTAACTTTGTAATAATTTTAGACTTAACAGTATTTCAAAATTCATACAGAGAGTTCATATATCCTTCATACCCACTTCCCCGTAATGTTAACAACTTACATAACTATAGTACAATTATCAAATCTAGGAAATTAACATTGGCACAATACTATTGACTCAACTACAGACCTTATTAAAATTTCAACAGTTTTTTTCCTAATGTCCTTTTCCTACTCTAGTACTCAGTAGGAAGTACTGAGGGATCCCACACTGCATTGTATCACTTTAGTTCCTCCAAACTATGACTATTCTATAGTCTTATGTCTTTTTTACCTTGACATTTTTTATGACTTCTCTTTTATTTCATGGAATGTCTTTTCATTTTGGCTTGTTGATGTTTTTTCAAGATTAGATTGATATTACTTACTTTTGACAAGATCACCACAAAACTAATACTGTGTCATTCTCATTGCATCCCAGCAGGGGTACATGCCTTTTTGCTGATTTTGTTAATCACCTTAACCAAGTAATCAAGGTTATTTATCAGGTTTGTCCAGAGTAACATTGCTATTTTCTCCTCCATAATTGATTAATGTCTTGGGACTTTGAGACTGAAAACATTTAGTTTCTTCTCTTACTTTTGCTTACTGATTTTTCCCATTCTTTCATGGATCTTACCTGCAAGTTAGTACTGTGGTACTGGTGTAATAGTGAGGTTATATTTCCTTAATTCCTTCCACATTTATTAATTGGAATTCTCTTAAGGAAAAGCTGCCTCTTCTCCTTCATTTCTCCAATTATCTATGTAGATCAGTATGGATATTTAATTTAATCTAAGAGTTATACTCTGATATTCCTTCACATTGGTTCTTGTGTTCTTTTTACTACTTCCTATCCCACCATAAGAAATTCCAGGATCATATGTATTTTCTCTACCCCAGCCCTGAAATGTACCACTTCTGCAAAGAACAATGGTTCCTTTCACTGGAGAATAGTATTTAAAAACCAAGAGCTGTTACTAGGTGTGCTCACTACTACTGAAATGTCATTGCTCCAGGGCCCTGTCAGTGAACAGTGCCAAGAAGCTATATATGTATGTATGTGTATATATGTATACTGACCCATGCACATATACACATATATATGAAATACTGACCCATGCATATACGCAGATATACCGATATACATATCTGTATGTGTACAGATAAAGACAGTTATCTCTGTCTCTACATATTTACCTAAGTTCATACTGAAAACTGATTTTAATTTATTAAAAGATTCATTAGCCTTGTCCTTTCCTTATTTGTTACTTCCTTCTCTGATAATGAGAGCCAGGTTTCTTCCTATCTATCTAGAATTCATTTGGTCATCCGTTCAATCCTAAAGCAGTTACCAAACTGTTAACTCATACCTCTGAAAAAAATCATACCTAATAAACAGGACACAGTATTTGTTTATTCTAGTCAAAATACTTTTTTTTCCCCCCAAAGTTACTTAGATCAGTTCTTTTGGTTCCCATCTTGTTCAATATGGTTATTTTATTCATATGTGATAAAATTAGGTTCATTTGTTACCATGTGTATTCATTTGGGTAACCCTGCCCATAATCCTGGTTGATTTCAAGATTTCTTTTATTTATCATGTAAAACTTTACTCAGATTCTAAGAGTCAAAGCTAAAGCAAAACAAAAAACAAAAAGTATATCCTCCTCATCCTCATAACTGTTCTCATTGCCCTATTTATTTCACTTCCACCCACCACCTATAGATAACTTTTGAGATTATGATTTATCACTCCTGTATTTCTTCTGCACAAATGAACAGAACACAAATATATTTTAAACTATCTTCTTCTTTCTTACATTAATGATAGCAACGTATATTCTTTTTAATTTTCTTATAACAGTATATACTATAAACAATTCCAAATATGTTCACAGATATATTCATCATTATTTTTTATAGTTGCATAATATTCTATGGAATTAATATGGAATATATCAATTTATTCAACCATTCTCCTATGTAAGGACATTCAGGTTATTTCTAATATTTTGCAATTACAGATATAATGCTGTAGTAAATAGCCTCCTAAATATCCATTTTCCTATTTTTGGAGGCATATCATCATCATCATCATCACCAGTTCTTATGAGTGGAACTTTGGGGTCAAAAGATAGTTTTTTTAAGTATTACCAAATTTTCTTTCAGAGGATTTTATCAGTTTGAATTCCTACTAGCAACATGTGGGAACAACTGTTTCCCTTCAGCCTCATTGACAGAATATCACTTAAAAATTTTTTTTCCTCTAAAATGTGAGAAATATTTTAGTTTTAAGTTATATTTCTCCAATTATGAGTGAGTTTGAAGTTTTGTTTTTCATATGTTTATCATATATTCATGTTGCTTTTTGTGAATTATCCATGCCTTTTTCCTACTTTTCTATAGGATGTTTGGTCTTTTGTCCCTCCATTTTTAGAAGTTCTTTGTATAAATGGAAAGATACCATACTTATGGATTGGAGTAACTTATACTGTTAAAATGTCCATAGTACACAAAACAGTCTACAGGTTCAAGGCAATCCCTATCAAAATATCAATAGTATTTTTCATAGAAGTAGAACAAATAATCCTAAAGTTTTTATGGATGCACAGAAGACACTGAATAGCCAACACAATTTTCAGAAAGAAGAACAAAGCTGGAGGCATCACAATCCCAGATTTAAAGATATACTACAAAGCTACAGTAATCAAAACAGTATGATACAGCACAAAAATAAACACACAGATTAATGAAACAGGATAGAGAGCCCAGAAGTAAACCCACATTTATATGGTCAATTGTTCAACAAAGAAAGCAAGAATATACAATGGGGAAAAGAAACCCTTCAATAAATGGGTGTTGGGAAAACTGGGCATCCATACAAGTGGACAGCCAGAAAATTCCTACAGGAAAACACAGGCAGTAATTTCTTGGACATTAGCCTTAGCAACATTTTTCTGGATATGTCTCCTAGGAAAGCAAATAAAAGAAAAAACAAAGGAGGGGTATTACATCATGAAAAAGGGGTCAATTCTTTGAAAAGACTTAACAATTCTCAATGTATATGTACCTAACAACATAGCATCAAAATACATGAGGCAAAAACTAACATAACTGCAAGAAGAAATAGATTACTTTACTATTATAGCTGGAGATTTCAACACTCCTCTATCAGCAATTGAGAAATCTAGTAGGCAGAAAATCAAGGATATAGTTGAACTAAACATGCATCCATTTATATGGATCTAATTGACATTTATAGAATAGTTCACCCATCAACAGCAAAATACACATTCTTCCTAAGTGCACATGAAACATTCACTGAAACAGACCACATTCTGCACCATAAAATACACCTTAACAATTATAAAATATAAATCATCCAAAATATGCTTTCAGACTACAATGGAATTAAACTATAAATCAGTAACAGCTGAGCTAGAAAATCCCCAAATAAATAGATTAAGCAACACATTTCTAAATAATAGGTAAAAGAATATATCAACAGAAAAATAAAAATATGTTGAACTAAATAATAAAATAACAGCTACCAAAATATCTAGGATGCAGCAAAAACAGTGCTTAGAAGGAAATTTATACTATTGTATGTATATATTTAGAAAAGAAGTACCTAAAACTAATCATCTAACCTTCCACATTAGTCAACTAAAAAAAGTAAATTAAATCTAAAATAAGAAGAAATTATAATAACCAGAGCAAAAATAAATAAAATTGAAAACAGAAAATCAGTAGACAAAAATAAACAAAACCAAAACTGGTTCTGTGAAAATATCAACATTTATAAACTCCTATGCAGCTAACTGAGAAAAACAAAAGACAAGACACAAATTACTAATATCAGAAATGGAAGAGGGGAGATCACTACTGTTCCCACAGATAATAAAAGATTAATAAGAGCATTATAAACAACTTTATGTCCACAGATCTGGTAATTAGGGGGAAAAAAGGACCAACTCTCTGAAATACACAATGTATAAAACTTCTACAAGGAGATTTAGACAATCTGAATAAACTTATGTCTAGAAAGTAGTAGATTGAATAATCACCCTCTAAAACAGTAAGCACCAGTCCCAGATGAATTTACTGGTGAATTCTACCACTACCTAAGGGAAAAACAATATCAATTCTCTACAACTTTTTCCGGAACATACAATCAAAGAAAATACTTCCTAACTCATTCTATGCAGTCAGCATTACCCTAACACCAAAACCAGAAAAAACATTATGAGAAAAGGTATCTACAGATAAATACCTCTCAGGAATAGGGATGTGAAAATCCTCCACAAAACATTCAGCAATCTGAATCCAACAATGTATAAAAAAAAAAAAATGTACACTATACCCAAAGTTGGATTTATTCCAGGTATGTAGGGCTGGTTCAACATTAAAAAAAAAAAAAAAAAAAAAAAATCAATGAATCTAGGGGTGCCTGGGTGGCTCGGTCAGTTAAGCATCCAACTTGATTTCAGCTCAGGTCATGATATCACAGTTCGTGTGTTCAAGCCCTGCATCAGGCTCTGTGCTCATGCCACGAAGCTTGCTTGGGATTCTCTCCTCCTTCTCTTTCTGTCTTTCCCCCACTCTGTCTCCCAAAAATAAGTAAATAAACATTTTTTTGTAAATAAACATTTTTAAAAATCAATTAATCTAATATATCACATTAGCACAATAAAGAAGTAAAAAATCACATCATATTACTAGAGGCAAGATAAGTATTTAACAAAATCCAAAACCCATTCATGATAAAAATGAGAAAACACTCTCAGAAAACTAGCAGAAGATAAACTTCCTGAACTCAATAAAGAACATGTACCAAAAAATCCCTATAGTTAGCATCATACTTAGTGATGAGAAACTAGATGCTTTCTTGAGATGAGGAACATGAAAACATGTTTCATCTCACCACTCCAATTCAACATAATACTGGAAGGAAGACCAGTAAAATCAAAAATATACAAATTAGGAATAAATAGTATTTTCTGTTCATAAATGACACAATTTCTATGTAGAAATTCCCAAAGAATCAATAACAAAAAGTTTCTTAGAACTAATCAGTTGCAGCAAGGTTACAGGATACAAAGGTTAATATATTAAAGTCAATTACTTTCTGATATACTAGCAATGAACAAATGGAATTTGCAACTAAAACATAATTTACTATTTACATTAGTACACAAAAATAAAATACTTGGGTATAAATCTAACAATATAGGTACAAGATATATATGAAGAAAGTTGCAACTTTTAGATGAAAGAAATAAAAAAGTGAATAGATATTCCATGTTCATGGATAAGAGGACTCAATATTGTCAAGATGTCAGTTTTTTCCAACTCAACATGTAGATTCATTGCAATCCCAAAACCTCAGTTATTTTATGGATACTGACTATAACTGTAAAGTTTATGTCAAAAGGAAAAAAGACACATAATAGCTAACACATATTGAAAAAGGACAAAGAGTACAATTTAAGACATACTATAAGTTACAGTAATCAAGACAATGTGACCATGATTAAGGAATAAACAAATAGATCAGAGGAGCAAAACAGAGTCTAGAAATACAACCTCCACAAACACAGTCACTGATTTTTGACAAAAGAGTAAAGACGATACAGTGAAGAAAGGATAGTCTTTTCAACAAACAGTACTAGAAGAACTAGCCATCCACATGCATTAAAAAAAAAAAATCTAGATCTTACATCACTCACAAAAATTAACTCAAGATGGATCATAGCCTTAAATAGAAAATGCACAACTATAAAACTTCTAGGAAATAACATAGGAGAAAATCTAGGTGATCTTGGTTTGGTTTGGACTTGATCTGGGTTTGGCAAGGACTTCTTTAAATACAACAAAAGCATGATCCATGATTGAAAAAAATGATAAGGTGAACTTCATTAAAATTAAAACTTCTGCTCTATAAAAGACACTGTTAAAAAATGAAAATGCAAACCAAAGATTAGCATAAACATCTGATAAAATACAGCTATCCAAAATATATAAGAACTCTTAAAACTCAACAATAAGAAAACAATAATTCAATGAAAAGGTGAGCTAAAGATCTGAATAGATATTTCTCCAAGGAAGGCATTCAGGTGGCACATAAGCGCATGAAAAGATGTTCGACATTATACGTCATTAGGGAATTGCAAATTAAACCAGCAATAGATATCACTACATATATAATAGAATGATTAAAACCTAAAATACTGACAACACCAAATTGTGGCAAGGATGTGGATTAACAGGAACTCTCACTCACTGCTGGTAGAAATGCAAAATGTTACAGCCACTTTCAAAGGCTGATGGGCAGTAAAATGGTATAGCCATTTTCAAAAGCTGATTGGCAGTTTCTTACAAAGCTAAACATAGTGTTGCCATATGATCTAGAAATCACACTCCTTGGTATTTACCCAAATAAGTTGAAAATTTATGTTCAAACAAAAACTGGCACTATAACTATAAAACTCAGAAGAACATGTAGAAGGAAAGCTTTATAATGTCAGATTTGGCAAGATTTCCTGGATACAACACCAAAGCATAGGGAACAAAAGTAAAACTAAAAAAAAGACAAATTGGATGACATCAAAATTTAAAACTTCTGGGCAAAGGAAACAACTAACCGCGTAAAAAGATAACCGATGGAAATGAACAACATATCTGTAAATCATGTATCTGATAAGGAATTAGTATTGAGACTATACAAAGAACCCCCCCCCCCCACACACACACACACACCCAGAAATGCTGGAGCAGAAGAATACAATAAAATTCAAAAATGCAATAGAACATAGGAAATCAAATAGCTATGTCCTGGTTAAGGAGATTATAGGGAATGCATTATAATGCTTTCTGGCCCTGCTGAAAACAGCGGACCAGTATCTAGTTAATGTGTATTTAGGGGTTGCATCCTGTCTGTGTTCATGAATTCCTTAGACCATGTTATCTATGGAATATCTTATTTTGTCTTCCACCCTGCTTTCAGAATCTGTTCTTCTGTAGTCTTGGGAACACCTTGTTTATTTGCACACTTTCTATATGTTCCTACTGGCACGTAGCCACTGACATTTTGCACAATGTTTTCCCTATAATGTATGCCTATAAATACAGGAGCTTAAGAGCAGCTCGGGGAGACTTCCCTTAGCCTCCCTCTCACATCTCTTGACTTGCATGGAGTCTTGAGTAACCCTTTCTGCTGCCCTTGGCTTTGCTGGACAAAGCTGAAAGCCAAATCCACAATTGGTGACCCCAACATGACCGTAATAGCCTCAAAAGGAAGACTTTCCAGCCGCAGAATCTACACACTCAGGAGAAGAAAGTGAAATTGTCCGGACTTCAAACAGACCTCATCCCGGTAAGGGATAGCAGGACCCCCTTGGGATAGCTGCCAACATATCTAGTTTTCAGTGACAGTATTTCTTTTCTCCAAAAAATGACAAAGGAACAGCTATTACATCTAAAAACTTTACAGCAGCTCTTAAAGGTGGCTCATTGCACTGTTAAAAAAAGATCAATTAAGTAAATTGTTACAAACAATGTGAGACACCTGTCCCTGGTTCCCCAACCATGGTACAGTTGATTTAGATCTATGGGAACAAGTGGGAAATTTTTTAAAAAGAAACATGCCAAAGGAGAGAAGGTTCCCACTTCCATTTTAGTGATCTGGAGTTTAGTCCCTAAGGCATTATGTCCATTACATGTATCTCCAGAGAAGGAACAAATTAAGAAAGAAAGCCTAATACCCACCTCTCCTTCACACCTCTTACAATGGAGGATGACTTCCCTCCACTGCCTCCTCCTGTCCCTATTCCTCCTGATTGCTTAAAGCCAATATTTACATTGGATGGATACAAGCCACCAGTTATGCAGCAATGTTTACAGGAGGGATATGCTACTGGGGAATTTCATATATTCCCCATCATTACCACTCCTGGAATATCAACCTAGGCAAAAGTCGCTCCTTTAATTGTCTTCAAGGAATTGAAAGGAAGTGTTGTTGAGAATGATATCCAAAACTCCTTTACTAAGGGGATAATTGAAACAATAGGAAATGGATATGAAAGGACCCCTTTGGATTGGAAGGCATTAACAAAGGGCATACTTTCCCCCATTCAGCATGCTAAATGTACTTTAGAATATCAAGAGGGCTGCGCCACATAGGCAATTCATAATCGAGATTTGGGTATTCCAAAAAGAGTAGAAATGCTACAAGGTGTCAGCCATTATACCATGGCTCAAGCCCAAACCCAGGCCAATCATAGGTTATTCCAACAATGTTTTACTGTCCTTGACACAAAAACAGGTTCCTTTGCCACAAAACTGCAGGGAGCCACTGAACCTTATGTTGATTTTGTGAATAGGTTGCAGCAGAGTATTTCCAGGCAAATAGATAATGAAGAAGTTGCTCAAGTTTTACTGCAGCAATTGGCTTATGAAAATGCTAACGTAGACTGTCAGGCCGTTCTCTCTGGCATACACACACAAGCCAAAGGTATCACTGAATTCATCAGGGTGTGCCAAAATGTGGGAACTGAAACACAAAAAGCACAAATTCTTGTGGCTATTATTATGAGACCATCTCCAGCCTCTCATGCCTGTTTTAAATGTGGAAACCCAGAGCACATGCAAAAGGACTGTCACCAACAAACAACGGGACAAACCAGGAAGTTACGCAATAAGGATTGTCCCAGATGTAGAAAAGGAAAACATTGGACAAATCAATGCCAATCTGAATTTGATAAAGAAGGATGACCCCTCTCCCTCTCAGGAAATGAGGAAGGGGCGTCAGCTCCCAAGCCCCCAATGCCAAGTGGAGCAATACAGAGCCCTGTTCCTTCAGGTTCTCTTAAACCAGGTCAAGGTCAGGTTACAGACTTGCAAGCAGCAACCACAGGAAGTGCAAGAGTGGATTTATGCTCTACCTCAGAATTAATTTTAAAGGAACAAGATCATGCCTATACAATACCCACTGGGGTATATGGCCCTTTACCCTCAACACAGTGGGGATTATTCTAGGAATATCTAGCATGTCAAAAAAGGGAATTTTCATAATACCTGGAATCATTGACTCAGATTATATGGTGGAAATTCACATTATGATAAAGGTTAAAGGATTACATATTATCCCCCCTGGAACACAATTAGCACAACTAGTCCTAATCCCTTTTAAAATTCCAGGAGTTTTAACACAACAAAGGGGAAATAAAGGATTTGGCAACACAGGATCCAAGGAATTATATACTGGGCTGAGATCATTCAATCTGACAAATCTTTTTTAACTATTACTGTAAAGGGAAAGTAATTTACAGGGCTAATTGGTACTAGAGCTGTTATCTCTATTATCACTTCCAATGAATGGCCTAAACATTGGGGAAAAAAGACCTAGCCTCCTAGCTGTTACCAGAGTGGGATGCACCCACCTACCATTGCAAAGCAAAAGACCCCTCACAAGTGTCCAGCCAGAAGGACAAACAGGTTACATTCAACCTTTATTCATTCAACCTTTATTCTATCTGTTCTTATGTCTTTATGGGGAAGGGACTGACTTAAACGATGGAAAGTAGTCATTCAGTCTTTTTTTTTTTTTTCTTTTTAATAGGGACCACTGTTAAAACCCCTCCCTTTCCACTGATATGGAAATCTTCCACATCTATTTGGATCGAACAGTGGCCCCTAAAAGGGGAGCAATTAAAACAAGATAAAAATCCGGTTTTACAACAATTAGAAGCTGGTCATATTGAACCTTCCACCATTCCTTGGAACACACCTACTTTTACAATTTCTAAAAAATCAGGTAAATGGAGATTGTAACAGGACCTCAGGGCTATCAACACCATTATCCAACCTTTGGGGGCATTACAGTCAGGCTTGCCCAACCCTGCCATTTTTCTTTCAACATGGCCTATTATAGCAATATATCTTAAGGACTGCTTTTTTACCATACCTTTTAGCCAAATAAGATAAGGAACATTTTGCCTTTTCTCTACCTGTGACTAACAACCAAAGACCTTTGTCTAGATATCAACGGAAAGTATCACCTCAAGAAATGATTAATAGCCCAACTATATGTCAGTATTTCATTCAACAAGCCTTACTGCCCACTCATAAAAAATGTCCATCCTGTCTAATTTGTCCTTATATGGATGATATTCTTCCTGATGCTCTTACACAGACCTTACTTTTCACAATATATAAACACTTACAACTTTCCACAGAAGAACATGGGCTTCAAATAGCTCCTGAAAAGGTTCAAATGCAGGAACCTTGAAAATATCTAGGACATATAGTCTTTGCTCAGACAATACAGCCTCAATGCATCTCATTAGATATTACTCCATTACATACCCTAAATGATTTTCAAAAATTGTTAGGAGCTATTAATTGGATTTTTCCCATTTTGGGAATTACTACAGGACAACTTTCTAATTTATTTAGTATTTTAAAAGAAAACACTGCTTTAGACTCTCCTCATAGTTAATTTCTGCTTCAGAGATTAAATTATTATTAAACAGGCCTTTAAAAACAGGCAACTACATCACCTACAGTTAGGTTACCCCATTTATCTATTTATATTTCCTACCCTCAGTATACCCACTGGACTTTTGGCCAATTTATAAAAGAAGTTCAATGTTTAGGATGGCTTTTTCTTTCCCAATCATTTAAGAAAACCCTCACTCCCTATACACAAGTTACAGAATTATTATTTAAGGGCAGATAAAATTGCCAACGACAGGATATGACCCTGATTTTATATATCCTGGGGTGTCTTATGATGCTTTCAACTGATTCTCACTCAATCTATAGAACTCCAAAGTGCTATCAGACTTTGTTGGCCAACTGTTTAGTCTCTGCCATCAGACAAATTGTTACAATTACCTCTTTTAAACATAACTACACCCAAAAAAGTATCTCCACAGCCAATTTCACAAGCAATCACTGTTTTTATAGATGATCTGGAAAAACTACTAAATCTGCTATTGCATGGTTTGACCAACGATGGCATAAAGTAATCTTTAAAGGACAAACATCTACTCAGAAATCAGAATTAAAGGCCGATTTATGGCTTTACAACAATTTCCTAACCAACCTATTAACATTGTAGCAAACTCTCAATATATAGTTTATATGACACAGAATATAGAACAGGCCTCTATTAGGGAAATGAAGGATCCCTCCTTACTGTCCCTATTTTTAACTTTACCAGCCTTACTAGATAAACAAACACACCTTCTTTTTATCACTCACATAAGATCACATTCAGGCTTACCTGGACCTTCAACAGAAGGAAACGAGTGTGCAGCCCAATTTGTTGGCTACAATAGAGCTTTTAAAACTGCTCAATTATCTCATGACCTTTTTCATCAAAATTATAAGTCCCTTATTAAACAATTCCATCCTACAGTTATTCAAGCTAAACAAATTGTTGCTTCCTGCCCTGTCAACAGCAATCAAAAGGACAAAAAACAGTGGGGAATTAACCCCAGACATCTAAATGCAAATCATCTTTAGGGGTACTGGGTGGCTCAGTCAGTTAAGCTGCTGACCTTGGCTCAGGTCATGATCTTGCAGTCTGTGAGTTTGAGTCCCGTGTTGGGCTCTGTACTGACAGCTCAGAGCCTGGAGCCTGCTTCAGATTCTGTGTCTCCCTCTCTCTCTGCCCTTCCCCTGCTCATGCTCGCTCTCTCTCTCAAACAAATAAACATTTAAAAAAAGATATTTAAATACATCATCTTTGGAAAATTGATATTACATACTATGCCCCATTCGTGTGTCACAAATATATCCACGTGTCTGTGAACATCTTTCAGGATTTATAATGGCCTTTATTCACACCAGAAAAAATGTGAAAAATATCATTCGTCATTTTTTACATCCATTTTTACAAGCCAGTAGACCTCAACAAATTAAAACTGACAACAGGCTTGGATACCTTTCCTCCATGATAAAGTAATTTTTCCAAAATTGGAATATACAACGCATTATGGGCATACCATATAACCCTACTGGACAAGCTATTTTAGAACATACATATGTCACTTTAAAACAAATCTTCATAAAAAATAAAAAATAAAAAAAATAAAACAAATCTTCATAAACAAAAAAGAGGGAATCTACATAATGACTCTCCTTGAATTCACTATATAAACCTTATACATATTAAGTTTTTTAAGTTGTGATTCCCATAGCCTCACAGCTGCCAAATGACATTCTACGCCATCTCCCGGCTCAAATATCAGAGCCAAGGTTTTACTCAAAGGTATACAAGGCAATAATTGATGGAAAGGGCCTTATGAACTAATAACATGGGGAAGGGGATATGCATGTGTTCTTCACCCATCAGGACCACACTGGGCACCTGCTCATCTGATTAAACCATACCATGAGTTGGAAGGATCAGCCCCTAAACCCTTCTCCTCAGAAGTCAAATTGGTCCTTACAAGGACAACAGGGGAGACAATGCCCAAGAATGACCAAGGCAAATAATATCATCTGGGGACAACTTAAGAAGTTCAATCAACATGACACCAAAGTCATGTGCCGTGTAGGAGCAAAACCAACCCCAGTAAACAGGTTTTTAGCATACTTAGCTGTGGTTTCCCAACTCAGCTAAGGTAATGATTTGCTTAATCTTTTTCTTTATCCAGACCACTACCGCTTTTTCATCACTGTGTGGGGCTCATATCATAGACCCCCCTTTCTTTAAACCAGTTAATATAACATTTGACAACCCATATTATGTTTTTGAAGTACTTCCTCCAGCTTGGTATACAGCTTGTGTCAACAATTATATTATCAAATTTTCTATCCCACATGTTTTTCTTAAAAAGATAGCCTCTTAAAGTCCTCATATGAGTGAAGTCATATGATTTTTGTCTTTCTCTGACTAATTTCACTTAGCATAATACCCTCCAGTTCCATCCATGTAATTGCAAATGGCAAGATTTCATTCTTGAAAACAGACAAACATAAGGGAAGGGAAACAAAAATAATATAAAAACAGGGAGGGGGACAAAACAGAAGAGACTCATAATGTGGAGAACAAACTGAGGCTTACTGGAGGGGTTGTTGGAGGGGGGATGGGCTAAATGGGTAAGGGGCATTAAGGAATCTACTCCTGAAATCATTGTTTCAATATATGCTAACTAATTTGGATGTAAATTTTAAAAAACAAAAAAATAAAATTTAAAAAAATGGGGAAAAAAGCCTCAAATTTGGCTACCAGTAAATCTAGCAAGGTCCTAGGCAGAGTCCAATGGTCTCACAGAGTTAGCCCAAGCCATTTCTAAGTGGAGACCTAAAGATTTGTTGGATGGCTCATTGCCTTCCTTATCTCATCCGTTGTCATCTTAGCCACAGCCTCTGTTGCAGCAGTCTCCCTGACAGAGTATCCATACTGCTAAAGTAGTCAATCACATAATGACTAATACCACCAAAGCAACAATTACTTAAACACAGACTTATAATGGTGTCATGCAGAAGTTGCAAGCTGCAGAAGCAGCACTCAAATGGATGGGGGACCACGAAGAGGCACTTGTTGATCGTCAAAATATACAATGTGACTGGCAACATGACAAAATTTGTGTCACCCCCTTATAATATGTCTCAACATTCCTAGGATTTAGTAAAAAAAAAAACAAAAAAAACAAAAACACACACACAAAAAAAACAAAAAACTAGAAGCTTTTTCCACCAATTTACAATCTGAAATTAATGTTTTGTCTTCCCAAATATGTCAACAACTGTTAGATATTCAACAGGAAACACAGATACAAGTTGAACAGGAGTTATCTGACAATGTGAAATGGTTAAATCCAACCAACTGGTACCATGGCCTCAATTAACATATTTGGATTATTGGAGCTCTTTGCTTCCTAGTCTTTTTTGTATTTCTTATAGCCCTCTGAATGATCTATAGCATAGTGGCTTCCTTGAGGCATCATGAACTACAACAGATTGCCCTCTTCAACTCCCATGAACAAGAAAATTCTTCTAACAAAAAAGGGGGATATGTGGGAAATCAAAAAGCTATGTCCTGATTAAAGAGATTATAGGGAATACATTACACTTCTTTCTGGCCCTGCTAAAAACAGCAGACCAGTATCTAGTTAATGCATACATAGGGGTTGGGTCCTGCCTGTGCTCAGGAATCCATTAGACCATGTTATCTACGGAATAACTTATATCTTGTCCTCCACCCTGCTTTCAGTATCTGCTCTTTTGTAGTCTTGGGAACACCTTATGGTTTTTTTGGGTTTTTTTTTGGGGGGGGGGGTGGTTTGCATGCTTTCTATATGTTCTTACTGGCACGTGGCCACTGACCTATTACTCAACATTTTCCCTATAATGTATGCCTAATAAATACGGGAATAGAAGAGCAGCTCGGGGAGACTTCCCTTAGCCTCCCTCTCACCTCTCTTGACTTGCATAGAGTCTTGAGCAGTCATTTCTGCTGCCCTCAGCTTTCTGAATCTGCAATTGGTGTCCCTGACGTGACAAGTCCATCCCACTTGTAGAAAGCAGCAGACTTGACCAAGAAGAAGGAATGTGTAAAGTAGGAAGCAGGTCCTTTGAAGTTACCCACTCAGAGGAGAATAAAGAAAAAATAATGAAAAAGAGTGAAGAAAGTCTATGTGATCTATAAGATACCATTTAGGGAAACAATTTATGCATTATTGGACTCCAAAGGGAAAAGAGAGTGGGAAAGGAGCAGAAAACTTATTTTAAGAAATAATGCCTGAGAATGTCCCAAATCTGGAGAGAGATTTGGACGTTTAAACTCATGAAGCACCTAGGGACTCCAAAAATTTCAACTCAAAAAGATGTTTGGCAAAAAAAAAAAAAAAAAAAATTACAATAAAATTGTATAAATCAAAGACAGCAATTTTAAAAGAAAAAAGAGAAAAAAAACTGCTCACATATAAAGGAAACTTCATAAAGCTGACAGTGGATATCAGAAGAAACCAGGAAAGTCTGGAAAAAGTGGGATGATATATCCAAAATGCTGAAAGAAAAAACTGCCAAACAAGAATACTTACCTGAAAAAGTTGCCCTTCAGAAATGAAAGAGAGATAAAGACTATATCTGAAAAACAAGAACTGAGGGAATTTACCACTAGACTTGTCTTATAATAAATGCTCAAAGGAGTTCATCAGGCTGAAATTTAAGGAAACTAATTAGTAATATGAAAACATATGAAAATATAAAACACACTGGTAAAGGTAACTATATAGTCAAATTCAGAAAATTCTAATTCTGGAATAGGGTGGTAGGTTAATCACTTAACTCTAGTATAAAGGTTAAAGGAATAAAAGTATTGACAGGAAACCATCAAAATCCTAGGGGAGAACATAGACAGTAACCTCTTTTACCTTGGCCATAGCAACATCTTACTAGACATGTCGCTGGAAGCAAGGAAAACAAATGCACAAATAAACAACTGGGACTTCATCAAAATAAAAAGCTTCTGCACAACAAAGGAAACAATCAATAAAACTAAAAGGCAATCTATTGGATGAGAGTAGATATATGATAATGACATATCAGAAAAAGGGCTAGTATCCAAAATCCATAAAGAACTTCTCAAACTCAACACCCAAAATATAAATAATACAGTTAAGAAATGGGAAGCTGTAAACAGACATTTCTCCAAAGAAGAAATACAAATGGCTAACAGACACATGAAAAAATGCTCAATATCATTCATCATCAGGGGAATATAAATCAAAACCACGATGAGATATCACCTCACACCTGTCAGAATGGCTAAAATTAACAACTCAGGAAACAACAGTTGTTGGCGAGGATACGGAGAATGAACTATCTTACACTGTTGGTGGGAATGCAAACTGGTGTAGCCTCTCTGGAAAACTGTGGAGGTTCCTCAAAAAGTTAAAAATAGAATTACCCTACAACCTGACAACCTCACTACTAGGTATTTATGCAAAGGACACAAAAATACTGATTCAAAGGGGTACATGCACCACAATGTTTATAGCAGCACTAACAAGAGTCAAATTATGGAAAGAGCCCAAATCCATCAACTGATGAACGGATAAAGAAGATATGGTGTATATGTACAATGGCGTATTACTCAACGATCAAAAAGAACAAAATCTTGCCATTTCCAACAACATGGATAGAGCCAGAGAGTATTATGGTAAGCGATGTCAGTGAGAAAAAGACAAATACCTTATAACTTCACTCATAAGTGGAATTTAAGAAACAAAACAGATGAACATATGGAAAGGAAATAAAAAATAAGATAAAAATAGAGAGGGAGGCAAACCACATGAGATTCCTAACAATAGAGAACAAACTGAGGGTTGCTGGAGGGGAGGTGGGGGCATGTGCTAAATGGGTGATAGGCACTAAGAACAGCAGTTATGATGAGCACTGGGTGTTATACACAAGTGATGAATCACAGAATTCTACTTCTGAAACCAGTACTACACTATATAGTAACCAACTTGAATTTAAATAAAATACTAGGGAAAAAAAAGGGAAAAAGTATTTAAAAAAGGAAAAACTATAGTGAGGAGGGGTTAAGATGGTAGAGAAGCAGGGGGACTGGAATTTTCCTCATCCCTCAAACACAGTTGTACTGAGGTCAGATCACTTGGAACACCCAGGAAAATGACCTACAGAGTGGCAGAAAGATCTTCACAGTTGGAGGGAGACAGCTTGGCAGGATGGAGACTCTTGAGCTGAAACTCGAAGGTACAAAGTGTGCAACTCTCTCCGACTGGAGATGGAAGCCAAGGCCATGCTCCTGGGGAGGAGGGAGCCAGTCCCAGAATGCATAGCGCTGTATAGCAGTCTCAGATCTCAGTGGTGCATTGGGAGAGAATGGTCTGCTTCCTGGAGCACTGTGGGACGAGTGTGGGAAAGGGTTTATTGCCTCCCTAAGGACAAAAGACCCTGCGTGTGCCAGCCAAAAGGCTTTTTATTAGAAGGGTGTAGTGCCACTATTCCAGAACAGGGTCCAAGCATTGCAGGGCCCTTTAAGACATCATGTTTTGAATCCCAAATGAACACCTAGAAGGCACAGGAGATCTGTGAACCAGGGAAAGGTGACTGTCCTCACTCTTCTATGAGAGCTGCCTGAACAACACAGTTTGAGACATCCAGTCCAGGGAAGAGAGATTGGGTTGTCTCCACTGTCCTCCCCAACACCAACATGGTAGGACTTGGAGAGCAGCACAGAGGCCCCCAGTGGAGGCAGGGCATGCTTACACCAAACCCCACCCCTTATACCTGGCAACTGCTTATTTACTGAAGCAAGACTGACACTGACCCAAAACAGCCTGTCTCTCCTCGAGACCAGCAGAGCCACTGGACCCAGGCACCAACAGACAATTGATTTCTATTTGTTTGTGATTTTTTTAATTTAACTTAATTTTACTGTTCTTTCTTGTTTTCTTTTGGAATCAGGCTCATAGTTTGATTTTTTTTGGATCAATTCGTATTGCATATATATTTTTTTTAATGAGGCATCTTTACTTTTTTCTACCTTTTCTATTTCTTCTTCTTTATTTTCCTTTCTGTTTCTCTGGATTTAGCCTTATAGTTTTTTGATTCTCTGTTTGGTCTTTTTTTCCTTTCATTTTTCTCTTTTTATGGGCTCAGGACTCCCCGCTGCCCCTTTTCCTTTACTTTTTCCAAGGTTACTTCAACAAACAAATCAAAGCACACCTGGTTGAGGATCCAAACAATCCACCACTATAAGCAAGGAGGAGTTCTGCTGAGGACTGACCCGTGGCATAGAGCAGCCAAAATGCAACAACAGAATGCATACTGCTTACACCAAAAACACTTCCTAAAGTGCCAGACTCTGAACAGGGTATTATCCCTTTTTAATATACTAGTTCTCTCAGGTACAGGGCACCTAACAAGCCTTTAGAACATGCAAAAGACAGAAACTTAACCAAAATGACAAAACAGAGGAACTCTCCCCAAAAGAAAATTCAGGAAGAAATCAGAGAACTGCTCAAAAAAGATATTATAAATTATTGCTCAGATATATTGCTTATAACAGTCATAAGACTAATAGCTGAGCTTGAAAAAAGCATAGAAGAGGGGCAGAGAATCTCTTGCTGCAGAGATCTAAGACCTAAGAACTAGTCATGGTGAATTAAAAAATGTTGTAACTTAGATGCAAAATAAACTAGACACAGTGACAGTGAGGCTAGAAGAAGCAGAGGAGAGAATAGGGGAAATAGAAGATAAAATTATGGATAATGATGAAGCTGAAAAAAAGAGGGAAAGGAAATTACTAGCTCATGATAGGAGAATTAGAGAACTAAGTCATTCAATGAAATGAAACAATACCCATATCATAGGAGTTCCAAAAGAAGAGAGAGACAGAGAGAGAGACAGAGAGAGAGACAGAGAGAGAGACAGAGAGAGAGACAGAGAGAGAGACAGAGAGAGAGACAAAAGGTTTATTTGAACAAATTATAGCTGAAAACTTCCATAATATGGGGAAGGAAACAGGCATCCAAGTCCAAGAAGCACAGAGAACTCCCTTCAAAATCAACAAAAACAGGTCAACACCATGACAAAGCATACTGAAACTGGCAAAATACTAAGATAAAAAGAATTCTGAAAGCAGCTAGGGACAAATGGCCCTTAACTTATAAGGGTAGACACATAAGGGTAGTAGCAGACCTGTGCACTGAAACCTTGCAGGCCAGAAGGGAGTGGCAGGAAATATTCAATGTGCTGAGAATGAAAAATATGCAGCCAAGAATCCTTTATCCAGCAAGGCTGTCATTCAGACTAGAAGGAGAAATAAAGGCTTTTCCAGACAATCAAAAACTAATGGAGTTCATGACCACTAAACCAGCCCTGCAGGAGATTTAAGGGGGATTCTGTGAGTGGAAAGCAGGAAAGACTACAAAGGACCAGGTATAACACCACAAACACAAAACCTACAGATAACATAATGGCACTAACTCCATATCTTCAATAATCATTCTGAATGTAAATGGACTAAATACTCCAATCAAGACAGTATCAGAATGGATTAAAAAAATAAGATCCATCTATATGCTGCCTACAAGAGACTCATTTTAGACCTGAGGACACCTGCAGATTGAAAAGGAGGGCATGGAGGGGTGCCTGGGTGGCTCAGTCGGTTGGGTGGCTGACTTTGGCTCAGGTCATGATCTCGTGGTTCACGAGTTCGAGCACCATGTCCGGCTCTGTGCTGACAGCTCAGAGCCTGGAGCCTGCTTCAGTTTCTGTGTCTCCATCTCTTTCTGCCCCTCCCCTGCTCATGCTCTGTCTCTCTCTCAAATTTAAAAAAATTAAATTAAAAAATAAACATTTAAAAAATTTTAAAAAAGGAGGGCATGGAAAACCATCTATCATGCTAATGGACATCAGAAGAAAGCCAAAGTAGCCATACTTATATCAGACACACTAGATTATAAAATAAAGACTGTAACAAGAGATGAAGAAGGGCATTATATCATAATTAAGGGTTTTATCCATCAAGAAGAGCTAATAATTATAAATGTTTATGCCCCCAAAGTGGAGGAACCCAAGTATATCAATTAATCACAAACATAAGCAAACTTATTGATAATAAGACTACAATTGTAGGTGACTTTAATACTCCACTTACAACAATGGACAGATCATCTAGGTAGAAAATTAATAAGGAAACAATGGCTCTGAATGATACACTGGACCAGTGGACTTAACAGATATATTAGGAACTTTTCATCCAAAAGCAGCAGAATACATTCTTCCCAAGTGTACATGAAACACTTTCCACAATAGATCACATACTGGGTCACAAAAAAGCCCTCAACAAGTACAAAAAGATTGAGATTATACTATGCATATTTTCAGATCACATCACTATGAAACTTGAAATCAACTGCAAGAAAAAATTTGGAAAGCCCCCAAACACGAAGGTTGGAAAACATCCTACTAAATGAATGGGTTATCCAAGAAATTAAAGAAGAAATAAAAAAATACATGGAAGCAAATGAAAATGAAAACATGACAGTCCAAACCCTTTGGGATGCAGCGAAGGCAGTCCTAAGAGGAAAATACATGGCAATTCAGGCCTATCACAAGAAGAAAGAAAGGTATCAAGCACAACCTAAACTTATACCTAAAGGAGCTAGAAAAGCAGCAGCAAATAAAGCCCAAAGACAGCAGAAGAAAGGAAATAATAAAGATTAGAGCAGAAATAAATGATGTAGAATCCAAAAAAAAACAAAAACAAAAACAAAAACAAAACAGTGGAACAGATCAATGAATTTAAGAGCTGATTTCGTGAAAGACTGAACAAAATGGGTAATCCCTTAGCCAGACTTATCAAAGAGAGAAAAGAGAGAGGACCCAAACAGATAAAAATCACAAATGAAAGAGGAAATATCAGAGCCAACACTACAGAAATACAAATAATAATTAGAGAATACTATGAAAAATTGTAGACCAAACTGGACAATCAGGAAGAAATGGACAAATTCCTAGACACTCACACACTACCAAAACTCAGAAAGAAATATAAATTTTGAACAGACCCATAACCAGCAAAGAAATTGAATCAGTTACCAAAAATCTCCCAGTAAGAGTCCTGGGCCAGATGGCTTCCCAGGGGAATTCTACCAGACACTTAAAGAAGATTAATACGTACTTTGCTTAAACTGTTAGAAAGGAAAAGAGGAGAAAAGAAAAGAAAGAAAAGGAAGAAAGAAAAGGAAGGAAGAAAGAAAAGGAAGGAAGAAAGAAAAGGAAGGAAGAAAGAAAAGGAAGGAAGAAAGAAAAGGAAGGAAGGAAGAAAAGGAAGAAAGAAAAGGAAGAAAGAAAAGGAAGAAAGAAAAGGAAGAAAGAAAAGGAAGAAAGAAAAGGAAGAAAGAAAAGGAAGAAAGAAAAGGAAGAAAGAAAAGGAAGAAAGAAAAGGAAGAAAGAAAAAGAAAGCTTCCAGATTCATTCAATGAAGCCAGTATTACCTTGATTCCAAAACCAGAGACCCCACTAAAAAGGAGAAGTACAGGCCAATATCCCTAATGAAGCTGGATGCAAAACTTCTCAACAAGATACTAGCAAATCGAATTTAACAGTACATTAAAAGAATTATTCACCATGATCAAGTGGGATTTATTCCTGGGCTGCAGGGCTGGTTCAATATTCACAAATCAACCAACATGATATATCACATTAAAAGAAGAAAGGATAAGAAATATAGGATCCGGTCGATAGATGCATAAAAAGCATTTGACAAAATACAGCATCCTTTTTTATGGATCAAATCACTTTATTACATAGGGATACAAAATTTATTTATTTATTTATTTATTTTTTATGTATTTATTTATTTATTATTTTTTTTATTTTTTAATATATGAAATTTACTGTCAAATTGGTTTCCATACAACACCCAGTGCTCATCCCAAAAGGTGCCCTCCTCAATACCCATCACCCACCCTGCCCTCCCTCCCACCCCCCATCAACCCTCAGTTTGTTCTCAGTTTTTAACAGTCTCTTATGCTTTGGCTCTCTCCCACTCTAACCTCTTTTTTTTTTTTTTTTTTCCTTCCCCTCCCCCATGGGTTTCTGTTATGTTTCTCAGGATCCACATAAGAGTGAAACCATATGGTATCTGTCTTTCTCTGTATGGCTTATTTCACTTAGCATCACACTCTCCAGTTCCATCCATGTTGCTACAAAAGGCCATATTTCATTTTTTCTCATTGCCACGTAGTATTCCATTGTGTATATAAACCACAATTTCTTTATCCATTCATCAGTTGATGGACATTTAGGCTCTTTCCATAATTTGGCTATTGTTGAGAGTGCCGCTATAAACATTGGGGTACAGGTGCCCTTTGCATCAGTACTCCTGTATCCCTTGGATAAATTCCTAGCAGTGCTATTGCTGGGTCATAGGGTAGGTCTATTTTTAATTTTCTGAGGAACCTCCACACTGCTTTCCAGAGCGGCTGCACCAATTTGCATTCCCACCAACAGTGCAAGAGGGTTCCTGTTTCTCCACATCCTCTCCAGCATCTATAGTCTCCTGATTTCTTCATTTTGGCCACTCTGACTGGCGTGAGGTGGTATCTGAGTGTGGTTTTGATTTGTATTTCCCTGATAAGGAGCGACGTTGAACATCTTTTCATGTGCCTGTTGGCCATCCGGATGTCTTCTTTAGAGAAGTGTCTATTCATGTTTTCTGCCCATTTCTTCACTGGGTTATTTGTTTTTCGGGTGTGGAGTTTGATGAGCTCTTTATAGATTTTGGATACTAGCCCTTTGTCCGATATGTCATTTGCAAATATCTTTTCCCATTCCGTTGGTTGCCTTTTAGTTTTGTTGGTTGTTTCCTTTGCTGTGCAGAAGCTTTTTATCTTCATAAGGTCCCAGTAATTCACTTTTGCTTTTAATTCCCTTGCCTTTGGGGATGTGCCGAGTAAGAGATTGCTACGGCTGAGGTCAGAGAGGTCTTTTCCTGCTTTCTCCTCTAAGGTTTTGATGGTTTCCTGTCTCACATTCAGGTCCTTTATCCATTTTGAGTTTATTTTTGTGAATGGTGTGAGAAAGTGGTCTAGTTTCAACCTTCTGCATGTTGCTGTCCAGTTCTCCCAGCACCATTTGTTAAAGAGACTGTCTTTTTTCCATTGGATGTTCTTTCCTGCTTTGTCAAAGATGAGTTGGCCATACGTTTGTGGGTCTAGTTCTGGGTTTCTATTCTATTCCATTGGTCTATGTGTCTGTTTTTATGCCAATACCATGCTGTCTTGATGATGACAGCTTTGTAGTAGAGGCTAAAGTCTGGGATTGTGATGCCTCCTGCTTTGGTCTTCTTCTTCAAAATTACTTTGGCTATTCGGGGCCTTTTGTGGTTCCATATGAATTTTAGGATTGCTTGTTCTAGTTTCGAGAAGAATGCTGGTGCAATTTTGATTGGGATTGCATTGAATGTGTAGATAGCTTTGGGTAGTATTGACATTTTGACAATATTTATTCTTCCAATCCATGAGCAGGGAATGTCTTTCCATTTCTTTATATCTTCTTCAATTACCTGCATAAGCTTTCTATAGTTTTCAGCATACAGATCTTTTACATCTTTGGTTAGATTTATTCCTAGGTATTTTATGCTTCTTGGTGCAATTGTGAATGGGATCAGTTTCTTCATTTGTCTTTCTGTTGCTTCATTGTTAGTGTATAAGAATGCAACTGATTTCTGCACATTGATTTTGTATCCTGCAACTTTGCTGAATTCATGTATCAATTCTAGCAGACTTTTGGTGGAGTCTATCGGATTTTCCATGTACAATATCATGTCATCTGCAAAAAGCGAAAGCTTGACTTCATCTTTGCCAATTTTGATGCCTTTGATTTCCTTTTGTTGTCTGATTGCTGATGCTAGAACTTCCAGCACTATATTAAACAGCAGCGGTGACAGTGGGCATCCCTGTCGTGTTCCTGATCTCAGGGAAAAAGCTCTCAGTTTTTCCCCGTTGAGGATGATGTTAGCTGTGGGCTTTTCATAAATGGCCTTTATGATCTTTAAGTATGTTCCTTCTATCCCGACTTTCTCAAGGGTTTTTATTAAAGGGTGCTGGATTTTGTCAAAGGCCTTTTCTGCATCGATTGACAGGATCATATGGTTCTTCTCTTTTTTTTTGTTAATGTGATGTATCACGTTGATCGATTTGCGAATGTTGAACCAGCCCTGCATCCCAGGAATGAATCCCACTTGATCATGGTGAATAATTCTTTTTATATGCTGTTGAATTCGATTTGCTAGTATCTTATTAAGAATTTTTGCATCCATATTCATCAGGGATATTGGCCTGTAGTTCTCTTTTTTTACTGGGTCTCTGTCTGGTTTAGGAATCAAAGTAATACTGGCTTCATAGAATGAGTCTGGAAGTTTTCCTTCCCTTTCTATTTCTTGGAATAGCTTGAGAAGGATAGGTATTATCTCTGCTTTAAATGTCTGGTAGAACTCCCCTGGGAAGCCATCTGGTCCTGGACTCTTATTTGTTGGGAGATTTTTGATAACCGATTCAATTTCTTCGCTGGTTATGGGTCTGTTCAAGCTTTCTATTTCCTCCTGATTGAGTTTTGGAAGAGTGTGGGTGTTTAGAAATTTGTCCATTTCTTCCAGGTTGTCCAATTTGCTGGCATATAATTTTTCATAGTATTCCCTGATAATTGTTTGTATCTCTGAGGGATTGGTTGTAATCATTCCATTTTCATTCATGATTTTATCTATTTGGGTCATCTCCCTTTTCTTTTTGAGAAGCCTGGCTAGAGGTTTGTCAATTTTGTTTATTTTTTCAAAAAACCAACTCTTGGTTTCGTTGATCTGCTCTACAGTTTTTTTAGATTCTATATTGTTTATTTCTGCTCTGATCTTTATGATTTCTCTTCTTCTGCTGGGTTTAGGCTGCCTTTGCTGTTCTGCTTCTATTTCCTTTAGGTGTGCTGTTAGATTTTGTATTTGGGATTTTTCTTGTTTCTTGAGATAGGCCTGGATAGTTAACATACAGTGTTATATTTTTTCAGGTATATAAGCAAATGACTCAGCAATTCCATACATCACCCAGTTCTCGAAACAAGGGCCTTCTTTATTTTTTTTATTTTTATTTTATTTTTTTTAATTTACATCCAAATTAGTTATCATATAGTGCAACAATTTCAGGAGTAGATTCCTTAGTGCCCCTTACCCATTTAGCCCATCCCCCCTCCTACACCCCTTCCAGTAACCCTGTTTGTTCTCTATATTTATGAGTCTCTTATTATTTGTCCCCCTTCCTGTTTTTATATTATTTTTGTTTCCCTTCCCTTATGTTCATCTCTTTTGTCTCTTAAAGTCCTCATATAAGTGAAGTCATAGGATATTTGTCTTTCTCTAATTTCACTTAGCATAATACTCTGTAGTTCCAACCACATAGTTGCAAATGGCAAGATTACATTCTTTTTGATCGCTGACTAATACTCTCTCTCTTTATATATATATATATGTGTGTATATATATATATATACACACACACACACACACACACACACCACATCTTTATCCTTTCATCCATCGATGGACATTTGGGCTCTTTTCATACTTTGGCTATTGTTGATAGTGCTGCTATAAACATTGGAGTGCATGTGCCCCTTTGAAACAGCATACCTATATCCTTTAGATAAATATCTAGTAGTACAATTGCTGAGTTATAGGGTAGTTGTATTTTTAGTTTTTTGAGGAACCTCCATACTGTTTTCCAGAGTGGCTGCACCAGCTTGTATTCCCATACATCCTTTCTTAATAAAAACCCTTAAGAAAGTTGGGATAGAAGGAACATACCTTAACATCATAAAAGCCATATATGAAAGGACCACAACTAATATCCATCCTCAATGGGGAAAAACTGACAGCTTTCCCCCTGAGATTAGGAACACAACAGAGATGTCCACTCTCACCAGTGTTGTTTAACATAGTGTTGGAAGTCCTAGCCTCAGCAATCAGTCAACAAAATGAAATAAAAGGCATCAAAATTGGCAAAAAAGAAGTCAAATTTTCACTCTTCCCAAAAGACATGATATTCTACATGGAAAACCCAAAAGACTCTACCAAAAAACTGCTAGAACTGATACATGAATGCAGCAAAGTCACAGGACATAAAATCAATTTACAGAAATCTGTTGCAATTCAATACACCAACAATGAAGCAGCAGAAAGAGAAATCAAGGAATTGATTCCCATTTATAATTGTACCAAAACCCCTAAGATATGTAGGAATAAACCTAACCAAAGAGGTGAAAGATCTTTGCATGGAACACTACAGAAAGCTTATGAAAGAAACTGAAGAAGACACAAAGAAATGGAAAAATATCTCATGCTCATAGATTGGAAGAATGAAAATTGTTAAAATGTCAATACTACCCAAAGCAATATACACATTCAATGCAATCCCAAATAAAACAGCCCCAGCATTCTTCATAGAGCTAGAACAAACAATTCTAAAATTTATATGGAACCTGAAAACACCCCAAATAACCAGTCATGTTGAAAAAGAAAACCAAAGTAGGAGGCATCACAGTCTCAGACTTCAAGCTGTATTACAAAGCTGTAATCATCAAGACAGTATGGTACTGGCAAAAGAACAGACACTCAGATCAATGGAACAGAGTAGAGAACCCAGAAATGGACCCACAAACATATGGCCAACTAATCTTTGACAAAGCATTGGATATTATTTCCTGGAATGAAGACAGTCACTTCAGCAAGTGGTGCTGAGAAAACTGGATAGTGACATGTAGAAAAATGAACCTGGACCACTTTCTTACACCATACACAAAAATAAACTCAAAATGGATGAAAGATGTAAAAGGTAAGACAGGCAGCCATCAAAATCCTCAAGGAGAAAGCAGGCAAAAACCTCTTTGATCTTGGCCACAGACACTCCCTACTCAACATGTCTCCAGAGGCAAGGGAAATGAAAGCAAAAATGAACTTGGGACCTCATCAAAATAAAAACTTCTGCACAGTGAAGGAAACAATCAGCAAAACTAAAAGGCAACCAACAGAATGGGAGAAGATATTTGCAAACAATATATCAGATAAAGGGTTAGTATCCAAAATCTATAAGGACTTCTCAAACTCAACACCCAAAAACAAATAATCCAGTGAAGAAATGGGCAAAAGACATTAAAAGACACTTCTCTAAAGAAGACATCCAGATGGCCAACCGACACATGAAAAAATGCTCAACATCACTCATCATCAGGGAACTACAAAGCAAAACCACAATGAGATACCATCCCACCCCTGTCAGAATGGCTAACATTAACAACTCAGGCAACAACACATGTTGGCAAGGATGGAGAGAAAGAGGACCTCTTTTACACCATTGGTGGGAATGCCAACTGGTGCAGCCACTCTGGAACACAGTACAGAGGTTCCTCAAAAAATTAAAAATAGAAATACTCTACGACCCAGCAACTGCCCTACTAGGTATTTATGCTGTTTCAAAGGGGCACATGCACCCCAATGTTTATAGCAGCACTATCGACGATAGCCAAAGTATGGAAAGAGCCCAAATGTCCATCAATGGATGAATGGATCAAGAAGACACACACACAATGGAGTATTACTCGGCAATCAAAAAGAATGAAATCTTGCCATTTGCAACTACATGGATGGAACTACAGGGTATTATGCTAAGTGAAATTAGAGAAAGACAAATATCATATGACTTCACTCATGAGACTTTAAGACACAGAACAGATGAACATAAGGGAAGGGAAGCAAAAATAATATAAAAACAGGGAGGGGGACAAAATATAAGAGACTCTTAAATATGGAGAACAAACAGAGGGTTACTAGAGGGGTTGTGGGAGGGGGAATAGGCTAAATGAGTAAGGGGCATTAAGGAATATCCCTGAAATCATTGTTGCACTATATACTAACTTGGATGTAAATTTAAAAAATTAAATAATTTTTAAAAAATGTATCACTGTGTTCTACTCCTGAAGCCAAGACTGTTTTACAACTAACTTGAAAATAAAAATTAAAATAAAATAAAATAAAAATAAACTGCAGATAACACTCCAAAAAAAGAAACTATAGTTAAATTTTCAATGGACATACAATTAAAAATTTGTAAACTGTAACATCAGCATAACATTGCTGAGGGGGGAATAGAATAAAAGGGTAGTGTTTTTGCATGTAATTCAAATTATGTTGTTATCAGCTTAAAATAGACTGTTACTCTATTAAATGTTTTATGTAAGTTCAATGGTGACCACAAAAGCAAAAACCAACTTAGAGGGGCGCCTGGGTGGCTTGGTCGGTTAAGCGTCCGACTTCAGCTCAGGTCATGATCTCACAGTCCGTGAGTTCGAGCCCCGCGTCAGGCTCTGTGCTGACAGCTCAGAGCCTGGAGCCTGTTTCAGATTCTGTGTCTCCCTCTGTCTCTGCCCCTCCCCTGTTCATGCTCTGTCTCTCTCTGTCTCAAAAATAAAATAAAACGTTAAAAAAAAAAATTTAAAAAAAAAAAAAAAACCAACTTAGATACTCAAATGATAAAATGAAGGAAATCAAAGTATATGATCAGGGACAATCATCAATTCACAAAAGAATATAGCAAGAGAGAAAGGAAGGAACAAAGAACTATAAAACAGCAAGAACACCACTAATAAAATGGCAGTAGTGAGCCCTTTTCAAAAACTACTTAATATGTAAATAGATCAAATTCTCCAATCAAAAGGCATAAAGTGGTTGAATGGAAAAAAATAAAAAACCAGCCAACCAAACAACAACCAGAAACACAAAACCAAACTATATACTGCCTAGAAGAGACTTGGTTTTCTTTTGAAAGACACACATAGGATGAAAGTAAAGAAATGGAAAAAGATCTTCCATGCAAATGAAAAAAAGAGGAGGAGCTATACTCATCAGACAAAATAGACTTCTAAGTCCAAAATGGAAAGGAGAAAAAGATTATTGTATAATAGTAAGAGGATAAATTCATCAACAGGACGTAACAATTGTCAATAAACATGCAACTAACTCTGGAACAGCTAAATACATTTAAGCAAATACTAACAAATCTGAAAGGGAAAACACTTAAGAATACAATAATAGCAGGGGATGTCAATATCCCATTTTCAATACTGGATAGCTTATCCAGACAAAAAGACTAACATAGAAAAATTGGACTGGAACCATACTTTAGACCAAATGGACCTAATAGACACATACAGAACACTCCACCCAATACAAGAATACACATTTTTCCTCAACTACGGATGGAACATTCCTCAGGACATTTCATATGTTAGGAAACAAAACAATCTTAAATTCAAAAAGAATGAAAACATACCAAGTATCTTTTCCAACCACAATTGTAGGAAACTAGAAATCAGTAACAGGAGGAAAAATGGAAAATTCACAAATATGTGAAAATTAAGTAATACACTTTGAAGAACAAATTAAATGGGAAAGAATAAATGGATCAATGAAGAAATCAAAAGGGGAAATCAAAATATATTTCCAAACAAATGAAAATGGAAACACAATATATCAAAACTTATGGGAGCAGAAAATGCAGTTCAAAAAAGGAGCTTTGTAGTAATAAATGCCTACATTAAGAAAAATAAAAAGCTTACATAAACAACCTAATTTGTTATCTCAAATGACTAAAAATAGTGCGTTCTTCTAAGACCAAAATTAACAGAATAAAAGGAAATAAGAAATATCAGACTAGAAATGGCTGGAAAAGATCAATGAAATTAAGAGCTGGGTTTTTTTGAAAGATAAAATTGACAAACTGTTATAAATGCTGAGAGAGAGAGAGAGAGAAAAGTCAAATTAATAAAATCAGGAATGAAAGAAAATACATTGCAACTGATAAAAAAGAAAGGATCAAAACAGACTACTATGAACTATGCATCAACAATTTAGATACTATACAAAAAAATTATAAATTTCTAGAAACATCCAACCTACCAAAAAATCATGAAGAAATACAAAATCTGAACAGAACAGTAACAAGGACATGGGATCAGTAATCAAAACCCCCCCACAAAGGAAAAGCCCAGAACCTGATGGCTTCACAGGGTGAATTCTACCAAACATTTGAAGAATTAATGCCATTCCTGCTAAACTCTTCAAAAACACTGAAAGAGAATATTCCCAAACTCCTTTTACAAGCCCAGCATTGCTCTAATACCAAAGTCAGATAAGGATGCCACAAAAGAAGAAACACACACACACACACACACACACACACACACACACAACTAAGGCCAATCTCCCTGATGAATATAGATAGAAAAATTCCCAAAAAAGAGTTTAGTAAACTGTAAAGTTAGCCAATATCATACTAAAAGGATCAAACACTATCAGATGAGATTTATCCCTGGCATACAAGGAAGGGTCCACATATGCAAGTGAGTAATATGGTACACCATATTCAGAGAATGAAATATAAAAATCATGATCTCAATAGATGCAGAAAAAGCATTTAACAAAATTCAACATTCTGCCATGATAAAAAAAAACTCTCAAAAAATTGACTATAGAAGAAATTTACCTCAACATGATAAAAGCTATATGTAACAAGCCCACAGCTAATAGCATATTAAATGGTGAAAGGTTGAAAGCTTTTCTTCTAAGATCAGGAACAAGACAAATGTGCTCACTGCCCCTATTCCTATTAAATACATAGTACTCAAAGTCCCAGCCAGAGCAATCAAGACAAAAAAGAAGTACAAAGCTTCAAAATCGAAAGCTAAGAAGTAAAATGGTCTCTTTTTGCAAATGATATGATCTTACATATAAAGTCCTACAATTTTTTTTTAATTTTAAATTTTAAAAATAAAACAAAAATGAATGGGCAAATGACTTAAATAGACACTTTTCCAAAGATGATATAAGAATGGCCAATAAGCATATGATAGGATGTTCAACATTACTAATCATTAGGGAAAAATCAAAACCACAAGGAAAATCACCTCATACCCATTAGGATGTCTACTATCAAAAACAGAAAATAACCAGTGTTGGTTATAGGATGTGGAGAGATCAGAATCCTTGTACACTATTGATGGGAATGTAAAATAGTGCAGCTCCTATGGAAAACATTATGGTGGTTCCTTAAAAACTTAAAAATAGAATTATCATATGAACCAGTAATTCTACATTATGGATATATACCCAAAACAACTGAAAGCAAAATATCAAGGAAATATTTGCACACCCATGTTCATAGCAGCACTATTCACAATAGCCAAGAGGCAGAAGCAACTCAAGTAATCACCAACAGATAAGTGAATAAAGAAAATGTATATACACACAATGGAATATTATTCAGCTTTGAAAAGGAAGGAAAATTCTGACACATGCTACAACATGGATGAACCCCAAGGACATTATGTTAAATTAAGTAATCCAGTCACACAAAAGAAAACACTATATGATTCTACTTATATGAATATCTATAGAGTAGCCAAATTCATAAAAACAAAGTAGAATGGTAGTTGCTAGGGGTAGTGGGAAATGAGAAATTTTTGTTTAATGAATATATAGTTTAGTTTTTCAAGATGATAAATCTGTAGAGATGATTGTTCAACAATATGAATATACTGAACATGACTAAATGTACACTTAGAAATGGTTAAAATGCTAAATTTTAAGTTGTGCATTTTTACCACTCAAAAAAAATTTCAAACCAGCATGCAAATGCTAATAGTAGGTTTAGTCACCAATGCCAAAAATGGAAGCAACCAAGATGCCCTTCAACAGGTGAACAGATAAACTGCAATAATCCATGCAATAGAATATTACCCAGTAATAAAAAGAAATGACAGGCAAAGATACTCACCACTATACTAAGGAGGACAGCAGCAATAAAAAGAAATTAGTTATCTGTATAGCAAATGAAAGATAATGAAACTGGACTACTATCTTACACCATACATAAAAAAAAATTAACTCAAAATTGTTAAGATTTGAACGTAAAACCTAAAATCATAAAACTCCTAGAAGAAAACAGGCAGTAAGCTCCTTGACCTGAATCTTGGTAAAGATCTTTTTGGATCTGACTCCAAACGCAAAAGCAACAAAAACAAAAATAAATGAGTGCAACTACATCAAACTAGAGCTTCTGTACAGTAAAGGAAATCATTAACAAAATGAAGGCAAGCTACCGAATAGGAGAAAATGTTCGTAAATCATGTATCTGACAAGGGGGTAATACATAAAGAACTCACACAACTCAATAGCCAAAAAAACTAACAACCTGATTAAAAAATAGGCAGAGGACCTGAATAGACATTTTTCCAAAGAAGATAGGTAGGTGTTCAACAGACACATGACAAAATTTTCAACATCACTGATCATCAGGGAAATGGGAGTCAAAATCACAATATGGTATCAGCTCATACCTATTAGAAAATCAATTATCAAAAAGACAAGAAATAAGAGTTGGTGATGATATAGAGAAAGGGAATTCTAAAGCACTGTAGATGACAATGTAAGTTGGTGCAGCCACTATGGCAAAAGTATGGAGGTTCTTCAAAAAATTAAAGACATAAATACCATATGACCCAGCAATTCCACAACGGGTGAAAGAAAATTAAAACATTAATTCAGAAAGATATATGCACTCCCCATATTCATTGAAGCATTACTTATAATAGCCAAGATATGTAAACAATGTAAGTATCCATCAATAGATGAATGTATAAAGAAGATGTGAGATACAATTCTTTCTCAAATCTGTCTCTCTCCCTCTCTCTCTCTCTCTCTCTCTCTCTCTCTCACACACACACACACACACACACACACACACACACACACACAGAGAGACAGAGACAGAGAGAGAGAGAGACAGAGAGAGAGGAATACTACTAATCTGTAAAAAAAAGAATGAAATCTTGCCATTTGTAAAAACCTTGACGGACCTAAAGGGTATTATGCTAAGTGAAATGTGTCAGACAAACAAAGACAAATACTGTACCATCTCACTTATATACCGATCTCAAAAAAAAAAAAAAAAAAAAAAAAAAAAACAAGCTCAGATGTAGCGAACAAACTGGTGGTAAGGGGTAGGCAAAATGGGTGAAGTCAAAGATACAAACATCCAGTTTTAATTAAATATGTCACAGGGGATGTAATGTACAGCATGGTGACTATAGTTCATAATACTGTAGAGCAGATCTCAAAGTTGCTCAAAGAGATCTTACAAGTTCTTGCCTCAAGAAAAAAAGATTGCAAATATGTAATAAGCAGATGTTAACTAGAGTTATTATGGTGATCATTATGTTGTACATTTGAAATTAATATGTTATGTGTCAATTATACTTGAATTAAAAAAAGGAATGAATTATCAAGTAATGAAATACCATGGAGGAACCTTAGCTGCATACTGCTAAGTGAAAGAAGCCAGTTTTCAAAGGCGATTTACTGTTTCACTGGGAACTATAGGACACTTTGGAAAATGCAAAACAATAGAAACAATAAAGATATCAGTGAGTGTCCATCATTGGGGAAGGAGCACAGAGGCAGTGTAAGTAGGTGAAGCTCCAGGATTTTTAAAGCAGTGAAATGTAAGTATGTTAATAATCTTACACTAATGTAAGATGTAAATAATATGGGAAAATTACAGTGTAATTAGCTTACTGTAGTGTACAGTGGGATACGTACAAGGGTTTATTTGGAAACTGTACTTTCTACTTAATTTTCCTATGAACGTACACTGCTCCAAAAAAAAAAAAAATGAAGTATTATTTTTAAAAGATATCTTTTATTTTACCTCTTATTAGATTGCTCTTTCTAGTACAAATGCTCCAACAACTTAAAAGCTACCTATGAATGTATCATACCATCTCTTTAGCTGCTATTTCATTGATTAGTAATTCATCCAATCCATGCTCAAATATTTATAGTGTTTGTAGACTGATGATCACCCACTCATAGTTTTAAAAATATAATCTCCATGTCTTTTTACTTTCTTTTAAAAATGTTTTATTGTTTTCATATTTAGAGACTGTGAATCATACGTTATACATGCCTAGTATCTTAAATTATTTATAGGGACCTCTCTAATGAAAACTCCTAGAATTTTTTTTTCTTTAGATTTATTTATTTATTTAGAGAGAGAGCACAAGTGGGGGAGGAGCAGAGGCAGAGAGAGAGAGAGAGAGAGAGAGAGAGAGAGAGAGAGAATCTCAAGCAGGCTCCCCACTGACAGTGCAGAGTCCAATGCAGGGCACAAACTCACAAACTTTGAGATCATGACCTGAGCCAAAGTCAGACACTTAACTGACTGAGCCACCCAGGTATGTCCTCCAGAGTTATTTTTATAAGTTACCATGAGAATGTAAGTCTCCAGAGTATGTCCAAATTGGACACACCCAAACTTAATTCATTACTTCTTTTCACTAATGAATTATTCAACTGATTTGCTTTATCAATTGATATGACTGGTTATTATACTACATATACTACTATACTAAAGTGAGCAGCATCTAAGACCTGTTTCCTGGCATACAGAATAAGCTTATTAAAATTTTAAACATTTCTTGAATTATTATTTTCCAGATATATGGAAAATATTACAAAAGGTATAATATATTGAAAACTTAAATGTGGATTATGGGACTTTAGAGGTCTTAGATTTGTAATAATATTTTTTACAATAATATTTAAAGATATAGTTTGTTCTTAAAGATTCTGTTAAGGACTTTACAGTTATTTATAAGGAAACATATATAATCATTTGGAAAAAAATGAAATAAATGATTCAGTACAAAAATATTAAAAACATCAAAACATTGTATATGATTTATTACTAAATAAATGGCTTAGATCAGTAGTACAGGAAATCTGAGGACAAAAAAAAACAATAACAACAACCTTGTGTGCTGGAATGTGCTAGCTTCATGAAAGAGAAACTATAGGAGTTAGATCCTGAAGAAGCATAAGCAAAAAATGAAAAATCAAGGCATGTTGAATCACACCTGTGCTGACCGGTTTAGCTAGAGTAGTTGATATCAGAATTTGAAGAACTGGAATCAAAGACAGAAATTAAGGGCAGAGTAAAATTAAGGAAGAGAGTGAATTCCAAGCTAATGAGTTTATATATTAACTATGGACAATGTAAAGCACTGACAATTTTTTAGGGAAAAGCAATATGCTCAAGTAAACAGATGTATACAGCTCATATTTGATCTAGGAGTTAGGTAGACCAGAAGAACAGTTAAGTAGAAGTGACTATGGGCGTGATAAGTGACTGAATGGGGGGAGGACACTGAAAATGGAAAGCATGCAAAAGCCATCACATATCCCCCAAAAAGAAAAAAAAAAATTGGAAGGAGATAAAGTAGGTCAAGTCAAAGGTGAATCCAAGTTTCTCAACTACTGAAGAATGATAACATTGGGAAAAAAAAAAAAAATTGTTTCCAAACATGTTAAGCTTGGACTGACTGGGAGACCTTACGTAGAAATGTACATTAGGTAATTTGATAATATTGGAATTAGGGCTCAATTGTAAAATTCAAACTGAAGAAAAATATTCTGTAATTAGTTTCATAGAAGTGATATTTGAAGCCCTGAAAATAGATGCTATTGTCTAAAAGGACAAACTGTCATAACAGAAATAAGAATAGAAAGCCAACTGAAATTTGGAGAACCTATTTTTAGGGCACAGATAAAAGAAACAGGTATCAATATAGAACACACACATGCACACAATAAACAGTCAAAGAGAAAAGTAAAAACCTATCATGGGAACTAAGGAAAATTTTATTTCCTCTCCTACATTATCATGAAAACCTTTCCTATAATCCATACTCCTCTCTAAAAACCTCAAAATCCTATAATCATCACAAAATATTTTTAAAAGCATTCTTTCCCAAAAGATCTAAGACCCCAAGAAATAATCAATGACAGCTACACTTTACCATTATTAGCAAATTTTTCACTATTGATACATTATTCAGTAATAAACCAAAATGAAAATAATGTTATGATTTGAACCAAAAATCATACTGAGTTAATTCTATTAAGGTCTACACAAAAGCACTTCGAATTTCTTACAAGTCGGAGGTAGTCAGTTCCTTTCTGAAAATCATGGTGACAGTAACAGCAGATATTAGAATCCAGAGTTTAATGTCCTAGTAAGTACTGAACCTAGTAGAAAGAGATTACATACAGTGACAGACTGACAATATAATAAAGCCTAATCACTTACAATTCCCACCCTGATAACTGAGGGTTTTCATTGATTCATCAATGCATTCACTCATTTATTTTTTAAGTTACTGAGTAGCATTATGAATCAGGCATTAAGAATACAAATATGAGTCAGATACATCCCTGATATCCAGGGCACTATTGTCCTTAACCCAAATACATGTGAATATTAGGCAAGAAAAAGTGGGAATATCTTATTTCTGTAAAGACATATAATTTGCAAGTTAGTCAAAATGGAAGGTAGCATTTGTGAAAGAATTCAAGCCTATCTGCACCCTGCTCTAAAGATTTTACAAAAAGACTCTTAAACAGCATGAGTAAGTAGCCTCACTTGGTCCTTTCTCATTTCTTCTAATCCATCCTTGGGAGTTTAATTTGGTCCAGTTTGAGAGTCAGTCAATCTAGTTTCATCTAAGTACCAGTTTATTTCAAGAAATCGAGCAAAAGGAGTATAAATTAATATTCCCTTAAAGTTAAACAGAATTGGGTATCGTTTGAAATCAATAGCTTAACAACTTTGATTATAAACTCCCAGCAATGTACAAAAATATCAAACTCTATTGAAGTCAAGATTTAAAATCCCTCAGGATTGAGAACCATCTGCTCACAATGACCCTTACAGAGAAATTACATTGACTATTGCAAAGCAGTTTCATTTATTCCAGTCAGAAATTGTGTTTCAGACACTGTCTCTCAGTAGTTGGCAATCAACAACTCTAGCAATCATATAATATCCAATCTTCGAAGAAAAAGTAGTTTCAAGAAAGCAGAAATTATGCAAAGGTTAATTTCAACTTGATGACTTTTACCTCACTGCACGAATGACACACATAGAAAGCAATCAAATATAAAAAATATTGGGTATAAATGAAGTGGATATTAAATGCATCTTTTAAAAATTTGCATAGTAAACTTTTTCAGTGATTATACATATAAGTTATTTTATCTTGTCGTTGACGATGCAAATGTAATGGAAACTCAAAAGTGAATTAACATGATATAGACAGGATATATCACTTTCAGTACTATAACAATCAATTCTTGTTCAGGTTATTAAGCTAATAACCTGGAGGAAATATAGATAATGGATTAGAAATTCTAGCATTCCATAGTTAAGCAATACTGCAAATAAAATTACCATCTGAGAAAGGCAGACTAAGAAGCCAAGAGGTAACACATTTCTTAAAATATTGTTTCTCTATTTCAGAAATGGATCCAAAAGAAGTAGTGAAAAACAGCTGTAACATAGATATGCTCCACATCTGCAGTTTTTCAAGTAAATTGAGGAGGATTCCTTGTTATATGTGGAAAAAAATAGTTTCTAACATATTTTTTTTCAAAAAGATGACTGTAACTATGACATAGGCACATTGATTCTACATTTAAAAGTGATATTTATAAAATGTTGAAATGTTAAAATTATATAGAATTTTTATAGGCTGCATATTAACAGAAATTAATTTTGTTTGTTTTAAGAAAAGGGTACTCTGGATTTAAAAAGCTTTCTAAAATGAGCTTAACTACAACAGAAAAAATATTAATAAAATGTGATGAAACAGATTACTCAAGAGGCTGTGGAATCTCCTCTCTTAAGATTAATAAAGCCAGGAACACATCTATCTTGACTTGTTTAAATGAAGCCAGATTGAAGGCTTAGGTTGAATTAAGTGAAAGCAAATAATCTCTTTCCATCAGTCATGTCTGTGGATTCCCTAGTCAAAGCCACCAAAAAGACAAAAAAGTCAAGTTTTAACATTTACAATATTCCTTATACCATAGATAATAAATTTGTATGTGAAATAACATACTGAGAGGAAGGTATCTAATATTTAAAATTGTTAAGAAATAGAAGACATTTATAAAAGGTAGAAACTATAGCAGACATTTTTAAAGGAACTTGAATCAGTTGAGCAATTACCTTTCTTCAATTTCAAATGTTATTAAATATTTATAATTAATTTTAAATACTATATCTATTATAAACCTATATAGAAATATATAAGAAATATATTTCAGTTTTTCTGGTTAAGGAACAACTCTCACTAGAACTTTCAAGTCAAAATAATGTCCTCTCCTTCGAACCTAAACTAATAGATATTTCAACTGTGAAACACAGAGAAGCCATAATATAAGTATCAGTACCTGGACTAATTGAAAATAGATAATAAAATAAACAAACCTCTGAGAAGATCAAAAGAAACAGAGAAAAACAATTCACAAGATTCACTTGTGGGGTGCCTGGGTACCCAGGTGTTAAGCACCTGACTCTTGGTTTTCTGTTCAGGTCAGGATCTCACAGTTCATGAGCTAGAGCCCCGCATTGGGCTCTTGAAATGACAGCACAGAGCCTGCTTGGGATTCTCTCCCTCCCTCCCTCCCTCCCTCCCTCCCTGTCTCCCTCCCTCCCTGTCTCCCTCCCTCCCTGTCTCCCTCCCTCCCTGTCTCCCTCCCTCCCTGTCTCCCTCCCTCCCTGTCTCCCTCTCTCCCTGTCTCCCTCTCTCCCTGTCTCCCTCTCTGTCTCTCTCTGCCCTGCTCATTGGCACACACACACACCTGCTCACTGTCTCAAAATAAATAAACTTTAAAAAAAGATTCAAGTATTGTTGTTTGATTTAGTCAGAGTATTAAGAAAAACATCAAATGTTTTGTTGTCGAATCTAACAAAACGGATTGTGCTAACAAAATGATAAAATCTGCTAAAAGACTAGATATTTTATTTTGTTGATTGGTTCAAAGAAACAGAAAAGGAAATCACATGTGGCTTAAAACAAATCAAAACACAGTTCTATTCAGCCAAAACATTTCTAAAACATAGTAAAGTATGTAGCCTTGTGAAAGACTTGAACCATCAAGTTAAAGAAAGCAAAGCCAATTAATTAACCAGATGAAGTATTAAACTGATTATAAAACTAGTATTCAAGATAGTTAAATTTTTTACCCTGGAATCAGCTTTGGAGATATTTTTAGGTAACTGCCATGTAACTAGACCATGTTTAACCCATGTAAAATGGGTTAAGATTTTGCTCAAAAACAGAAGAATGCAAATCAAAATACAATAGTTAGAGAACATTCTTCCTAGAAAGCAGCTAAGATCAGAAGTGTCATAGACTCAGCCGTGAAAGTGTGTCTTACAACAGTGTAGTCCTTCCACTATTTCCTAGTTAGCACTTCAAGGCCAAACTGTCACCTGAACCTAATAGCAAAAGTTCCTAATTTTTCTTAGGTTTTGGGATAAAACCTATGGACCCTCTGCAGTAGAATGCACATAATACTATACACATAAAATAAACTCATGAACATCCCATCTTCACATCATTCTCACCCTCAAGGGGTCCATAATTTCAAGTTAAGAATTCTGAAACTCAACACACACACACACACACACACACACACACACACACACACACAGCACTACAGGAATGTCTTAAAAACGGCACTATGCTCTTTAAGTGCATATGTAACACAAAATTTGATCGGCAAGTAAACATAGTGCCAATAACATCTCAAATGATTTAAAATCTTTTCTCTACAACTGTCCTCCTAATATCACTAAGTGGCAGGCACTGGGCTAGTTTCAATTAATTGAGAGTAAATGGTTCCAGCTTCTGAGAACTACTTCTTTTGATTATACCACCTGCAAATTAATAGACTAGGTAATCAACTGACTCAAACTGTAATTCACTGTAAATCTAATTCAAAGTTTCTAAAAATTAAAGAATAGGCACAGTTCTCCAATTAACTGTTTTTAGTAACAAAAAAAAAATCTTCCTACATTCAGGGTAAATATCACAGCATACCAATATATTATATTAACTGGATGTAATCCATCTTATATAGGCTTAAACTGGAGTGTGCAGGATCATGAGCATCAAACACAGACTTTCAACTGTGTCGGCTGACCCACCTTTTCCTTTGTTGTTACCCTAAGCACTGTAGGTTCGATAAAAAATACACTTTTTTCTATTTATTTGGTGAGAAACCGATCTATGATTATTTGGTGCTGAGTAATAAATATAGACCTGCTTTAGAGAATATCATTCAGAATTCCATTAAACTATTATTTTTAAAAGTTTACTTGAGCATTGTATATATAAAATATACTCCAAAAAAGTAGTTAAGTCTGTTTTATCCATCCTGTTTTATTCATCCATATGGTTATTTGCCCAACCATAAAAAAAAAAATCATCCATAAAAATCATTGCAATGAGCTTACTATATGACTATCCCTAAAACTAAGCACATGCAGTGACATGCAGATGGCTTCCTTCCTGCTTCAGACCAGGCCATTTACGACCAGGGACATAATGAACAATTCATAGCCATTCTACAGGACCACTTCCCACTGTGTTTCAAGAACCTTAAAAAATGCCTACCCTTTGTTTCTGCACATCATTTTATAAGAATTCATCCAAAGATAATAATGATGAAAGTATTTAAAGATGTACATAGTCATAATAGCACAATTTATAGTAAGAAAATAAAAAAATTGAAGTGCTCAGCAATCAATGATTAAACAGCTATCATATAGCCTATCAATATGATATGGTCATTGAAAAGTATGTTTTAGAAGAAAGTTTATGGAATAAGAAGGTTATTACATGCTGTGAAGTGGAGAAAAAAAAGAGGCTATAAAACACAATTGAGTATAATCCCATATTTCAAAAATTAAACATAAATTTATGTGTAGAAAAAGAACTGAGAGAATATATACTAAAATGTAACTATAGTTGATCCCTGGGGATTATAGATGTTTTTTATTTTATTCTTATTGCTTCTCCACGTTTTCTGTTTATTTGTATAGTAAGTATGTATTATTTCTATAAAAAAAGTCCATTTCTCTCCAAGTTATAAAATTTAGCCAAAGTGGCATATATAATGTACACTATTAGCATATAAATTACAATTTTTTGAGAAATAAAATTGGTATAATGTCCTCTACTACACATAAAAAGTGAGTAAATTTCTGCTGTCATAAATGAGGTTACATAATGTATTTATTGCAGAACCACAATTAAAAACAAAAGTCACGTAACCCCCAATCTCTGCTCTTTTGAAATAGAAGATGACACTATCAACACTATGTTTTTATATCATCCTCACTTCTACTCCTTCTTGGTAAATTCATAATTGATTGGCTTACTCATAATTTTTCTTACCTCTCCCTTTCCCCACCCTCCTTTTTGTTACTAAATAACTTTTTCTTACCAATAAATAACTACTACTTTAAAATATAGTTTAGGAGCACCTGGGTGGCTCAGTCAGTTAAGCATCTGACTTCAGCTCAGGGCATGATCTTGCAGTTCGTGGGTTCGAGCTCCACGACAGCTGACATACTGACAGCTCAGAGCCTGGAGCCTGCTTCAGATTCTGTGTCTCCCTCTTTCTCTTCCCCACCTCTGCTTGCTCTCTCTCAAAAATAAACAAACATTTTTTAAAAATTTAAAAATATATTTAAAATATACTTTATTAAGATAATAAATTCATCATCAATTCATTAATAATGAAAGAAAAATAATTTTTAAAGTTATTAAAAAAAAGCATGAAGAAGAAAATAAAACCGAAGGAGGGGAGGAAAGCTCAGAAAAAAACAACAACAAAATGAAATTGTATGCCTGTACCGATCAAAAAGGGATGGGGGTGGCATGGTGGAGAATCCCTACTTCCTAATATTTTCATGCTCTCTTTGGTTATTCAAACTGATTAGGTTATTTAAAATGACAGGTTATTCTGCTGAGGGAAGAAAAAAACTACCTGCATTCAGAAGATATAATAATTTCAGAAATAAATAACATTGAGTGGCTACTACATAATGCTCACTATGACAAGCGTTAAGATTCACTTTGTTTGCTAGATAAGATTTTTAAGGCATAGCTGAGCTTTTATTTATTCACTAAATGTAAGCAACAGAACAGGTTACCAGAATAAAGTGAGTTACATGGCAATATCCACACAACTTCCTAATTCAAACCCCAGGCAGGAACCCAACTTCTAAATGTCATCCTTAACTCTGCATCAGCATTATTAGTCTTTATAAAAATCATCTCCAGCTTCATTTTTTAACTTCTTTGAGTGTAGCTGGGGAGGGGGAGGTGGGAAAATCAGAGGGGCAAGGAGACAGTATGAGAGAAGAAAGAGGCTAAGGGGTTGGGGGACAAGGAAAGTGAAGAAAAAATGGAAGATATGGAAAATGAAGAGATGAGGGAAGAAATGATGTGAAAATAGAAATAGTGCTTAGCTATTGATAATTTTATACACAAAAAATAAATTTATGTTCATAATATAAAAACAGATTATAAAGGAGAAAATCATAGTATTTGATCAAACTTAAGGTTTGGAATTTATCTAGACAAAAAATGCCAGGTTTTTTTTAAGAAAAAAAAAAAAGATGTAAAAGACACTTGGATACATATCATTATGCATTTGTCCAAACCCATAGAGTATAAAACACCAAGAGTAATATCAACAAACTATGGACTCTGATTGATAAGGATGTGTCAATGTCGGTTCATCAGTTGTAACAAATATACCACTCTGGTGGGTGACACTGATAGCTGGAGAGGCTGTGCATATGGTAATAGAGGTTGTAGGGAAAATCTCTGTCCTATCCCTTCAATTTTTCTGTGACTCTAAAATTGCTCTTTAGGGGGGTGGGAGGGAGGGGAGGGTGGGTGATGGGTATTGAGGAAGGCACCTTTTGGGATGAGCACTGGGTGTTGTATGGAAATCAATTTGACAATAAATTTCATATATTGAAAAAATAAATAAATAAACCTAAATAAATAGCCTTAAAGAATAAAAAAAATAAATAAAATAAAATAAAATTGCTCTTTAAAATAAAGTTTTAATTTAACAATAAATTAACACTCCTAAGGAAAACACTGTGAATCAAGAAGAAACCTGAAAATTCATATTGACATATTTTTTAATTTGTTACTTTAGTGGGGAAAAAAAAACACAACATGAACAGCAATCAGCTCTATACATTCTTCCTTTTGAGTGCTTTTATAGCTGGAAGAATACAATTTATTACATTAAATAAAAGCATATGAAATATTATCAGTGGAATAAATTCCAAGTATTAAGTGTCAAAAACAAAAATTTTCATTTTGTTTTTAACAAAAGAATTTGATAGTTTCTTCATACAATCCAATTATTCCTAAACACTTTTAAAAGCATTTAACGTGAGAGGAAATGTGGTTCTGCATGATACAACCACCAATTTCTCTGCTCACATGAAAACTCATCTCACCAAATAGAACTGGTTTGACATAAAAGAAAGTATGAAGAAGGTGGTTCCTAAACATTAATCTTGGAGGAATATATAACAATGTAGCATCCGTGACTGTACAAGAAACTGTCAATGACTAACAAAAGTAAATCTGAAAGCCAGACAAGTGAAGAACAAAATAAATAAAGTGATTTTCTGAGCAAGTGACATCAAAAAGGACCTAATGAAATGAAATCTAAAAAATAATTAGATTCTATCTACCTGTTCTTCAGATTCCAGTATACAAATGTCTTCCCAAGTAATTTATTCAGCATGGTAGGAGATCACAGAAATGTTCTTCAATTACAAATTTACCAGCATTTACTCTTATCTACTCTCATTCATGCATTCATCTCAAACATAATTCCTGAATATCTAATTCATGTCAAACACTGTGCCAGGCACCGCTGATTCCTAAAAGCCACATAAATAAACACAAGGTAGATTAACCATAATAACTCAAACATGAGTCAATAATAGTACTGATAATCAGAAACTTTTAAAACCTCAATTTAGCCAAGAAATTCAATTACCTCTTCTACTATTACCTTAATTCTAATATCCAAGAGTAGTAAAACAACCAATTTCAGATTCAATTTTTCTTATGTTCTGGTTAATTTTCTTATGAGTCATAAGAAAGGTAAAAAAAAAAAAAAAAATCAAGAAGAGACTCAAAAGACCTAAAATCTCCACTAACTAGAAAGAAAGAGGTTTTCCTTATAATGAAGTCACTTCCAAACACAGGGCTCACATATAATATTTTGATTTAAAAGAAAAAGTGCAGACTGTGGATTCTAAAAACAGGTTTAATAGAAATATAACAAACCTTAAGTGCTCAAATACTATTCAAATGGCCTAAGATCCACAACATGTAGCAGCTGTAAGTTTTTCTAAAGCACAGGTCTGAATTTGCACACACTGGGAGGCTTGAGTGTGGGAAATCTGTCCCTTGGCCTGGGCATAAGCCCTACCACAGGCTTCATCTCCGCATTTCAGCATACCTTGCTTTTCTACCCGACTTTACTCACGTTTATAATGGATTCCCAGAAGAAATAAAATATTACTTTCAACCATGAAGCCCTTCCACTATTCTTAAATTGCATGAGGACAAGCAATGTCTTATTATCTCTGTATCACTAGCCTCTAACGTCATGCAGGTCTCACAGCAGGAACTATGGTAATAATAATGATAATGATGATAGGATAGTTAACACTATTAAGCTTTCTACAGAAGTACCTGACATTGTCTTAAGTGCTTTGCGTATATTGTTCAATTTTCACAACTCAGTAAGGTACAATTGAGAAAACTATAGCCTTTAAATACAAACAGAATTGACACAGTTCAAATTCTGGTTCTGCAACACTGTGCCATCTTAGAAAATTTATGTACCTATTCACATCTTTTTTGCTCATCTGTAAAATGGAAACCACATTTACCTCATTGTGCTGCTGCTGTGAAGATTCCGGACAATAGCACCCACAACACCTATCTCGTTACCTAAACATAACAGGCCCTCAAAGAAGTTTAGTCTTCTCACTCCCCTACCTCTTTCCCTTCATCACTCACCGTGCCCAGGAAAAGCAGACTGGAGGGAGACCTCTTGTGAGTTCCCAGCAGTGGTTCTTAAACTGGTTAGTTAATTAGAATCACCTGGAGAATTTAGTGTACCTATAAAAGCCCTGGCCTTTTTCAAGGAACCTGGGTCTTGGTAGGCTTTCTTAGCTCTCCAGGTGATTAAGATAAACAGCAATGTTTGAGAGGCACCGCTCTACAGACCTTGTCTCCCTAGCTACTTGATGCTCTGACTCCTATTCAGGAGTGGAAATTGAACCTCTGATGTTTGAAAAAATGTGCTGACCCTTCTTTCATCCTATCAGTATCAATCTAGAGGACTTCACAGACATTTCCTTGATTTCACCACAAGCAAAGAGAAGGCTAAATGTTAAAGGATAAGCAGGAGTTGATAACTTGCAGAGGTAAAACATCAATCAGTGGATTCTAGAGCAGCATACATCAGAAGTTCCTGCTGCTTGTTCCTCCCCTTCCCACAATTAACTGGTAAATTCTACCCAAGTCTACAGCTGATTAGAACAGCAGGAAACCTGAGTTAGCCCAGCAGTAACAAGTGAGGAAGCGGCAGAACTAGAAGACAAATTTAGTTTTCATTCAGCTTTGAATGCCAACAAGTAAATTACAAAGTAACTCAGTACTGACAGAAATCTTTACTGGGGATAAAACTATAATCAGTCTTAGAAGGAATGGTTCAGTAGAATACTGGTTTACAGAAAATAACAGTGTCCCTGGCAGTGATTAAATGGTCTTCCAATAAAATAATATGCAGAAAACAAGTTATTAACATTATGCTAATTATTAATTCCCTGTTCAAATTTTAGAAATTAACTGCCTTTTTATTTTGGAAAATAAATAAATCTTTAGGAGACCCAAACTCCATAAAAACTCTAATAGACAGCATAATAGAAAGAACTAGAATAGTAATGTTGTATGTGGCTTTAAAATTAATTATTTTGTAAATATTATGGAACTATTTGAGCAAGTAATTTTGAGAAAGTAAAAAGAAAGTTAAGATTTAGATTTCTGAAGATTCATGCAATTAAAGCTCTATTACCTAAGGCTTTAGCATGAAAACAGTATATTCCCCAATATACATTTTCAACCCAGTGGCCACTATCCATAGTTTTGAAAGAAGCTGAATGATTTCAAACATAATGAACACAGATGGAAGTTAATCTTTCCTAAGAGATGTTTCTCTCTCTAGAAATCTATCAAACAAATTAACACAAATTAATTGAATCACTATTTTCTGAACTCCAACTCTGAGGTGGGAAATATACAAATAATCATGATATTAACTAATATTTATTTATAACTACCACATAAACTAGATTATAAATTCTTTCAATAAGTGCAAGGGTGAAGCAAATCTATCCATATTCATTCCAAACTCTCTTTAAGCCTAACACATAGAGAACAACACACATACACAATGCTTTATTGTTTATATAAATTTAGTTAATAATTAATATACGTGTACAAGGGAAGAGGGAACATGGTTGCAGGGAAAAAGGGGTAGAAAAACCCAGAGGATATCTTCTAAACCAAGGGATGAGGTTTACCCTAGGGGTAAAAAAAAAAAAAAAAAAAAAAAAAAACCATTATCTTGATACAGAGCAGCTGAACATGATGAGCCCTGAAAGAAATTTGTGGAAGTAAGGAATATTCTAAGGTGAAAAACTTCAGACAGGACAGCAGGCAACACCGCCATAACTATGGCCACTAAAGCTGTGTTTACACAAATAACATACCAATGTTGTCCCTCTCCACAACTCAATTACCCTCACAAACAAAATATGTAGGCTGCTTCCAAAAGTCACTGAATAATACACAATATCCTCTAGTGTGAATATGTAAAAATATGACTGCTTGAGATTAAAAAATGTAAAAATGTAATTATAATTCAATTATCTGTTTCTTCTTTCCTTGGATAGATTGTAAGCACTCTAAAGATACACACTAGAAACTCCTTGTGTTCAATATCTCACCCCAGCTCTGGACCAGGGAAATACAAAGCAGGCAATAAATATTAGTTAAATGGATAAAAAGTGAATCATTCTATATGTAAGAAGTAGCAGATAAGTAAATGGACAGAAACAGGTTACATAAAAGCTCCAATTGAGGGGAGAAGAAAACCTGGAAGGCAGTCCAAAAATATCCTGATTAAAAGCTAAATGGTCATATGCACTTTTACCAAAACACAGTCTCTAGAAAGCAGTGATAGATAAATCCATGTTTAGAATAAGAAAATGAAAATATCTGTGTAATGTATTCTTTGTATTTCCACTCATCAATAATGTCAAAGTTTTTGCTTTATTTAGGATTAAAAATAAGTCTGTCTTTAACCTATACGCATTCCACATATTTAAGACACTCTTATAAATTTCCAAGAGGCAAGAAAGAATATGAAGAAAAAATTTAATGGCATCCCTGGCCAAATGCTCATTTACATCTATCCAGGCATCAGATTTTGATCCCTAAAATCTCAAAAAAATGAGTTTGTAAAGAACAGAGATAGAAAAAAATGTCATTTAGCTCAAAAAAGGGGAAAAAAATCTTTGTCCAGTATTATACCTGATAACCTTAATTATTTGAACTTTGAAAGGGACTTAGGGGTGCCTGGGTGGCTCATTTGGTTAAGCATCCGACTCTTTCATGATTTCCGCTCAGGTCATGAGCTCAGGATTGTGAGATCGAGCCGTGCATTGGGCTCTGCACTGCGAGTGGAGCCTGCTTGGGACTCTCTCTCCCTCTCTGCTCCTCCCCTGCTTGCACTCTCTCTCTCTCTCTCTCTCAAAATAAATAAATAAGTAAACATTAAAAAAAAAAAAAAAAAAAAAAAAGGAACCTAAACACAGAGTTGAACTTGGCCCAGTCTTTTAACCAGACATTTCTTTCCCAGGATTGAGGTACAATTGTCATATAGCACTATGTATGTTTAATGTGTACAGCATACTGATTTGATATACTTGTATACTGCACAGCATTTACCCCCATAGAGTTGGCTAACACTTCCATCATGTCACATAATTACCATTTCTTTTTTGTGGTGAAAACATTTAAAATCCACTCTCTTAGTGACTTATGATACTGGGTAACTCATATGATAGTCTCATTAATTATTTTAATGCCTTCAGGAATATGTTAACCCCCTTAAAGATATAATTTAGACATGAAGTTCAAAAACCAAAAATATTTTTTAAAAAAATAATAAATCTCTTCTTTATTTTAGTCTGAAACAAGGTTAACAGAGGATACTCATTCCACAGGAACCTGAAGAGAAACTTTACATTTCAAAGTATCTGTATGAACCAACATACTATTCAGTGGATTCAATTAAATGAAATGGTCAGAAATGTATCCAAAATGAAATGACCAGACTAGAATTTCTTGCATTGGTTTTTTTTCTTCAAGAAAGTGATCATCAAGCAGGAATTCTACACATATTACATGCTGTAACCATTTCCACATTAAATAGAATTATCACATTGCTATAAAATGTGGATCCCACTTAAGAATGCTACTGGTCAGTGATTTCATCATTTTATCAAGTATGTGAAGATTGTTATCTTCAAGCTGACTGTTGCTACACAAGGTGGTTATACAGACACTATTTGCTTAAATACAGTGTTATCTGGAAAAAGGAGTCTCTTTGCCAAAATAATGTAAATCATTTCTCAAGATATCTCACAAAGCAGCCTAGTCTCCTGACAAACCCCCTAGAAGAGCATAGAAGCTTTCTTTGAAGGAAAGCTACAGATTAATTTATATACAGAAAACAATGTACAAAACCAACTTCTAATGACAGGATCCCACTGCCATGCTAACTTTATTTTGGTGACTTAGTTGTTTAAGCTTCCCTTAATCAAATTTTCTAGGATAATTACCATCAAGAGACGAATTCAATTTTAAAAAAAGAATGATGAAAGACATGAAAATTTGTCTTAATTTATTATAAAAGGCAAGATTAGTCTGCCAAAGACACTGCTCTATTATACCTCTTTGGTGTGTGTGTGTGTGTGTGTGTGTGTGTGTGTGTACGTGTGCACACGTGTGTAAATACCCATTTTAAGACTAAATCAATCTGTGCTTTTTTCATAATTCATACTATACAGGCATCTTAAGTATCTCTTTTAATCCACAAATGAATATGAAGGAATCTTTTATAATCTGAGTCACAGGTAATATTTATTCATAATTATAAGGAATTTGGTTATAAAAAATATTAATATTCTATAGCATTTTATAAAATAATAGAATATTAATATTCTAAGCATTTTAATGCAGCCCTGACTAATCCCAAATTTATCAGGAACTTAGAACAAAAGACACCAAATGCAAATCCTAAAAGCAGTGGCACGTTTAACAAAATGCTGTTGATGCCAAATTTTTAAAAAGCCATCAATTTGGCAACCTCATACTGATTTCTTATTTAGCAAAATAATGAGTGTGATGGCAGCATCATAATGCTTGACAACATAAAGCTCTTCTGGGGCATCTAGGCATTCTGCTAACAAGCCAGTAGCTCTGGCTCCTTCATTTACACGAGGACACCAGTGAGCAGGAAAAGATGGCATAACACAAAAAGAAAATAACTTGGGAACTCGGGCAGTTGCCCAGGGGATGGTAAAGAGCCAAGCTGAAAAACCTGTGGTCGCTAAGCAGCAGCAAAAGCAGTGGAGAAATTCTCTTCCAGCTTTGAGGCAGCTGCAGTAAATTCAGATTCATGGAATCACAGCACACCCTGGTGACAAAAATGGGCTACCTCTAGCTGCCCTGCCCAAAGTCACTGGAGCACCATCAAAGTAGGGAATAGAGTAAGCTACCTAACATTTCTTTAAATCTTCCTGAGGAGAACCAAAACCAGTGAGTAGACTTGCACTTTAAAGAAAAAGAGGAAAAACAAAAGAGAGTTTATATAAGTCAAATGCTAAAGATATTTTTTAAGGAGCACACGGGTGGCTTAGTAGGCTAAGCGTCCAACTTCAGCTCAGGTCATGATCTCACAGCTTCATGAGTTTAAGCCCTGCCTCCAGCTCTGTGCTGACAAGCCTGGAGCCTGCTTTGGATTCTGTGTCCCCCTCCTTCTCTGCTCCTCCCCCGCTCATGCTCTCTCTCTCTCAAAAATAAATACACATTAAATTTTTTTTAAATAAATAGATATTTTTTAAGCATCTGGCTTAGTTACTTACAAGCACTGCACACTTGGGCAACTTCTTAGATTATGCCTTAATTTTGTATTAGAGATTCTGAGAAGTACTCATATGGTAACCATGAGAATCTACTGAAGACAATATTTGTAGTATACTTAGAATAGGACCTGGCATACAGAAAGCACTATATGTATTCATTAAATAAATAAATAAAATCAATGCAGAGATAGGATTTTAAACTGAAAAAGAATAATATTAAAACCTATATAATATATTGAGTGCTTGCTATGTGCCATCCACTATGGTCTTTACATACATTCTTTCCTCTAATCTTTAAAATAAATCTCTCATTTACAGATGAGGGAAAGTAAATGTGAAGTACAAAACAAAACTAGCAAATAGCAAACTAGCCAGGATTCAAACCCAGGTATTTCTGTCTCCAAAGCCTATTCCTTAACCACTGTACCATAGGAAAAATTGATTTTATTCATCTCTTCCTATTTTATAAATAATGATACTGAATTATCTTAGCTAAAGCCTCATAGTTAGCTAGTGGATAAATAATTAGGTATCATAGCCTACAACATGCAAATACCACTCTGTTTTAAAAATGAAACAAAAATAATAAAAAATAAATAGATATAAAATTTTATTGCCAATAGGAATAGTCTCAAATCATCCAGGTAAATTAGGTAGCAGAAAGAAATACTTCTCCTTGGATGGTGGAAGGCAAGAAGGTCAGGTGTCCTACATGAGTCGGTAATATAATCAACCCATTCATCACAGTAAATGCCAAGTCTAGTGCCAAAACATGTGGTAAATTTCAACTTTGTTTTTCCAACATAGAAGGAAAGACCATAAGGAGGGCTGGATAGGTACACAAGCTCACCAGCTGGCTCTCTTGGCCAGCAACCACTGATGATCAGTTCAAAAATAAAGAGGTCTGTGGCAGGTGCATTCTCCCTGAGTATGCCTAGGCTTGACAATGAAAGAAAAACCAGGCAGCTCCCACACACAGACACTTGCTGGGAGTCATCTGGTAGCAGCTGAGGTTGAGGTATACACAAACTCCACACTGCTCCACTCTGCAGTGAAAAAGTTGGTATTTTAACATTAAGGGTGAAAAGAGGTGGGTATATATATTGAAAATACAGGTACATCCGCACTTGTATAACAATTAAAGGCCAGTGCAATTGCTCCTGTATAAAAATTAATCAGCCCATTTCTAGTTTCTATAAATCAAACTAAATCAAAGGCTGTGCACAGAATCAAGAGAAGAATATAGGGTTGGGAACCTTCTCACAACTATACTCATTATATATTTTTATAGAACTAATGAAAGAAGAAAATGTCTCTTTACATAAACATGTTTATCATTCACATGTCCTTTATATGTATTATGATATAAATGGTAGACTTTCTTTTAAAATAGTAAATACATATCCATACTCCAAATAGACACTCTGCAAGACAGCCAAAGTTTACCAAGTAATGGACAAAATCCTAGTAAATGGCAAACCACTTAGCATGGCTCATTTGACAGTATTTTTATTTCATTAAATCCCACCAACTTAAAATTTTATCAACCAAAGGCATTCTCCTTAGTATTCAAGACTTACTTTTAATATGCTATATACGTGAAATATATGCTAAAACTATTATAAAATAGCTATATATGCTATATAGCTATATATGCTATATATGCTATATAGCTATATATGCTATATATGCTATAGCTATATATGCTATATATGCTATATAGCTATATATGCTATATATGCTATAGCTATATATGCTATATATGCTAAAACTATTATAAAATAATTGTTTACCACTTCACAGCTTTGATTAAATGTTATCCTTTATAAATTATATGTGATACATTTATCTCAGAATATAGAACTTCAAATGTTACAGCAGTATACTGACAGTGCCAAAAAACATAAAACAATTAATGTGTCCTCTTATGCCATCTCAAAAAAGTGTTTACAAATTTTATTGCTATATAAAATATGTAAGTGGAAATGTTTCACTTAAATCCAATAATAACTTAAATTGTGGACATGTTACATGACATTTATATTCTCTCGCTATGATCATCATAAATGACTTAACAGAATCACTGAGCACATCAGATAATTTCTTTTTTGTTTTTAAATGAAAAAGGATTTCTTTTTCCTTTCTTTGAAATGAAAGCAACAAAATTATCCAGAGAACTTTCTCTTTCTGGTTACTCTTCCAAAACATAATTTTTATTTGTATTTACTTTTTGCTAGGTCTGAATGTTGTATACACCCCAAATTCATATGTTAAAATTGCAACCCCCAGGAGTCAAGAGGCAGTTTATACCTATCCTTCTCAACGATTCCAAAACATTGAAGAAAAAGGAATGCTTCCAAATTCATTCTACAAGGCAAGCATTATCCTGATACTAAAACCAAAGACACGGGGTGTCTGGGTGGCTCAGTCAGTTAAGCATCCGACTTCGGCTCAGGTCATGATCTTGCGGTCCATGAGTTCAAGCCCCGCATCAGGCCCTGTGCTGTCAGCTCAGAGCCTGGAGCCTGTTTCAAATTCTGTGTCCCCCTCTCTCTCTGACCCTCCCCCATTCATGCTGTCTCTCCCTGTCTCAAAAATAAATAAACATTAAAAATTTTTTTTTTAAATAAAAAATAAATAAAATAAAACCAAAGACACAAGAAAATAATTACAGGCCAATATTCCTGATGAACATGATGCAAAAATCATCAACAAAATATTAGCACACCAAATTCAACAATATGTTAAAAGAATCATGCACCATAATCATGTGGGATTTATTCCAGGGATGCAAGGATGGTTCAATATACACAAATCAATCAACACAAAACATCACATTAAGAAAATGAAGAGTAAAAACCATATGATCAACTTAATACACTCAGGAAAGGCTTCTGACAAAATTCAACATCCATTCATAATAATAATTCTTAACAAAGTGGGTATACAGGGAAATGTCTCAACATAATAAAGCCATATATGACAAACCCAAAGGTAACATCACACTTAATACTGAAAAGCTAAAAGCTTTTTCTGTAAGATCAGGAAAAAGATAAGGATGTCCACTTTCATAACTTGTATTCAACATAGAAGTCCTAGCTACAGCAATCAGACATGAAAAATAAATAAAAGACATCTAAAGTATTAAGAGGTAAAACTGTCACTATTTGCAGATGACATAATATATATAGAAACCCTAAAGACTCCAAAAAAACTATTAGAACTAAGAAATGAATTCAGTAAAGTTGCAGGATACAAAATTAATATAAAGAAATCTGTTGCATTTCTATATACTAATAACAAGGTAGCAGAAAGAAATTAAGAAAATAATCCAAAGTGCACCAAAAAGAATAAAATATCTAGGAATAAATTTAATCAAGTAATGAAAGACCTGTACTCTGAAAACTACAGATATTGATGAAAGAAAGTGGTGATTACACAAATGGAAAGATATACCATGCTCATGGACTAGCAGAATTAATATTGTTAAAATGTCCATACTAATCACAGCAATCTACAAATTCAATGCAATCTTTATCAAAATACCAACAGCATTTTTTTTACAGAACTAACATGAATAATCCTAAAGTGTTTATTGAACCACAAAGACCCTGAATAAACAAAGCAATCTTGGGAAATAAGAACAAAGCTGGTGGTTATCAGACTCCCAGATCTCAAACTATACTACAAAACTGTAGTAATCAAAACAGCATGTATGATAGCGGCATAAAAACAGACATATAGATTGACAGAAAAGAATGGAGAGCTCAGATAAACCCACATTTATATGTCAAATAATTTATAACAAAGAAATTAAGAGTATGAAATGGGGGAAACACAGTAACTTCAATAAATGATGTTAGGAAAACTGGAGAGTTAAATGCAAAAGAATTGAACTGGACCACTTTCTTACACCATCTGCAAAAATAAACTCAAAATGGATTAAAGACCTAAATTTGAACCTGAAACCATACAACTCCTCAAGAAAAACACAGGTATTAGACTCTTAGACATTGGTCTTAGCAATATTTTTTTTGGATTTGTCTCCTCAGACAAGAGAAACAAAAGCAAAAATAAAGTATTGGGACAACACCAGACGAAAAAGGTTAGGTTTTGCACAGCAAAGGAAACCATCAGCAAAGTGAAAAGATAGCCTACAGAATGGGAGAAGATATCTGCAAATGATATATCTGATAAGGAATTAATATCCAAAATATATAAAGAACTTATACAACTAAACACTAAAAAAATAAACAATTTGATTACAAAAATGGGAAGAGGACATGAATAGACATTTTTTCTTTTAATTTTTTTAATGTTTATTTATATTTGAGAGAGAAACAGAGCATGAGTAGGGGAGGGGCAGAGAGAAAGAGGGAGACACAGTATCCGAAGCAGGCTCCAGGCTCTGAGCTGTCAGCACAGAGCCCGACACAGGGCTTAAACCCAGAGACCGTGAGATCATGACCTGAGCCAAAGTCTGAAGTTGGACATTTAACCAACCTAGCCACCCAGGCGCCCCAACATTTTTTCAAAGAAGACCTACAGATGTCCAACACACACATGAAAAGATGCTCAATAACACTAATCATCAGGTAAATGCAAATCAAAACCACAATAAGGTATCACCTCATGTCTGTCAGATTGGCAGTACCAAAAAGACAATAAATAACAAATATTGGTGAGGATATGGAGAAAAGTGAGCCCTCATGCACTGCTGGTGGAAATGTAAATTGGTAAAGCTAGTATGGAAAACAGTATGGAGGTTCCTCAGAAAATTAAAAAAATAGAAATACCATATGATCTAGAAATTCTACTTCTGGGTATCTACCTAAAGAAAACAAAAACACTAAATTGAAAAGTTCTATGCACCCCTATTTTTATAGCAGTATTATTTACAATAGGCAAGATAAAGCAACCTAGGTATCCACTGACAGATAAGTGGATAAAGAAGATGTAGTATATATATATATATGTATATATACGTATATATACATATATATATATGAATACATATATATATATATATATATACATATATATATATATATATATATGAAATAGAATATTACTCAGCCATAACAAAGAATGAAATCTCCCCATTTTTGGCAACATGGATAGATCTAGAGGGTATTATGCTGAGTATACTGAGACAGAGAAAGACAAGTACTGTATAATTTCACATATATGTGGAATATAAAAACAAAACAAAACAGATTTATATCTATAGAGAAAAAACTAGTGGTTGCCAGAGGAAAGGGTTGTGGAATACTGAGTGACATAGGAGAAGGGGATTAAGAGGTAAAAGCTTCCAGTTATAAAATAAATAAGACATAGAGATACGGAATACAGTCAGTAATATGTAATAACTTTTTATGGTGACATATGATAATTACACTTATCATTGTGAGCATTTCATAACGTAAATGTCAAATGTTTACACCTGAAACTAATATAACGTATGTCAGCTATACTTTCAGAAAAAAAAAATTTCCTAACCCCCAAAGATGATAGTGTTAGGATATGGGGTCTTTGTGAGGTGCTAAATGGGATTAGTGTTCTTATAAAACAGCTCCACAGAGTTCCGTCTCCACTTTGACCATGTGAGGACACAGAAGGCACCAGCTATGAACCAGGAAGAGGAGTCTCACCAGAACACAACCATGCTAGCACCTTGATCTTGGTCTTCCAAAGCCCCCAGAACTATGAGAAATAAATTTCTGTTGTTTATAAGCTACTGAGTCTCTGGTATTTTGTTACAGCAGCACAAACAGAAAAATTTCTGTCCTGAAAAAGTAATCCTGGGGGCGCCTGGGTGGCTCAGTCAGTTGAGTGTCTGACTTCTGCTCAGGTCATGATCTCACAGTTCGTGAGTTCCAGCCCCATGTCAGGCTCTGTGCTGACCGCTCAGAGCCTGGAACCTGCTTTGGATTCTGTGTCTCCCTCTCTCTCTGCTCCTCCCCTGCTCACATGCTGTCTCTCTCTCAAAAATAAATAAAGATTAAAAAAAAGAAAAAAAGAATAAGTAATTCTGGTACCGAAAGAATATTATCTATTATCTCTGTCCTACGTTTTAAATGGAGGCTCTCCCTTTGGTATCTATCAACTCTTCTCACAGGAGAGGAAATATGGCTCGTTTATCTTTGGTCTGTCAGTGCTCAAGAACTAGGAAGCATTCAATACTTGTTTATTAAGAAGTGTCAAATTTTACTAGAAGAAAAATATTCTCCATTGCTTAAATGTCTACAAGTCTCTTGGCAGGGATGGCTTCTTGAGGCCTGTGCTTACAAGGATCACATGCCTGGTTTAATGCTGTGCTATTGCCACCCTTAAATTCTTAATAATTTTTTAAAAGGTGCCATATATTTTTATTTTGCACTGAGTCCCACAAATTACGTTGCCAGTCCTGTTTGCTCACACGCTCAGCATGAATCCTCAGGATTAATACATGTGGAGACATGGCTATTTCAACTCCTCCCCAAAACTGCAGGATCCAAACTCAATACTCATCTACTTCAAAGTAGTTTTTCTGAATAAATATTTAACCTACAAAATGAGTCTGTGTAATGGAACTAACAACCAGTACTTTTCAATTTCTGTAATTTTTCAAACAATGAAAAAGATCCTTATGAGACAACTCTAAAACTATTCTTACCTATGTCTTTTTTCATCTACCACTTCATCCCCTTCTGAATAAAATTATTTCATGATCACTGTATCTAGAATAATATTAATATTTTCATTGAGCATTTATTATGAACCTGGCATGGTCATTGTACATATATTATCTCATTTAACCCTCACAAATCTATAAAGATGATACTATTATTACTACCATGTTATAGTTGAGTAAAAAAGTTAAGTAGTGCAGCCAGAATGTGAACTCAGGTGTTATTACACTAGATCTATGTTCTTAACTATTACACAATTCTGAAGTATAACAAATAAATGGCCATCCAAAAAAACCTAAGTAGGTTGTTTTTGGCAAATGAATGATCTAACTTGAGACCAGTACTGTTCAATAGAAATATAACATAAGCCATATGTTGTTTTAAATTTTCTAGTAGCTATATTTAAAAAGTAAAAGCAAAAAGGTGAAATTGATTTTAATAATGTATTTTATTAGCTCAGTGTATTCAAAATGCTATCATTTCAACATGTAACCAATGTAAAATTAATGATATTATATATTCATTTTTTGTACTAAGTCTTTGAAATCCAGTATGTTATACTTATAGCACATGTCAATTCAGACTAGCTACATTTCAAGTATTCAGTACCCATATGTGGCCAGTGGCTACTATACTAGGAAGCACAGGTCTAAATAATAAATACTAGGAGTGAGGAATACAGAATATTTACGATCAGGAAAGAATTTGAAAAGTAGATGGAATTTTAATTGGATCCTGAAAGAATGCTAAAATTTGAAAACTTGGAAGGGCATAGCGTTGAAGAGAATAAAAGGTATGTTGGGGCAGACATTTGTTTTTGAAATTAATCATGTACCTAATACCCAGCAAACTGTGATACTCAGCATACAATACACACAATCCTTGTATCAGTGGTTCTAAAACACTTATCAGAATCACCTGGAAGGCAAAACAACTCACTGAATTAGTAGGTCTGGATTTGCATTTCTAACAAATTTCTAGGCGGTGCTAATGCTGCTGATTCAGGACCATACTTGGAGAATTGTTGCCTTAAATTCACACTTTGTTGTAGATATTATCACCATTTCATCAGTAAGGAAAGTTAGGCTCAGAATAGTTACATAACTTGCCAGGTAGTCACTACTTGCATTAGTAGTATAATGGCAGGTAGTTCAAGACCAAGCCTGGAATTTAACTCTAGGTCTGTTTATCTTCAGCTTCCTATTTCCCCTATGATTTCTTCTAAAACTTATATACTTTTTATAGTTACATTTAACTTTGTGATCCACTTTGATTCTATTTTTGTATGTGGTATGAGATAAGAGTAAAGTTTCTTTTTCTACATATAGATGTCCAATTGTTCAAGCGCAACTTGTTTAAAAGATTATCCTTTCCCTGCTTAAAAAAAAAAATCAGTTGTTTCTCTACATATTAATCTATTTATGAACCCTCTCTTCTGTTCCACTGATCTATGTTCTAGTCTAACAATCTCTGTGTCTATCTTGACACTGTCTTCATTACCATGGATCTATACAGTAAGTTTTGGAATCAGGTAGTGTAATTTCTCAAAATTTGTTCTTTTTTTAAAAACTGATTTGGCTACTGTAGAGCATCTGGGTGGCACAGTCAACTGAGCATCCGACTTCAGCTCAGGCCATGATCTCACGGTTCATGAGTTCAAGTCCTGCATCGGGTTCCGTGCTGACAGCTCAGAGCCTGAAGCCTGCTTCAGATTCTGTGACTCCTTCTCTTTCTGCCCTCCCCTGCTCGTGCTCTCTCTCTCTCAAAATAAACATTTAAAAACATTTTTTAACTGATTTGGCTACTCCAGGATCTTTGCATTTTTATATAAATTTTAGAATCATCTCATCAATTTCTGCAAGAAAGCCAGCAAGGATTTCAACTGGAAGCATGTTTGACCTGTGGATCAATTTCCAGAGAATTGACCCCTTAACAGTATTTAGTCTCCAAAGCCATGATATTTAGCTGATCTCCCATTTATTTAGGTCTTCTTTAAGTTCTCTCAGTAAAGTTTTGGGGTTTTCAGCAGATCAGTTTTTCAAGCACTTTTTAAAATTTATTCCTAAATAAATCATAGTTTTTAATAGTACTGTAAATGGTACTTTCAAGTTTTAGTTTCCAAGTGTCTGTTGCTAGTTTACAGATATGCAATTAACTTTTGTGTATTGATCTTATAGGCTAAACTCATTTATTAGTTCTAAGATCATCTTTTTGTAGAATCCTTAGGAATTTCTACATAAAAAATCATGTCATCTGAGGATAAAGACTATCTCACTTATTCCTCTCTACTCTGCCTTTTATTTCTTTGTCTTGTTTTATTGTACTGGCTAGGCAAGTGAAATATTGAACAGAAATGATGGGAATAGGCATTCTTGTTTTGTTTCCAATCTTAGGGAATAAGCATTCAGATTTTATCATTAAGTATGATATTGGCTGAGAGCTTTTCCACAGATGTCCCTAGTATTAAGAAAAAAGTCCTTTTCTAATACTAATACTTCTAAAAATTTTCTAAGAATTTTTATCACAAGTACATACTGAATTTTATCAAATACTTTTCCTGTGTCTACTGAGATGAACATTTTTTTTTCATTTAGCCTGATAATATGGTTAATTAAACAGATTGATTTTCAAATTTCAATCAACCTTAAATTCCTGGGATATCTTCCACTAGGTCATGATATATTATCATTATTATATATTTCTAGACTTCATACACTAAAATTTTGTACAGAATTTATGTGTTTGTGTGTGTGTGTGTGTGTGTGTCCAAAACACATTTTGGTATGTATTTTCTTTTTCTTTGGCATCATATTTGAAAATAATTAGTGATAATGTTTTTAAATCATATAATTTACATAATTATTCATATATTACTTGATATAGAAAGAATGAAGGTAATTCACAAATTACTCCAATTATACAGTAAATGGGAATTTACATTATATATTAACCTTCTAAAAGTTATTAAACCATTAAAAATACATTAAACAGTTTTTAAAATTACCCCTTTTAAGTTGCCCACGACTTTTTTTGCCATTACCAGGAACTTTGCATTATATATATATATATATATATATATATATATATATATATATATATAATTTATTGTCAAATTGGTTTCCATACAACACCCAGTACTCATCCCAAAAGATGCCCTCTTCAATGCCCATCAAGCACCCTCCCCTCTCCCCTACCCCCCATCAACCCTCAGTTTGTTCTCAGTATTTAAGAGTCTCTTATGGTTTGCTTCCTTCCCTCTCTGTAACTTTTTATTCCCCCCTTTCCCTCCACCCTGGTTTTCTGTTAAGTTTCTCAGGATCCACATATGAGTGAAAACATATGGTATCTGTCTTTCTCTGCCTGACTGATTTCACTTAGCATAACACTCTCCAGTCCCATCCACGTTGCTAAAAAAGGCCAGATTTCATTCTTTCTCATTGCCAAGTAGTATTCCATTGTATATATAAACCATATCTTCTTTATCCATTCATCAGTTGATGGACATTTAGGCTCTTTCCATAATTTGGCTATTGTTGAGAGTGCTGCTATAAACATTGGGGTACAAGTGCCCCTATGCATCAGCACTCCTGTATCCCTTGTGTAAATTCCTAGCAGTGCTATTGCTGGGTCATAGGCTAGATCTATTTTTAATTGTTTGAGGAACCTCCACACTGTTTTCCAGAGTGGCTGCACCAATTTGCATTCCCACCAACAGTGCAAGAGGGCTTCCATTTGTCCACATCCTCTCCAGCATCTATAGTCTCCTGATTTGTTCATTTTAGCCACTCTGACCGGCATGAGGTGGTATCTCAGTATGGTTTTGATTTGTATTTCCCTGATGAGGAGTGATGTTGAGCATCTTTTCATGTGCCTATTGGCCATCTGGATGTCTTCTTTAGAAAAGTGTCCATTCATGTTTTCTGCCCATTTCTTCACTGGATTATTTGTTTTTCAGGTGCGGAGTTTGGTGACTTTTTTATAGATTTTGGATACTAGCCCTTTATCCGATATGTCATTTGTTAATATCTTTTCCCATTCCATCGGTTGCCTTTTAGTTTTGTTGATTGTTTCCTTTGCAGTGCAGAAGGTTTTATCTTGATGAGGTCCCAATAGTTCATTTTTGCTTTTAAATTCCCTCGCCTTTGGAGATGTGTCAAGTAAGAAATTGCTACAGCTGTCAGAGAGGTTTTTTCCTGCTTTCTCCTCTAGGGTTTTGATGGTTTGAATGTCTCACATTCAGGTCCTTCATCCATTTTGAGTTTATTTTTGTGAATGGTGTAAGAAAGTGGTCTAGTTTCATTCTTCTGCATGTTGCTGCCCAGTTCTCCCAACACCATTTATTAAAGGGACTATCTTGGGGCGCCTGGGTGGCTTGGTCAGTTAAGCGTCCGACTTCGGCTCAGGTCATGATCTCACGGTCCGTGAGTTCGAGCCCCGCATCGGGCTCTGTGCTGACCGCTCAGAGCCTGGAGCCTGTTTCAGATTCTGTGTCTCCCTCTCTCTCTGCCCCTCCCCTGTTCATGCTCTGTCTCTTTCTGTCTCAAAAACAAATAAACGTTAAAAAAAAAAATTGAAGAGAAATTCACTTTAAAAAAATAAAAATAAAAAAAAAAATAAAGGGACTATCTTTTTTCCATTGGATATTCTTTCCTGTTTTGTCACAGATTAGCTGGCCATACATTTGTGGTTCCAATTCTGTAGTGTCTTTTCTATTCCATTCGCCTATGTGTCTATTTTTGTGCCAATACCATACTGTCTTGATGAGGAATTTTGCATTTCTAAGATACTTGATGAAAACAGCTTAATGGCAATAAAATACTCTCCTTTTGCAGCATGGAGATAATCTGAAAATCCCACTCACTGATATGAATTTGTGTCATTCTCTTTATAAATGAAAAAGAAGTTAATGCTGACCAGACTCTAGTTAAATATAACTGAATATATTAGAATTCTGTACTATTCCAAGCACTGAGGATAAACTGCTGCTTCTGAAACAGCATCTTTCTCTCAGTGAAATAATAAGAGCAAAGTGGTTAGGAAAAAAATACAATCTATTTAGCAATTTCTAAACTGTGCTGCAAGGAGAAAGTCCATTTTCAGAGTGCTGGAGTCAGAAAAGTAAGGTTCACATTAACATGTAAGATTCTGTCAGAAAGCAAACTGCAGCTTGATACAAAACAGGCTACCAAGTAATATTGAGATAGGACCATAAATAATCTGCAAATTAGAAAACTCTGAGCAAACATTGAGTTCCCTGGTAAGCAGACCTCAATACCAAGAATAGCATGCAGGATGTTAATTAAGAAGTGCCTTTGGGATCAAAGGTATGAAAAAAGAGGGGAATGAAGCAGGTTGGGACAGAAGAAGAAGTTAAATTGTGATAAAGGTCTAGTGTAGTGTCAGCCTTGACTGACCCCCCAGGTAACTCTGGAGCTAGAATGGCCCCTCAGAGTTGTCCTCAGTTGGGCAAAGATGGCCAAACCTTTGCATTCCCAGAACAATCAGTCATTGGCCAGGGGCTACTTCTAGTCTGGCTCCCTGCAGCTGAGGCAGTTCTTGAAGACACTGGCAGCTGTGGGCTCTCTGCCCACTGTACTCCCTGCAGCTTGAGCAACAATATTTCAAGAAGGTGAGATCTGGGTGGCACATCACAGTATCTACCCAATTAGGCAAAGTATTTAGAGAGTTAAGAAAGAAAGACCTTAAGCAATGCCGGAAACTGATTTAGATATGTGCATATCAAAGTTACATGACTTCTTCCACTACTTCATTCAGATCTCTATACAAATGCCATTCCTTCAGAACTTTCCCTGACCAGTCTAAAATGGCACCTCTTTACTGTGTTTCATTTTCTCATGGTATTTACCACTACTTAATATTTTAACAGACATTTGTTTGTTTATTGGGTATTATCTGCCACTCCCACTGGAATATAAGTTACAGGGGGAAACAAGTTTATCTTGTTCACCACTATATCCCCAGTGTCCAGAGCAATGCAGGGGAAAATCATATACATATTCACAAATAACCAGAGTCCACTTAATATTTGTGTTCTACGTGATAATGATTTGTCATCACTGACAACTTATTAACTATACTGTTGTTGAATTGGATATCAAAGGTTATTAACTTAGCCTAGGTTCCTGATGAAAAACATAAAACATACAAATAAGAACTTTGAGATAGGTCATCATTATAGTTGATTTTATGTCTCAATGTGACTGGGCCATGAGATGCCAAGATATTTGGTCAAATACGGTTTTGGGGTGTTTCTGTGAGGGTGTTTTTAAATGAGTTTAACATTTAAATGACAGACTGATGAATGCAGATTGCCCTTTCTAACGTTAGTGGGCCTTATCCAATCAGTTGGAGGCTTAAATAGAACAAAAAGACTGAACTTCCACCAAATAACGGAATTTCTCTTGCCTGTCTTTGAGCTAGGGCATTGGGTTTTCCCTGCCTTTGGACTAGAACTTCACCATCAGCATTCCTGGTTCTCAGGCCTTTGGATTCAGACTGGAAATGTATCATCAGTTCTCCTGGATCTCCAGCTTGCCAACTGTAGATCTTGGGACTTGTCAAACTCCATAATGCTGTAAACATATGTCTTAATTTACTTATACTGCTATAACAAAACACCAAACACTGGGCAGCTTATAAACAACAGAAATTTGTTTCCCACAGTTCTAGGGGCTGAGAAGTCCAAGATCAAGGTGCCAGTATCGTCACATTTTTGTGAAGGCCCTCTCTCGGGCTCTTAGCTAGCATCTTTCTCACTGTCCTCACATGGTAGAAGGAACTAGGGAGTTCTCTGGGGCCTCTTTTACAAGAGCTAATCCCATTCATGAAGACTCCACCCTCATGTCCTAATCACCTCCCCATGGCCCCATCTACTAATACCATCGTCTTCGGGTGTTAAGACTTCAACATATGAATTTTGGGAATTTTGAAAAAGCTGTGTAAGTTTTTAATGTTTCCATATTGTATAATATCGTTGACTTCTTTAAAATTTATACCATTCATTTGGGCAGGGGATGAGGAGTGGTTTTCTGAGGTATATATTTGGCTTTTAAAATCTAAGTGGAAATACATTTTAAATGAAATATTATTTCTTTTTATTTCTCTTATTTAAAACAAACATGTTTTACAGCCTTCATATATTAACAATCTAATAGTAAAATCAACTACAAGAAATAAATTTCAAACTATGAAAGTAAATTATAAATAAAATCCTAAGTAACTAACGTGTGCTTTGTTATTCTCTACAAAGGACATTAACCATCATTTGGAATTTATCTGTCAAATGTGCTGCTTTTTATGTGTACATTTGAGAATAAGAGGGTCTTGTAAAGCACTCTAACTCTTAAAAGAAGGAAATCCAAATGTCTAAAAGAGTATTAAATCTCATATATATTCCATTCCACTAACTACATTTTAGTATTTACTTAAAATTCAAAGACTGTCAATAAAGTCATAGGACATGAGGCATACCCTTATCCAAATGCAGTACCAAAATGTCTTCAAACGTTAAAAAGAAGTAATTTTTGTTTAAAGTCCTCTTAGGAGTCTACATGTCTATGCTCTCCTTCCATTAATGTGAATAATCAAAAGCTAACTGGATTTCAAGTGGAACATTTAATTGACACCTTCTGATGTTGTTTCCTCCAAATCATTTTGAGAGACAAAAATGTTTCACACAATTAAACTATTTCTTGAAAAGCTGCATTTAAGGGACTCCTCATACACAAATGTCAGTTTAACCTACAAAGTAACCTAGCTTTCTCTGAGTGAATTTAGTTGAATTTACTATGATTGTTAACATGTGAAGGCTATAAAATGTGTCTGTTTTAAACAAGAGAAATAAAAAGAAATAATATTTCATTTAAAATGTCTTTCCACTTAGATTTTAAAAGCCAAATATGTACCTCAGAAAACAACTCCTCATCCCCTGACCAAATGAATGGTATACATTTTAAAGAAATCATCGATACTACATAATATGGAAATATTTAAAAGCGTTCACAACTTTTAAAAAATTTCCATAGTCACAGACGTTGAAGATAAAATTCAAACAAAACTTGGTCCTTGAAAATAAATTCTCCTTTAAGAGGATCCCCCTCACTTAAAGTGTTCATAATTTATTTAAAAAAACATAACAAGCTTATCCCAGTTTGTTCCTATCTGAAAGGAATATCGCTATGTGGCTCCAAAGAAAAGTAGAATCTACTCTTCTGGTCCCCACAACATACCAATTGACAATGCTTGTTTATGAGTTCATTACAAACTGCTAAAAGAGTGCTATTTCACTTCAGGCCATCAAAATGGTATGAATATATAGGTTTAATGAAATTTCCTATGTTAAATGTAGATATTTTCTGGTATAAGGGGGGGAAAGTCAAACATTTTTCCTACTGGTCTTGCCTCTTAAGACGTTTTTATTGATTCTTTCCTCTCTATTTAGAGTTATCCCTAAACATGTAAGAAAATCTACCTCTTGATAGACTTGGATGACCCAATTTGAGTCCACATAATAAAATTTTTCTAGTCACAATGAAGTAGTCCTTCTCAACTTGGATGTTATATACTGAATTGTGTTCCTCCCAAAATTCATATATCTATTTCCCAGTGCCTTAGAGCATGAATGTATTTAGACACAGGGATTTTAAAGAGGTAATTAAAGTTAAAATGAGGCCCTAGGGTAAGCCCTAATGTAATCTGACTGGTATTCTTAAAAGAAGAGGTGATAAGGACAGAAACACCAGAGATGTGCACACAAAGTAATTAGGCCATATGAGGGCACAGTGACAAGGCATCTATAATGGGTCTCAGGAAAAACCAAACCTGACAATATCTTGTCTTAGATTTCCAGCCTCCAAAACTGTGAAGAAATAAATCTTTGTTGTTTAAGCCACCTGAACTTTGATATTTTGTAATGGCAGCCTGCAGTACTGTAATTCATAAGGAATATGTATTTGGTTATTCAAATGACCAAAATATCTCATATATTTGGTTTTTATCCACAGTTCCTGGCTCACAGTTCCCAAACCTCTTGGAATTTCCTAACGATAACAGCAATGGGACCATCTTTTGTCATAATGTTTGGTCTCTTGCCTCAGTTCCTGAAATCGCTTTAGAAACATAAAGGTAAACCAATGCCTTGTTATGCATAAAAAGCCCCCTTCCACCACAACCAGATTTATGCTAGTGAAGTAACGTTTGGAAATTACCTAGGTTTCCAACCTATGGTTGCCAGGGGAACCAACTATGACTAGTGAGTTGAAACTTCGAGTCCCACCCCCTGATTTCTGGGGAGAGAAGAGGAGTTAAGGTTGAATCAATCACCAATGGCAAATGATTTGATCTATCATGCCTATGTAATGAAGCCTCCATAAAAAACTAAAAGGAGAGGGTTTGGAATGCTTCCAGATTGGTGAACATGTGGAGATTTGTGGACAGTGACACACTCCGAGAGAGAATAGAAACTCCACAACCTTTCCCCATACCTTGCCCTATGTATCTCTTCCATCTGCCTGTTCCTGAGTTGTATCTTTTTATAATAAACCAGTGATCTAGTAAGTAAAATGTTTTTCTGAATTCTGTGAGCTGCTCCAGCAAATTAATCAAACCCAAGAAGGGGGTCATTAGAACCTCCAATCTATAGCTGGTCCATCAGAAGCTCAGGTGACAACCTGAACTTGCTACTGGTGTCTAAAATGGGAGGTGGGGGTGGGGGTGCAAGTTTTATAGGACTGGGCCTTTGGCCTGTAGAATCAGAGGCTATCTCTAGGTAGGCATGTCAGAATTGAGTTTAATTGTAAGACATCTAGCTGGTGTTGAAAGAACTGCTTGGTAACATGGGGGAAACCCAAACACACACACACACACACACACACACACACACACACACACACACACACACACTTTGTAATTCACCCCAGAATCCTTACAGCCCTAACAAACTAATACAGAATACAATGGTACATTTATCTGAGGTTTACATAATCCTGACATTCTGAGGGGAAAAAAGGGTACATCAAACCAACTAAAACTTAGAAAATATGATAATAAAACAGGATGCTAAATATTTCAGAAGTTCTACCTTAGTTTCTAGAGGCTATGTTAATTTCATCCAATCCAATCCAATCCAATCCAGTCCAACCCAACCCAACCCAATAAAATGGCCTTTTCCTTTGAGCTGCTCCAGGGATTCAAAGGCAAATAAAACATGAACTTTGCACTATTTTATTGTAATTAAAAAACAGATGCATTAAAAAAAGAAAAAGCTATGTAACAAGCTCTTGTAACTACAGAATATAGACCAAATTATTACCTAACATACCAAGTGATAAAATGTGTTATAAATACTGTGCTCAATATGGTCCTTTTATATAAATATATACATGCATGTATAGGGTGTGTGCACACGTAATACACTTTGGAAAAACCACAGGAAAGGCATACACTAAACTGTTAAGGATTGTTCTAGGTGGTACAGTTAATTTTAATTTTCTTTATTATTTATTTTTAGTGACCACAAATTTTTATATTGTAAAAATGATCAAACATTTTTTTAAAAGATCTTACCTCAATAAAGGTTGCCTAAGCCTGAAATTATACATGTATGCAAAAATTATAGCAAACAGACTAAAGTGAGCAAATAGCTATCAATGTTTAAGACTTTCACATTCAACTCTGTGAGTTTGGTTATTCTATCTTTATTGAGGCAAAATTCATATCATATAAAATTAACCTTCTTAAAGTATACAATTCAAAGGCATTTAGTGCATTTACAATGTTATTCAAGTACAATTTCTATCTAGTTCAAAAATATTTCATCACCCCCAAAAGAAAACCCCATACCCATTAAGCAGTCACTCTCTACCCTCCCTTCTCCCACCCCCTAGCTATCACTATTCTGCTTTCTGTCTCTACTGCCTACTCCAAATATTTCATTTAAATAGAATCATACAATATATGACCTTTTGTGTCTTGTTTCTTTAATCCAGAATAATGTTCCTGAGATTCATCCACATTGTAGCATGTTTCAGTATTTCATTCCTTTTATAGGGCTGAATAATATTCCATTGTATGAATAAACCACATTTTATTTATCTATTCATCAGTTGATGGACATCTGTATTATTTCTGTCTTTTGACTATTATGAATAAAACTGCTATAAATATTCACGTGCAAGGTTTTTTGTGGACATGTCTTCAATTCTCTTGGGCATATATTTAGGAATGGAAGTGTTGGGTCACATGACAATTCTATGTTTAATTTTTTGAGAAACTACCAAAACATTTTAACAGTTACTTTACTATTTTATATCCCCACCAAAATATATGAGAGCTCCAATTTCTCCATATCCTCTCAACACTTATTATTTCCCCTTCCCTTTGCTTATTACGGTCATCCTGGAAGGTATGAAGTAGTATCTCATTGTGGTTCATTTGTTGTATTCATAATCTACACACACATTTGACATTTCATTTCTAGTAATCACACAACAAATTCCTAACAATTATACTGAGTTATGTGATTTTGCTGAGTTATGCATTTTTTTTTATTTTTTTAAGTTTATTTATTTATTTTTGAGAAAGGGAAAGAGAGAACAAGTTGGGGAGGGGCAGAGAGAGACAGGGAGAGAGAGACAATCCCAATGCAGGGCTGAAACTCACGAAACCACAAGATCATGACCTGAGCCTAAACTGGCCGCTTAACTGACTGAGCTACCCTGGCACCCTGAAATGTTTAAATACAAGAACATGCCCATTAGGAACAAGGATAAGACTAGGGCTATTTTAATTAGTAAATTTAGCTAATGTTGAAATCCAGGACACAAGACATTAAAGGGAAGGTAGCACATTAACACATTAAATCCCTAGTAGAGTTCCATTCTTACTGGATAAGTAATCAAAGAAGTAATGATATAATCCGTCTATAGGTGGCATGAGTCATGGGATATAATAATGAAGTTTTAATCTAATCAAGCATCAAAAAAGCAAAAAAGAAAAGAAAGAAAAAATAACTACCAATTCTATGAAACATTCCATAAAATATTATATCCAGGTCACAATTTTTCTAGGAGGATTTTATACACACAATAAAAATCAGATGCAACATATAATTAATTAATACAAATAGTAGAAACAAATCATCCTTTGAAGCCTATCATTTGCTTTTATGAGCAAAGTAAAACATGATTCAAGAGAAAAAAAAATGGAAAAAATACCACTGGCACTGCCACATCTTATCCTTTTCAACAATTAAATAACCATAAAGCAAACTATTAACCAGAAAGGGCTAAAACTCTTGGGAGCAAAAGATATATTCTAAATATCACTAGGGAAGGTTAAGCATCTTCACACAATTACGAAGTTGTATGCCTACCAATTGTGAGGGGAATTGGACCACTGCTGATCACAAACCTATCATTTCTATTTCTTCACCCTTTACTTGCCCTCCTCACCATTTCCCATTCTTCCATGATTCCTCCCTTCCCTCTCTTGCCTAAGCCTTAAACCTGACAGAAACATCCAACAACATACATCAATCTTTACAATGTACTCAGAGGCCAGATATGCTACCACTTTTTAACAAGGACAATAACCTCTACCTTCAGATTTTGGATTTGGTTTTAAAACCCCACTACTTTAGATGGAACTAGAGGGTATTATGCTAAACGAAATTAGTCAGAGAAAGACAAATATCATATGGCTTCATTCATATGTGGAATTTAAGATACAAAACAGATTAACATAACAGAAGGGAAGCAAAAATTATATAAAAACAGGGAGGGGGACAAAACAAAAGAGACTCTCAAATACAGAGAACAAACTAAGGGTTGCCGGAGGGGTTGTGGGTGGGGAATGGGCTAAATGAGAAAGGGGCATTAAGGAAGACACTTGTTGGGATGAACACTGGGTGTTATACACAGGGGATGAATCACTGGAATCTACTCCTGAAATCATTGTTGTACTATATGCTACCTAGCTTGGGTATAAATTTTAAAATAATAATAATAAAAATAAATAAAGTTGTTTCCTAATAATTTTCTGAAAACTCTGCTTTATATAGTTATATCCCATTTCTCAATCTGGGTATCAATTTTCTTATCACTTGTTTTTCTTGAATTAAAAAATTATTTTCAGCTTTAGTAAAATACAAATTTTTACTAAGCTATAGTTGAGGAAAACACAGTTTTAAGTGTTCGATTTGAAGAGCTGTGACAAACGTATACAGTCATGTACCAGCAGCACCGCAGTCATCATATAGAACATTTCTATTTTCCCCTATAGTTCCTTCATGCCCCTTGGTAGCCAATCCCCTTCCTCAGGCCCCCAGCCCCAGGAAACCACTGATCTGCTTTCTATCACTTCAGTTTTGCTTTCTGTAGAATCTCCTATAAATGGAATCATGCAGTATGTAGTATTTTGCATCTGGCTTCTTTCACTTAGAATAATGTTTTTGAGATTCAGCCAGGGTTGCAGTGTGCATCAGTAGGTCGTTCTTTTTTTGTCACTAAGAAGTATTCCAATTGTACAGATATGCCAAAATTTATTTATCTATTCACCAGTTGATGGATATATTTGGGTTGTTTCAAGTTTTTTGACAGTTGTGAACAAAGCTGTTATGAACATTTGTATGCAAAAAAATTAAAAAATAAAATCCTACTACTTTAGAAGACTTCTTTAGGTGATTTTACATCTGAGAAGGTAGAACTTGATATTTTCTTCTCTAAGAAAGACAATCAATATGCACAGCTAGAAGATTTCTTGAGAGGGCCTAGGTATCCAGGCAAAGCATAGAGCTGGGGTTATCATCCTCCCTCCTCACATCTTCACCATGGATGCTGTAGTGCTAGTGAAGGAGAGGCCCCTCCAAATGTGGAAAGCTTGAGCAAGAGAGAAAGACTTGGCTGATGTCTCATGGCAGCTGAGAAACATTTTGGTGAGATTTCCAGAACAGTCAGGGAAGTATGCACATTGAAAAGATAAGTAGAGGACCCATATGATGTATCAGGGACAAAAAAAAAAAAAAAAAAGGAAGCTTTCGATAATCAATGTTAAAGTGACTTTATTTGTATCACCATTTGAAGTGATATTCAGACTACATTTGTTTAAAATAGGGCTCACAACTTAAGAATTAGCTACTTTGTGACAAAGTCAGGAGATAACACCAGTGACTATGCTTCAAGTACTGAAAATTATGTACCTTGCTTTCTGCGTTTGTTCATGAGGGAATCTAATTTCTCTGTGGTATCAGGATACAGAGATAGCCTCATTCTCTTGCGTGACAATCTCATAAAAAAACATGAGTTTGGTGCCAAGCCTGAGTTAAACTATAATTTGGAAGAACACACTGCAAAGTCTCTAATCCCAAATAGCTGATGTATTCTCATACTCTGGGAAGGAGTTGTGTGGACCAGATGGACACAGACTCCGCAGGGGAGGGTGTCTGATCACCTCAGGAATCTATGATAGGAAATCAAGGTGACAAAAATGAAAAATGAACAGATGGAAGTGTTATATAGTTGCACAGAATTTCTGTTACAATATATTGCCCATGTATTTAATTTATCCAATCCAAATAGGAGCAATAAAGAGATTGCCAGAAGGAAATTTTCAAGTATTTGACCTGACACCCCTTGAAAAGGAACTTTTGATCTTATTATAAGGGAAACCATATATTCTTTAATAGGATCATCTTTGGGAATTTACTTACAGATACCTCCTAATGAAATAATCCCAGGTCAAAGAGAAAGGGTCATAGATTAATTCATGAAGAAGGTAAACTGGATGAATTAGATAATGTCTAAGAGGATAATATTTCAGAATACTATTCTGTATTTTATACAATATTTTTTATAAATTTTATACATTTGTGCCATATATTTTGTATAGTATTTTTATATGAATTATTTATTGAGCACTGACAATGTGCCAGGGACATATGCATTATTTTATTTAATCCTCACAATGACTTTAACACATTTATTCTCTCTATTTTAAAGGTGAGAAAAGAGATTCAGTTAGGGGTTGGGTGTTCTTTGTGTGACCCCAGCTAGTAAGTGTCAGAGAAAGAGAATTTAAAGCCGAGCTGTGTGGATTCCATATACTGAAGAAAAGGCAAGCACGAATACAGTTATGCTATTTTACAAAACAATTTTCTGAAAGTAGGCAAAATCAGCAGAATTAGAACTTTCACCAATGACACAAAATTGGATTATCCCAAGAAGACCTATGTAACATTACTTATCGCCTAGAAAAATCAAACAACTGTAGAAAATATTTCTTTTACATGACAGGATAAATTAAAAAGGGGAAAGGATTCATTCATTCATTCATTCATTCTCTAAATTTAAAAGAAATCCAAGTTTAATACAGGCAATAATTTAACTCCAAATAGTTACACCAAATAGTTACAGATTTTCAATATTTCCAATATAAAAGAAGTAAAGAAATAGAAGCATACTTCCAAAACATGAAATTTAAAAAAAGCAACTTAACAACCAAGATGTTTGTATACATATAAAGATCAATACTTTTGTTAAAAGACACAACAATGTATTTTTAAGTTTTGTCATTTCAAGCAAAAAGGTCAATAGAAAAGCAGTCAAAAGTCAGCAGAAGAAAACATATCTGTAGAAATGTTTCCTTTCTCTAACCAAAAATACTCAGCAACAATGCAATAAAAAATTTCAGAAATTCACTCAGACCAAACTATAATGCTATAGTAAGAGGTTTCAGTTACTATCCATATTTCATCTAAATAAGTATTTCAAAAGAGAAGGTTCACTGAGTATTTTAATAGAAACCATACTTTTCCAATACCGTAGAGAAGAACAATGAGTCCTAAAAACCTCCCACAGTCCAACCTATAATATCAACTTAACATCATGAAATACACATGAAGTTTCTACTGAATTAAGTATAATAAGTAGCACATGGAACTGAATTGAAGAAAAGAACACAAATATCAGGAGACATGGATCCTACTGGTTTTGCCACACACAGCCTGTGTGTCCATGTCCCTGAGTGTGTTGCATCCTTTCCCTAGGCCTTAGTTTCCCCATCTGAAACATGAAGCACCTGGTCTGGATAATCTTTCAGTTCCTTTCAGACTTGAAATTACATGACATTAGGGCACTTGGGTGGCTTATTCGGTTAAGCATCCGACTCTTGATTTTGACTCAGGTCATGATCTCACGGTTCATGGGATACAGCCCTGTGCCAGGCTCCACACTGACAGCAAGAAGGCTGTTTGGGATTCTCTGTCTCCCTTTCTCTCTGCCCCTCCCCTGCTCTCTCGCTCTCTGTCTCTCTCTCTCAAAATAAATAAATAAACTTTAAAAAAAATTACATGACATTGGATGACAGGATCACTTTCTAACCTCTTAATCTATACAAAATGACTGTGTGCCCCTAACAGGATCATGATTAGAGTTTTCTCATTTCCATGCTTCTAATTTTCATTTCAATGCTTAAATTAAACCCTAACAGAAATAATGCCTTATTTAAACAAATTAATCACATTTACATTATAAAAATCAAAATACTGCCTTATGGTTCACATAACTACTAGCTTCTTCCCATATAAAATCCAAGTCTTTCTGTGAGGTCAGCCAAGAAAAATGACTATATGTACCTTTCTTTCCAACACTGAAGATTTTCTTAGCACAGGCTATTTCACACATGTGTGTCAAATGGAAAAAGCAAAAAATAACAAGGCCTAGAGAGCTAGCACATAATGGGTCCTTAATATCTTCATGTTGAAAGAACAAATGCATCTTTAATGGTAAAGAAATCCCTTGTTTAGGATGTTTTTAACATCAATCTAGGAACGTTACAGAAATACCTGAACATCAACAATGATCAGCAAGAGGCATGGGTGTTAAAAATCACAATAATCAAGTTGTTGTTTATATAACCATGTCTTTGAGTTTGATACTAGACTCATGGGAGAAAACTGTAAACTCATCCTTTTAGTTTCTTGTAGAAGTCCATTCTAGATCAGAAAAAGACTAACAATAACAGGCAATAGGCCAGATTTAGGCCGTCCAGAGGATTTTCAATTTGGAAGAAGGGTAGAATAAAAATGAAAAATTTGGAAAAACCTTGTCTTGCCAAGAATTATGTCATAGTTCTATAGAGTTGCTCTCCATTGTTAGGCCCCACTAGTGTTAAAATATTGTATCAAAAAGTTCTATTCAAATGTAGAAAAAAATATTTTAGTGAGAAAAATCCCAATTTTTCCAATGAAAAATTTCTATTTATCCTTAGCTAACTAGCAATGGAAAGAGTCATTGTTTGGACAGAAATATTATGAATTACTAAGCAAAAGTGATGCCAGTAACAGAGTCCAATGAAATATATTATTTGAGACTCAGACTCAAATCCTCTGACAGCTACACACACCACCCTAACACCTTCTAAAATTTGAAGAAATTCTAGAAATCAAGAAAAATTTAAATATTTCAATTACATAAAAAGCAAAACTTTTGGATAAGCAAAACTCACAATAAAATAAGCCAAGAGATACATATAGTAAATAGCACAAATGATTAACACATAATAATATTTATTTTCTACAACTACATAACAAATTATAACAAACTTAGCAGCTTCAAACAATACTATGTGGAATTTAAGAAACACAACAGATGAACATAGGAGAAGGGAAAGAAAAATGATATAAACAAAGAGAGAGGCAAACCATAAGAGACTCTTTTTTTTTTGTAATATGAAATTTATTGTCAAATTTGTTTCCATACAATACCCAGTGCTCATCCCAACAGATGCCCTCCTCAATACCCATCACCTACCCTCTCCTCCCTCCCACCTCCCATCAACCCTCAGTTTGCTCTCAGTTTTTAAGAGTCTCTTATGTTTTGGCTCCCTCCCTTTCTAACCTCTTTTTTTTTCCCTTCCCCTCCCCCATGGTCTTCTGTTAAAAGACTCTTAAATACAGAAAGCAAACTGATGGTTACTGGAGGGGTCGTTGGGTAGAGGAATGGGCTAAATGGGTGATGGGCATCACTTGTTGGGATGAGCATTCTGTGTTATATGTAAGTGATGATTCACTAAATTCCTTTCCTGAAACCATTATTACACTATATGTTAACTAACTTGGATTTAAATAAAGAAATAAATCATAAGGACCCCCCCTAAAAAAATACCCATTTAATTAGCTCACATTTCCGTAGGCCAGAAACAGAGGCACAGTGTGATTAGGAATCACAAGGCTGAAATTAAGATGTTGGTGGGGCTGAGTTCTAGCCTGAAACTTGAGAAAAATCTCCTAAGCTCATTCTTATTGACAGAATTTAGTTTCTCATGAAGGTAGGACCCAGGCGCCTGCTTCTTGCTGGTTGTCAGCCAACCAGGAGTCACTCTCAGCAACTAGAGGCTGAGCACTTTGGCATTTCAAGACTAATTCCTTTCCATTTGGCCTCCTCAATCCAGCAAAGGCATGATGAATCCTTCTCGTTTTCAGACTTCCTCTTTTACAACTAGCCAGAGAAAACTGTTTTTAAAGGGCTAATGTGTCCATAACCACTGTGTAGGATCAGACTCATTCTGATATCTCCCTTTCTTAAACTCAGTTATGCCAAATAATATAACCTAACCATAGGAGCAAAATATATCACATTTACAGTCCCAGTGATTACTCTGGGCATGTATACTGGGGGAGGCAATATGAAAAATTTTGAGCAACATCTTAGAATTGTGCCTACCACTATTATATAAGGAAATTATACAATTTGGTGAAAAATATATTTCAAAATACCAAACATAAATGAGAAAATACATGGGTGGACAAGGCATATATTATGGAACAGAATCTTTTAGAAAATAATTTAAGGAGCACTTGGCTGGGATGAGCACTGGGTGTTATATGTATGTGATAAATCACTAAATTCTACTCTTGGAATCATTATTACACTATGTATTAACTTAGATTTAATTGAATTTTTTTTTAATTTTTAAAAAACTTTTATAAAGAAAATAATTTGATGAGAAAAATCAAAAGCCATAAAAATGTTAACACTCCTTGGCCTACACATACCACTCCTGGAAAGACAGCCCTCCTCCAGAAATTCATAAGACAGAAAAAGCAATGACATAAATATGTCAGCCTCCTCTGGGTTTTCCTAGCAACACAGACACAATTCTAGAACACAAGCTTCTACTTTGAGCATCAAATCCAGACACTGTATCTTACTCATTTTTCTATTTACAGAACCGATAATGGTATCTGCACTCTACAAATAGTTACTGAATGCCTACTATGTGACCATCAGTGAGTGAGGCATCAAGACAGAATTGTATAATCCATTCTCTGATATACCTCATTTCTCATAATTTTTGTAAAAAAAAAAAATATCAAAAGTTCTACAGTCATTGTATGTATAAAGTACTACAATCACAAAAGTCAAGAGAAATGAGGAGACCATAGAACTAGGCCTTGGAAGTAGAGAATATATTATGTAGCCATTTAACATTGTAATTATGAACTGTATAAAAAATTATGAAAAATGGAGGTGCCTGAGTGACTTAATCGGTTAAGCGTCCAACTTCAGCTCAGGTCATGATCTCACGGTTCATGGGTTTGAGCCCTGCATCGGGCTCTGTGCTGACAGCTCGGAGCATGGAGCCTGCTTCGGATTCTGTGTCTCCTTCTCTCTCTGCCCCTCCCCAGCTCACACTCTATCTCTTTTTTAAAAATGAATAAACATTAAAAAAAAATTTTTAAACATTATGAAAAATTTTTATATTAATTGGAAAACTGTGTACCAAAATAAATCTGGGTTCTAGTCAAAAATATGCCAAAAGAAATGTGTACAAATGCATTGAAACAAATAGGAAAAAATAGTTTTCTAGAAAGTGGAATAAGTGGTCATTCATTTCCTCTTATTTTATTTACATTATGTTTATATCATTTGTGCTTCCAAAGAAATTTTAAATGAAAAGAAAAAAAATCACATTAAAAAAATAAATAAATCCACCATTTGAGTGAGTTCTGCTGACTGATAGAAAGAAGAAAATATTCAGTGTCTAAGTCTATTTACCACCATTCTAACTAAAAGTCCCTATTAGAGGAAGCAACATACTCAACCATTCATTAATTCTACAAACATTTCCTGAGCATGAACAATGGGCCAGACATCTCCTGAGCATGAACAATGGGCCAGACATAGTGGAAGGCATTGGAGATACATAAATGGATAAGAGTCCCTGCCCTCAGAAGGCTCTTGATCTGATGAATCACCATAGCAAAATTACATTTGGTAATATATTGTAATAATTTCTGAGAAGACAAAATTCTCTAAATAATGGTTCATTTCATGGGTGGAAGACTCAGTGTGACAGAATGAGTATAATAGCTCACTGCCTCAAGTGTACCCATGGCCGCAGGGAGAAGATCTGTCACTGCTGCCAAGCAACAGCCTCCTCAAGACTCAAAAATCAGATGCACCTGATTCTTACATCAGTTCTATCACAGTACAAAGCGACCTAGTCCATGCCTACACGTATGGCTCAGTAAACCTACAGATCTAATATCCTGGCTTACTAAACAGGGTGGCTGTTTCACATTTGAAGGATGTTTGAATGCCTAATAATTCCAACACAGATTTACTGGATCTCACTGGATCCACCACAAACTCACTGTATCTCAAGTTTCATAAGGAAAAACCAAGATCACTACAATTTGTGTATCTCTATGTTGAGTTTTATTTTACCTTTTTTTTCCTAGTCTTTCTTTATTCCTATTCTTATCATGAATGGCCACATGTAGCACTAAAGAAAGATATAAATCTCAATTTCACTCAAACTCCTGGAACTATTAGAAGAATTAAAAGCAATATGAACTTCTAATTAGTGAGCAAATTGATTCTCCACTGAGATCACCTCTGCTAGCTACCCAAATGGTTTTTCAATCAAAAGGTATCTCCTTCTAAACTACAGGCTATCTGAAGAACCGCAAGTTAAAGAAAAGAAAAGAAAAAAAAAAAGCCTCACCCAAAAATCAAGATCTCTCACTGTCTTCCTCATGGAACACAAATCCAACTTGAGGATTTTTTATTACAACATGCTCACATTTCACTAAATGACTTCTTAGTGTGTATTTTATTATCTGTCATTTAAATAGTAAGAATAACACTTTATCAATCACTCAGAAGTAATACAGTCAGCAGTTTATTAAATTAGAAATGTTATAAAGCATGGTGGATTCATTTGGGTTTCCTCCCCTTTTGTTTTATATTTTTCTAATTACCATTGTCATCACTGTGACCCTCACCATATTCAACATTTATTAAATAATTTATTAAACGTACCAGGACCTGGACACCGTACAAAGCACATACACATATTAGGTCATTTCCTCCTCAAAGCTAGTCTATAAACATAAAGAGCTTAGGAACTGGTTAAGATCACACTAACAATAAGATCCCTATCTTTCTAACCTCAGAGCTCAGCCTCTTAACTATTAGTTTCCTAGAGCTACTATTAAAAATTTTGCCACCAACTACATTGCTGAAAACAATATACATTTATCCTCTTAGAGTCTGGATACAGAAGTCCAAAATCAGTTCACTGGGCAGAAACCAAGATGTCAGCAGGGCTGCCCTCCCTCGGGAGACTACAGGGGAGAAGATACTTGCCTATTCCAGCTTCTGGTGGCTGCCAGCATTCCTTCTGTATTGCTACATCACTCTAGTCTTCAAGGCTAGCATCCTCAAATCTCTCTCAGCTCCATCTTCACATTGCCTTCTCCCATGTGTGTAGTCAAACCTCAAGATCTTTAACTTAATTATACCAGTCATCTAAGGTAATATTCATAAATTCCAGGAATTAGGAGGTGGATATTTTAGAGGGCAGAGTCTGTTTTTCATCCTACCACAACCACTAAATTCTACTGATTCCCCAACTGATTCACTCATGAGTTCTTGGTGTGGAGATGAATCAGAGATACTCCAGAAAGATACCACAGGCAACAATACACACTCTCCTTTGAGACAAGTCAGCCATGCTGAAAGATAAACCAAAGACTAGAACCAATAAAGACAAAGACGCATATGGACACACACTGGAGATCACCAAAACCAAACTCATTAGATCTATACCAATATTTGAGCCCCAGTCTCCTTACTCTTTGTCCAGCGAATTTTCACAGAGCCACAAACAAATAAATCTTAGACCAATGTACCATTTCTTCAACAGGCCAGACTTTCTCATGCCTAGGGCCTTTTTTCATGCAATTTCTTAACTTTATACCTACTTAACTGCTACTCTCTTCCATGTTTATCATCATACCTATAATGCCTCCGTCCCTGGTATTTGATTCATATTTCTTCAGTGCCACTAGTCATTATACCTGCATTATATTGTATATGTATCTTCCTGGAGAATATAAAACCCTTTAGAACAAAGACTATCACCCTAATATCTGGCAGAAAGTTAGGTACAAATCCTAACACAATATGCATTAGAAAGAAGGAAGGAAAGGGAAAAGGATATCGTAAGGAAAATAAAGAAGAAAGGGTCAGGAAGAGAAGGGAAAAGTAAATATTAAAGCTCAGGTTGTTTTAAGAGAACAGATGGAGATACAGCTCTTTCCAACACATATCTGTGAAAGTTCTGAAGACAGATTTTTCAAAAATGTCTGAAAAAGAGTACCAGAGAGCAAGTGCATGGACCTTTCTTGGTATGCTCCAAGCCCCAGAGTTCAGGGAAATGTTTCCAAAACAAAGGTGTGCAGACTCCTACATCAGAACCACTGCATCAGGATGTCTGTTAATTGGAGATTCCAAGGGCACCTCCTAGACCCACTGAATCTGAATCATGGGGCAATGAAGGCTAGGGTCAGCATTTAAAACAAGCTTCTGGGGTGATTCTGATGCCCACTAGAGTTTATCACAATCATCAGTGTTGTAGGAAAGATGGAGAAAGCCAAACAATGCCCTGCAGATTTTTTTTTCTTTTGGCTTGATTCCCAAAAACTGATACTGGACTCAATGACTATTTTCTTCTAAATTTAAAAATGAAAGTCCAGTTTCTAAAAAGACAAGGCAAGGTATGCAATATGTTCCAGGGAAAAAATGCCAAAACTCAGAGAGGGGATTTGGGAAACATGCCAGGATGATTCAACACTGAGCCCGTCTAGATTATGAAGATATTGCTTTAATCAGCCTGGTCATAAGAATGATAGCCACAATTTGCCTGACACATCCAATCAATGACAGCATTATGCCAGTTTGAAGTTTTCTGTCATCCCGATTATTTTCCACTGACTTAAGTTCTTTTTGAAAGTGCTACAGAGCTTGAGAAATTATAAGGAATTCCCTGGTGTACCTTCCTGGAGTTATATCATAGATCTTATTGATCTTATGTTCTATTCTTCATTCCTCAAATTCCTTCTTAGAAATGATTTGTTACCAGCCTACCTCAATCTTCTTATAAAATGTAATAGTTCATGCCAGGGTGCAACTAATCTCCTCTAACACTTCATCCCCATCACCGTCTCAGAGCCATAGATGCCTAGAGAAGATGACATCTGAGGAGGCGGCTCCTGTCTCTAGGCTTTGGACAATCAATCACTCTATCATCTTTTACTGTGTTCTTTTTTTCCGTCATTTTTACAGGACACATTTGCTTTTCAAGGATCAATATTCAATTTAACTTTCTGTGCACTATAAATCAAGTCTTCCAAAGGTGAAGAAAACATGTTTCTGACTTTAAGGTTATTTTAAACCAGGTCCTAAGCCGAGCCCAATTAATGAGGCTCATCCTTGCAAATTCTAAGCAGAATCAGACTGTGACCTATGAGAGGCAAGTTGCATTTACTCCTTACTGTCACAGAAGATTGCTTTAACTAGATATTTTTAAATAATAAACCATAAATTAATCTAATTAGAGAATCTGTAAGTATTCAGAAGATGTAAAGTTGTGAGTTTTAAAGAAATAATTTCTTTTGCTCATTATTTCTTGCTATGGATGCTATAAAACACATTCAAGATCAGTAATTTTTCTATATGTAAAAACAGAATTATATTCACAGGATTATTTAAAACATTTAATATTTATTTCAATGAATTAAAATTAACAATTTGTCTATTTCACTTAGAAATTTTCTTACATGAAAAAATAAACCTTAATTCACTGTTATGATATACTATCATGGTAGTACCAGCCACGCATTTTAAGAGGACTTAGTTGAGAGGACTAAGAGAAACCTATTTTATGCATTTAAAATAACTTATTTTTAAATGTCCTCACAAATCTTAAGCAGGTCTCTTAAACCCCATGGACTGGACATGTTTCTGAATTAATTTCCACCTGGAAACCCACGGGATGAAAATTCTAACTGCGTGATAAATTAAGTTGCCAAGCAAAATGGATTAGCGATCAGTGAAATTGCCTGATAAACTGTCAGATCCATTTTGGATTGGGATTCATCCTCTTTCTCCACCTGTTCATTAAGCTCCAAGTTCATGGCAACTCCAGTGACTGATTGCACATTAACAAGCTGTTTATGTGGGGAGGTGTAGCTAGCCTAGTCAACATTCCTATACTTACACATTCATTTAAACATAATTCTCTGGTAATTTATTCTGTTCACAATCCCAATGTGGAAAAATATACCTCTACCCTGAAGTTTAATTTTAGACACAACAGAGATGTGATGTGTCATAAAATTAAAACTTAACAAAGCACATCAGATTATACCTCAAGGTCAAAAGAAGCCTGGGAAATTTCATGCCATAAATCTGTTTCTTCAAAAAGTTACAAGAATGAGAAGAGTAGTGAGAAAGCTGCTGATAGAATGCCAAAATAAGATATTTATTTCTGTCCCTGTTCTAAAGCAAATATTTGGCTGCTTCTATAACAAGAAAGCCAAACCAGCTAAGAATGTTGAGAAATAAGTTTCAACCTTTCTTATCAAGTGGCCAAAACTTTCCTTTATATAACACCAAATTTAATAAACCACTTGTCACTCAAAATGCACCAAATTTGAGCTATAAATAAAAATATTCTTCCTACTCAAGCATCGAGTACTAATTCTTTCCTTTTTAAGTATATAGAATTCTTCATAAAGGGACTTTTCACCAAACACAAACTTAACAAAAATCATTAAGTTCCTCTGAAACTGAAGTTTAATAGATTTATATTTCATTCAAATATGAAGATGTCTACTTTCTACTTTTTTCTAAGCTTTTTTTCTTCAATATTATTTATGAAGCCTAAATTTTATATGAATTAATGACTGGAATTCAGAAATCAATGCCACTTTTCCCTTTCCCTACACAAATAAACCAAGACCTTAATTAAGGAAAATTTAAGTTAAGCGACTGACTCTTGATTTCAGCTAAGGTTATGATCTCACAGTTTGTGAGTTCAAGCCCCGCATTCAGCCCTGTACTGGGCTCCATGCTATGTGGAGCCTGCTTGGGATTCATATTCTCCCTCTCTCTCTCCCCCTCTCTCTCTGTCCCTCCCATGCTCTCTCTCTCTCAAAACAAATGAACTTAAAAAAAATTTTTTTAATAAAATTTAAGTTAATAGCCAGATAACTACAATTACATTGCGGCAAAAGAACAGAATGAAGATCATCCAAATGTTTTTCAGCCCACAAACAGAAACTTCCCATAAGTCACATATAAAGAAGTAATTTTTAGAAATTAATTGACCAGTATATATAACAAAATATACACCTCCTTTAGTTAAAAATAATAGAAGTGTACACCAAAAAATTTTTAATTTTACTGTATAATTAAAAAAAAGAGCATGGAGAATTCCAAATAAGGTTGCATACAAGCATGAGATAGCCTCTAGGCCTCATGAAATGTCATTCGGCACCATTATAAATTTCAGCTTTTAATTAGATTTAACTATAATCAACTTCTGACAAGTCATGCATTTATAAGAATTAACCTATAGCACAAGATATTTGTGTTTATTGTTAACTACCAGTTGAATTAGAATTTCCCCATGTCCCTTATCCTAATGTAAGCACAGCTGCTTACCCTCCCAGGGGACTGGTTCCATCCTCAAGTCTCAGTTCAATTGGCTCGGTCCACATGAAAAGTAGCATTGAGAAAGCTTAGTCTTAGTCTAGCTTCTGAAGCTGGGAAGCTTTCAGTAAATGTCAAGACTTGCTTTACAAAGCAGGATTATCCTAGTTTATATGGCACCTAGGAAACTCCACCCATTCCAGCCCCAGGAGTGTGCTCTGAAATTTTCTTGCCTAGAATAAAGGCTCAAAGTTTAAGAGAAACTATACTTGGTGACCTCCAAGAACCAAAGCCATACCATAAAATGTACACAGTGTCAAGTGTTATGCTAAATCCTAGGCACTACTTACTCTGAAAGTAAAATAAACCATTTCTCTTTCATTTTAATGAAATTCAGTGCCTGTCTCTGTCCCCACCATCTTGAATCTCAGGAAGAGAGGCAGTGGCATTGAAGTTGAGCTATTAGGTGTCTCAGCTGAGAAACATTCAGTACTATTTTCTTCAAGCCTCCAACTAACCCAACCTCACCCATTGCCTCCTGGCTACCGCCAGCAAGTTACATGTACCATATTTGTGCCAATAAAATAATATAGGTATAATTCTGCTTTCTATTTCAGAAGGTAATAACAAAAGTTATGGTCTTAGTCTTCAAAGAAATGTTAGTTAAAACAATAAAATACAATTCTAAGGCACAGATTTTTTTTAAAAGTCATCAAATTTAGAGGTGCCTTGGTGGCTCAGTCAGTTGAACATTCTACTTCGGCTCAGGTCATGACCTCATGGTTCGTGAGTTCGAGCCCCACATCAGGGTCTGTGCTGACAGCTCAGAACCTGGAGCCTGCTTTGGATTCTGTGTCTCTCTCTCTCCCTGCCCCTCCCCTGCTCACACTCTGTCTCTCAAAAAATAAATAAATGATTAAAAAAATTTAAGTCATCAAACTAGTATTTAAGTCATCAAATTAGTACTCATAAATGAGAGATATAAATTCATTTAACCTTTCCACAGAGCTATTTGGTTACATACATTTAAAAACTTTCAGGGGCGCCTGGGTGGCGCAGTCGGTTAAGCGTCCGACTTCAGCCAGGTCACGATCTCGCGGTCCGTGAGTTCGAGCCCCGCGTCAGGTTCTGGGCTGATGGCTCGGAGCCTGGAGCCTGTTTCCGATTCTGTGTCTCCCTCTCTCTCTGCCCCTCCCCCGTTCATGCTCTGTCTCTCTCTGTCCCAAAAATAAATAAAAAACGTTGAAAAAAAAAATTAAAAAAAAAAACAAACTTTCATACTTCCATTATTTCACTTCAAAGAATTTATTCCAAGGTAATGAATAATCAAAGATTTTTACAAAGATTTACCTGCTAGGAATATTTGTCTCAGCCTGAATATAACAGTAAAAAACTTGAAACAAACTCAATCTCCAACATTGAGAGAACAGTTAAATACTCATGTGTATGATTAAATATGATACAGCTATTTAAAATGACACATAAAAATAACCATAATAGTAAAAAAATAAAAAAATTAAGCAGTATTTTGTAAAATTCAAAAAACATCTATGAAATGAAAAGAACCTGACACATAAACACTAAACTGAAAAATTATAATGTTTTATTCTTCTCTATATTTTTTATTTTCCTTGAATATTAGGGCACATTCCTTCCATAATCAGACCCCAACAAAATCTCTAATAATAATTTTTAATCCAGTTAACTAGTATGTGTGACAAACAAAATATAAGTTTTCCTATATGCATTGAAAAATTCTCAGAAAAAAAATATCTGAAAACAGAACAAATTCCCAAGCAACCTCTACTACTTTCTCTATCATTTTTTTTTTTAATTTTAGTCTCTCAAAGTCCTCTGAGGACTGTGTTACTAATTAATTCCTAGAGTTATTCATCTAAAAGTATAGCAGGGGTCAAAAATAGAAGATGAAAACTCAGAGGGAATTTATTAACAGCCATCCATCCCCTTGGCAATTATTTTCTTTTCAGAATTATCTTCTGATTCCTTGGAAGTTTAATGTTTAGTTTTGTTCTATAAATTCCTTCAGAAAAAAACTATAGATCAGAAAAACAAAGAAGTGATAAGTCAAAGAGTAGAAATATTTTGAAAAATATGCTGCGATGCAGAATTAACAAATAAAAAATGATTCACATCACAATGCCTCCTTTCACTGCATCCTCACAGTATTGAATTTTTAATCTTATTTTTATAAGGCATTTCTTTGTTTTTTTTTAAGTTCCATGTTCACATTCCTAAGCAGGTTTTCTACTAGACATTTGTCTTTTTTAATTGAGGAAAGCTTATACTTATTATTATTTTATTATTACTATAACAAGAGTAAACCTTTGTCATATATGTTGCTAATCTTTCTTTCCAATTTGATATTTACTTTCCAAATATATTTATGGTATGACTTTCTCTTGAAGCATTCAAGAATATTTATGTTGGGGCACCCAGGTGGCTCAGTGGATTAAGCATCTGACTCTCGATCTCTGCTCAGGTAATGATCTCATAGTTCACAAACTCAAGCCCCATGCCAGGCTCTGCACTGACACCACAAAGTCGGCTTGGAATTCTCTCTCTCCTTCTCTCTCTGTACCTCCTCTGCTCGCGTGCTCCCTCTCTTGCATGCTCTCTGTCTCTCTGTCTCTCTCTCTCTTTCTCTGTCTCTTTCTCTCTCTCTCTCAGAATAAACATTTTTTTAAAAAGGAATATTTGTGTTGTCAAGTTCTTCAGTCTTTCTCATTGGTTCCTTTCTCTGTTAGTGAATTCAGAGTGGTTTTTCCCACCCACAGGTAAGACACAATCCCTTATATTTTCTTCTATCTTTTAAGTGGTTTCTTTAATTGCTATTAAACTCCACACAGAATTTGTATTCATGAAAGGTGTGAAGTAGTGATGTATATTTTTTTCATTATTATAGCTTTCACATATGTATTTTCATTTGGAATTGTGTGACTCCTCCCCCAACTTCTGCCATTTATCTGTCTTTTCAGGTATTTCTTGGCAAATCTCATCCTGTTGTTCTACTAGATAAATTTTAGAATTATTTTGTCAATTTCAAAATAAAAAAAAAAAACTATCACCAGAACAAAATCTCAAAAATATCAATGAAATTTTTATTAGAAATCTAGGTTACTCCAAGAGTTTTGACATTTTTAACATACTACATCTTCCAATCTAGGAATGGTGATGGTTGTTAGATTTATTTAAATATGTTTTTTCCAGTATTTCCTGTTTTCTGTCTATCCTTACACTAGAAAAAGATCCTTATAGCTGGAGGCTCACACTTAAACATGTAGCCAAGGTTAAGAATTCATCTCAAAAAATGGTTCTTTACGGGGAAGCTGGGTGTCTTAGTTGGTTGAGCATCTGACGTCGGTTCAGGTAATGACCTCACTGCTCATGGGTTCAAGCCCCACATCAGACTCTGTGCTGACAGCTCAAAGTCTGGAGCCTGCTTCAGATTCTGTGTCTCCCTCTCTCTCTACCCTTACCCCACTTGTGCTCTCTCTCTCTCTAAAAAGTAAATAAACATTTAAAAAAATGGTTCTTTCCACACCTGTCTATTCAAACCTATCCCACAGCTATCCACATTGGAGATTTTGAAACTTTTCAGCAATTCTGACATAGCATAGGAGGGGAAGTGAAGGGAAAGATTGATGTATAGTAATTCTTTCCCCTTTGTCTATATAGATATCTATTCACAAAAATACACACACACACACACACACACACACACACACACACACACAAATATGTAAGAATGATCACTAAAGTACTAATAATCCCAAACTGGAAATTACTGCAACCCCCATCAATAGTAGATTGATAGAGAAATAGTGACATGAGCATATATGATATGGTCCCAATTATACGAAATGCAAAAAAAAAAAAAAAAAATCAAAAGTAATGTATACTACTGGAAGCCAGAGCAGTAAATATACTAGCCTACACTGACTACAAAACATTAGGGAGTACTAAGGGTTCTTCCAACATACTGGTAATGTTCTGCTTTTTAATCTGGATGGGGTTTCATTGAGCTGTACACTTACGTGTGTGTGTTTGTGTCTATTATTATTCAATAAACTGTTACAAGAAAAACATACAATACAGAAATTCAATAAAGAATAAAACTTAACTGCTTTGCTAGCAGAAATGAAATTTATATTAAATTAAGCAGTTGCTATCAATTCTGTCCTAAAATATTTCTGAGAGTAAATGAACCTCTTTTCTCAATGATCGAGATTCTAATTTCAAATATGCCTTATTTGGGTTTTACTAAATGAATACATAAAAAAACATTTATTTTAAGCAAATGGAGATGATTATTTAAGGAAACTTCTATAAAGTAAAATTTCTTCCTTCATATGCAGTCCCAGTACCTGATTTATCTGTGTAGATATTCAGATATTCTACATCAACTTTTCTTTTAATTAAATTATACCCAGCTATTAAATTATCATCTATCCAATTGTGTCACTATCTCAATTTTTTAGACAATTATGACATTCACAATTGATACACTAAAAAAAAAAATCACTAAAGTAAGCTAAAACAATTATTCTAGACCATTAGTTCACAAAAATTACCAACAATGTTTTAAAACTTGGCATTTAACATAAAAGCCTCAGAATTGGACAACTTTTCCCTGACAAAATTCAAGTGAATAGTATAACAACTAAAGTTATGGACACATAGGACAAACCCATTTAGTTGGTAGTATCTATCTGTGCATAAGATTTGAAAAACATGCATCATTACCTTGTGACATTCGTAGAAAAAATCAGTTTTCTGATATTCTAACTAACCAGTATAATTCTGCTGCCATTTACTGAGTATGTGTCTACATACTAGGCACTATGTGAAGTGCTTTGTATATGTTATCTGTTGATTTTCACAACAGCCCTAGGAAGCGGTAATAGGAATAGATAGTAACAGGACTATCTCCATCTTACCAATGAACAAACTAAGGCTCAGAAAGGCTACATAATTTACTGAAGGTCTTTTGGTCAAGAAGTTAAAGAGACACATTTAACATAATGATTGTTCTCAGGGTGCCTGGGTGGCTCAGTCAGTTAAGCATCAGACACAGTTTCATCAGCTTGAGCCACAGAGCCTGCTTGGGATCCTCTCTCTCTCCCCCTCTCTCTGCACCTCCCCCACTCATGCTGTCTTTGTCTCTCTCAAAATAAATAAATTTAAAAAATAAAATAAGAAATAAAATAATGATTTCTCTGACTCCAAGCCCTCCATGATTAACCACCATGTAAATATAGGGGCATGCTGGGGTAGGGACAGGAAGAACTAAAATAAACAAATCAATCTTCCTCATTTTCCACTTTAAAAAATCCTATTTATGGCGAACTGAATTCATCTTTGGCCAATCATAACCCATTAGACTTAGAGAATTAACTCCTTTTCATGACACAATTCACAAATGAATAACAATTATATTGCCTATATTTTTCTAAGATTATAGTACAAGTAAAATTGTCTCTAATGATATACTGAACCATAAGTTAGATTAATGTATTCTACCCTGAGCTTTAGCAAGAACCACAACGCTTTGACCAATAGCCTTAATACAAAATTATACAAGGACACAGTCACAGTAAATAGATCATCCTATACTCTGCTATATACAAAAACCTGTGCATGAATCTCCATAGCAGCTCTATTGGTTATAGCAAAATGCTTCAGAGAACCCAGAGGTCCTACAATGGGTGGAAGGCTCAACAAACTGGTATAACCATGTAAGGGACCACTACTCCGAAATAAACAGGAATGAACTACTGACACATGCAACAATCTGAATGGACCTCAAGGGCTTTATATTTAGTGAAAACCATCAATCTCAAAAGGTTACATGCTGTATGATTCCATTGATATAATATTCTTAAAATGACAAAAGTAAAGGAATGAATAATGAGAGTGGAGAGTGGGAAGGGGAGGGCAAAGAGGTGGATACTATAAAATAGGAAGTTCTTTCAAGATAATCAAACAGTTCTGTATCTTGATTATAGTAATGGTTACATGAATCTATAAATGGGATAAGACTGCAGGGAACTATACACACATACATGAATGCAGGTAAAAAAAAAATAGGTGAAAACTGAATAAGGTCTACAGTCTAGTCATAATATACCAATGTCAATTTCCTGGTTTTGATATTGTACTACAGCTATATCATGTCACCATCGGGGGAGGCTTACACAGGTGAAGGTGAAGGGTACACAGGTCTCTATGTACTTTTTTTTTTAAGTTTATTTATTTATTTTCCGAGTGAGAGACAGAAGGAGAGAGAGAGAGAGAGAGAGAGAGAGAGAGAGAGAGAGAGAGAGAAAGCAAGCAGATAAGGGGCAGAAAGAGGAAGACAAAGAGAATCCCAAGCAGGCTCTGCACCACCATTGAGAACCCAATGCAGGGCTCAACCTCATCGTGAACAGCGAGATCATGACCTGCGCCAATGTCAGATGCTTAACCGACTGAGCCACCCAGGTGTTCCCACTCTTTGTACTCTCTTTGCAATTTCCTATAATTATCTCAACATAAAAAGTTTAAACAAAAAATGACCCTGGGTATGAGAACCTGAATTTGAACCTGGGTCTGCCTCACTCTTAAACTTGTGCTACTGCCCTGTATGCCTTACTGCCTACAAAATTTGTTCTGTTAAAATATACCAAATATGCATTAATTCCTACAGAGAAGAATAAAATACATAGGAGGCATAGGAGGCTCATCCTGGGTCACATTTAAAGAAATCTAAGGAAGTTCAAGGAGTACTTTATTAGGAAAAAGTTTAAATATCAAATCATTTCATTCACGGCAAATAATCCCTGGTGTTCCAATGAACTAATATAACATGAACGTGGGAAGAGAACCTTTAGAAGTTTGATAGGAAGTGATGTCTGGGCTGCTTTGGCACCCTGACTGGGGGGGTGGGGGGAGGGGGGCACTGCCTCTCATTCCCCTCTCACTAGAGGCAGCTCTGAAGTCTCCTGCCATGTTGCCTTGTTCACTTGAAAGAATAAAATGCTGTTCCTCTCTTTACACACCAGGCAAACAAACTGCACAGCAGAAAGCTGTAAATAGATTCATTACACTGTACATTTGGCATCTCTTTTCCATACACCCAGGAACTTCCTAATGAGTTTGTCTTTGTGAGATGCAGAACATGGCCAAATTATAATATAATCTCAGCCAGAGAGGTGAGCTAAAGGTACCAAATGTTTTTTGGGAGTGAGTGAAAGTTACTGCCTCCCTTCATATTAATTCATCAAACCCTTGTACACAGCTATGTGGCAGCTATGAAAAAATTATGCATACAGGGAAGGACAAGAATCAAAATAGTGATAGGATGTTCTTTTTCTATTAGTGATGTTTTCCTGTTTAGCACCATTTTATTCTATTTCAGTAAAAATTATCCCATAATTATTTTTTAATGTCTATTTATTTTTTAGAGAGAACATGTGCTAGAGTGGGGGAGGGGCAGAGCCAGACAGAGGTTCTGAAGTGAGCTCTGCACTGACAACAGAGAGCCCGATGAGGGGCTCAATCCCATGAGCTATGAAATCATGACCTGAGCCAAAGTTGGACACTTAACTGACTGGGCCACCCAGGCGCCCCACCCCATAATTATTTTTATTAATTGATCAAATAATTCATTTTTAAAATCAGAGCCAAATTGTTTCACTATATCAAGTCCTCAATGCTGAATGTGCAATTGCTCAGAGGTGCTTTGTAGCATATGGTTCAATTGCACGTAGTTCAATTTAACACATATACAGTATCAAGTGTTTATTAAGAACATAATGGCATGACATCGCTTTGGAGGGTGACACAAAAAAATGAAAAGACACCATTCTATAGTCTCAAGGGGGAGCTACACATGTACACAATTAACAAAACCCAAGAAAAACCATAATTGCTGCTATTATTAAGTGTGCCAACGTGGCAAATCCAATGTTATGTTAATAACAAGAAAGAGAAACTCAAGAGTTATTTTCAGGTATTTAAGAAGAAAATACATGTCACTAGTTGTACTCCACAGAACAGAGCTAGGATTAACAGCTAGAAATTACAAGAATATACAGGAAGGTTGGTGTTATATATACATAAAAGCTTTTAAATTTTTTTGAATTAAAGCTTACATATTTATAGGATTTAGAGCATAATAAATCATTAATGACTTAATAGCTACAATAATATCTGATTAAACTTCTGTACTGGAAAGGAGTTCATGGGATTCTTTCTAAGGGCATGTCTTCCCCAGAGGCCCCATAGATCAGAGAAAAGCATCTTGATACCCAGGGCTACAAATGAACAGTCCACAGAGACTAGATATAAGGGAGACTTGTAGCCTATGAGGTGGCATGAAGATGTAATTCTATCCAAAATAAGTGATTCATATTGAGTGGTGATTAAATGACCAAGGCTGATCCCCTCTCATGAAGGTTTTGCATTTTAGAGATGCAGCAGAGGAGAAAGGAATCACAGGGGAATCAGAAGAGGAGAAAAAGAAAAAACAGCTCTGACTATGGCAAAGCAAATTACAGTACAAAGCAACCGACAGCCAATTCTGAGGGAATAACAAGCTGACTAGACTTCCAGACTTCCTGCTAGAAGTCTATCTCCTAAACAACATTCCAGATCTCTGTGAGATCCTTCTGTTCACCCACCAAAGCATGTTCCTACTATCCTGTGTGAATTTACTCATCACCAGAGGAAACTTCAAGACAATGTTGAACTTGACATGAACCCTGTACTCCTGGAAAACAGAGACTGCCAAAAAATTACCCCTCACCCTTTTGTGTTCGAGGAAACAGCTTACCAGCACAGAAATATGCTCCCCGTGTGACTGAGATAAAACTCATGGATGATCCCTTGTAACCTATGACAAGACCAAGACACATCTTCCAAATTCCCATTCTTTCACTCATAAATGATTAGCTGAACTGTTTGTCCATATTGACCATTCTGATTGGTCAACAGCTCTTAACTGGAGTTGACCAAACTTTAGTAAGGCTTTTCTCCTTCTTTCAAGTCCCTGGACTTTGACCCATCCTTGAGCAATGGAAGGTGAACAATCCTTCCCGAATGACCCCTCCCAAGAATCAGCGGACCTCAGGGGAAGATTATTCCCTGATTAACTGTCCAATCATGCCATCCATTCATCCCAGTCCCCCACACCCAATTCTTTTTAGCCTGTTTACTCCTCCTTATAAAAGAAAAGCCCCTTTCTGATTGACCTTTGAGATACTTATAGATCTTGTGGTCAAAGTGGTTCTTCTTACTGCAATATTCTTTCTCCTCCTATTACAATAGTACTCTTCCCCTTACTGTAATAATCTTTCTGAACAAAGTCTCTCCTTACCTAAGTCCAAATTTATTTTTATTTGGCATTTTCAAGCCAAAGATAGGCTGAAAAAAGCCTACCTTTACAAAACACAAATTAAAATCATTAAATATCCTTTTATTATTGACATTTATTTTTATAGAATCACAACTACTATGTATTTGACATATAGTCACATAATAAAATATATAGGAGATACCACCATAAATAAGTTAATTTCCCCTATTTTCAAACATAAAAATTACTTGATTATTGAAATAATTAGAATAAAGCATTTCATAGCAAACATGAGCAACCAAACAACTGTGATTTGGAAACTGCAGAAATAATTACTTTCTAGATTACTTTTTTTGGTGTAGTTCAATCATCTCTTTACAACCTATTCAAAAGAAGGAAAAAGCTTGATGAATTTGTTTTTATGTTGGCAAATTATTAACCCAAGTGTGAAACCAGCAACAACAGAGCTGGTAAAGTTCTTTCTGAGGAACTTTCTGCAATAATCTATCACTTTTCCAATGATCTAGTACCCTAGTCTCAACTTAGCATGGATACCATGAGTTAGCAAATTAACTGCAGCACATACGTAAAATAAATCATCAGTGTTTTTAATCCAGAAGGGAAGTACATAAGATATTTCTATACCAGGAAGGACATCTTTTCCTAAAATACCTACATTCCTGTTTATGAAAAATAATTTAAAATAATACTTATATAATACATCACAAAAAAATCAAGTACTCACCCGCATTGACTATAGCATCTACCTCTAGCAATGTGATGTCACCTCTATAGAGAGAAACTTTTTCACTCAAACTTTTCTTCACCTGTGATGTTTCCTGAGTATTTTCTTCTGTAATAAAAAAAAAGAATATATATATATATATATATATATATATATATATATATATATATATCAATAGTATAGTCTTAATTTATTTAAGGACAATTTTGATAAAATAGCCAATATGGGTCACAATCTGATATACAAGACAAGTGGAAATAAATGTGTAAGTACCAGGGGTGTGGCTTATTCTCTATTTATTATGTATTCCTCAATACAAATGCAGTACATCACGTATATAATAGGCAGTCAATAAATTTAGACATGTTATATTGGTCAAAAAAGCTCAATGTTTCTTATTATTATGAAAATATCAATTTTAAAATAAAATTATGAACGATCAAGTTTCATAAGAAGATAAGAAAAAGATGTACAACTATGGCTATGGGGGCCCAAAGACAATTTAAGTGGCTTGTAACCTATCATCTCTAATCTCCTAAATACTTCAAAATTGCATGCTCATTTAAGAGTATCATAGTGAACTGATAGCATTATCTTCTCCCTTGAAAGATTTGCCAAGACAAAAATAAATTTTCACAGTGAATGAGCTTCTTTCTATTTTGTTGTAGTTACCAAGTCATCCTTGAAAAAAATATTCACCCAGAACAAAAACATGTTGATTCCACTCTTTGCTACTTGTAAGTAACAAATGCCCCTCAAAATGGGAAGGATCAAAAATACTTGAATGGGTCAAACTGCTTTTCTTATCAAATTGTATTAACCCTTCACTCTAGAGGGCGCTGCTAGATTTAAAAGAGAAAAGCTGTCTTGCACACAACAGCCAGCAAACTGGTAAGTTGAAAACAAGCCAAAACATTACATTCTACAACTTGACCTACTTTTAAATCTTTTATGATAATACTATAATTTGAGATTCATTCATTCTTAACAAGTGATGTTAATACAGTACACAGAGGTTTACAAAATCAATGATTTAAAAAACATCATATTACTATACATAGAAAGCTTTTTAATATACCTCTACAAAAGGTGATTTATAAACTCAAACTTTTTAAAGTGTTTATGATCTGTGCAAATCTTTCAAGGGAGAAGATAATGCTATCAGTTCACTATGATACTCTTAAATGAGCATGCAATTTTGAAGTATTTAGGAGATTAGAGATGATACGTTACAAGTCACTTAAATTGTCTTTGGGCCCCCATAGCCATAGAAAAAAATTGGCCAAGAGTAAGGATATGATCCTGGGCCACAAAAGTGATCTTTTCTCTCTTTCTGTCTCCAAGGCATCCCCTTCTTTGTAATCACTGCTCTCCTTAAAGGATTCTAATCAAAATATTCATTAGTGTTGACAATGGTAGTAGTAATAATAAGGAGGAGGAGGAGAAAATGGGAAAATTGTATGTGAAAAGAGCAGAGAAAGGCATTAGAGGACCTCAAAATAAAACAATAATAAAAAAATAAAACCACCTCAAGGACTTCTCCAGTACTGTCTGTCCTTGTCAGGTAATGGCTAAAAGCACACACTTTACTACCAGACTGTCTCTGTTCAAATTTTGATCTACCAGTTAACAACTGGGTGATACTGGAAAGGTTATTTATTTTCTCTATGCTTCAGTCTGTAAATTACTGGCTCCTTCACAATTATGAGTTCATAATACTTAGAATAATACTTGTTCCACAGTAAGCTCTCAACAAACACTACCTTTTTTTTAACAAAGGATTTACAAAGATGACAAGTTATGTCAACATCTATATTCAGAAAAACACAGTAGTTAAGAAATATTTTCAAACAATATTATTTTGAAAAATGTATCATTACATTTATTATTATTATTGTTGTTTTGTTGTTGTTATTCCCATCAGTGAAAGAATTTTGTTTGTGCTCTTGCCAGGCCAATGCCTGGCCCATTGACAAAGACTTTGAGCCAGAACACCTTGAGTTCCACACCCAATCAGTTTCTAGTCTTACTACTTTTACCAAATTATAAAGTCCTAATTCCCAGTTACAGATTATTGAATGACAATAAATATTTGGTGGTTTGTCAAAAAAAAAAAAATAATAAGTATACGTATTTGGACTGTTGTAAACCTGAAATTATAAACACTTCTCACTGATGAGTTTCAGAACTCCATCAGGCATTAAGTTGATAAGCATATCACAAATGAAAGCATAAAGTTTGACTTTCCAACTTGGGATACAAAGTAGATAGATTTCTAATCCTTTCTAAAGTTGCATTTAGTTCTAAAAGCTACTTCTTCATTTGTTCATGAAGCATTATGTATGTAAAATTGTATTTGTAATAATGTGACTTTTTAACATATGTGACAATAAATCATGTATTTCTTTCTCCAAATATAAAGATATTATCAAAGAATGGTATTGGAAAGACTTAAAGTTCAAGCATTTATACCACATTTCAGTTTTCTTAAAAGAAATCCTCACCTCTCATCTGCAAATTTTAAAATTGTGACATTTTGAGTCTAAAGGTTCAAGCAAATTCAACATATCAAATAAATATACTGCTGTGACATGTTATTCAAATAAGTTACTCAAAACGGTCTTATTAGAATCATCAGCATCATGAATAAGTATAAGCATCCTTCTTCCTCATAGCCAGACTTATACTTGCTGCCCAATGTCTCACATGGTATATAAAAAAGGCATAAATTTACTCAAGAGCTATAATTTGAGAGTATTAATAAGTATCTGTATTTCCTTTAGCAATAAGCCAAAACCAGACCTCATACTTTTGACCACCAACTACTCTCTGTAAATGCAGCAATGTACATTACCACCAGAAAATAATTTCTTTTATTTGAATGGCAATGCATTGCCTTCCTTTTCACACAACTGTGTTTGATCAGCTCTTCCAATGTATCTTTTCCTACATCCTGAGTTTTCGGCAATAAGACAGAAAACTGTCAAGCATTGCTACCTCATGGACGTTATATATGTACACAAAAACTAATTCACATTTTGCACATAATTGGCTTTATCCAACTACAAGTTGAAATATCTGTCAATGTACACATATGACAGTAATTGTTCTTCCAGATTGCATACTATTTATATTATAAAACATATAAACAAACAACAGCAAAAAAGACAGTAATTAAAGTAGTAAAAACAGATTTTTATTCTGGAAAATACTGCAACTGGGAAAAAAAGATCTCAGTACAGAATGGGGCTCAATTCCCAATACAGCAAGGACAAGCAGGGATTTGCAGCCATGAGCAGAGTGGGAATCAATGGAAGGAAAATCACTAAGAAGAAAAATTAGAGGCAGGGGGAGATTCTGATTGAACAGACTTAGGCTTCTTGCTAAAGGCAGGCTAGGGTGATCAGACATCACTTGGGGTATGGAAGGGGATGTGGAATTTGATCAATATTGAGGGTGGAGTATTCTCTCTAAACTGATTTAGCAGAATGCTAACTAAAACTGGAATATGTAGGTCTTGCAAAGACATGGAAACTATTTTTAGGCAGACATATTCAACATGAAACAAAGCTCATCATCATCTCAAGTTATTTCCCAGTTAATTATTTTTACAGTACATGAATGTTAGGAAAGCAGCACAAAAGCAAAAACCTAAAAAAGTTAAATAAATGGATTTTTCTTTTACTGCTATGTTTCAAATACAAGGTGTCATGAATATCCGGCATTAATTTTTCCTGCATTTTTACTTATATATTTGGTCTTGGGTTGAATTTAAAATTTTTATAATCTTAAACATCCAGATATAATACAACGTTATTTGTTGTACCCAAGTACAGCAAAATGTATGCTCTTATCATATTACTAATAACTCAGAAGATAGTTATTTTTATTAAGCCAAAAATATTAACCGAATATTATTTACCAAAAATTTACTCAAGTCATATAAAGTTGAAAAGCAAAGTATTTGGATTAGTTTCTGTTTCTGAGAGTTTTAGGAATATTTTTATAAGCTCTCATTTACCTTTCAGCCAATTTTAATAGAGTTCCTTTATGGGATTTTATGGATTAATGTGGTAATACAATCCAAAAGTAGAAAAATATCACATATACATAATATACATACAAATATATACATACATAAACACAGATATAAAGATCTTGTGGCTTTCATTCTAAAATTTTAGCCATAAGTCAGGTAAACACAGTAATACACTCTGATCTATGCTCTCCTTGATATTTTTATCTAAACTTTGTTTCTGGCAGAAGGAAAAAATCAAGGTAACCTGTTCAATATGAGGGGTAATGCTTTTTAACCAACATTTGTGGAGGAGACTTTCAAGAATTTTCATTTTCCCTGATATATAATCATATAGAGGGGCGCCTGGGTGGCTCAGTCGGTTAAGCGTCCGACTTCGGCTCAGGTCATGATTTCACAGTTTGTGAGTTAGAGCCCCGTGTCGGGCTCTGTGCTGACAGCTCAGAGCCTGGAGCCTTTTTCAGATTCTGTGTCTCCCTATCTCTCTGACCCTCCCCCCGTTCATGCTCTGTCTCTCTCTGTCTCAAAAATAAATAAACGTTAAAAAAAATTATAATCGTATAGAGGCTATAGATGGAAATTTTATTTTTTTATTTTTTTAATATATTAAATTCATTGTCAAATTGGTTTCCATACAACACCCTGTGCCCATCCCAAAAGATGCCCTCTTCAATACCCTATAGATGGAAATTTTAGGTGACAAACTGAGGAGACATCAAGCAGTTGTCTGGATGTCTCCAAAGTTTATCTGAGTAATAAAGCATCTGGTCTATTTCCAATTATCTTTTCTTCCTTTTCTGCCATGAGTAGTTGCTTTCAGTAGTCCCTGAGTCCCTTGAGAGCCCCTGATGAGCAGTAGGGAGCCTAAAGTCCAAATGACTATAGGGAGTTGAGAAGCTTCAGTGGGAAGGGAAAAGAGGGATGTTGAAGGTAGAAATACGAAAAGGTACACATCAAGAAATTCAAGGGAGTTGAAAAGAAGATCAACAACTATAAGGGGAGGAAGGAGGATCAGAAGCAATGGGAAGAGAGAGATCTTAGAGGAGCCAGTTTTGGAGATCTTAAGTTTTCCAAAAGAAGCCAATGAAGTTCCAAATTATCCTTAGTAAAGTCATGCCAGCAAGAAAGAAAGTAGGCAGAGATAGCATAGCATATAATCAGCAAAACCTCAAGAAGGGCATTTCAGTGGACTCAGAAGTTCCCAAGGGAGAAGCAGGATTAAATACAGAAAACAGGCCTAAACAGAGCCAGGAGAATCCTTCGCAGCCCAGGGGTAAATTGCCACTGAAAACAAAAAGCCAAGAAGAAAGACTTCTAGCCCAAGAAGTACCTTTCAAACAAAGAAGCCTGGGCCTCTAACCCAGCTTCAGAGAGTATACTTAGAATCCTAAGATTAATGGCTGTTATCTAGGGCATTGGCTCAGGAGTTAGCCTCACTAATAGATCCCCAATCAGTCAGGAGTGAAGACAAAAGGCTTCAAAAATCAGATAAAGAAGACAATCAGACATCCAGGGTAGGGAATACTCTCCAAATTGACTTAGCAAGATTCTTGCTAACACTGAGCTATGCAGGTCTACCAAGAATGGATCCTAGTCAATAAAAGGGCTTAGAGGAACCAAACTAAAGTTTGGTTAAATAGAATGTCTTTGTTAATATCATGTAACATTCAAAAGTGGTATTTGAAAAAAAAATTGTCCCTTCTACTTCCTACTCTGAGGAATAGTAACAAATAATATTTGTTATTAACCTTCAATTGGTTTTATTATCATTTGTTTGTAATATTTTGTCCAAAAAAAAAACTGTGAAAGACTTTGATATGGAGGAGAAAATATAATAGTGGGTATCCCATCTAGTTTACCCATCGGCATAATGTCTTTCATTGTCTTTGAGCTATTATACAATTCTGTAAGTTATAGAAAGCAGATAAAAATGCAAATGATTCTTGTCCATGGAAACACAAATAAATTGTTCCCTTGAATGCAACTGATATTGTCCTGTGGTCAATTTGCATTTATTTGCAAATTCCTTTCAGAGTTCCTTACTACCTATATATGTGATCCCTTTAAATTCTCTTCTGAACCAGAGTTAAATAAAATTGTTCATAAGTGTTTATTTTATATCTATTTGAATCATAATCTCATCTTTACAAAAACATTTCTAATGGACATTTTTATTTAGTTCTAGTTTATTTAATTCTTATATAACATTTACTAGGCACCAGATGCTGTTCTAATGTTTATAAATATTAGCTCCTAGCATCCTAACAAATCTATGTACTATATATTTCTAATATTCCCTCTGTGTAGATAAGGAAGCTAAAGCATATAGAAAGGAGGTGGTTTGACCAAGTACATACCGCTGGTAAGTACAAACCTGGGATTTGAACTCAGGCAGCCCATGCTCTTACCCAATATGCTATGCAAGCTCTCATTTACCTATTTTTTATTTCAAAGAGTCCAATTCTGAATTAGGTGCCTGTTGTTTAAGTCTCTTCTCTATTACAAACATAGGAATTCCCCCCTCAAAGCATTATTTGCTTTTGTCCTAGGAAAAAAATGTAATTGGTTTATCAATGTCGTTACAATACCTTAAAAATAATACAAAGACCTTGGTTGTTTCCTGCTACTATTTGACAATGGTTCATAACATACAACACACCAGGGATTAGAGGACTACATAGTAAAATCAAATTTGCTGATATTAATCATGTGTCTTCTATTTATATTTTCTCTTATTTGTTTATGCAAGATCATCAAACTTGCGGATTATTTATCCCAACACATACTCTATTTGCACTAGAACTCTGTTTACTATTTACATTTATGACTTAATTCTGAATTCTGGCATTTATGTTACAATTTCACCTCTTTTCTTAGGCATCAATTAAACCACTTTAAAGACATTGATCCCTTTTATGAGGTAGGAATATAATGCAATGCTATAGCAACAACAACAAAAACAAATTTAATCAAATTCTTTATTAACTCACTAATGACATTAAGATACATTAGGAGAAGCAAACTTTGTTAACTGAATCTTCATTAAGATTAACTGACCAATATTACCCTATTTTAAAAGCATAACTTTTAAGACTATAACTGATAACAAAATAGAATTTTCATAAAAATCATAATTATATTTTACATTTCAAACTTTTAAAATATATTGAGTAAAACTGTCTCATCACATTTGCTTGGAACTGCCACACTACCTAAAGGCCACTTGATAAACAGCTAAGGGACCACCACTGGGTCCCCTGACCATGTTTGGAAAACAAAGATGCAGGAGGATAGTCATCTGAAGTGCCTAAGAATAGTCCAAATTCTTAAGTTCCCTCATACTAAGTGTTCTAGCAACCATGGGCATGATACAGAAAAGCCACCAAGAGCACCAATTGGCTGAGTGTTTCCCGCAACAAGGGGCCTCTTGCCAGTGTACCTCTTCAATTCTGAGGATGCCAGAAAAATCAGTAAGACCATGCTACAAAATTTAAAAGTAAAGATCAAGCAAATATCTATAGAAATTAATGTTTACATTAAATTAAATTTATAATCAAGACGATCAGAAAAATATTGGGTTCATTAAGAGGCTTTAAGGAACACAGCCTCAGACCTCAAGGAACCCCAGAGATGCAGGCTGTGTTCCTGAGATTATATATTAAAACCAGCTAGCCTATTGATCTGCGACACCTGTATCTCCTATGATCATGCCTGCCTAATAATCATGATGCCATATCCCAGATTCCTGCCTGTTTTTCCCTTCCAATTTAATAGCTCACTTCTTTAATTGGCCTGAGACTCAATCCCCCTGCCTTTCTTCCTAGCTTCAACTTCCACAGAGGTTCCACGGATGAAAATCTCAACAACAGATTCTTTTTTTTTTTTTTTTCTTCAGCCCTGGACTCCAAACTAAACCTGTCAGGAAAAGGAAACCTTCAAATAAAGTGCTCCTCTTTGAGTGAGACCTCCCCTGATTAGGGAGGCAGGCATTCCAGACATGATAGCCATGCTAAGTAATGCAGGAAATACAAAGTCCAGCCGAGATATGAACTCCACATTCTAGCAGAATGATAATAAAGCATACAAACAACTTCAATACAAGGAAGATTATTATCAATGCCATAACAAAGACTCAAAGTGCTTTGAGTTTCAGACAGAGAAATAACATTCAGTGAAGTTTTATAAAAGTGGAATTTCCAAGCTGAGTTTTAAAGGATCAGTAAGAATACCAGCTGGCTGTAGAATGGGATAAGGATGACAAAATCGAAGGGCATTCCTAAGTCATAGGGGCAGAGAATATAAGTATTGAGGAAAATAAGTATTCATCCAGAATGAAAATATGGAGAACACCACAAACTGGGAAGCAGTGGCAGATGAGACGAACTCTTCAGGTTTGGACCAAAAGCAGAAGTCCTTTGGATAGTGGCTGTTTCAGATCCCTTAGTCACAAATTGGCAGGCTTATTTTATTCAGCTAAAAGAGCATCACTATTGTTTTTGCCATTGAAAAAGGCATTTTAAATTTTTAATTAAATTTTAGCATTCAAAATCACATTTCACACTAAATGTGAGATTTCACATCAAAACGTAGATTTCCTACTTTTTTGAAAAATCAAGAGACCTGGAAATACTGAATCCACATCCTCACCTGATGTGTGAGTAGAGGCTATGTACCCTTTGGATAGGCATCTTTCACTTTCCAATTTATGACAGAGCATATTTGTTTATGTGCAAACTAGGCTAACCTCACTCAGTTAACTGCCTGTCTCCCACAGACATCTGGATGTTAGATTCAAAGGATTAATGACTACAGCCAGGTATCTATCAGAAATCTATTAGAAACAGAAAATAGTTACTAAAGTGGCATGAAATAAACACGAAGCAAGTTTCCATCAAATCAGAATAAATGCGTGTGTGTCAAACAATAAAACTATAATCAAAACTAATATGTATTGGGATCTACGCTGTGGTAAAAATTAAGTAACTCAGGAGCACAAAATTAAAACAAGAAAACTATTACTCTCCTTAATTGATTGTTTACTTGTAAATAAAGAGCATTAATGAAAAAAAAAATTCAGTAACTAAGAATGGCCAAAAATACTTCCAAAGAATCCCATTTCTCTGTATTTATTCCCTTATATAGGACTCTTCCACAATGACTCTGGACTTTTCCATGTAATTGCCTTTGACCAATGAATGGGACATCAACAAACATGACCCAAGCAGAGGCTTAATGAGTGCTTGCACATTAATGTTCGTCTTCTCTAGCTATGTCAAGCCTACTATGTGACAAATTCTAGGCTAGCCTATTGCAGAATAAGACGTAACTTAGAACAGAGACAAGCCATCTCACATGAGGTTCCCTAGGGCAACCAGCCTGACAAATGCCAGCCAGATATGTGAGACCATCCAGGACCACCTAGCCACAGCCAACCCACCTGTGAACTATAGAACCTCCTGGCTAACCAGAAAATGAAGAGCAATAATAAAAAGAATGTTGTTTGAAGCCACTAAATTTTGGAAGAGTTTGTTGTACAGCAAAGCTAACTGAAGGAAGGAAGAAGGAATGGGAGGGGCTTCAAAGCAGAGGCTTTGAAGAAGACTGAAGTTCAAACAAAATTGAAGTTGCAGGGGACACCTGGGTGGCTCAGTCAGCTGGGAGTCCAACTTCAGCTCAGGTCATGATCTCATGGTTCACAGGTTTGAGCCCTACATCAGGCTCCACGCTGACAGTGCTGAGCCTACTTGGGATTCTCTCTCTCCTTCTCTCTCTGCCCATCCGCCACCTGTGCTTTTTTTTCTCTCTCTCTCAAATAAAACTTAAAACTTTTTAAATATAAATAAAACTTTTAAAAAATGAAGTTTCAAACTTCCAGCATAACACCTACTATGACTTATTCTAGGAGAGAAGGTCTTTTAATCTAACATCTGCAACACCTTAAAGAACCGTAAGATTTAAGAATGAATGGATATGCCAGAATAGAGAGGAATGTATGTGGACAAGAGGGGGTGGAGTGCTCAGCATCATATCTTTAAATAAGAACAATAGATCAATCTGTATACATCCTAACTCTACCCTATTTACTAAAGTGGTATGTTCACAATTTTACCCATCTATTTTGTATGGCCTGTTTCTCTATATTAACACTGAACCATGATAACCACTCCACTAAGGTAATCTAAAGAAACTGAGGCACATGGAGATTAAGCAACTAACTTTCGAAAATGTCCTACAACTGACAGTTGAGATGTGAAACCTTGAAATGTGGTTCTAGAACCTATGTGCTTAACAACTGCGCAACATTGCCTCATAATAAGAATCAGCTTTATAAGGCTAAAAAAAAAAAAAAAGAGCCATAGGTTCTTTAAATAAAGACAAATTTCATTCTTACAGAATTTTTTTTAAGTTTAATGTAATTATCCATAAAGAAGTATGAGGTGGGAGCTTAAGTGTTAAAAATGTGTTTTATCCTAATGATATAATCTGATAAAAATCAATTTTGTTAAAAATTATGATAGTAATACATAGTATGACTCTTAGTCTAAAATTTATGTGAGAATAATGCAACCTAATGCTTCAAGTAATCTTGTATAAAAATCAATTAGGTTCCTATGGTCCAAAGACAAGGAGAATCAATTTTCTGCCCTTATAGTAAAGTTTATGAAATCCTAATTTATAAAGAGATAAATAAATTCTCAAATAAAGATATATTTGAAAACTAGAAAATCAGAAAAACAGCATATATAATTTGCCTTCTTTTTTGTTAAGTGTAGCATTTTTCAGTCTGTAGGTTAAGATACTTTACTGGGTTGCAAACTCAGTTTGATAGACTGCAACCAATTTTTTAAAAAAATGATATAGAACAGAATTAAAAAATTACAGTGCATAACATATAGTAATAAAAACTGTTCTATAAAATTTTAGTTCACTTACTTATACATAGATACACACATTTATGAACAATATGTTTGTAACTGTAGACTGTGGGTAAATATCTTTTTGAAATTTTTTTTTTTTTAAATTTTTTTTTTTCAACGTTTTTTATTTATTTTTGGGACAGAGAGAGACAGAGCATGAACGGGGGAGGGTCAGAGAGAGAGGGAGACACAGAATCAGAAACAGGCTCCAGGCTCTGAGCCATCAGCCCAGAGCCTGACGCGGGGCTCGAACTCACGGACCGCGAGATCGTGACCTGGCTGAAGTCGGACGCTTAACCGACTGCGCCACCCAGGCGCCCCTCTTTTTGAAATTTTTGAAATCACTATGTGTGTGCCTCTCTGACACAAAATGTTTCAAAATGTCATTTTAATATTTTGTCATACCACAAAAATGAACAAATTTTAAAGGCCAGGCTTCAAAATATTATACAGTGATCATTTCTGTAAGATCTCTGGGGAGCAGAACCAACACCCAACTACTGACTAACTTATATCAAGATTTTACAGGTCTAGCACAGAGGCAGATATTTGACAAATACACAGCAAATACATAATTCATTGGCCAGTTGATTACTGAATGTGTTTATGTCTAAGAGGATCTGGTTTGTTCTACAGGGGCAAAAATACATGATAATGGGCCATGGCATCACATACAAAACTGTAACTCATTTGTGGAACTTAAACAAAAAGTAAAAATTTTGAGAAGATATGATTTAACCTGTAGTAGGCACCTGAATGTAAACAAAACAGGGAAAGGAGGAAAGTATAAGGCCTAAATTAATAAAGAGGAAAACCTGGAATTCTACATAATTTTTTTTAAAAGAGACCTTGGAACTCTACAAGATGAAGAATGCAAAGGCCTCAGTCTTCCCCAAAGTTACAGAACTAGTTGATGGCAGTTTCAGTATTCCTTTCCCTCCATAATGATGACTCACACAGTTTGCATGTGGTGTTTTGGTTTCATTATCTAAAAGAACATCTCTATTTGTATTAGCTATATATGTACCTGTACCATCCCCTCTTCTAAGAGTCAGTACAGAATGGTGATTGAAAACCAGGCTCTGGAAGCATTATGCCTTGATTTGAATCCCAGCTCCATCACTTACTAGCATGGATCAAATTTAACTTTTCTGGGCCTCAGTTGACTTGCCTGTAAAATGGGGTTAGTCTTTATCTTATAGGGTTGTTGTGAGAATTAAATGGATTAAGATTTAAAGTATGTGAAACAGTGCCCTACTCACAGTGAAAACACAATAAATGTTAGCTAGCAGAAGGAAGAGGAAAATTACTACTAATCTGGAACTAGGTAAAATGCCTTTTTTTTTTTTTTTTTTTTTTTTTTTTGCCATACATGCCACCCAGCACAATACTTACTTTTCAAAAATACTGACTATGCTCAAATACCTCTCTTCTGGCAGGAAAGCCAAAAGTGACTCAACCAATGAACTGGGAATAGAGAAGAAAGTTTCTCACTCTGAAGCACAGAAGACATTAAAATTCGGTGAGTACATACAGACATACAGAGGTATGCCAGAGTCAAGGAAACTGCAAGGGAGAATGTGAAGATCACAAGAGAATAGAAGCTAGCAGTCCCAATGCCAATAAGAGAACAAAACAGGTGGGCAAGATGTCCAGAAGGAATCTGGGTTAACTGGCTAGAACTGTCATGCATGACAGTCTATGGCTTGGCTTTCTGTTCTGTTCAGCTTTAGCAGGGCACATAGGAGTCCTGCCAAATTTAAAGGAGAAGTTGAACTAACACACCAACTGAGTCTGAAAACTATTTGTTCTTCCTTTCCCTACAGGGTGCTAAAAGCTACAACACACTGGATTTTCTTTAGCTCTAGTTCTAATTTTCTTTAGCTCTAGTTCTTTTTTCCTAAATAGTATTAAATTTTTCTCCCATAATTCTTTGAATATTACAATTACTAAACTAATATAATTACTAATCTTAATTCATCTTTATTCATAAGCTCTTTTCATTTATTATTAATATAATTTAGTTGTTAACAGCTGAACTGAACTTGGCACTGTGCCAGATGTTATACAATTTAAACATCCAGCTGTTATCCACCAAACACCAGTAAAAGGAATCACTAACCTATTTAATCAATAAATAAAATTGGAAGGGAGCTTGAATAGAAACACAGTTCCCTAAAGAAGCTCTTAATCTTATCCTGAACTAAGACTGTGGCAATGGATACAGGAAAGAGCAAATGCCAGCAAAAACACTCAACAGGAATATTTAACAAAGTGTTAGGGTCTCAGTGGAGGAGGGAGAACAGGAAATTGCTTAGGCTGACTTCCTGGTTTCTGATCTAGGTGGCTATGACAGGCAAGAGCTAGTTTGGGAAGAAAGATATTAAGTCAATCTTGGGTATCTTAAATCTGAACTTCCTGCAGAATATTTAAGTACAAGTGTTATACATACACAGGTCTTGGTGCATAAAAGAAAGCTTTTCAGGGGGCGCCTGGGTGGCTCAGTCAGTTAAAGGTCTGACTCTTGGTTCCGACCCAGGTCATGATCTCAAAGTTTGTTGAGTTAGAGCTCCATTTGTGCTCTGCACTGTGGATGCAAAGCCCGCTTGTGATTCTCTGTCTCCCTCTCTCTCTCTCTCTCTCTCTCTCTCTGCCCCCTGCATCTTTCTCTCTCAAAATAAGTAAATAAACTTTAAAAAAAGAAAAAGAAAAAGAAAAGAAAGGTTTTCAGGCTAGAAATGCAGATTCGGAGACATCATTATGTGGTAGGGGCCCCAGGTGATATCATCATGGGTGCACATGTAAAGGAAAGCAGGCCAAGGACAGAACACTGGCGAGCCCAACCTTCATAAGCAAGGCTAAGGGGAAGAACATGAAAAAGATGCAAAGAACAAATACTTAGGAGAAAAAAACAGCAGGAGCCATATGGAGGAAAAAGTTTAATAAACAAGTGATCAGGAGCTCCAGAGGTCACAGAGAATAGAAGGACTAAAAATGTCCCATTGGATGTAACATTATGTCATCACTGTGGACCTTGGCAAGAACAGTTTCAATAAAGCCAGATGGATATGCCTACAGCCAAACTTAGACCATTACTGCCCCAGAAGATGGTAGAAAAATAAGATGGGTGGAATCTGTGTCCCTGAACGGCCACATGCAGCTGAACTTCCAGTTGACCTGAAACACTCCCCTATAAAGTAAGAAATAAAGTAAAATATTTAAACCATGGAATCATTACTAAGTCTCTTTGTTACAACAGCCCAGCCTTTCCCTAGCTTACCCGTCCAGCAAACAAATATACCACAATTTATCTGATTGATTCCTTTTTGAGAACATTTATTTCCAATTTTTTTATTGTTAAAAATTATACTATAACATGAAAACCTTTATTTACACGTAAATCTTCTAATATATCTCTGGTTATACCTTTGTTTTCAACTCCTAAAATAAAATAACTGAGTCACGCACAGGCTTTAGAAGCAAACTACAAGATCATTCTGCTTTACTTTCATAGGCATAAGGGGAACACATGAACAAACATGGCTCATATGCTGAGATAACTTCAAAAAAGATAAGGTGATGGTGGAAAACCTCTCATGATGTATATCAAATAATCACACTAAACACTTTAAATATCTTACAATCTAATTGTCAATTATACCTCAATAAAGCTGAAAAGAAACAGTTTTTTAAAGATAAGGTCTGGCCATTGGATAAGAGCTCCCTGTTTATCCAAACATGGTTGAAAGTTGTATACGTCCAATTTCACCAGATGCTACATCTTCATTACTCTTCCAGTTAGTCACCCTTACTCCCTCTCACTGTAGTTCAATTTTAACCCTCCTAACTCATATCCAACTAGTCTGTAAATCCTGCCAACTCTTCTCTTAAAATATCCCAAATTCATTTTCTCCTCTTGACACTCACTGAAATTACACTGGTGTATTAAGCATTAAAGTAAAGTGAATCAAAAGATAAAGGTCCCTTGTCCTAATCTATCTTAGCATCCTCATTTTCTACAATTCACCCATCACCCTGCTCTCATCAAACCAGCCTCTTGAATGCTTCTAGGTCTTAGCAAATATTATTCTCACTAACTTGAATGTCATTTCCTTTCATCCCTTTGACAAACTCCTACTCATCTGTTAGGAGCTAGTACAAATGTCACATGTTTTGTGAATTCTCCACTACCCCGAATAACTTTGTCATTCAGTATATTATATAGTTATCAATTATTTTATAAATGATTCTCAGCCTCTTCAATGAGAACACCAAGGCTAGATTCATGCCTTTTGCATATTTGAGTCATTCCAGATTCCTAGTACAATGAATGATACATTGTAGATACTCAAACATTTACTAAAGGAAAGAAAGGAAGACCAGAGGGAGCATAGCAGACAAGGATAAAACATAAAAGAAACTATAACAAAGGAAATTTTCAAAATCAAGGCTACTGACTTGAAATATTTTGGTGAATAATAACAAAGACTTCTGTCAAACTAAAGTAAATTTCTATGCAGGCACAGTAATGACTTGGATATGATATTTTAATTTCCTACTTCACAATTCACTAACTTTCAAAGCTTCTATTTTTTTTTTATTCTTTTATCTTTAAGGTAAGTTCAGCAAGTGTTTTACATAGAACAAGACAAAATCTTTTGGAATAAGGCCGAAGACATCTTCATTTTAGCAAGCTTTAAGCTTATTTTTTAAATACATTAAAGTTGGAGGGCCATTGCTCTAAAATATTATTTTACACCTAAAATCACTGACATAATTACATTTTTTAAGCTTTTATTTAAATTTGTTAGTTCTCACTTATCATCAAAAAAATACAAATCAAAACCATGATAAGGTACCACCTCACAACTGTCAGAATGACTAAAATGAACAACACAAGAAACAACAGGTGTTGGCAAAGATGCAGAGAAAAGGGAACCCTCTTGCACTCCTGATGGGAATGCAAACTGGTGCAGCCACTCTGGAGAACAGTATGGAGGTTCCTCAAAAAACTAAAAATAGAACTATTCCATAACCCACCAATTGCACTATTAGATATTTACCCAAGGGATACAAAAATACAGATTCAAAGGGGTAAATTATATAGCAGCATTATCAATAATAGTCAAAGTATTGAGAGAGCCCAAACATCCACCAACTGATGAATGGATAAAGAAAATGTGAAGTGTGTATACACACACACACACACACACACACACACACACACGTGTAATAAATGGAATATTACTCAGCCATCAAAAAGAATGCAATTTTGCCATTGCAATGATGTGTATAGAGCTAAAATGTATTATGCTAAGTGAAGTAAGTCAATCAGAGAAAGAAAAATACCATATGATTTCACTTATATGTGGGATTTAAGAAACAAAATAGGTGAACATATGGGAAGGGGGGGAAAAGAGAGGGAAACAAACCACAAGAGACTCTAATGATAAAGAACAAACTATGGGTTGACAGAGGGAGGTGGGTGGGTAGTAAGAAGGGCACTTGTGATGAGCACTCAGTGTTGCGAGTGATGAATCAATGAATTCTACTCCTGAGACCAATACTGCACTGTATATCAACTAACAAAAATTTAAATAAATCAGTCAATCCAAAGAAAGAATAAAAAAAATTTTTTTAAATAAATTTCCAGTTAACATACAATGAAATATTAGTTTCAAGTATACAAGATAGTGATTCAACACTTTCATACAACACTCAGCCCTCATCACAACTAGTGTACTCGTTAATCCCCATCACCTATTTAACCCATCCTCCCACCCACCTTCCCTCAGGTAACCATCAGTTTGTTCTCTGTAGTTAAGAGTCTGTTTCTTTGTATGCCTTTTTCCCCTTTGTTCACTTGTTTCATTTCTTAAACTCCACATATGAGTGAAATCATATGGTATTTGTCTTTCTCTGACTTATTTCACTTAGCATAATACTCTCTAGCTCCACCCATTTCCTTGCAAATGGCAAGATTTCACTCTTTTTTTATGGCTGAGTAATATCACAAAGTTGTAGTGATCACACAGTATGGTACTGGCACAAAAATGTATACATAGATCAATTGAACAGAACAGAAAACCCAGAAATGAACCCACAGCTATATGGTCAGTTAATCTTTGATAAAGCAGGAAAGAATATCCAATGGAAAGAAGACAGTCTCTTTAACAAATGGTATTGGGAAAACTGGACAGCAACATGCAAAAGAATGAAACTGGATCACTTTCTCACAACATACACAAAAATAAATTCAAAATGGATGAAAGACCTAAATGTGAGACCTGAAATTATAAAAATCCTAGAGGAGAACACAGGTAGTGACCTCTTTGACACTGGCTGTAGCAACTTCCTTCTAGATAAGTCTACTGAGGCAAGGGGAACAAAAGCAAATATAAATAACTGAGACTATATCAAAACAAAAAGCTTCTGCACAGCAAAGAAAAGAATCAACAAAACTAAAAGGCAATCTACAGAATGGGATATGTGCAAATGACATCTGATTTGGGTTAGCATCTGAAATACATAAAGAACATATAAAACTCAACACCCCAAAAACAAATAATCCAATTAAAAAATTTTCAGAAGACATGAACAGAGACATGTTCCCAAAGACAACATACAGATGGCCAACAGACACATGAAAAGATGCTCAACCTCACTCATTATCAGGGAAATACAAATCAAAACTACCATGAGATACCACCTCACACTTGTCAGAATGGCTAAACCAACAACACAAGAAACAACAGGCATTGGCAAGGATATGGAGAGGGGAACCCTCTTTCACTGTTGGTGGGAATGCAAACTAGTGCAAACACTCTGGAAAACAGTATGGAGGTTCCTCAAAAAATTAAAAATAGAACTACTCTACAATCCAGCAATTGCATTTCTAGCTATCTACCAAAAGAACACAAAAATACTAACTCAAAGGGATACTTGCACCCTTATGTTTATGGCATTATCTACAATAGCCAAATTATGGAAACAGCCCAAGTGTCCACTGACTGATGAATGGGTAAAGGAGATGTGGTATACACTGACATAATTTTAAAAGAATATTGGATAAAGAAGATGTGTTTTATATATACAATGGAATACTACTTGGCAATGAGAAAGAATGAAATCCGCGTGGATGGAACAGGAAAGTGTTATGCTAAATGAAATAAGTCAGGCAGAGAAAGACAGATACCATTATGTTTTCACTCATATGTGGATCTTGAGAAACTCAACAGAAGACCAGGGGGTTGGGGAAGGGGGGAAAAAAGAGTTATAGAGAGTGAAGTAGGCAAACCATAAGAGATCCTTAAATACTGAGAACTGAGGGTTGATGGGGGGTGGAGAGAAGGGGAAAGTTGGTGACAGGCATTGAGGAGGGCACCTGTTGGGATGAGCACTGGATGTTGTATGGAAACCAATCTGACAATAAATTTCATTAAAAAAAATAATAAAAAAATAAAATTTCCATCCCAATATCGAGACTGGAAAAAAAATAATAATATTGGAAGCCCAACAGACTTTATCAACCATACAAACATTCATAGAAAGTAAAAGTTACTAATTTACTGACTCAGTATATTCCTGAGCTTCCCCATGTTGTCACAAACAGAAAGTATATATAAGTCTTAGCTATGCTTAAGATGCTGGTAATGATAAATTCCATAATAACTACACACATGATCATTATTTTTGAGGTCATAAATTTGTAGAATGTATAAAATCTGCAATACTAAAATATTTAGGGAAAACAACCTGAAACTCTGGGGCAGCACCCTCTCAACCTTTTTCTTTAATGATTTTTACATGACTAAGATCAGACTTTCAGTACTGATATATAAAACCATACACATTTGCATAATCACCAACCTGTACTAGAAGTACCAGCCCTGAAGGAAAAGAACATATATTCACACCTTGAAAAACATTTTTATTTCTTAGGATTTCTTGACAAAATACACTACAGATTACTTTTAAATCTTTTCATATATTTATATGAAATTTTTAAAAAGAACTTTAAAAACTGACTGAATTAAAATGGAAAGAATTTTTCAGCAGCAAGTCTTTTACAAGAACTTTTCAGTGGAATCTTCTAAAAGATGCAACCAGTAGTATACCTATACGCGAAAATATTACAAAGTACATTTCAAAGGAAAAACCAAAAAAAATAGCAACATTTTTCTGTGTGTGTGTATGCATGATGTTCATATCTCCATCGTGTGCATACATACAGACATGATAAGCTGAAATAAGCAATGTGACAGCTTTAAGGTAACTGGGGCATATAAAAATATACTATTTCCCCTCTTTCTAGTCATATTCTATTCACTTATAAGGATTCCCAAATGATAAAAGCCAGTGTATAAATAAGTCAGAGGTACTCAAGAGGTACCCTTTCTGGTAGTAGGCACTGAAATCATTTAAAGAAAAATATTTAGATTCCCCTTCTGAGCACATGGATGATTACACTCCACCCCCCCCACCCTCCGCCCAGGTCTAAAATGCTTCTACTGCACATGCCTTCTGGAACTCCAGCTCTGAGATCAGAAATCTCCACTATATCCTTAGCTTAACTGCTGAATGTGTTCTTGACTTTTTGGACTCCACTGAAACTTAGTCGTCCTCTAAGAGTATCAACTCATTTCAAAGGAAGGTTGTGTGTGTGTGTGTGTGTAGGTCTAACCACATGTTCCTCAAGGCTAAGAGATACAGTAAATGCTCCCCACTTCCATACCAAAGCCATTTCTTCACCTTCCTCAACTTCCCTTGAGGACTCTTCTTTTTTATTTTTGCTTGTATGAACAATACTGCTAAAGAACATTCTTGAGCATGTTATCATATACACACATGCAAGGCTATCATGATGATATATACCTGGAAATGGAAGCATAGAGTCATTGAGTATTCATGGATTTAGTACCAACAAGCTTTCTCAAGTGGTTGTACCAATTTATACTTCAACTTAATGAAGTATAATTGAAGGCTCCTTTCCAGTCTTCTACAGTCTGGCTTCTGACCCTATTAATCCACTCAACAAGCTCCCGAAAGACTTACATATTGTCAAATCCAGTGACCACATTTCTGTTCCAATCTCAAGTTTTTTACAAGTATTCAACAGAAACAACTATTCTTTTTGAAATACATCCTTTCCTTAGCTCCCATAACCTTTTATTGTCCTAGTTTTCTTCCTTTCTCACTAGTCACTCCTTCCAGTCTCTTTTGCTGGCTCTTGCTACCACCTCAAAATGTTAAAGATCCCCAAGTCTCAGTCCTGAGCTCCTTTTCTTTTCTCCATACATGTACTCAATCTGGGAATTTCATTCAGTCCCATGGTTTTAATTACCAAAAATGTTAATGGCTCCCAAAATTATCATCTTCAGCCCACATATCCTGAGATCTTTTATCAGGAAATTGTTCTACTTTTTAAATATATTTTAATTCCATCTACTTCTTTCCATTTCCATTGATTCCACCTGGCCCAAGTCACTATAAACCACTAACCTGGACTAGCTGGTCGCCATTTCCATTTTTTATCCTCCCCACCTCCTACAATCCATTCTCAGCAACCAGAGTAATCCTTCTAAAATGGAAGTTTGCTCTCCTGTTGAAAATACTTCAGTGGCTTTGTGACAGACATTACTACTAACTGTCCCCTGGTATTTATTATCCATTTCTTCTGTTTAGTAATAACCCACACAAACAAGTTTTAACAGGGTACAAGGCCAACCAGCGGGGGACTATACTTCAAAACCTCTCATGCTACTAAGAATGGCCATGTGAATAAGTAAGGACTAGAAATATAAGTGGAAGCTATACTTGAAAAGGAAGTTACTAGTCCTTCATTCCCTCTTTCTAAAGTTAGAGACATGGACGTATAGATGGTAAGTTGGCTTAGACCATAAAGAGAGGAGTAACACTTTACGAGATGGTTAAAGACCAAGACAGAAGGAACTAAGATCCTTGGACAACCTTGTGGAATGGGCTTAGCTACCAATTCTGGACTGTTATTACATGAGAAAGAAACTCCTATTTTGTTGGACGACCTGTAGTTGGGTCTTTTTGCTACACAGCAATTGAACCTACAGTTTCCCGCTGTACTTGGAGTAAAGTCTAAGCTCCTTAACATGGCATGTAAAGTTCTATACAATTCAACACCAGTCATCTTTTTCCTCCCAAAACCTTGCTCCCATCCAAATGAAACTCTGCCCTAGATGTTCTTCCCCTGATTTTTATATGGCTGGACCTTTTCTATTATCAACTCAAATATCATCTCCTCAGAGAAAACTTTCCTCACTTTCTGTTTTTAATGAACCCTGCAGTACCAAGCAGGAGAGGAGTTGGGATTGGGTATGAGAACAGGCAAATAACTGACAGAAGATATTATTTACTGATATCTTCAATATGTGATAAAATTGTGATTATTATATTGTATTATATTTATGTTATGAATAACATTAATAGTATCCTAGCACTAATGAAAGATTTTTTGTTTCATGTAACTTGGACTTTTATCAAAGCATAATACACATGCCAAAAAGTTCACAAATAATAACACAATTCACTGAATTATTCCAAAGTCAGAAACCCATATAAACCACTACCCATATCAAGAAACAAAACATCACTAACACCTAAAATCCCCCGGAGGGGAGGAGGTACTTCCCAATAACTACCCATCCCTTCTCTCATCCACAAAAGTAACCACTATCTTTCAGGTCTAATTCCTTAGTTCTGCCTGCTTTTGAATTTTATATGCATGGAATCATATACAATACATAGTATTTTATGGTTGATTTCTTTCAATGAAAATATGATTTGTGTAATTTTGTTACATAGAGCTTTAATTTGTACATTCACTGCTCTACTCATTGTATTAAATATACCACAATTTATTTATCCATCTTACTGGTGATGACATTTTTGTTTCCAGGGTTTTCCTAACACAAATGATGCTGCTTTGAACAAGACTGCACTTTTAGTGGATACCTGTATGAATTCCTATTGAAATCACTGAGATATACAGGTATTTGTGTACCTAATATATATATATATATATATATATATATATATATATATATAGAGAGAGAGAGAGAGAGATCTAATGTATATATATAGAGAGAGCTATCTCTAGAGACTTTATACATATATAGAGAGAGAGACCTAATGTATATATAGAGAGCTATCTCTAGAGACCTTATACATATATATATATATATATATATATATATAGAGAGAGAGAGAGAGAGAGAGAGAGAGAGACCTAATATATATAGAGATCTATAGATATGTATAGATCTATCTATATATATCTGTATACACAGGGCTGCCAGAATTTTCAAGTGATTTTCCCAAATTACACTGCTAGCAGCAGTGAATATTATCCATTTTCTGTTGACACTTGGTACTGTCAATCTTTTTAACTTTAGGCATTCTAGTGAGTTTTATAATAGTATCTCATTATGATTTTATATAGCACTTCCTTGAAGAATAAATTGAGCAAGTTTTCACATATTTATTAGCCATTTGAGTATCCTCTTTTATAAACTGCCTGTTCAATTATCTTTCCCATTTTTCTGCTGGGTTATCTGTCTTTTTCATACTGATTTATAGAAGTTCTTACATAATATGGACAAAATGCCTTTGTTAGATACATATGCTGCAAGTATCTTACATTCTTTGGTTTGCTTTTTCTCTCTTTCATTGTATGTTTTGATGACAGAAGTTCTTGTCAATGGTCCAACTTATCATTCCCTTCATGTTAGTAAGTTCTGTGTTCTGCTTAAGAAATATTTTCTTGCCTTAAGATATGAAGATATTCTCTTATAATGTCCACTAGAGACTTCATTTTTTAACTTTTCACATTTAGATCTTCAATCAATGTGCATAGTGGGAAGCAGATATCAAGTTTAATTTTTTTCCTATTTGGGTAACCAAACGACCAGCAACATTAAAAAGGTTAATTATTTTTAAGTGACGAAAAGTAAAACCCACTTTGAAGATATCAATTACAAATATTTAAGCATCAAATAACACAGCACTGAAACATGTTGGGAAGAATGAAAAAATGACAAACACACAACAATCATGCAAAACTTTAATATAATTCGCATAACCATATGACAGTCAAAATATAGATGGGATGTAAATACATGTAATAAAGCCAATAAATAATATACCAAACTGCCTACCCCACAGAGGACTCACCTTATTTCTCAGTGTCTGGGGAGCATTTTAAATACTGATCTTACACGTATCACAAGAAAAAAAATCTCAAAAAAGAGAAATTGTAGTTACCTTATTGTCTGGTCATATTATAATAAACCTAGAAATTAATACCTATATTTTACACACTTAATTTTCATAATTTTAAAAATACCCTCTTAAATAATTTAGTTCAAGGAGGAAATCACAGCTGTATTTATAAAACACTTAAAAATATCAAAAACAGTACCTATCAAACCATATGGGACTTCGTCAAAGCTCTAATTAGAAGCAAATTTAGAATAATGAAAGCCTCCATAAAAAAGAAATAAAAATAAATGGGGATGTTAAATTATTGGAAAGGAAAACCTAAAAGAGGCAATATAGGTAATATTATATATTTTTTCAATTGGAGAGCAGAAAAACAAAAGAAGTGAAAATAATTCTAGTGCTTTAAAAATATTAATAAACATTCCTCCACCCTAATTAAATATTTAAAAATAGAAAGGAAAATACAAGACATAAAATTGGTAATGATAAAAAGACTCAGATAAGGAAGAGATCAAATGTTATAATGAAATCCTATATATAACTGTTTGCTAATACATTTTTAACTGAATAAAATTGACAATTTTTAAGGAAAAACAAATTATCATATTATCAAAAACCTGAGGGGCGCCTGGGTGGCGCAGTCAGTTAAGCGTCCGACTTCAGCCAGGTCACGATCTCGCGGTCAGTGAGTTCGAGCCCCGCGTCAGGCTCTGGGCTGATGGCTCGGAGCCTGGAGCCTGTTTCCGATTCTGTGTCTCCCTCTCTCTCTGACCCTCCCCCGTTCATGCTCTGTCTCTCTCTGTCCCAAAAAAATAAATTAAAAAAAACGTTGAAAAAAAACCTGAAAAGACCAGTAACTATGCAAGAAATTGGAAAAACTATCAAATACATACCTCTATGAAACGCTATGGGTAAAATCTAATTATATCATGTATTATCCATTTGCAATCTGTATAATATCAGAGAAACTTCTGTAACACACTCCAGGGCTCCTATTAAGAAGTGTTACCCATTTATTTAATTATTCATTCATTTAGTCATTCAACAATATTTATCTAATGAGGATCCTGTATGTACTGGACTCTGCTAAATACTAGAGATATAAACATGCACAAGCAAAATATGATCCCTGGACTCTAGAAGTTATAAAACAGGGACATGTAAATAGGCAATGACAATAGATATTTTATAACAAGAGAAGTCAGAGGGGAAAAAAAGAGAACTGACCTCTAGCCTAACCAATGAGAATGGGAAGAAGAGGGTACAAGAGAGAACTGGAATATGGTGAACACCTATACTCTTTGCAATGTCAGATGTCACAAAAAGACATTTTCATTCATTCCTCTGAAAATCTCTGGACAGGTAACTTGCCCTGTGCACAGGCTGGTAACTAGAAGTGTAAGGATTCACACCCAAATTTTTTGTCTCCAAAGCTCCTGGGTTTTTCCCTTTAAAGGAAAATAAGAAGTCTAAGTGGCTATAACACATACACACACATACACACATTCAACTGAGGAAGGATAAAAGAGAACACAAACCCAAGAGCATCAAAAAGGTGGGGGGGGGGGGGGGGGGGAGGGGGCGGTGGTGGGAAGGGGACGAGACTTTTCAACAAGATAATTAATGCATTTTTGGATGCTATCGCTAGAGGGCGGCATTACAAAGACTATGAATAACTTCTAACTACTAAATCAATAGGGGAAAAAAGGACTAGGGTAAAACTAAAGCATTTCAATGTTTAAGCTCATTTTTAAGTACTAAAAAGATGTTTTCCTATGGTTGAATAAATTTTAGAATGTCTAAATCATGTATAAGACAAGAAAAGAAATGCAGGTTTTTCTTTTTTAACATGAGGCATGTAGAAAATATTTCCTTGGAGTTTCATAGAACAAAGATTACTTGTAACACCAGTGAAGACAGATGAATAAGCCCATAAATACAAAAACTCATTTTCTAAATTAACTATAACAAAGCTAGAACAAAGCAGCTTGTCAGTGTAAAAAAATCACATCTTTTATATTCTTGCTTTTGTCAGCATATTAATAAAATTAATTTATCCCAAATAGAAAAATTTTCAGACAGGCAGAATTAGACCATTCAGTTAGAAACAAGCTTTGAGAAAGGATCTTTAACAAATAGCAAAAGGAGACAAAGAATTCTTCTGAAAGAAAATCATTATCTGCACTGTGTTACCTCCTAGTCACCCCATAATCCAGTTTTCTAGGTTGTAGCCCCACTGAAGTTGCTCTGGACAAATTTGCCAGTTGTTGCTCTGTACTAAATATGAAAAACACTCTGCATTCTTTGTTTCTGCACCTCTTTGTAGCAACTGACACAAATTGAACAGTCTTCTTTAATGCAACCCTGATTCCTCATCTCTAGCACAGCCAAACCACCACTCCCTTTTACCATCAATAGGATTCTGTTGGTCCTTTCACTGACCATTGTTAAAAGTTTAGAACTCCTTGGGGCTTCCTATCAGGCCTCTTCTCTTAGAACTTTTTTCCTTAGAGAATCTTCACTACAGAGAGGGCTTTCCAAATCTCATTCTCCAGCCCCATTCTGACAACCGTTACAGTAGTCATCTCTAGATATTCTACAAGCATCTCGAATCCACACATCCAAGCCTAACTCTTCACTTTTCACCAAAAGTGTGATTCCTCGTATATCCCCCTTGCCCTTTAGTGGTTAATACAAACCAGTCAGTCACTCAAGACAGAAAATCTACTTCCAAATAATTTATTTCTGTCACCATTGCAATTGCCTTGGTTTTGACTGGAAATTACAAATTTAAGGGTGTTTTAATTGGCAATACAACGGTATTTAAAATTTTGAATGTGGATTCCTTGTGTGAGAGAGGGGAATATGTGCTTCATTTCCTTTCACCACAAAACCCGCCTCTCTTGAAAACCTCATGCCAGTGCCACTTCTCACATTCATCTTACCGGCCTTATATAACTTAAAGGAGTTTTGGGCTTAATTATTTGGACTTAAACCACCATCTAAGACTGTCTACCTAAAACTCAAGTCCCACATTTTACCTCTCTCCAATTCATCCTTCACACTGATACTAGAATATTACCTCTAAAATGCAAAGTGTGAGACTAACCACTTCAAGTGCCCCTCCCTTCATTATCTGCAGGTTAAGGGGTCACACATGGCCAAGACTTATGTTCAGATACCTGCTTGGCTCTGCAGCCTCCTGTAAGCAAGATTTTCTTAAAATGAAAGTCTGATATCACTCAAGCCCCACAGAATAAAGGCAAAACTCTTAAATAGTCTATAATCTTGCTGTTGGAAGTGTGGTTAGGGGGCAAGCAACATTAGTATCACTTGGGAGCATTACCTCACCTACTGAACATAGACAGGGTCCTACCCCTGAATTACTGCATCAGAATCTGCATTTTCTTCCAGTATAATTAACATAGTGTATTACTTCCAGGTGTACAATATAGTGATCCAATAATGCTATACATTACTCAGTACTCATCACAATAAGTGTACTCTTAATCACCTTCACCTATTTCACCCGTACCCCCACCCAGCTCCTCTCTGGTAACCACCAGTTTGCAGAATCTGTATTTTAGTAGGCAATTCACATGCATATTAATTTGCTTATCATAAAAAGGCACTAGTCTGAGACCTATCATTAGATGGTCTCTGACTCCTTCTGCTACTGCCTCACCTGCCACTCACCCATAGGGAGTTCACAACCCTTAGAAATGATCAATAGAACTAGAACTCCATAGGTCTTTTAAGTCTTACATCTTTTTTTTTTTTTTTTTCCTACTTCCTGGTGTTCATCTACCCACTCCCAAACTGAGTCTCTCCTTTTAGGTCTTAGCTTTATTATCATCTTTTCTATAAAGTCCTCCCAAACACATCCCCTTCTCCTTTGTCCCTATAGTCTCATCAAGGACTACATTTTGTTTTGTAATTCTAAAAAATCCTAGATCCTAGATGTCAGAATTTTTATCTCATTCAACGCTGTATTCCAAGTACCAGAAACAAAGCTAAAAGGACTGAAAAACTGTTAGCTGAATTAAACTGTAGATGAGAGTCAACAGTCCTGATAGAGTAGATTGGTGTTTTCTAATCTGAGCAAGGTCAGTTTCTACACTGAGGAATAAACACATTTTTCCTTTACTGTTATAACAAAAATAGAAGTAAACAAATGAAAGGTACACTCAGAGATCCTATTTCAAAAAATAATCTGGTGAGGATTCAGGCAATTTTATCTGAAGAAAGATTAATAATTCAACTAGAAAGCATTGCCAAATGGAAGAGTTACCCTGAGCTACTTCTGGCAATATGAAAATTCATCATACAAAGGAATCATTTGACAAGATTATTTGTACAAGTTTCAAGGTAGGAGTAAATTGCTACCTTGGATAATAATTGTGAATGCCTGATTATGTATACAGTTGTGGGGGTGGGAGTGGGAGGAGGTGGTTAGAATCTTTACCACCATGAGCAGTTTAACTTTCACAAAGTGGATCTACACAATGACCAGGTAGTAATTTAGAAACCAAAGTTGTTTGTACCAGTGAAAAAGTAGGAGTACCATTGAAAGGTGATTATTTCTTTTAGAGAAAAAAAAAAAAAAGTAAGGTTTATAAATCCTCTGCTTGCAAAATAATGAAAAGGAGAAGAGTGTCTGAGTGTTCAATTGGCTGTTCTTGAAAAATGGATTTGTAGATAATACAATTTCACTACCTCACTTATCCTGATTTTAAGGTAAAATGTGCCTGAATGGAAGACTGAAAGAATTTACCTTAAGATTTAGGAGATTGTGTTTGATTATTTTTTAACAGCTATACTAATATATAATTTATGTATCAAATCCACTTGCTTATGTTACCAAATGAGGAACAAAGTGAATCCTGAATAAAACATGATACTAAAAATTAATACAACTGTAACAGGAGAAACACCTACAACCAATGGTTAACCATTAACCAATGGTTAATAAATGACTTTTCAAGTTTTTCAATGATCAAATCTCAGAGAATTCACTCTAAATGGCATCTAATACCCAGCCTAGACACAGGATCAACAATTAAGTGTGACATCTGACAACTTGGTAAATCAGCTAATTCCAATTTTAACTCACTGTTAAAGAAAAATGTACATCTTTTACACACAGAAGAGAAGTTTCTTATTTCTTTTCAGCGATTCACCTTTTCTGTTTTGGATCTCCTCAGCTCATCAATGGTTCATAAAACCAAGTCATTTCACAACTAGGAAGTACTCATAAGTTCTCTGGCTAAGGAAAGGGAACCAAAAGGGAAGTTTATTGAGTAAAGAAACAAAAGAAAAAAAAATTAAAAAAAAAGAAAAAACTCACATATGCTTAAAAAAGAAGAGATTGCCAGGGTCAGGAGATGGACAGTATAGAATTTCTTTCTTCTTAACTAGAGTAGAAATGGGAACTTTAAAACTGATGACATCTCCACCATAACAACTATGTCCCATGCCCACTGTTTCATCCATTTTTAGATTCCAACTCTTATTTCAAATTGATCAATTAACTCAACACTTATTAAGCACTTACTAATTGCCAAGCACCATGCTAGATGAAATAAAAGAACAGTACGTAAAAAAGTTCTTTAGGAACCTAAGATAGAGAATAATTTTTCAATATATATCTCAATACTTTCTCTCAGGACCTACCAGGATTTTTTCTGCCAATATTTAATAAGGACATACAAAATATCAAGTTAAAAAGTTTTTTAGAAACCCAAGGTATAGAATAGTTGTTCAACACATATCATACATTTTCTAATCTCTCAGGACCTACCAGGATTCTTTCTACCAAAATTTAATGAAGACATGCAAAATAGCAGGTATAATACAATGAAAATTAAGGCAGCTCATCTACCCTAGATAAGTTTTCAATGTAGTGAGTGAGACAGAAAAGTTAAGTAGCCAATTACAATAAAGTCCAAGAAGTGCTTTGGATAATCCTCTACACAGAGTAAGGACAGCAGAGAGCAATGAGGCTGAAGAAGTAATCACAACAGCAGCTAACACTATGTGCCAGGCAAAGTCTAGGCACTTTCACAGATGTAAAATTCTCTCAATGATCCGAGAAGGGAGGTGATTATGATCACCCCCTTTTAACAAGCTGAGGGATCCCAAGGAAGTTTATGCTTCCTAGAGATCACACAATAATAAGAGTGGAGCAGGAATATTAACCAAGGTTATATGCTTCCAAAGATCTTGCAGGATCATAAAGAGGCACTTTGTATGAGCTTATTCCCTTTTAAAAGAAAAACTTTTTAAAGGGTAGGCAGCCAAGATTGATTTCATCAGATTTATCTTTAGAAAAAGTGTTTTGAGAATGGTATGTATAATAGGCAGCAAGATCTTTAGGCAGGTAGGCAAGTTATGAGACTGCCATTATAAACCAAATAAAAAATGTTCAGAGCCTGACCTCATGACAGAAGCACCAAAAAAATAAGACATTAAAAAAAAAAACTTTAATAATTTAGGAAGGTGTTAGAAGAAGGTGTTACTGGAAAGTAGTAAATGATAACTTGAGGTAACTGGACAGATGGGTGGATCATTCTCCAAAATAAGGTTAAAAGGTGAATAGGCTCAAAAGAAGATAAGCAGTTTAGTTTGGACCGAGTTAGAAACAAAAGTGAAATAATACCTTATGATCATACATTGAGGTCTCAACGATGAAATAATTTTGGGTATTTTCAGAGCCACTTATTAAAAAAGTTAACTTATCTGTAAAAATCTCCTGATTGAATTTGGAAATTGTCACATTTTTCCTAAATTTTTGTATGTCTTATATATTTCCACATCTCATCATATACTACTGGCAGAGTCAGTCAAATCATCTAGTAAAATCATTTCAATTGCCTCTCTCAGTTAAACAGAAATACTGCTATTTGCAAAACTGGCAATTCCCACTGCACCTGGCATAAGCAAATGATTTGCAAAGTTTTTTCAACCCTTAAAACTTATAGACCCTCTAATCTTTTTTGACCAATGAACAAAATAACAATTTATGTTTGTATAAATGACATTTTTCAAAGTGTTTCTACTCACTGTCTCCAATCTTTATAATACTGTGAGTTATAATAAAAAACAAGTCTTTTGAAATATATAGGTGACAAATACAGAACCACAACTCATAAATCAGTTTACAGTTCATGCTATATACATAAACATGCTACAGACTTATTGATAATATATGAAACTGTTTGAAATTTAGAAAATACCGGGTTATACAATATTCTGACATACCTAGTTGAAATGAGAAAAATATAATAATTTAAGTTTATAACCAAATAATAAAATAATGAAACAACTTTATAATTGTTCAAGCTGAGGCCAAGAGAGTTGGTAAATACAAAAATGAAAAGAAACAGAACGTCTGCCTGCAAAACTGGGGTTCAGTGACTTGACATAATGTAAAGTTTAATGGTAAAAATTCATCTCTACTCTATAGAAATGTTTATTTTTTTCCTCCAGTAAACCGGTTAATTTTTTAAAATTCATACACAATTCCATGGGCAAAATACAAAATAAATGTAAGGCTGTTGTCTCCTTCAGTATCAGTAGAGCTAACTCCCTGACACTTCCATATCTCTTAACTGTCACTTCGTTGTATTTTAAATTGTTATATTTTAAAACTTGTATCATAAAAATCATAATGTTGGGAACTTTCGGTGGCTCAGTCAGTTGAGAGTCTGACTCTTGACTTTGGCTTAAGTCATGATCCCAGGGTCATGGGATCAAGCCCAGTGTGGAGCCTGCTTAAGATTCTCATTCATTCTCATTCCCATTCTCTCTCTGTCCTCCCCCCACCCTCATCCTCTCCCCCGCTCACGCTCTCTCTATAACATAAAAAAATCAATAAAAAATAAATATAAATAAAAATCATGATGTTAACTGTGCAATCCTAAAACAGCCCTAGGTATTTGGTACTGTAATAACTTTCCTTCTGTAGCAGTAATCAGGTCATAAAGAAAAAATATTCTAATATTCTAACTGACCAAAGTAATGTCCAACTTCACATTTACATGTATTACTATATTAACTCCACCACCCCAAAAAAGAGGAAGCTATTCATTTTTGTTGGTAAATGAACCATTTTAGAATCAATTTTCCATTATGTAGGAATTCTTTATTATGTAATCCTGTTTCCAGGAGAGCCCTTAGTATGTATAAATCCAAACTCCCTTATCTTACAGTTGGGTAATCATAGGCTCTGAAAAATTTTGATCTGAGCAAGGTTCACAATGCCTGGTTCTAGTCAGTGTATTCTCCAGCATGGTATTCAATTAACATTCATCTTTTTTCCTCAGTATACTGTTGTATGCTTCTCTTTTGCCTGCTCGTTTCTAATAATGCTAGAGAGAAAGGATAAAAGTAAATTCAATTCAAGCGTCTCGAATGCTGAGGCTGAGGAGAGAAAGCAGGTTCAAAATAAACTAGTTCCTATGATAAGAATTTTAATCACATTTCAAATGTTCATACTAACAATCACTCTTGTTATCTCATTAAGGTAAACCTGGCTTCTATCTTGGTGTTCCCAAGAATCATAATCAATGCTGCATCCTCCTTAATTCATTTCACAATAATGGCAAAGTATGTAGGTTACTGACCACTGTAAGCATGGTTTCTAATCACTATTCTATCAAGTTATAATAAAACTGCATGTAAATACTTTTTCCATATTTCTTAAACTCTTCCTCATAAATGATAAAAGTAACATTTTTGCTAAAATCAATGTAATAATTAAAAAATATGAAAAGGAAAAACAGATCACCTTTATTCCTTCTTTATCCTCTATCCCATGTATCAATATAATTATACCTTTTTTACTTCAAATATATACACAATATATTATAAAAAGTTTTTTTAAATAGAATACTGAATTATGTTTTCCTCACTTATTAAAATATCAGACATTCCTTAAAATGAAGAGAGAAACTATTTTTTTAAGAGCTCCACAATGTTCCACTGTAATCATTCTCCTTCTTGATGTATTCCCTAGCTTTTTGCCACTATAAGCAATGCAGTAATAAACATGCACAATTTACTATGTCAGTTTGAAATAAAGTGATACCCTTATATATACACACACAATCACTCTGCATTAATAAGAAAGCACTCTTAAGAGAATCCAATGTATGAGAAGGACTTTTAATCAAGAAATCCTCTGGAGAAGGGCTGAAGAGAACACTTTCTTGACTATCAAGATATTTATGTTCAAAATGGCCCACAACCTGTTTAAAAGTCCCTAAAATAAGGAAAAGACTGTAGAATCAGAAACAAAGTTTGTAATTCATATCACTGCCTGGAAACCGAAACAACTACATATAAGTTCAAAAACAAAGTCCTCCTCTTCCAAAGAAAAGCTGCCTAATAGAGTATGATTACATAATTTTTAAAAAAGTAAAAAATTTTAAATTTAATTTTAAAAACACACACAAGCCAAATCCATAGGATGCTTCCTATACATCATATATAAACATTTAATTTTCAAATATCGAGATAAAACTGTCATTTGGGTTCAGGGTTTATAACAAAACAAAGCTCAATATTTAGTAGAAAATTAATATAAGATCAGTATCCATATTACAACATATTTACTATTTTAAATTTTTTATTTTGACATATACAGAGAAAAAGGTCTGCTAAAACCTCAAGGAAAACAGAAAATCATGATTACACACAGTAACATAAATACCATAAATAACATTAAGTGTAAAAAATAAAATTTCAGTTTTATCAAGCAGTCTCTGGATATCAAATTGGATAAAAATGGCCACAATATGATTAGGAATCATTAAATTTCATATTTAAAATCTAATATTTATTGATTTAAAAAAAACCCTAAATGGTTGGTGTTAAACACTACAGAATTATAAAATACAAGTGGCATATCCTGCAAACCTCTATTTATAATTTTAAAAAACCTATAAATATGATAAATATTTATATTTATTTATGGTAAATAAACAGATTGTACTTTTTAGGTTTTGGCAAACACTATACACTTTCATCCATCCTTGGAAGTACTGCTAACAGAAGCAATAGTACCATCATTCTCAGAGGACAAAGGGGTGGTTCTGAATGTGAGAAGAATTTATGAGAACTGCACACAGCAGAAACAAATTCCTGGGACTAAAGCATCAACTGTTTTTCCATATTAGTAGATGGCCAGCATTTTTGCATCAAGACCCACAAAATTCAGTCATTTCTTAACTTTCTCCCTTCTCAACTCTCCTTGTTCACCCAATGAAGTCCTGTTGGTGTTACACAGCAAAAATATATGCATCTATGACCCTTCTGGTCTGTGTGCCTTCTCTCACAGTATTTCTTTTTCCTTCTTCAAAAAACATTCTTTTCAAAGGAGTCTTCAGTGAGTCTCTCTTGATTCCAAACAGACTGACAGGCAAGATGACATAAAAGAGCTCTTTTCTTAGTGCCAAGCTAGAAAAAATAAAAATAAAAAAAGAGAAAATAATACAAAATTCTTAAGAGCAACATTTCTTATTTTCATTGAAACAAAAAAGAAAGAAAGTAACAATATGCTCTCATTTCACTTACTTTATCTTGGCCAATTTTATAGACATACCTTTGTTCATATCTACTTACTTGTTATAGGTATATGTTCCAACCACTCTATGTTTTCAAAAACAACTCCCCCCCCGCCATACTCATACATACTTTTTACATAATCATTTTAACAGCACAACAGTATCATAAACCATCAGAATTATAACTGAAGATACCATTTCTAAAACTTCAACAGTATCTAGAAAATCTCTATGAAATTCCCTGACATATGGTTTGAAGAAAAAGATCTTTTCAATAGATCTTTTAAGCTGCACTAGAACTAGAGCTATCTTGGAAGTCATTCACTGAGCTCTTGACACTTAAGTCTCTGCTATTCTAAAGAAAAATCAAGACTTTAAGACTTAAGTAGTTAATTAACTGGAGCCCCTTAAGTTCACAGCAGTGTTAAACATCTTTGTTCAGGAGAAATAAATCAGTGTCAAATGGTTAAATAATCAATTAACATAACCGAAGAAAAAATCATCAACAATTACAAATAAAAATTTCAAGCATATACTCAAAGTATTTAAAACTCAATACAGTCCATAGATCGAAACACTTTCCATTAGTGTCTAAAAGCTGCGGCTAGCTAATACTATTATGTCAGCATGCTAAATGTTCCTGGTGAATCTTACTACCATAGAAGTTTGTGATTCAAAAACTCTAATCCAATTTCCTTTGTTGTGAAGATGACAGCAACAGTTGTGCATGGGCAGAAAAAGAAGAGACAGAAAGATGCTAATATTCTTTCCTAATTCTTCTACCATCCTTACAAAGAAGAAAACTGCTCCACCCCAACCCACCCCTCTCCCACCCCCATTAACCACTCCCCACTCCTTCAAGAAAAAGAATTATTTTATCCAATAAAAACACAGCAACCAAATAAAATATATAAGAAGAATACCTGTAAGACTTTTCTTCCCATAATTTGTCCCAGGCAAGGATCCTCAGGCACTCTGTCCCATGTCATCCTCCACCACTTCTTCAACCATTAGAGATGCATCCTGAATGATGGTGGAGGGTTCAGAAGTTTATAGTAGATGTGGCATACTGAGATCAAGGATCATATCCATGTCCTCACAAAAAAGATGGGGCCTCTCAGGTGGTCCAGAACACATTCCACACCTCTTTGATTATACTCGTGTTACTATGCTGATATTGAGCAAGTCCTACTCTCAACTCAAAAAATCCCACCAGGATATATCTCAAAATCTTGAATATGTCATTCTTATTGTTCCCTTACTATTATTTACACCCTACATCAGTCTACAAAAGATGTTGGATACTATCCTTTTAATAAAGAATACCCAGATGATATCCTTATTTTAAGTTACTCTCTACATATATACTATTTCTCATAAAATCCATATGCAATGAAGGAATCAGCCATCCCCACCCTGATACTCTGGGTGAAAAAGCAGGTTCAGAGAACTGTGTGAAGATACATTTTTGAGAGTCTGGAAATAGCAAGGGAAGGAGATGTTTGTTGTGAAAAAAACAAGATTGTATGTTACAAAGAACTATGGACTTGAGACTATGTATAAATTAGAATGGTTTAGGTAATCACTGCTACCCTCACATTGCTCTCTTTTCTTCTCCAATTTTTAGTGGTTTATTTTTTAAATAAAAACATGCTCCTTATAAAATGTTATGTTTTAAGAAAAATGAAAAGTATTCTATGATTCCTCCATCATTTTCTCAACAGGAAACCATTATTATTTCATATCCGTTCATCTTTCTTGCACATATTTGAACATGCATATGATTTATGACCACAGTATATTATACATACTGCATACTGCTCTCAAAAGTTCTCTTCTTCACTTGATGTAACTTGACCATCTTTTCAATCATTATACATCACCCTCACTCATCTTTTGTAATATTCATGTAACACTCCCTTGCATTTAGGTATTATGCTCTGTTTTTTGTGGGTTTTTTAAATCATTCTTTCCTCTCCTCCTATCTCCTCTGGAAATTTGAAATAGTTCCATGCTCCTAGTTCCATGCACCATGGATTTGCTTAAACATCTGCTCATATTTTCAATCTCCATTTTTTTACCTTTAGGTTCTAATGTGTTTCCCCAAACTTTCTTCTAAAGCATTAATAAAGCTTTCAGCCCCTCCTTTGAATTTCTTTTAACAGATTTTTTTGTTTCTGAGAACACTGCAGACTGTTTCTTTCAGAACAGCCAGATTTATTTTTTTCAGCAGTTTATCCTCTTAAATCTCTCGGTAGATATGAATTACATTTAAGTTCCATCTACTTCTTGCATCATTCCCATTCTCCCCAAGTCAGTTTTTCTCTTATTTCATCTTCTATTTGTGCTGCTGGTTTTCTGGTGATCTTTGGTGTCCCAAATTTATGAATGGTGTTCCAGAGCTATCTAACTAGCCTGGGTTTCTGCTTTCAATCTATAAGGTTTCTCTCTCTCTCTCTCTCTCTCTCTCTCTCTCTCTCTCAAGGCATCTTAACTAAGAGCGGATTTCAGGCTGAATGTGACTGAATGTGAGGATATCAAGAAGCACATCTTAATGATGTGTGATCATAAAGCAGGTTATGGGCTAGCACACCCAAGACTGCCAACATAAGGAAGACTTTACTTGTAGGGTGGAATGTTTTAGTGTATTTCACTCAAGTGGAACCATTTTGCCTTTCCCTTTTCTCTACTTTGTGTTCTTGGTAGAGTTGCAGGCTCTGCTCTGCTATTCCATCCAACCCCAACACACATATCAAAAGTTTTCTCCAGAATCCTCTTCTGCAGAACAGAAGCCACATGTTATCCTACAAATAAATACCCCTGCTAACAATCATTCTATATTAAATGAGGAAAGGCTGAGCCCAGCCCAGGAGTTTTTAAATTAGTTACTCTGATGATTACCCCACAGACCACTCCAATTTTTTGTTAACACAAATGCAGTTTTTTGAGGTTCACTGAGGAGAAACTTCTTCTCACTTTCAGTTGCATTTTTCTCTGTTTTTCTTTCTCTGTCCCTTTCATTCCATCTGCTTTTTGTTTTCAGGGAATTCTCCAAAATCTGCTATACCAACTTCACCCTGTCTTGCTGCCCAATGCTGTTACAGGCTTAATTTTATATTTTCAGTCATTTCAAACAGACATGGAAAAGGTTGGGAGAACTGATAATCTGTCATCTTCTAACAAGTCTCCTCAAATTTTCAACATGTTTTTACCTATATTTCTTCATAAATATCAAGTGAGAAGTATCTCCTTCTGTAATTCTATGAACTGAAATTCTTTGCATAGCATATTTTTACTCCCTTTCCCCCAACTCCCATCTGCTAGAGCACAGGTTTTATGATCATCAGATCTAGAAATGTGTCCCCTAGTTGTAATTTTTTTCATATCTTCTATTTTATTTGGAATATTTTAAGTTATATACTTCAAAGTACATTATTATCAATTTTTTAGACTTAAGCATTGGGTTTTCGCTTGATTGGTTTTGTCAACGTTAACAATATACCTTTTTTTCATCCAAAATCCTCTATGCTGATTCATTTTATTTTGCTTAAGTCCTTCCAAATAATATATTCATTTACTTAAATCTGTAAGAGTTACAGTTCAGAGTCTATTAGAAAGAACATATATTTTGCCTTCATACTTAAAAAATACTTCTGCCTTATACAGAACTTTTGGGTTATAATACCTTTATCTCAGAATCCCATACTATTATCTCAGAAAACTATCCTTTTATATCAGAATTCCATTGTGTCTTAGTAGTCAGTGTTACATAAGAAAAATCAGATGCCAATCTGATTCTTTTTCTATTAGGGTAAGCTTGTTTTCTCTATCTGGAAACTTCTTTTGATTCTTGGAATTGAGAAATTTTACCACTATTTGATTTTACCAGAAATTTGATTCCAGTATATCTTATTTGATAGCATTCTTCAGCACAGAAAAATTTCATTCTGCCATTTTATTATCTGCTGCTTCTGCAATGCACTGAATTTTTTTTTTACTTCTGGAATTCCTATCTCATAGATGCTGATCTGGATCTATTTTATGGATCTCAAACTGCTCTCTCATAGTGCTCAACTTGTTTTTGCTCTACAGTCTTGAGAAATCTCAATTTGACTGTCAATACTGCTAATTCTCTTTTTAAAAAATTACTGGGAAAATATTTCAGATATACAAAGGAATGTAAAATATTATTTAATAAACACCTATGTATCCACCACCCAGTTTAAGAAAGAGAAATTTTATCTTTATATCAGAAATACCTTTCTTTTCCTCCCCAAGATAACCTAAGTTTATTGTCTATCATTCATGGATTTCATCATACATTTTTATTTATATCTAGAAAACTATATACAATAGTGCTTTGCATATTTAAGCTACATATAGTAATAATACTTTATACAGTATTCTCCACTTTGCTTTCTATACTCAGCATAGTATTTCAAAATGTATCCACTGAATAGGGGTATTGCAATTCACTGATTTATTGTGATTTATAGCTAAAAGTATTTACATGGATATACCAGTTTATTTATCCACTTTCCACTTATTGGGGCTTAACATACTTCCAATTTCTCACTCTTACACGCTGTTATAAACATCCTTATCCTTGTCTCTCTAACCTTATGTGCAAATTTTTTTAAAGAAGTGTTTTTCAAACTATGTCTCATAACCCATCAATAAAGTCACATTAGTGGGTCATAGTCACAAATAACTTTGAAGAGAGGGAGAGGTGAAGGAAGAAAACAGGAAGAAAATTAACAAAGTGATAAAGCACATATATTGAAGTGTACTATATGGACCAAAAGTAAATTTTCTTTCCTGAAAATTTAATTTGAGATGTCATGGTTGGAAGAGATCAACAAACAATGCTAATGTATATACACATATATACGTATATATGTAGAATTACTGGGTTGTTGGGGAAATACACATCCAAACTTACTAGATATTGCCAAATTTCTCTCAAAAAGTGGTTATTTATATTTCTGCAAGCTATGAGTTCTCATTGTTACACATGCTCACCAACACAGTATAATCAGACTTTTACATTTTTAACTGATGCTTATCTAAAAATATATTTCAAAACCCTTCTTTTTGAGGCTTAAGATTACTTCCAATTTCTCACTCTCACAAACAATGCTGTTATAAACATTCTTATCCTTGTCTCTTTGCACTTATGTGTAAATTTTTTAAGGCAGTATTTTTCAAAATACATCTCATAACCCACCAATAAAATCACATTAGTGGGTCGTGGTCACAAATAGTTTTAAAGAGAGTTTAAATAATAAGTTTTGAATAATCTCGCCAGTTACCATTTCTAGCAAAATATTTGTTTTCTTTCAGTATTTGAAGATTGAATTCTCTGATTTCTAGCATCCATTGTTGCAGTTTAGAATTCTGTTAAAGGTCTAATTTTTTTTTATACTTTCATAGATAATCTATTTCTGCCTACTGTCAAGCTCTCTTTGTCTTTAGTCCAGTTATTTTTCTTCCTCTGGATTTACTGTTTTTTCAGCATAATGATTCACATATTTTAATTTTGGAAAATTCTCAGTCATTCCTTCTTTAGATACAACCTGTCCTCAGTCCCTTCATTCTCCTATTCTCCAAGCTCCTCATGACATCACAGAAATTATATCTTCAAAAGAAGCAATCTCTCCCCTCCAAAGAGCAAGAACAGAAAAGTAAGAAGCATATCCTTAGAGGACTCTCAAACACTATCATATGTCCAAAAGCCTCAGTTTATAGTTCCTTACCCCAGAACCCTTTTTCAGTTAATACTCTATATCCCATCAATAAACCCCCTGAAAAAAACCCTCTCCAACTCTTTAATTCATACTTCTGGTTCATCTTCTACTAAAGCATAACTGAAGAAATTTGAAGATGGAAATTAGGCTTTTTCTTTTATCATGAACAATTTATATTTCAAGTGAATTCTTTTTTGTTGTTTTTTTTTTTAACCTTTATTTTTGCTTTAAGAGAGAAAGTAGGGGCTGAGGGGGAGGGATGGGGCAGAGAGAGGGAGAGAGAGAATCCCAAGCAGGTTCCACACTGTCAGCGCAGTGCCCAATGCAGAGCTCAAACTCACAAACTGTGAGATTATGACCTGAGCCAAAACCAAGAGTCAGACACTTAACTGACTGAGCCACCCAGGCACTCCTAAGTGAATTCTTTATTATAAAAGTAAGTAGCCAAGTTACAGAAAAATTGCAATCTAAAGTTTTACAGATAGGGTATATTAACCATGCCTGAATGAAGAACAAATACAGTGATAAATCAAGACATTTAAACTAAGAATCAGAAAACCTGAGAACTATGCCAATTCTACCAACTGCTATTTTTCTTCTTCAGTTAAGTCTATATGGCAGCAAAACCAAAAGAACAAAGTATGTTCTTTCTGAATTAATTTTCTATACAGAGATATTCTCTGCTATTGGATGGCAACATAATTTTTTCTAAGAATACATTCATGTCACTTTACAAGTCAAATGACTGTTTTAATGATCATACTTAATAATAACTTAATGGCCCATTCAAGCCCTAATCTCAGTATGCAGAATGAAATTAAAGGCAATTACAGGAATATTGCTTATGTCCAAAACTATTAGATATGTGAAAAGCAGAACACTGGCGGGGCACCTGGGTGGCTCAGTCAGTTGACCATCCAACTCTTGATTTCCACTCGGGTCATGATCTCGCAGTTTGTGGGTTTGAGCCTCCAGTCCAGTTCTGCGCTGACAGCACAGTAGAACTGCTTGGGATTCTGTCTCCCTCTCCCTCTGCCCTTCCCCCCATGTGCATGCACACTCTCTCAAAACTAAAAAACATAAACATTAAAAAACACAAAACACTTGGCTACACACATTTTTAAATGAATATCATTTCTATCTTTCACCATTTAGCTCTTATATTAAAAAAGTAAACAACCATGAATTATCAGCATTCCTTGCATGATTTATATGCAGACCTGAATGCTATGAATACAATAACCTGAAGAAGCTGAAGAGGCAAGCTATTAAAAAGAATACCATGTCCAACCCCTTTATAAATTAAATAATTCCAAAGTTGTCTTTTGTATAAGTCTTAATTTTATTTAGGTTTACTTAAAAGTGGGGTTTACTAAAATAAAATCCAAAAAAATTAAGATATTTCCAAGGTTTAAAACAAGATGTATCTATGATAATATGATTCTTTTCAGTTGCCCAAAAAGATCATTGATTAACACTTTGGTATTTGGTACTTAAGCAACTGACAAAATGACGGCTCTTTCTCAACTTTACTGACCATTTTATTTTGGTTAGTTCACTAATTTCCTAACATTCCAAGACATCAAATGACTTTAAATACAATCAAGTACTCCTGAAACCTTTCCATTGAATGTACTGATACATACTATCAGGATGTCTATGGTAGAGACCATTATTGTGAAATTCTTTGCCTCTGATCTTGAGAATCATTTAGTTTCAACCTTAGAAATCTTTCTAAATGTAGAGCAATTAAATTACTTAATATTCCACCCCCACCAATCTTTTAGTAGAAAAACTGCTCTACAGGAGTACCTTTATTGTGTAGTTCCACATAGTCCCTGGTAAAAGCCCACATATACTTTAGCACTTCAGTCAGAGAAGCAAGTTCACAGAACATGCTGCCAGAAGTTGCAAAATGTAGTCCATACTCAATATATGGTCTATTTTACTGAAAACAAGTGGTGACTGATGAAAAGAAAAATCTGAAGGAGGTTTAAAAATTTTTTTTCAATAGATTTGAACTGCAAATTTGGAGCATAGGCAAAATTACAAAGAAATATAAATGATTTATTTATGCAGTGTAAAGTGGCATTCATTATACATCTACTTGAGGGGACAAAGCCTTCTTCCTCACTATATGATTATAGCTGATTTTATTATCCACAACTTTACCTTTAATAATAGTTGGTGTTTTAAAAACAAACATAATAGTATTATGAGTTATAATCCATAAAAAATTATATAACACACAGCATAAAATACATCTTCCCAAACATCAAATACAATTAATAGTAGGCATATAACATGTAAACACACAAGCAATGCTTTTCAGAAAAAAAGGCAGCATCAACAGAGAGCAAATGAAGAGGATGTAAAGCCAGAGGCCTGGGTTCAAATGCAGACTTTGCCCCTCAAAAGCAGTGTGACCCTGGGCAAGCTAATCCCTCTGTACTTCAGTTCCCTCATCTGTAAATGAGATAACTGTACCTGTTCCAGGAGGCTGTTGTGATGATTACATAAATAACATTTGTAAGGTACTTAGAAATATGTCTGGCACATATTAAGCACTTTATAAATATCTGTTAAAAAACAAAACAGGAAGAACCTTTCCTGATTCCAAGAGAATGTTTGTTTTCTTTATCATTAACCTCAAATAATTCTTAGTTCTATGGTCACTAATATTCACCCCTTATCTCCAAACACAGGTAAACACAGGGGGTTTGTTCACAGATTATCAACATCATTGATTTAAATTGAGAAATGAAATATCCTCACCTATGAACTATGTAAAGCTCAATATAGCCATCAGTCAAGAAACTATAGATCTCCTTAAAATTACCACATAAATATTTAAATGCCCATCATGATGAAATATATTTGGTATCAGCTATGTAATTCTATGAAAAGAGCTTTTTTAATTACCAAATAGGACTTTGCGGGAAAAAAAATTTTAACAAAAAACTCACTTTTTTCTAACTTATATTTTAAGAAGAGAAATACAATGGAAGAAAGGAATGAACAAGAGACACAAGTAGAAAACTGATCCTACTTGCCAATTAAAATATTTACTAAGCTAAAATTTTACTGTAGAATTTTTATAGAAACCTTATAATGGATAAAACTCCCATCATCAATTTTACTTTGACCATATTAATGATGTCAAAAACAGTAAATTCCAAACTTGCCATCTGTTTCTATGGGTCATAATTTTTCATATTTTAAAGGGTATGATAAGGGCACCTGAGTGTCTCAGTCGGTTAGGCATCCGAGTCTTGATTTCGGCTCAGGTCATTATCTTATGGTTGTGAGACTGAACCCTGTGCATCAGGCTCCATCCTGAGTACGGAGCCTGCTTGGGATTCTCTCTCACCCTCTGCCACTCCCTTGCTTGCTATCTCTCGCTCTCAAAAAAGATAGATAGATAAATAGACAGATAGATAAAAGTGCTATGAGCACTATTATTTAAAACTATACTGGTGACCAAAGCAAAAGAACAAAGAAATAAGAAGAAGTACAAATATTAAGAAGCTACAGGAAGATAATCTGCAGAAAGCGTTATTACCTATTTAGAAAATCCAAAGGAAAAAAAAAAAAAAAGATAGTTGCAAACAGAGAAGGAAACAAACCATAAGAGACTCTTAAATACAGAGAACTGAGGGTTGATATGGATGGGGCATTGGGGGCTTGGGGAAAACAGGTGATGGGTATTGAGGAGGACACTTGTTGGGATGAGCACTGAGTGTTGTATGTAAGTGAAAAATCACGGGAATCTACTACTGAAGGCAAGCATATACTGTATACACTGTATGTTAGCTAACTTGACCATAAGGTATATTAACAAAAAGTATCTCTTAAAAGACTGTGACTAGGAACAAAATTCCAGATCAGTATTCAAAAATTAGCACTTTACTATACCTCATCAATAACCAATCAGAAAATTAAGTGGGAATACAGATCCCGTTCATAATATTTTTAATCTAGTAAATATCTAGCAAGAAGTCTAACCAAATGTGACAAGACTAAGATGAAGAAAGTTATAAAACATTTGATTACATAAAAATGTAAAGTTGTGGGGGTGCCTAATGGCTCAGTCAGTTAAGTGGCTGACTCTTGGTTTTGACTCAGGTTATAATCTCAACAACTATGCTGAGTTCAAGCCCCATGCTGGGCTCTGCCACTGACAGTGCAGTGCCTGTTGGGTTTCTCTCTTGCCCTCTCTCTCTGCCCCTACCCCACTCGCATGTTCTCTCTCTCAAAATAAACAAACTTCAAAAACATATAAAACAGTGTGTAAAATACCTACATACACAATCACTAAAAATAGACAATAGGTGAAACAAAAAATCTGTAATACATACAACTGTAAGTAATTTCCTTAATTTACTCTTAGGAATGAATTCTTAGAAAGTTAATAAGAAAAAAACTTTTTTTTAAAATGAGCAAATGATATGAGGAAATAATTCATTAAATGAATATGCAATCCACTTAGAACACAGTTTGGTCATGGTAAGTTCTTCAACAGAAAATTAAATAGCTAATGAACATAGTAAAATAGGTTCAACTTCATTCATAATTTAAAAAAATAGCAGGGGCGCCTGGGTGGCTCAGTCAGTTAAGCATCCACCTTGGCTCAGATCATGATCTCACAGTTTGTGGGTTTGAGCCCCGCATTGGGCTCTGTGCTGACGGCACAGAGCCTGGAGCCTGCTTTGGATTCTGTGTCTCCCTCCCCTGCTCACATGCACTCTCTCTCTAAAATAAACATTAAAAAAAATTTTTTAATAGCAAATAATTGGAGTGGCAAAACTAAAATACAGTTGATAAAATCCAGAGTAGGTGTTGGGAAGCATGTGTTATGCATATGCTAGAAGTAGGAACAGTACGATGGTTCAACACTTTTAAAGTGGAAACTAAAAACAACTGTCAACCGTGAGCCTCTGGCCTGGCAATTCCATGGAATTGCTAAAATTCCATTATTTTTATGATGGAAACACATACAATAAAAATACAAGAATATCTGTGTAAATATTATATTAAGAACAAATATTGATATAACCAAAATACCCATCAAGAAGGGAGTGATTAAATAGACTATGAAGCCTATACAAAAAAATGAAGTAAATTATTAGAATTTCTTATGGGAGGATATCCATGATGGATTATGAGATGGGAAAAAAAATACATAAATAGTATTAGCACATGATCCTTAGTATAAAACAAAAGGCTAAAATTTTCTAGCATATATATCAACTATTAAGGGTGGTCACAAATTTGGGAAGTGAGTCAGAGAGAAAGACTTATTTTTCATTTTATGCTCTCCTATACTGTTTGCCTCTCCATGTGCAAGTATCACGTTTATTAAGTTTTTGGAGAGATGTATCCTTGGATAAAAACATTCAATACTGTAATGAGATCAACTCTTTCAAAACCTGATAGGATTTTTAAAATAGAATATAAATAGACCTCTATGAATATTCTATGAATAGAATTTAAAATAAGTCTGAAAAAGTGTATCAAAATAACAGCAAAATTTTTGAAAAAGAAGGAAAGTGGATTTTTTGCAAGTTATCAAGAAACTATAGTAATTATAACAATGTCATACTGATACAAAAATTGACAGATCACAATGATACAGAGATCCACTGCACACAGGGACATTTTAGTATATGATTAAGATAACATCAGTGGAGATAAGTAGGTATCTATTGGGAAACAAATCTAAGACCACCTACCTCCTACCACACAAAAAGAAATCCCATGCAAATAACAAACCCGAAGTAAAAATAAGCCAACCTTTTGAAGAAACTGTAAAAGTAGTTTCTTTTTATAAAAATGAAAAAAGTCTTAAATTTAGTAAAATCTAAAATGCAAGAGACATTTAAAAAAACACATGCAGTGTAACCAAAAATTCCAAATTTTGCTAAAACAAGACAGCATAAATGACAACAGCAATCATTATTATAAAAGCTAGCACTCAGATCACTTAAGAGTAGACACTGTTCTTTGCTGTTTATAATTACTAACTTGTTTAATCCTCACAATAACCTTTTGAGGTACGCCATCACTAACCTCATTTTACCAATGAAGTAACTGAGGTACAGGGGGATTCAGCAACCTTTCCAAAGAAGTGGCAGAGCCATTAGCCAACCTGGCTGTCTGGTTCAAGTCTGTATTCTTAACCATCATTCAACAGACTTCTAAAAGATACTGTAACATTTACAAAGTTAAAACACCCAAACAGGCAATCCAATAGTAAAATGGGTGATAGTTATGAAGAGTTAACTCACAAAAAATATTTCAATAATTAATAAATAGGAAATTTTGAGGACCTACAAATCACAACAGCAAACATTTACTATGTTTTAGCCATTCCACTGCCAAACATTTCAGGAATTAATGGCACCTTTTTTTGGCAGAGTTACGAGAAAACAGGTATTCATACAGTGTTGATGTGCATATAAACTACTTCAGCGGCTATGGAGAATGATTTGACAGTTTTACCAAAATTTCAAATGTGTACTGCCTATAATGCAACAATTCCACTTTTAGGACTGTATCTCCCAGAAGTCCTCAGACATATACACAAGTTCTACAAACATTCATCATAAAGTTGTTTGTAATTGTAAAAAAACAAAAAAACAAAAAAACAAACCTAGTGTCCATCAAGAATGGTTTATGGTAAATAAGTTAAATAAATTATGATAAGACATATAGCCATTTAATAAAAATCAAGGAAACATCAAAATACAGTTTTAAGTGGGAAAACTCAAGCTTGAAAGAACCATGTATACATAATGCTAGTTTTTACATTAAAAACAAAACACTATATATGAATACACATACAGAATATTTGTAAAAGCATAAGTAGTAAAAGGATTAAGAGCACAGACTCTAGTGCCAGACTGGCTCCATTAACCATACGATTTGTTAACCTATCGTGGTCTCAATTCCCCATTATCTTATGACTTACCTCCTATCGTTTTAGGCTTTCCTAATCTCTCCCCACTATTTTTTTTACTACTTAGAATACTTCCTGATACATCGTTGTGTTGAATAAAAAAAAACTAAAAAATGCATAAAGACCTATAAAGATAATCAACTATTATTAATTATTATCTGTATGGAATTTGGTGTCTGGGAAAGGGACACTACCACTATTTAATTCTATAAGCTTTTATAGCTTTTGAGTACTTTACAGCAACCATGATTTAAATACTTTATTTTATAAAAATACACTATGAATACACAGATATACAATGTATAGTAGCAACTACCTTTAGTGATTTCCAACACCTTATACATCACACTTACTATAAAGTAATGCCTAGGATAAGTATTTGAGTTCTCATTAACTTTAATACTATTTTTTAAATAATACAAACATTTAAAGGAAAATTACATGTTATTTACTTGCAATTAACAACTCATTTTAAGAAACAATTCCAAAGCCTTAATAAGTTCTAATGTTAATTTGTAGACATATTTCAGATGTCAGAGCATTTAAGCAATTTTTCATTGTCAAAGTAAGAGTTATTCCATATGCACAGAGATATATTTACTTTGAAATAAAAATTACTTCATATAGCTGGTCAGAAATAGGTTAAGAGAAATCTAGAGAGATCTCCCATGCAGAAAGATACATGAAATATTTAGAATAATATCACAACCCTATTTAGAAAAAAGACATGTTTTTATCCCATTGTTTCTATTACCATGAAAAACTTGTATTTACCCATATAGTATTCAATGAACTCAGTTAAATAATCTTTAAGATCTCAGGCTGGAGCTATTAGTAAGTCATGAATGACCAAAAGTAAAGTGGGAGTGTTATATTCACTATGTCACTTTTTAGTAAATCTCAAGTAACTTGACATATATTTTGGATATGTGGAGGAAAATAAGAAAAAGATATATCCATGCCTGTCTCTCTTCCTAAAAATTGGTTGTCCTTTATCTATTAAATTTGCAACCCAAAGGCATACAAACACCCTGGTAATAATCTTTTGAGCTACAAACAGGAAAGAAAGGTGAGTAGATTCCTTTTTCATTGTTTAGTATTGATAATTCCAAACAGTGACCACAAGTTACTGTGTTAACAGAAAGAAAGAAAGAAAGAAAGAAAGAAAGAAAGAAAGAAAGAAAGATCTCTTCAGTAAGATTTTTTTAATCAAAAAGAAATTCACAGTGACCTCTTACACCAAATAAACCCTGGGAGAATCAACAATTAGAATTTTCCTGTGCCTCTAGGAAGGTCAGGTAACAATATTTTGCAACAAAATCTGCAAAGAAAAAAGTGCTATTCCTTGAACCCATGCTCCCCCTGTGCCAATCAGAATGCCTTGGCTTAGTGTGTTAAATCACTTAACTAGAAACAGAAAAATAATTTGCATGTAGTTGTCTGTTTTAAAGGAAAAAAAAAAAATCCTACTGGTGTTCCAATAACTAACAGATCAGAAAAGGGAGTATCACTTATACAAAATTAAATTATTTTAGAATAAGAATCTCAGTAGTCAGACACAGATTAGACAACATCTTGTTCAATTACCACCCGGTGAAGAAAGTGCTTTTACTTTGATTTTCATCCAGAACCTTTCTGAATACTTTCAACGACAGGAAATGCTCTGTGTCAGACTTCATTCTACTTAGAAGTGATTAAGGGTGTTTAAAAGTTTTCTTGCATTGTTCTAAAATCAGACTCAATTAATTTTGAGCCAAGGCTCCAAACAGCTGCTCTATCTTGGCCCTAACTTTATCTATTACTCTAAAGAATTTGAAAAACTAAAATGCAACTATATTTATAAAGTCAAATAGCCAGCATTTCCTGGAAAACGAAGGGCATCATTAGAAAAAAAAATCTTAGGGGCGCCTGGGTGGCGCAGTCGGTTGAGCGTCCGACTTCAGCCAGGTCACGATCTCACGGTCCGTGAGTTCGAGCCCCGCATCGGGCTCTGGGCTGATGGCTCGGAGCCTGGAGCCTGTTTCCGATTCTGTGTCTCCCTCTCTCTCTGACCCTCCCCCGTTCATGCTCTGTCTCTCTCTGTCCCAAAAATAAATAAAAAAAAAAAAAAAAAAAAAAAAAAAAAAAATCTTAAACATTAAAAGACATTAAAAAAAAATTGAACTTCAAAACAAATTCAACAGAGTATACATCTTCAATTCTAAGCCGAGTTTTTAAAAAACATTTTAACATCTCTGAAATGCCTTACAATTAAAGGCATTTATAATTGCTGCTGGGAGATGGTGGTCATGACAATTTTCACTGTCTGCATATATAAGAATTTATTTACTTATTATTTCTGGTGATATAATTAGACAACTGCAACCTCTCAACTTTTCAAGTAACAGTCCATTTAATGACCGTTTCAATAAAGAGTAATTAGTCCTAATAATTGGATGAAATCTTGCATTAATACCATCTGGTAACATCAAGAAAATGCCAGCACTAAAACTTGCAGGACAAGTATCAGTGGTTTAGAAAAAAATCCAGAAAAAAGAAAAATTTTAAGTATTGTTATATCATCAACTCTAACTGCACAGAAAATAATTTTGTGGAAAAACAAACACCAATAACACTGGGTGGAAAAAAGATTCAGAAGAATTAGACTCTGAGTGCAAAGACATTTTGGGAATACCTAAACTAATTTATTTCACTTATAATTTCAAGATATGTTCAAGGATGATGTATCATAAAAGTATAACTTGGTAAATATGAAAATTTTGTATTTATTGAAGGAGATCAGAATGAATATAGTGCATTGTGTAATAATTTAATTGATAGTGCTTTTTTTCCCCTTCCTTCTCAATGAAATATAAAATAATGGTGTTTCTTACAGCTCATTCAACAGAATATGATAGTTCTGTGTATTGCTGATATGACAGAAATTACAATTCATCAAAACCAGTCTCCAGTTTCACCCTCTTTCTGAGCATGTGACTAGATCACATTTCTCAGCCTCTCCGACAATTAAATATGGCCATGTGACTGAGATCCAGCCCAAGATACATCAGTCGAAGTCAGGTGCACCATTTCCAGACCTAGCTCATAAAAACTTCTGACATAACCCTTCATTTTACTCTTTCCCCTATGGTTATCAGGGCAATCTTAGAAGCAACATGTTAAAGAAGGCACAGATTCCATCAGCTCTATCTCTAAAGGACTATGTGAAACAGAATGTCCACCCCCCTCTTCCACACATACATGCACACTCCTATCCCCCAACCCAACCACCAACCACCACTACCCCTCCACTGAAACCAATCATGAACACCCACACTGGATTGTTAGGTGACACAGAATGAATTTCTATCAGATCAAGCTTTTTGAGAATTTGTTAAAGCAGCTAGTAGTAGCTAAACTAACACAGTTGGTTTTCACATTCAAAATCATAAAGTTCAACCAAAATGGTGGACCAGGTCATTCCAAGCTCTCATTTGTCCACAGGAACATCAAAAACAACATGCAGAAATTGAACCAAACTGGTCGAAATGCTGGAAAACAGTCAAAGGTTTACAGAAACCAAGCCAACACCCAATTAAGAAAAACTCATCTTGGGGGCCCCTGGGTGGCTCATTCATGATCTCGCAATTCGTGAGTTCAAGCCCCGCGTCATGCTCTGTGCTGACAGCTCAGAGCCTGGAGCCTGCTTCAGAATCTGTGACTCCTCTCTTTGCCCCTCCCCTGTTCACGCTGTCTCTCAAAAAATAAACTTAAGAAAGAAAGAAAGAAAGAAAGAAAGAAAGAAAGAAAGAAAGAAAGAAAGAAAGAGGAAAAGAAAAGAAAAGAAAAGAAAAGAAAAGAAAAGAAAAGAAAAACCTATCTTAGGGCACCTGGATGGCTCAGTCGGTTAAGAGGCCAACTCTTGATTTCAGCACAGGTCATGATCTCACAGTCACAACATCAAGCCCCAAGTAGGGCTCCACACTGGGCTCCATGATGGGCATGGAGCCTGGTTAAGATTCTCTCTCTCCCACTCTGCCCCTACCACCACCTGTGCATGTACTCTCTCTCATAAGAAAAGAGAAAAACCCATATTGTGGGTTTAAACCCATATTTAAAAGGTAATGTTTGTGCTCATCCATGTCCCACCTCTTTCCCAAAACAAATTAGAAGGTGCAGAACAGACCTTATTTGCAAATCATTGTGTTAAATCTATTCTAACCTAACTAGAGGATATCTGAAGAACAGAAGCAAGACATTCATCTCCATTTCACCTAACTCAAAACTAAGGTGGAAAAATCAACAGACACTGCTTATAAAAGTTGCTAGGCAACTATATACTCACATATACCTAGGGCAAGATTAAGGGTGGATATACAATAGACCCTGTAATGTCCAGAGGAAAAGATGAGGTAAGACTTTCTGGAAAATAAGAACATTCAAAAGCAGACACATACAGAAGAATTTAGAAAGTCATAAGCGTGTCCAGACAGGATACAAGCTCATGAAAAAAATTAAGAAGACCTTAAGTTTACACTTAAAGATGATCCTAGATTCAGAGATGACCTTGTTAGGTGCTGAAGAAAAGTCCCAGCATATAGCTAATCTTCAAAGACAGGGATAACTCCTGAGGAAATGCCTGTAAAAACCTGAACCAATCACAAGCTAACAGAAGAAAGATTTCAATGATCACACATGACAAAGACAAGTCTATGCAAAAATAGGAAAAATCTCAAAACAAATGAACTAAATAGTCTTCAGCAATCAAAAAAAGGGCAAAAATCCCTGGAAAAGAGGGAGAATTGATTTCCACAATTATCGCATTACAACAAATGCCCAATTTTCAACAATTATACAGATATACCACGCAAGAGAAAAAATGGCCCATGCTAACAAACAAGATAAACTGACAAAAACAATCTCAGAGGAAGTCCACATGTTTCAAGCTTACCAGACAATGACCTTTAAACCACCACCTTAAAAAGGAAATCAAGAAAACAATGTATAAACAGAAAATAAAACAAGAAAAATTATTAAAAAAAAGAATTTACAATTCTGGAGCTCAGAAGCACAATAAGAATAAAAAATTCACTTGAGGGGTTCAACAGCAGAAATGAGTGGGCAGAAGAAAGAATCAGTGAACCTGAAGATAAAAGAACTGAAATTACCAAGCACAAAAAAATAAACACAAAAGAATGATGTGAACCAAGCCTAAAAGACTTGAGGGATACAAACAGACCAACACATGCATTATGGGAGTCTCACAAAGTGAGAACAAGTCAGAAAGATAATTTGAAGAATAATGGACAAAACATCATAAATGTGATGGAAGACATCAATCTACAAATCAAAAATATCAAAATATCAACATACTCCAAGAGGAATTCAGAATTCACAGAAGACACATCATAATCAAACTGTCAAAGACCATGACAAAAGCAACAAGACAGAACTGACTCATCATGTATATGGGATCCTCAATAAAATTATCAGTTGATTTCCCATCAGAAACTTTAGAGGCAGAAGGGGAAGAGTGGTATGATTTGTTTAAAGGGATGAAAGGGAAAAAGAATGTTAACTGAAAATTCTATATTCAGCCAATCTGTCCTTGAGGGAGAAATAAACATTCCCAGAGAAACAAAGATTGAGGGAGTGTATTACCAGTAGACATACAAAATACTAATGGGGTTTCTCAGGTTGAAAAGAAAGCCTGCTAGACAGTAAATTGAAGCCATAGGAAGAAATTAGTATCTCTAGTAAAGATAAAAGCTAGTATTACTGAAATTTTAGTTTGCAAACTATTTCCTACATAATTTAAAAGACAAATACATAAAAACTGATAATAAACCTATGTTACTGGGCACACAAAGTATAAAAATGCAATATATTACACTAGTAGCATAATATGGGCAGGATGATGGTGCTATGTAACAGTTTTTGTACGCAAATAAAGTTAAGCAGGAATCAATCTGATTAAATAATAACTTTATAACTTTTGGAGGTTATACACAATCCCCATGGGATTTCTTTGTAACCACAAAGAAAAATCTATATACAATATACATAAAAGTTAAGGGAATCAAATGATATCACTACAAAAAAGAAAATCAAATGAACACAAAAGGAGGCAATAATGGAGGAAATGAAGAATAAAAAACTTTAAAACATACAGATAACAGCAAAATACCAGAGGTGAGTGCTTCCTGGTCAGTAATTACTTGAAACATAAACGATTAAACTCTCCAATCAAGAGACAGAGATTGGCAGAATTTAAAAAGAATTAAAAAAAAAAAGATCAGACTGCATGATGTCCACAAGAGGCTCACCAAAGATATAAATAGATTAAAAGTGAAAAGATAAAACAAAATATTCCATGAAAATACTAATCAAGAGAGCTGTGGTAGTTACATCAGACAAAACAGACTTTAATGTCAAAAATCATTATAAGAGATAAAGAATATCAAATATTGATAAAAAGATCAAGTCATCAAGAAGATAAAACCATTATAAATATATATGCACCAGACCACAGACCCCCCCCCCCAAATTATATGAACAACACTGACAAAATTGAAGGGAAAATAGAGATCTATACTAAAGAGATTTAAATATCCCACTTTCGATAATGGAGGAACAGTCAGGCAGAAAATCAAGAAGGAGACAGATGACCTGAACACCATAAACCAAATGTACGTAACAGATATATACTGGATACAATAACATTTTTCTCAAGTGCACATGGAAAACCATCCAGGATGTTATGCCACAAAACAAATCTCAAAAGTATAAAAACAATGAAATCACAAAAAGAATCTTTTCTGCTCACAATGGAATAAAACTAGAAGTCAATAACAGAAAGAAAATCACAATATGAATAAATATATGCAAATTAAACAACACACTTTTGAACAATGAGCAAAGAAAAAATCAAAAAATACATGGAAACAAATGGAAACAAATGTATAAAAACTTATGGCATGAAGCAAAAAGAAATTTATCTGAGAGAAATTTACAGCTCTAAACATATACGTTGAAAAGGAAGATCTCAAATCAATAATCTAATTTTACACGTCAAGGAACTAAAAAAAAAAAAAAAAAAAAAAAAAACAAAAAAACAAAAAAAAACAAAAAAACTAAACAGAAAGGTACCAGAATAAAGGAAATTATTAATAAAGACAGGTGGAGACAAATTAAGAATAAAAAAAAAAAAAAATAGAAAAGATCACCAAAATAAGGGCTGGCCTTTTGAAAAGATAAAATTTACAAACTTTTAGCTATATTAACAGAGAACACTAAAATTACTAAAATCAAAAATAAAAGTAGGTACAGAACCATCAATTTTACAAAAATAAAAATTTAATAAGACTACTATGAACAATTACACACGAACAAATTGGATAACCTAGATAAAATAAACAAATACCTAGAAACAACTAGAAATACTTAGCAAAAACCAACTCATTGAAAAATAGGAAATCTGAATTGACCTGTAACTAATGAGACCGATCAGCATTCAAAAATCTGGAGAAGCGCTGCCCCCATAAAAAAAAAAAAAAAAAAAAAAAAAAAAAAAAGGCCAAGGAATAGATGAATTCTATCAAACATTTAAAAAATTAACACTAATCCTTCTCAAACTCCTCCACAAAAAAAAAAAAAAAAAAAAAGAGGGAACACTTGCTAACTCATTCTATATAACTATTACCAGCATTACCCAAAACCAAAGTCAGAAAAAGACACTACAAGAAAACTATACAGACCAATATTCGTTATAAATAACTATGCAAATATCTTCAACAAAATAAAAACTGAATTCAGCAGCAGCTTAAAAGGAATACACGCCTTTGTATTGGAAAGGAATAAGTAAAATTATCTCTGTTCACAAATGACATGATCATATATGTAGAAAACCCAAAGATTATTAGCTTGAATTCAACAAAGTTGCAGGATACAAAATCAACCCACAAAAATCAGTTACATTTCTGTGTACTAACAATGAACAACCATTAAGTAGTGAAGGGAAACAATACCATTTATAATAGCATCATAAAGAATAAAATACTTAGTAATAAACTAAGGTGAAAGACTTGTACACTAAAAACTACAAAGCAATGCTGAAAAAGTAGTATTTATATTTTACTGTCATTTTTAAAAAAGGAAATAACAAGCATTGGCAAAAATGGGGGAAAACCCCTGTGCATTGCTGATGGCAATGTGTAAAAGGGTACAGCCACTGTGGAAAACAGTTTTGTGGTTCCTCAAAAAGTTAAAACACAGAATTACCATATAATACAGCAATTCCACTCCTAGTTTATATACCCCAAAGAACTAAACAATATTTTTTTTATTCTTAACATTATTCACAATAGCCAAAAGGTGTAAAAACTCTAATGCCTATCAACAGATGAATGAAAAAAATGTAGTATATATGTACAGTAAAATAGTATCTAATCTGAAAAAGGAATGAACTTCCTGATACATGCTATAATATGGACGAACCTACAAAGCATTATGCTAAGTAAAGCAAGCCAGACATAAAGAATACTGTATGATTCTACTTATGTGAAGCCTAGAACAGGCAAATTTATTGACACAGAAAATAAAATAGAGATTACCAAAAGCTGTATGAGGGAGAGGATGCGAGTTATTCAATGGATGCAGAGCTTCTATTTGGGAAGATGAAAAGGTTTTGGAAATGGGTCTTGAAAATGGTTGCACAACACTGTAAATGTATTTAAAGTCACTAAATTGTACACTTTAAAATGAGTAAACAGATTTTAAATACACTTAAGGACCAAGTCAAGTTACCAGAAATTTGAACTAGTTTCTTATGCTGAGATTAATATGTCTAATAGTCTTCCAGGTACACATTTTCTTATCTGTCCAGCCCCATACCACCTGAACAAGTGGGAGAATTCAGAGACTATACAGCATATATTTTTTGTGTTTGTCAAAGGCACTCATAAGTATGGTTAAACTCAATATTCTTATGAGCCACATGCATAATTATATCATTAAAACAATCAAGATGTTAGACACCTGAGTATCTCCATAGAGGTACACCCATTATTTTAGCAATCAAATAAGATAAATAACTCCAGCCCCCATTCTATCTATATGCTTTGAGGCTGGACAGATTGTCCTTACATGCGTACTGACTTCCCGCCATGTTGCTGGAGCTCCTTGATCTCTGCCATCCTTCCTGAGTCTCCTCCTCCTCTTCTCATGCCTATAACCTCACATCTCTCACCCAGGCTGCGCCAAAACTCAAAATGCCTCTCTGTTTTGTCTTTTCTTTCTAGACTTCTCATGTGCACAAAAGGTCAAGATACTTTCCTTAAAAAAAAAAGTCATCTCATCTGATGTACAAACTATGCTATTCCTTTGTATGTGAAAATTGTTCAGTCAACTCCTGTTTTAAACAATTTTTCCCTTTCAATGACATTAAAATTCACATACAGTGAATTTTAGTGAAGGCCAGAGAAGTTTTAATTCACTTGTTATCTACTCTAAATGATAAATAACAAAAGTTATCAATTTTAAAAAATTAGCCTTTAATTCAGAAAGCATTTTCTATTTTAGATGCCCTCTTCTCAAATCTGACAGTGTAAATTTCTAAATTCTTTAACTAACATACACTCATAAAGGAAACAAAAAAGTAGCCCTAATGTTTCAAAATAACCAATTATTTTTAAAAAAATCTTCCTTCACCGGTTTTAACTCTACTTACCATACATAAAACAAACTAGTAAACAAATACACATAAGGACCTCCAGTAGACTCTACAAAATAAAATTTCAATAAACAGTCACAATTCCTACCTTCTTAAAGCAGACTGACTAAATCCAAACAAAGTACACATATAGTTATAGTTACAGGCATAGAAAAAAATCTACATTGTATTATACATTGGTTAAGAGCATAAATATGATTAGTAGTGAATACGGAGTCAAAAGAAGTTTCATGCAAGAGAAAGGTTCATTCTAGGAAAAAAAAAAAAAAACAGCAAGCTTTGGAACTATATAACAAATGAAGAGACAAGTTTAGGGAAGTCACATGTTCTTTGGCTAGGGCACATAAGAGCAGAACTGGGATCGGATACCAGCAATGCTTAATCCCAAAACTTCTGCACTTCCGGAGTTAACACGGAAGATACATACACATCAAAATAATGGAAGTAACTCCATTATTACGGGCCTGATGAGTATTTAGCAGTAAGCCTCTACTTACACACACATATATGCAGTCCGTGAAAGTTTTTACCCCAAGAGAATCACTAATACAAGTACAAAATGTGGAAAAGCTCTAACTCTGTTATGTTCATATGACAGACACAATCACAAATCTAAGTTTGATGAGAGAATCCCCTATATGTCAGGATAGTCTGGTTTCTTCAAAAACTGAATATATCTTGGTCCAACATCTAGGCAAACAACCAGCAATCTGAAACCCATGGCTTCTCTGGAGTTAGAGCAAACTAGACCTTAGTATTTCCAAAACCCAAAAGGCACATATATCTTCTGCCCTGGCATGGATATAGCCAGGCATATGGACTACTGTTAACTGCTATCTTGTTGTTGATCTATATTTTGTTACACATCTGGTTTTTGTTGTTGATCCATACTTTGATTGTTTCATCAGTAATCCTCAATATGGTTCTACATCAAAGGCATAGGTAAAACTATAAATTGTATTTAAATCTTTGTTTTGAATACTTACATGAAAATTCAATAAATATTTCAGAAACGAAGACTAAGACTTTATAAAGACTTCTTCATGTAGAAGTACGATCAAAGAGAGAAAAAAAGAAAATTAAAGGAAAACACTGGCTTTGGCTACCACCAGTCTGTAATTCATCCCAAAATATCTGTCTGCACTGACCAAAATGTTAAGTAAAATCTGTTAACTAGTATAATTCATTTAATGGATTAAAAAGAAAACAGAATCTGTGAAGTTACAGACTTATGAAATACACAGACACACAGAAAAAACTTTTCATCTTGTGGTCTTAACACCAAGTCTGTATACATACAAAAAAAAAAAAAAATGTGGTTTTTGTTTCAGTATTAGTTTAAAACATGCTTAAATACAAGGACAATTCACACAGCACTTAGTGGTATACACTCCAAGGTACAATGAAATATATTTACATATTGTTAAAACAATTTTGGAAAGTAGGTAAAAGGACCAAGAGTGAAATAAAAGTGGAGGAAAAACAAAACCATGTAGTGAATCATGAGTCCCTATATAACTTCTTATTTTTTCTATTTTAGAAATTAACCTTACTTCACAAATGTTTGACTAAACCATTGTTCACAACCTCACACAGAGTATCAAGATAAAAATTTAATGTTTTCAAACATTACAATGAATGCCATTATTCTCAACATTCTTAGAAGTTATTTAGCCTAATTCTTTCATGGTGTACCAATCTGTCAGTAGCCAAGTTCTTTTACAAAGCAAATCAATGAACTCCATAAAGGGATTAAATGGGATAGAATATTAAAATTATTTCTTACAGTTGCTTTATGTATCAAGAATCAATGCTAACGTAAATGCATTTAGAATGGTAATACTGCAAAGGTGGACGTATAATCAACCGAGCCACCCAGGCTCCCCAATGATTTAAAACACATGTTCCAAAGTCCTGGATCTTTCCATGCTGAAAACATGATGGAAAAGAGTCAGTACTTGAAGGAATGAATGCCTGAATAAAACGAAAAAACAAAAACACTGACTGTCCACAATCAAAAGAAAGAATCAAAACCAGAGTCCTAAAACTTCCATGTGTCATTGCAGGGGAAAAAAAGAGATAGTACTGATTTTTGTTTGTTTTTCGTTTTTTTCTAAAAAATAGTGGCCTCCCTTCTCAATCTCACTCCACAAGTGGTCCAACCCAAATGGTCAACTGAAAGGGGCAAGACTTACAAGTTTATCCTCCACATATATTAGGCTACTTTCTTATTCCTGGCTTCCTTTCCTAACCAATAGCTCTCCAAATCCCTGCCTTGGTAGGTATGCTCCCACTTACCTCCCTTCTAAATTGGACACTCATTTAAAAGAGACCATGTTTGGGGCTCCTAGGTGGCTCAGTTTAGCATCTGACTTCGGTTCAGGTCATGATCTCATGGGTCATGAGTTTGAGCCCCACATCAGGCTCGCTGCTGTTAGCACAGAGCCCACTCCAGATCCTCTGTTCCCCTTTCTCCGCCCCTCCTGTGCTTGCCTCCCCCCACCCGTCTCTCCAAAAGTAAATAAATATACTTTAAAAATTAAAAAAAAAAAAAAAAAAAAAAAAAAATAGAATGGTAATACTGTAAGGTTTTTCTACACTTTATTACTACACAATAGGCTCAGTGTCTATGTTTACACTCATTTTTACTTAAGCTCTTTTGACATTTAAACTCACAGAAACTGAAATCATGACATTTAGTTACTAAGTACTATATAAACAAAAACATACAATGCTGATAAATACACATAACGCATGAATTTTCACCCTTGTCTCAACTAAATATCTATGCAACAGTTCAATAAAATCTTTGTTAAATTTATTAGTAAACTAACTTTTAAAACAATAAAACCGATGTTATATTACAAAAACGTAAATGTATACATCACCTACATTAAAAAGCATCTGGCTTAATTTTTAAGCCCATCATTCCCACATGAATCCTTACAACACAGTGAGGAAAAGGTGAAACAAAATAACGCACAAAAATACCATCATGAGAATAGTTTTTAATTTCTTCAATTCACACAGGTATTTACTGAATATCTACTGTGCAACAAGTACTATGACAGATGCAGAGATATGAAGGGGAGTGAAGACATCATCCCATTTTCCTAGTAATTGCAATCTTATATAAAGATACAACCGGATCAAGATAATCCTGTGATTGAACACATAAAAACAAATTAATATAAATGCTCTATGGAAAAGAACATAGCTCTATGAAAGTATACAATAAAGGAAATTGTTTCAAAGTAAGGGCTCAGGGAAGACTTCAAAAAAAATAGAAGGGTTTCAAGGTGAGAAATGAAAGCTAAGAAAAATTTAGGTGACAGAAGTCCTTATGGGGGGTGGAGGGAGAGGCAAATACAGATAAAGACCCAGCAGTGGGAGGGATCACAGTACATTCAAGAAACAAAAAGGATAGTGTGGCTAGAGGCAGAGACCAAGAAAAGGAGTAAGAGGCCAAAGGGTAGAGGGGCCAGATCATAAAGTTCAGCCCATTTTAGTATTTTAGTCCTCATACTAGTCTTTACTTTTAACTGTAAAGTGAAAAATGCCTGTTTCTAATTCAAGTTCTACTTTTGCAACATCTTTGCTGTTAATGAAAGCATCACAAATAACTGCTTAAAGAAAAAGCCAGAGTGATCTTTGTTACTTGAGGCAAAAATAGATTGCCAGTTTTTTTTAATTAAATTCATTTTAAGATCATTTAAAAGAGGGCAAAAATCACCACCCACTCAAAATAAAAGATTTCTATCTAAGAAGCTGAGGAGTTTTGTTCTGAGCCTTCTTCTGCTTTGACTGATGATCATTTTGCTTTTAAAGTGTAGTACTCAAACTAAATACAAAGAGGAATCAATATCAAAAACTTAAATAGGAAATACTCCTTTCCAATATTTGTATCCCTACTAAATTCCATCCATTCCATTTTCCTAACTGTTTAGTCATTTTAAATTGTGACTAACATCAAATATTTAATAAAATAATATAGTTGACATAGTTTGAAAATCTGGGGCAGTGCCCACCTCATCATAGTTATTAATTTTTTTTAATTCCTTTTACCATTATAGTCCCTCACCCCTCTCCATGTAATACTCAGTGACATAATTATATTCTTATTTCCCCATTTCTAGTGATTAATAAAAATATTAACATTCAAAAAAGTTATCGTAAATTTACTCAGAACAAAAATACTTGACTTTGCACTGAAATCAAAATATTAAGACACACTTCTTTTTGGTGATTTCTAAATATCAATAGTCAAGTTGGTACACAGATAAAATAAAACAAAATTCACTACCTACACTGAAATAAGATCTCAGTGGCTGAGAGATTGAGGAATTTGAATTTTTTTTTTTTGTCAGCCATCACCTCTTGTAAAATAATTTAACAGAAGAAATTAGTTATAATGAAAATGAGAGCAAATAAGGTTGAACTTCTATGCCAAACATGCTAGTTTTTCAAGATGAAAGATAACACACATGCCTCTCTCTAGTCAACCCACACATCTCAAAATATTTTTATATACTTCAAAAAATGAAGATTCACACTTACAAAGTCTTCACAGTTCACAATTTCTAGTTAAGTATTTTCAAATGACTATAAATCAAATTTGAATATATGTAGGACATGAAATCTATCAAGATATGAAATACGAAGTTTCTTCCTAAATGACCCATTTTTTTTAAATTGTCATACCTGAGTAAAATAATTGTATACTTTTCATCTAATTTATCTTCATAATTTATTACATTTTGCCTTTGTTGTTCCATATGAACATTAAAAATAATGACTCAAACATCTAAACTTACAGCTGTAGCTATTTTCCCTAACACTAATTAGGAAGAGAAAATTAGCAGAAGCATAGCAGAATCTTTGCCAATCATTTGCTCCCTCTAAAGAAAGGAACAACAATGCTTCTCTGAGTGGTGTTATAGAACATTAGCTTGGAAGTAGCAAAGGAGAAGAGAATTCATATTAATTAAAGCTGAGAATTTTTGTCCCTACAAAGAAGCAATGCCATCTTTCTATCATATCCATCCATACATCCATGTATGTATCTCTTTCTACTACATCTTCAGACTACAGTTCAGTAATTGTATGTTTTTATGTGAGAGCTATACTTTAAATTCACATACACACATGCCGTGTTACAGACTGTTAACATTGAAGTATTCCCACTTAATATACCTATGTGGCAAGGAGAGAGAAAGAGAGATTCAAAATGGCAGTCAAAAATTAAAAAGTACCCTTTCATTAGTTTTAGAAGATTTCAGGAAACCAACTCAATTTGAAAAGTTTATACTGCTTTTTCTGTATAAATTGTATTACATGGAAACAAAAAAGGTGACAAGAGAAAGTTCTTTATAGAAGTCCAACTAATAAATGAAGACAAAATGATAAAATTAGCATAAGATCATCAATGGCTGCTAAAACCATTAGGTGAAAGGTGATAGGAAATTTTACAATGGATGGATTAGGCTGACAATACTGGAGCCTAGTGATCAGTCTTAACACAGAGAGGGAAGCAAACACTATTGCCTTGCGATATTATGGAAAAGAAGTATGAAGTATTCCTTCAAAAAATTAAACCCAAGTCTGATCAAGCCTCTGGATTTAACCACCAGCCTATAAGAAACTGGACTCATAAGAAATACTGTGGACCGAAGAACACATTAGACACCACAAAGATTCAGTCAGCAAAATCCAAAATATGAAAATTTCTATACGGCAAATAACTTTTTTTAATGCTTCTTTATTTCTGAGAGAGAGTGTAAGCGGGGAAGGTGGAGAGACAGAGAGAGAGACAGAATCCGAAGCAGGCTCCAGGCTCTGAGCTGTCAGCACAGAGCCCAATGTGGGGCTCAAACCCACAGACCACAAGATCATGACTTGAGCCAAAGTCAGACACTCAACTGACTGAGCCACCCAGGCACCCCGGCAAATAACTTTATTTATCAAACAAAATTATGGGAGGCGGAGGGGGGGAGGACAGAGAGAAAAAGAACTATATGTTAAAAGATACTTAAGAAATATATTAAACGCAGCATTTGGATCTTGTTAAGATCTTAAATCAACTGTATTAAAAAGAGGTAAAACCCCTCATGAGACAATTGTAAAAATCTTAATACTAGTTGGACATTTAATTATATTAAAGAATTATTAATTTTTAGGTGTGATTGATAGTGTTGTTATAGTAAATCAACAAAAAATATGTCTCTTTTAGAGATACATACATATGCACACATACATATATTTACAGAAAAATTTGATATGATATGCAAGAATTGTTTCAAAATAATTTGGAAGCACTGGTGTAAGATGAAATAAAATTGGCCATGTTTTAACTATTGAAACGGGTGATTGGTGCATAAAGATTCATCATACCACTCTATTTTTATATATGTTTTTAAATGCTCATTTAAAAGTTTGAAAAAAATACAGAATTGTCCTTCATAGACAGTTAACCTGAGGTGTTCTTATTTAGCATACTAATTGAGCTCACCTACCCATGAGGCACTATTGCAGTTACAGAGACACAGTACAATAAGAGACAAGCACTTTAAAATTCCCTACAAAAAAGCAACTGGCAGATGAAATAGAATTATTAAGTGAAAGCACATAATTCCAGAGATTTACCAACAGCAGTTGACAAATATGAACATGAACAATAAAGTGGGTTGTGGTTTGTTTTTTGTGGGGTTTTTTTTTTTTTTTTGTAATCATCTCTCATCCCTTCCCTGTCTGATCCATAGCTTGCCAGTATTACTAGAGTAGCAAGTCAAAGTAAAAATATTGTCTATTTATAGGAATTCCTTCTTTCTATACAATGATTTTATATTTGGCAATTTTTGGCTCCCTCCTTTAGGATGCCTCAAAATCAAAATTATGACAAATACATTCAGCTACTCTCCAGCTTATTTAACTTTTTACAATATAACAAAAAGCATTTAATTACAGTAAAACAAAACTGAGCAAAGAAAAAAAAATTAAAAACAACAGCTTGAGAACTTTCCATGTAATCTTGGGTATCAAGGTCAAAATGTCCTTCTGTAAAAAATTTAAGTAATAATGGTAAACTGTAACACTTGAAATTGGTATATTGCGCTAGCCCAGTAAATACTGTTCATTTCCTACAAATAGAAACTATGACAGAGAATTATAGACTTCTTTTAAAACTTAATTGGAAATTTCATACATAAAAAATTAAGTCATTATAAAAATATGAATCTACTTATATATACATTTATAAGCAGTGGTTTAAACATTTCAAAATAAAATACAAAACTACAGTTGTTCTTTATCATTGTTTTAATTTATAATTTTAAAGGATTGTTAAAATACTAAAATTTTCTTTACTAATATTTTAGCATAACTGAGCACTGGATAGGAAACAATGAAAGAAAGCACTTACAAAAGATATCTATCATGTAAAGAAATAAACAGATATTACTTGTAGAATGAGCCATTCCATTTTTTTTTTTCATGAAAAAGAAGAGGCTAGTCATTAATTTCTAGGTCACAACAGAGGAGCAAGTAACATTAGATGGAAAAAACAAAAAAAACTGTTCAACAGAAATACAATTTTGACCACACCACCTCACTCCCCATGAAAGACTTTTAGTTCAAAACAGCATGAATGAAAAAACTGAAATATATAGAGCAGTTGTAACCCACTTATAAAGCTTATATTGGGATATAAGAGTAATTAGGGAATAACAATGAATAACTGGTGTTATTCAATGTATTTTTCTGATTTGGGGACATATTTTGGTGTCTGATATCTCTGAAAACACCCAACTGTGAGTTATCTGATAATCCAATTCAACCCTACACTGTTATATGAATATTCAAATAGAAGCAGCCAATATAAAGGCCAAGCCTTAATGCAGAGATGAGCAGACCCAACATTGGGCAATATAACCTGGTATCGCTACTGCTTTGTCAACTGTTCTGGCAGCAACAGAAATCCACCTCTATCTGAGAGGCAAAAAGTGTTTTAAAAGAACATCACGTACTATATCCTTAGAAAAGTAACCAGCTAAAACAGCAACTAAGAAAGAAAATCAAATGAATGAAGCACTGGAAAAAAAGAGATCTACTAGCCATAAAATAACGGAGCTGAAGTATTCAATACCAGTTTCTTACAAACAAAAGAATAACTGAGACCCAAACAGGAAGAGGTGCATGGTCCTAGAACAAAAAAAAATCTCTCCTGTTGGTCTCTAGTTCTATATTCTTTTCATTACACAGCACTACTTTCTCTATCAATGAATGATGCCTTAATCAGACCATTACTAAAATAATTTGCATTTATTTTGCTGAAAACCCTGGGCAAGCAGGTTAGACGTGTATGTCCCAATCAGCTTGTCCAATGATCCCATTATAACTTGAGGTAGAACTACTACCTTCACTTGCCCAAGGTCACATAATGTTTTCAAGCAAAATCTGAAAGGACCCACATGTTTTGCCTTCTTAAAAAAGAAAAATTCTGCCTAAAATGCAAACACTGAGGTGAATGTGTTCTCTTTACAGACAGAAAAGCCTAATTGGGCTGTTGTTTCCCATAGATTTGTCCACTGGAATTCCATACTAGACTTCTTGTTCTAAACTCACAGTATCCTGTACAGTTCCATCAATCGAAGACCATAACCTGTGAAATTAGCATGTTCCAAGTCCCTTTCATAAAGTTACCTTTCTTTCTCAAATGTTAAAAACCCTGAAAAGCACCTTATTTCTTCTAAACTTTACATCCAGAGCAATGAGTGCTAATTCAGAAGTAAACATATCAAGTATCTATTAAATCTATTACATTGTTTTTTAAGAATTTCTTGCATCTATTTTTTCAATACTTAAAATTTCACTTATATTCTAACACATATCTTGACTCAAACAATCTATGCTATACTCTCATTAAATCATAAAGACTTTGACAGTAAATTTTGTAATACAAATATTTTACATGTAGACATAATACCATACTATACAAAACATATACTCTTCTTTAAAACTCCGTGAAATACTAGTTTTTCTTTGTTCTTCCTAACGCACTTTCAACTATATCCAATCCTTACAATAACTTAAAGAAATCCAATATAAATGAATCTAATCAAAACAAACTCAAAGGGCCACACCACCAAAGCACCAAATCCTTAATATTAATTACGCCAAGAACAACTATGGAATAGTTTTTTTTAACGTGTCATATTATAAATGTGGATTGTAACATGAATTATGTTAATATAATTTCCTAAATTTAAATAACACACAATAGGTTGCTAAAAACAATTAAATGCAACCAAGCAATTACTTCAAATAGCAAAAATGTCATCTGTTTACTGAATGACAGTTATTCATTTCTGTCAAAATTGTCTCGCAGAAATCATAAATAAATGGGAACAGTATAAACCTAAAAATGTTCTGAGAAACTTACCATCATTTTGGCTCTTGCCCTTCATCTCTTCCTTCCACGATAGGATGGTGTTCAGGGGAACATAATCCCTCATGTATTCTTTGCGTCTCTCCTCTAAGGTCATCTTCAGTAAACGTTCTTGCAAAATAAAAGCAGAATCTCCATTTGTATTTAACTTTTAAATTCAGCAATTATTTTATAATTTAAACATTAATCATATAAACAAATCAAAGAATTAGTGTGGGCCTGAGAAACATCAAAATGAAAATCTAATGATTTCATATTTGACTGTTAAAAAGTGTTAAGTTAACACCATGTTACTGGGGCATGTGGGAGGGAGGGGGAATCAAAGCCTGATGAGGAAGACTCTCTTGTGATAGACCAAGAAATAAGTGAACTCTTTCAATCAACATCTACTAACAGTCTACTATGTGCCAGTAATGTTTATACACTGCAGGTACAAAGGTGATCCTTAACCTTGAGGAGTTCACAAGACAAAATGGGAATGGATAATATACAAAATAACTGCTACATAAATAAAATACAAAATCCTAAGACAAATACATAGAAATGTTAAGAGCACAAGAAAGGCAGCTACCAAGGTATTTCCTTAATTCTAAAATGCCATCAACAATAAAACTACACCTTCAATGTAATATCTTTGTGGAGGTGATTAAACACAACTTGCAATATACATCTTGGTAAGATTAAAATATTCTTCAAATGCACCTTAGAATTATTAACAGTTGGTGTCACTTACAAAGAAGTCACTGTTCTTGGGGTGTCTGGGTAGCTCAGTCAGTTAAGTGTCTGGCTCTTGATTTCCACTCAGTTCATGATCTCACAGTTTGAGTTCATGCCCCACATCAGGCTCTGTGCTCCACACAGAGGCCACTTAGGATCCTGTTCCCCTCTCTCTCTCTGCCCCTTACCACCTCAAAATAAATAAACTTTAAAACAAAAGTCCCTGTTCTTTATGAGTGGCAGGTACTTCACACATATAATTTAATGAAAATAATCTTTCCAACAACTCAGCAAAATTGGTATTATTTTTTTTTAAGGATGGTTTTTTAAGTTTATTTATTTATTTATTGAGAGAGAGTGTGCGCACACGCACATGCACAAGTGGAGAAGGGGCAGAGAGAGAATCCCAAGCAGGCTCCACACGGTCAGCAATGTGGTGCCTGACACAGGGCTTGAACTCAAGAACTGCAAGATCATGACCTGAGCCAAAATCAAGAGTCGGAGGCTTAACCAACTGAGCCACCCAGGCACCCTGGTAGTATTATTATTATTTTGTAGATAGGGAAATGAAGCACATCAATGTTCAGCACCTTGTCCAAAGCAAGAAAGCTTTCCATTCAAATCCAGTCACATATCTCCCTAAGTCAAAAACTATAGCCTAAACTATTAGTCACTATAGTGTACTACTGTCACAGGAAAAGCTCTTCAAAAAAGGCGATGTGTTTCTGTATGCCAGCAGCCATGTATCATATAATTTACCAAAGGTCTACACAATGTAAAGAGATTGACAGTTGTACTCTCCAACTGTCTGTCAGCAGATTACAAGATGAATGGATTTAAGGACAGTACCTAGTTTCAGGTGTCTCTCATAAAATAATCACTTTAAAAGATTCTTTCACAGAAATAAACTGCCAAAGGTTTTAATATAAGTACAAGTGAATAAGAAATGGGGAGCCAACATTTGTCCTGCTCCTAGAACTGGCTTTTCTTCAGCCACATTAAATGATAATAAGATATTTTAATTAGATATGATAAAACCAAATCACAACACTACAATACTCAAAGGACAATACTGTATTGAATGTAAGATGCCTAAAGGGTATTCGAGTTGAAATCAAGAATATGGAATTCAGGAAAGAGGTTTAGCTTAGAGATTTTGGAAATTATGACCCAAACTTCTGGTCCTAAAGGAAGTTAATAGGAAAAGGTAAGGGATGTGACCAAACCTAAAACAAAACAAAAAAAACACCATAATCAGGGAGTGTACACAAAGAGGAAACTTAAATGCAAATAAATAAAATGAAATAAAACTTAGATGTCACTGGATGTACCAGGTGAATCAAAGTGCCAGTGATGTAGACACCGGCAAAGTTATAATAAGTAGAAGAAGGGAAATACTGTCAATTGCTACAGGAAGATCAGGAAGAATAAAAATCAATAAGCCATTGGTGGAGTCTGAGTGGCTCAGTTGCTTAAGAATCTGACTCTTGATTTTGGCTCAGATCATGATCTCCTGGTTTGTGGGATTGAGCCCCCATTGGGCTCTGTACTAACAGTGTGGAGCATGCTTGGGATTCTCTCTCCCTCTCTGTCCCTCTCTCCCTACCCACCTCAAAATAAACATTTTTTTTTTTTTAAGTCCTTCCTTTAAGATAGGAACAGAACTGAAAAGACAAAGGACATGTAAAGAAATGGACAAATGAGACTACAGGGGAAGATATTATGGCTGTTCGTGTTACGTGACATGAATTTTCTCCGTGAATTAAAAGGAAATGTCATGTGTTTGTGTAGGAGAAGGGAGGGGGGTCTTGATGGCATAGAAGCTTTAAGGAAATGATAAATTTGGAAGACTCACACAAAGGAGAAGGGATGACTAGCACTTACCAAAACACTACTAAAAAGTTCAGATCACTAATACAGAAATATTACAACATCAGTGATCGGGTTGAGAGATATTTTGAAGCAACTCACAGTTTTAGTAAATGTCAGAAGGTAATAGGGGAAGGCAACCAGGCCTCCCTGATTCCATTTATTTAAACATTTAAGTATGGACACTTAGAACAGAAATAAGATCAATAATAAGAAAATAAAACAATGAGATAATTTATGTCTCAGTTCTTAAAATTATAATACACATTAAGTGGTTTTAAATTATAGCTCAAAACAGTTTATTTAACATATGTGGACTTGAGAAGTCCTTAGTTATTTGTTTCAACAATGAAACATACTGAGGACCACAGACATCTATACAGTTTCTTTAGCATTACACAAAACTTGTCCTTAATGCTTCACCTTTACAATGAATCTCTGCTCTATGAACCAAGCACATAAGTAGGCAGACCTACGATTAGATGGCATACTGAGTAAAAGTATGTTTACAGAATGCCCTGACATTTCAATGAGGTGGGTAAGCCTTCCTTTAGATTTAAGTAACAGCTGCAAAAATATAATACCAGCCTCACAAGTGCAATGAAAGAAAAAAAGTCATGCATCCCATCAGCTTCTTTAATAGTAACAACCATACTGGAAATCCTTAGCTCCTTCTTTTTAAATATTAAATATTCCAAAAATAGACACCCTGATAAACTGAGACATACATTAAAGTCTTCAAATCACAATGTTTTTCCTTTAACATTAAACTTCATGCAAAAATAGGTTAGTTTTAGACAGGAGAAATTTACTTTGTTAGATACCTTTAATTGTGCATTTACTTCTTTATTTAGAAAATATTAATTTGGTTGTACTTTCCCCTACTGTTAGAAGAAAAAAAAAAAAAAATCAAGACATCAAAGATTCTAAAATGCCTGCTCTTCACAGTCCAAATATGTAGGTGTTACATGAAGGAACCATTGTAACATTGTTACTTTAGGAACATTATTATGACAGAAAAATAGTTCCTAAGCAATAATCATTACTTCATCAATAAATTATGTACTGAAAACAATCTCCATGATTTCCACTATTTTGCCTTATTAACAATACAAAACTAACATTCCAAGACCATCAACAAAAATGGGCACAGACGATCTTTCAATGCTTACAAGGTAAATCATTGTTAAAAGTGTGTTGAAAATAAAGTAACTACTACTGCAAAAACAAAGCAAGATTATTTTACACTAATTTATATCTACCAGGCTATTATTTTCAACAGCATTTGTTTTGTGACACCAGAATTTTTACTTCTATATAAGCCCATGATCATTAAGATAGAATTAAATGACATACAACCCAATCTTTCAATATTTTAGAGACCATTTTACTTGGATTGTTCAATTATATTAACTCTTCCCAGTAGTTCACTTAAAAAAGAATCCTTTCTTCATCCCCTTCCTCGGAATTATTTTAAGTAGGCCTTACATAAAGGATTCTTTTTCCACATTCATTCTCTTCCTTATGTCCACTGTTTGGCCTTAGTGTTCATAAAAGCCAGAGCTTGCAATAATAATCTACAAGTTTTAAGAGCTATTTTCAAGCAAATCAACTTTCAACCTAGTCACTCCATTATCCTTCTAATAAAAAGATAGGATTCTTCGGAGAAATTTGCACTACCCTCACCTGACCTCACTCTGGTACACAGGTTTAATCTATGTTAGCAGTAGCAATGCAAGTTCTCTTTGCTACTCTTCTGTAAAAAGCTACAGTGTGAAAAGAATGAAACAACTCCAGACACTAAAGTTTTATCTCAGATTTATCTAATTATGATGCCAGAGAAAAGGGGGAGAGGAAGAGAGTTGGTTCGCACACTTCTGTCTTACAGAAATCAGTGCCACTGTCAATCTAGCTGATTTGGATGAGCTTTGATGTGCACAAAATTCAGAGGCAAGCTCATTCATGGAGAGTGGTATCAGTTTCACAACCTTACTCTGAGCAGCTTCAGATTACGAATGGGGATGAAATACAGAGAAACACACTGCAGAGAAAGCCCATTCAGACTTCTCTGAAAGCACTTATCCTCGCGGACAAGACGCCCGTTTTCAGTTTCCCCTAGAGTTCCAGGTTTCGAAAGTCACACTGCGGCGCAGAAGGAAGAGGCCTGGAGAAGGGGTAAACGCCCGAAAGAGTAGACACTCTACCAGCTAGGGGGTGGGGGGCTAGAGGCGAGGAGTGAATAGTTGAGGGTGAGCTGGGCGCGAAGGCGCAGCAGCTGCAGCAGCCAATGTGCCCGCCGGCGGGCACGTGTGCCTGGGACAACCTGGCCAGGAGTCCAAAAGTCCCAGCTGGGGTCCCAGGAGAGGGTGGGGGACCTGAACAAGTTGTGCTGCGGCCCAGGAACTGCCGCTCAGGGGTCTCCGCCACCAGCCAGGCGCAGGCAGCCCCGCATGGGAAGAAGGTGACCGGGCGCGGCAGGCAGCAGAGGGGCGTGCGCCCACACGTGTGCGAGCTGCAGGTGCCCGGGGGCGGCGCGTGCACGCCGGTAAGCGCGCGCGTGTGCGCGTGTGTACACACGGACACGCGAGGGAGGCGGCACCGGCCGGGCAGGCGCGAGACGGGAGCTCGGGCGGGGGGCGCCGCGGCACACACAGCCCTGACCCCCGCCCCCACCCGACTCCCACCCCCCACAGCCCCAGGACTCGACGGGCCAGTTACCTTTCTCCTCTCTCCACACCTTTTTCTTCTTGTTGCTGGGGTACATGTTGCCGTGGGGGTGGCTGGCTTTAAGCTGCAAGTTCCCCAGGCTCACGGGCAAACAGGGTGTGTGTGGAGTGGGAGGGGTGGGAGGGGACACTCGGGAGGAAAAAAGTGCAAGAGGCTCCGAGTCCCGCGCCGCTCGCCAGTCGCTTCTCTCAGCCCGCGCTCCGCTTCGGCTCCCACCCGCCTCAGCCCCGCGGCCGCCGCCAAAGCAGCACCTCAGCGCCTGTCAACTAGGTCACGCCTCGCGCTAACCTAACACCCGCGCAGGCCCCGCCTTCCAGCCGCTAGCCAGCGACGCCTCCCATTGGCTGCACCGCCCGCCGCTCTCCGCTTTCCAGTCACCGCGCGCCCCTACTTCGGCCCCAGGGCGCACGCGCAGGCGCAGGCTCGGGCCCGACGCCGAGGACGTTGGGGAGCTAGAGGGGGCGGAGCCAGGGCGCGAGGGGGCTGGAGATGGCCTCGCGTTTTAGGGGGCGGGGCGTGGAACGGACGCCTGGGCGGAGCGTGAGGCTGCTGGCGCTACACCAGGCTTCGCTGCGCTAGGAGGACCTGAGGGCGTGGCCAAAGGGCCAGGTGCGCCAGGTGACTGGCTAACCAGCCGGCGAAGGCAGCCTGCGGAACTGGAAGATGTGAAAGTAAGAGGAGAATTGAGTCAGCGCGAATTGTTCGTGTCTACTCCAACTGACCAGTCTGAATGGATTTTATCAGATAATGTGAAGCTTTCCTCTTGGTGAGTAAATTATAACCAAAAAAAGTGAAAGGATCGGGAAATAGCTCGTCAAACTTTAGTAAAAATTAGTTTTCACTGGAGTTCTGTGAAGTTTGCAAAGAACAAAGATAAACTGAACTACTCAAGGAACTGAAAAGTAGTGGGCAACCAACATGTTACATTGGAAACAAAAATCTTAGATCAAAGGAGATCAACCAGAGCCAGGTCATCTTATCCTTTTGTTCCTTCTCCAGTTGCTTCAACTCAAGGCACTGGGTTAAAGGACTGGCTTGATTCTGAGTAATACTTACCTGTTGGTGTTCTGAAAATACAGTTCAGGTGGAGCCAACCAAAAAAGTAGGGTGATCCAAAATTTAGATCCTCTCCCCAAATGCATTACATTGCTAAATATTAGACCATCCACAAGGCTGATTTGGTGGATGTAGTGAATCCACATTTATTTGACAATTGGGGTGCTGTTTTATGTATTGTACTTAAGCCAGGTGTGTAAGAGCTAATATTTGCAACACATTTTTTAATAATAATAAAGGAAGAAAGAAAGGCCCCGTTAAGAATTGTAAAAAAAATGAAATGGTTTGAGTAACAGAACACTCATGAATATGATTCATGACATACTAATGTAATAATTTTTATTTTAATAATGCCTCTGCTTCTCTTTTTCTTTTAATGCTGTGAAATACATAAAAATTCATTTGGCTGGGAGAAATAAGGGAGGCTTCAAGAAGGAAGTGACATTTGGGCTAGTAATAAAAATATGCACTTATTTTTTGGCAATGGAAATAAAAGGAGGGCTCTGATTCAAGATACATTACAAAGGTAGAATCAGTAAACGCTGGTAATGGAATAGATTTTGGGAACAGAATGAAGAAGAGAAAGAAGATAAGAGTTTCACGGGTTAGTTTAGGAGGAGGATGGCAATATTATTAATATTAGGCAATTAAGAGCAGTTGCAGATATTGTGGGAAATATATTGAGTTCTTATTTAGAAATGCTAAGTGTGAAGTGTCTGCTGGAAAGTGCATCATACTGGGCACTATCTTTTTTGTTACAAGAGAGAACCTGTTTCCACCCCAACCTAGAGTTCATCTGTGCTTTCTTAGGAACCTTAAATATGCTACTGATTATTCTTTATTTCATGTCAACTCAAGGAACTAGAACCATACATCAACTTTTAAACTTTCTCAAGTCTCTTTCATGATAAAAAAAAAAAAAAAAATTGCCCTGCGATTCCACAACACCTTCCAGCTACTGCATCTCCTTTCTTTCCAAATGGTTGTCAATACCTGCTGTGTCAGTTTCCTTACATCCCACTTCCAATTTTTTAGTCCCCTCTCTTCTAGGTTCTTTCCTATTAACTAACTGAAATAGCTCTTGCTAAGGTGACCAGTGACCGTCACGTGCTATGTAATCGTCATTTTTCAGTCTTTCTCTTACAAGATCTCTTGGCAGCATTTAATACTCTTGACCTCTCATTCTTCCTTGCAGCATCCTTTTCCTTCAGTTTTTCTCACCCTTTGGAGATTCCTCCTGTATGGCCATTCCTTCTCAGTTTCCTTTACTGGCCCATCTTCCTTTGCAGCCATTACATTTTGGAGTTCATTAAGACTTAGTCTTATCCCCTTATCTCTTTTCACTTTATACTTTTTTTTTTTAACAACTTTATCCGTACTCATGGTTCAGTTATAATAGTGATTTTCAACCAGGGGAAGTTTTGCCCTGTAGGGAACACTGACAATGTCTGGAGACATTTCTAGTTATTGCAACTGAGAAAAGAATGCTACTGGCATCTGGTGGGCAGAGGTCAAGGATGTTGCTAAGCATCCTAAAGTGCATGGTTCAGCCCCCCACAACAAATCATCTGGCCCAAAATGTCAACACTGCTGAGATTGGCAATCCCTGAGTTATACCAATGACTGCCACATTTATTATTTTCAATAAAAATTTCTTCTTGAACTTTAGACCAATATGTGCTACCATATACTGTATCACAACTTTAAGAGGCAGCATTATGCACTGGCTAAAAGGTATTTGAAGCCAGACCATCTGGATTCAAATCCTACGTTTACCCTTATTGACTTTGTGACCCTTGGCAAGTTACTCAAAGTCTCTACACCTTGCTTATTTAAATTATTATATGGAGATGGTAATATAGTATCTACCTTGATTGATGTGAGGATTGAATGCGTTAAAACACATAAAGTGACTAGCACCTAGTAAATGTGGCAAAGATGCTCACTAATACAATTTTCTTTCTCTTGGCCCATAGAAAAATGATATTTCCCAGCCTCCCCCGAAGTTAGATAGGATGTGTAACTGTATGCTGAGTGGCTTATAAGGCAAAAGTGATGTATGCCATTCCAGGCCATCAAATCTTTTGTACGCTTATGCATATTCTCTCTTTTCATTTCATGGTGATCTCAGAAGCAGCATGTCAAGAAGGAAGGAGCTTGGATCCCTGAGTCACTGCTTGAAGGAGTATCTCAAGGATCCAAGGAGTACCACATCAAGCTATGATATAAACAAAACACTTTTATTATGTTACAGCATTGGTATTTAGAGGGTATTTGTTTTAGCATTAACTATTTTGATAAAATACCATTATCATTGAAAAGTGTTAAATATTAATATTTACTCTCTCAAAAGTACCTGAAATGTACCATGTACCACACTGAGCTCATGATCTTTCCCCCACACTTAGACTTCTTCCAGTGTCTCTTATCTCTTTGAATGGCTCATCACCCATTCAGTTGAACAATCTAGAAACCTAAACACTATCCCCGATACCTCTTATAACTTTATTCTCATTTCAAATGAACTGCTATACCTTCTCAATTTTATCTCCTGTATCACTCTTGAATTGCTCACCTTTCCAATGACACTGCAATAAGCTCAGTGTGAATTTAACTGGACTACTACAAAGACTTCTTAAGTGGCCCCCATGTCTACTCTTGCCCCTCTTATGTCCATTCTATGCCCTGCATCACATTTTCAAATGTGATCATGTTGTGAAATGTGATCATGTTGTAAATCACTGTTGTAAATTATTCAATGACTTTCTAGTGGTCTTTGCAATGGACTTCATTGTATTCCCCCAAAATTTATTTATTGAAATCTTAGCTGACAGTGTTATTATATGTAGAGACAGGGTGCTTAGGAGATATTTAAGGTTAAATGAGATCATAAGGGTGAGACCCTAATCCAGTAGGACTGTGGCCTTATAAGAAGAGGAAGATATATATACATATATATATAATATTATATATAGATTATATATTATTATATTGTATATTATATATTATATTGTACATGATTATATTTTATATTATATTAATATGTATTATATTTTATATATATTATATGATATATTATATATATATACATATGTATATCTCCATTCCTGCTTCTCCTCCTCCTCCTCCCCCCTTCCCCCTATAAATGCCATGTGAAGACACAGTGAGAAGGTGCCCATCTGTAATATGGGACGAGAGCCTTTGCCATAACCAGGCTATGCCAGCACTCTGAACTGTGAGAAAATTAATTTCTGTTGTTTAAGCCACCCAATCTATAGCCTTTTACTATTGCAGCCCAAGCTGACTTATACAGTCTTATAAAAACTAAATCATTAGGAATAGAAGGCTCATCACCTACCAATTATCCTTACCCCCACCACCCAATTTCTGGTTTCATTCATACCAACCATAGAGCTTTTCACTTCCTTGAACACATCTTATTCTTACCATGTGGCCTATTCACATGTTTGCCACTGTAACTGAGACATGATTTGCTTAGTGAACCCATTCTTTTTTTTTTAACTGTTCTTTTTTTTAATGTTTGTTTATTTATTTTGAAAGAGAGAGAGCACACATGAGCAGGTGAGGGGCAGAGAGAGAGAGAAAGAGAGAGAATCCCAAGCAGGAAACTGACATGAACTGTGAGATCATGACCTGAACTGAAATCCAGAGTGGGACGCTTAACTGACTGAGCCACTCAGGCACCCCTTAGTGGACCTACTCTTATTCTTATTCTTATTAAGCTCAAAAATCACTCCCTGGCAAAGCCTTCCCTAACACTGACCCCACCTGAGCCCTACCCACAATGTTCTTTTATATGCCCTCAGTGCTCATTTACTTCCCTATATAGCATTTTTTACACTTTGTAATTATAAATATATTTGAGTGATTCTTTTGTTAATATTTATCTTTCACTCTGGACTCTCTTTCACTCTCTGAGGACAGGAAGTATATCTTTTTGCCCACAGAGAATGACACAATGCCAGATACAAAATAGATTCTCAATAAAAATTATTGAATGAGAATGAGCGTCCATACAGAGATGTTGGTAAAACTGAGGAAGAGCACATGAGACCAAAAGAGGTTACCTTGGGGAGGCCATAATTTTAAAGCAAAGACTAAGAGAGTAACTGACCAGTGAAATTAACGAATGCCTGAAAAAGAATGGCATACATCATTAGCATATAGTAGGTATTCAATAAGTGAATGAATGGGTGAGGAAGTGATAGAATGAGTGAGAAATTGTGTTCAAGCAAGTAGAAAAATATTTGCAACTCAATTTTCAGAGAAACCAAAAATATGTTTTCAAGAAGATGTTTGTGGTTAGAAATATCAGATATCTCACAGATCAAGTAGGATGAGAACTGAGAAAAGATCATTGAATTTATAGTCTATGTAAATCAGTGAAAATAAAAACAAGTAGTTGAAGAAAAAGTGAAAAGCAATGAGAAGTGATCGTGGTCTGTTTTGTTTTGTTTTAATGTTTAGAGATTAAAGGATAAGTAGAGTACATAGTAGTTGGAAGGACACCAGAATCAAGGGAAAATTTTTCTAAGAGACATGAAATGAAATGAAAAGTGTTTAAATTAAGAAGATTGGTGACAAAAGATTGAAACAAAAAAGAGAAAAGAAGGACAAATGTCAGAAATACCAGAAAAAGATAAAGCAAATGTGGATAGAATCAAAAGTGAGGGAAGTCTTGGACTTAGAGTATAGAAAAGGCATTCCATCTTTTGTGATGAATTTGAAAAAAGAATGAAGATTCAAAAAAATTTTTAATGAAAAGAAAGTAGAGGGAAGATAGGTCCAATGAGTTCAGTTTCAGTGAAAGTAGGAGGCAAAATCATCTGCTGAAAGATACTGATAAATCTGGATCCAAATGGGGAATGCAAAAAATATTTGGAAAATGTTTAATAGATTACATTTAAGAGTTTAAACAAATTATATTTAGGCAATTTTTAAAAGTACAGAAGTTAGGAAAGTCCCATTTTGAAGTCCCTTGGTGAAAGGAAAAGATACTAGGGAATAGACGGAATAATGGTCCCAAAGATTTCCAGGATCTAATCTCTGGAACCTATGAATGTTACCTTATTTGGCAGAAGGGACTTGCAGATGTGATTGAGGATCTTGAGATCGGGAGATTATCCGATATTATCATGGTTGGCCCTAAATGTAATCACAAGTGTCCTTATAAGAGGAAGACAGAGAGAGATTAAAGCATTGGGAAACTAATTAACAAAGGGAGTAAACCTGCAAATTCAAGGCAATAAATATGTCTATTTCTGAAGTAATTACCTCTACACACTGTAAATGTTGGATATATTTTAGGCATAATTTCTCAGTTCCATTCCTTGGATAGTCTTAATATTCCCATGCTTTTACCTAAATATTCATTTTCATTTCTGGTTCAAGCCTTGAGGGTACTCACTTATGAACTGCCCATATTGTTAAAGACAATGAAGAGGGCATTTTTAAATAACTTTCAAGGAAAGTGTAATGAAATGCCTTTAAAAAAAAAATGATCACTGGAATTTGTTTGCCTTTGTCCCAGTAAAACCTCAGCAGTTCTTTACTCAAAAAGAGGATAAACATTTTCACCAAGATGGGGACGAAAGCAGACTTGATCCATATGCTTCCTGTGTACCATCGCCTTCAGATGTTAGAGTAAAGGATGATGTTAGGTCAGCTCACGTACTTAATTGTGTTTTCATATAAGTGCAGCTTGCAACACTGAAGGTAACATAAAAATAAACACTTCTAGCAGTTCTGAAAATCACTTGAATGTTATTGTAGACATGTACAAATTGGACTTCTGGTTTATTCCTTTCCTTTCAGAGAGCAACTCTTACATATCTTAAACATACTCCTTATCTCCCTCCCACCAGACTAGCAGACTAGATATGGTTCCCTCCCCGTACCCTGCTCTCTCCAGTAGCTGCCTTCTTTCCAGTTGAAAGGAACTTTCTGGCAGCTCATTGGCCCAAGAATAAGGAAATGGTTGCTTAGCAACCAAATCCTGACCCCTGCAAACCTGTAAAGAGGAAACTTGTGGGCCAGCCACCTAGTTCTGCCTGTGTTATAAGTAAGGAGGAACTGCTTATGAGAAGATGAAGCCCCTGTCCCTGTTAATAGAGATATTGATCATTCTTGGGGTCATGATTAGAAGTAAGTTTTTGTTTTTTTCTGTCTTTATGGTTGTCTATGAGGGTCTTCTCTCTTTAACGGTAGTAAGGGTAGAAGCTGATTCGAAGATCATAAGTAACCTCACTATACTCCCAATTGATACCATTTGGGGGGTAAGTACTTAAGAATATCCAAACAGGATAGAAATCAGTGATACTCTTATTTAGGATAATACCTGGCAAAGATGTGTGTATGAGAGAAAGAGGAGGGAGGGAGAAAGGGAAGGAGGGAAAAATAGAAAAGATTGAGCAATTTATGAGGAAAGCATTAAAGTAATTTTTATAGAGTAGGGATATTTGAGACAGGTTGTTAAATTTTGTTGAATCCAGAATATTATGAATATTTAGTTCCAGGACTTTAATGGAAAAGTAGAGGACTCAAAGAGTTATAAAGTGCATTAATTTATATTCTTACAGCCTTTAATCTTTTCACAGTAACATTTGTATTTCCAAAGTTTCCAGGATTTCTAACTAGTTACTATCTTAAAATGGAAATTATTTTCCAGTCTTGTTTCTCTGGCCTTTTATTGAATTAATTTTTACTCAGTCCTCAGATAATTTACTCTTCCTGAATTCAACCTAAGAAATATTCATGTACATTTAATCCAAGAATGCAAGGTTGGTATAATATCCAAAAATTAATTAATGTAACACACCATATCAATAGAGTGAAAGATAAAGACCACACACGGTCATCTCAATTGATGAAAAAAAAAAAAAAAAAAACATTTGACAGAATTCAACATCCCTTTCTGATAAAAACACTCCTCAAATTTGAAATAGAAAGAAACTTCCTCAGCTTAATAATAAAAAGCATCTTCGAAAAATCCACACCTCACCTGTACTTGTGGTGGACAGGATGGGAAAAGAAAAAGTAAAACTATCTGTATTCACTAAAGACAGAATCTAATATACAGAATATCCTAAGGTATCCACTATAAAATTATTAGAACTAAGAAATGAGTTGAGCAAGGTTGCAGGATAAAAGGTCAATAAACAAAAGTCAATTCTATTTCTTTACAGTCACAATGAACAAAAAAAAAAATGAAGTTAACAGTTCCATTTAGAATAGTATCAAGAAGAATAGTTACTGGTAATAAATTTAACAAAAGTACAAAGCTCTTACTCTGAAAACTACAAATATTGTTGAAAGAAATTAAAGAAAACCCTAATAAATGAAAACACTTCTCAGGGCACCGGGGGGGGCTCAGTAGGTTAAGCATCTGACTCGATTTCAACTCGGGTCACGATCTCACAGTTCGTGGGATGGAACACTGCATGGGGCTCAACGCTGACAGCGTGTGGATCCTGCCTGGGATTCATATTCTGTGTGTGTGTGTGCGTGTGTGTGTGTGTGTGTGTGTGTGTGTGTGTCTTAAAATAAATAAACATAAAAAGAAAACACTTCTCATGTTCATAGCTTGGAAACCTTAATATTAAGACAGCAATACTCTCCAAATTGATCTAGAGATTCAATATAAAATCCCAGCTGACTTCTTTGCAGAAATTAAGAAAATTATCTGAAAATTAATATAGAAGTGGATGTTTTTAAACAAAAAGAACAAATTTGAAGGACACACACTTTCCAATTTAAACATTTACTACAAAGCTACAGTAATCAAGACTGTATGAGACTGACATGAGGACAGACATAGGTCAGTGGAATATCACTGAGAGTTTGGAATTAAACCCTCAAATTTATGGCCAGATGATTTTTGGCAAACATGCCAGGCAACTCAATGGAGAAGGAAAAGAATAATTTCTTTAGCAAATGATGGGGATGACTGGAGAGCCGCATGCAAAAAAAGTGAATTTGGATACCTACCTCACACCTAATGTAAAATGAGTCAAAGGTGTAAATATGGTAGCTAAAGATGTAATCTCTTAGAAGAAAACAGGCATAAATTTTTGTGACCTTCATTAGGCAATGATTTGTTAGGTAGATCACTAAAAGCACAAAAAAAGAAGAAACAGATAAACTAGACATCATCAAAATTAAGCATTTTTATGCTTCAAGGGACATCATCAAGAAACTGAAAAAAACAATCCACACAAAAGGAGAAAATTTTTGCAGATCATATATCCAATAAGGTTTAGCATTCGGAATATATAAATAACTTTTACAAACTCATCAGCAAAACAGCAAACCAGTTTTTTAATGGGTGATGAATATTTGTATACAAATTTTCTGTTTGGACATCTGCTTTCATTTCTCTTGGGTATGTACCTAAGGAATTGGATAGACATTTCTCCAAAAGTGATACAAAGATGACCATAAAATGCATGAAAAGATATTCAACATCATTTGTCCTTAAGAAAATGCAAATCAAAACCACAATAAGATGCCACAATGAGGATTTAACTATAACAATAAGAGTGGGGACTGAGAGGAGCAAATGGATGACAAGGCTAGAGAGAATAGTGACATAAGAGTCCAAAGTAAGAGTGTCCCTAGAAGATGGGCATGTCCAAATGCCAGAGAGAGTGTGGAAGTGAGGTAAGGGCCAACAAAGTATCACTGGATTTAACAACAGGGAAGTCTTTACCTTTCCAGGATAGTTTTATCAGAGAAGCAGGGACAAAACCTGATTTCAATTGATGGGAGTGAATAGGAAGAGAGAAAGTAGAGAGTGATGATAATTACAGAGTTCTTTCTGTATTATGGCACTTTGCAAGGTCAGACTTGAGTCTTTAAGAGATAATTTATTGATTGCAGGTCTACAGAGACCCAGGGAAGTAGTTAGGGGACAAGACGGTTACTTTACAAGCCATGCTATAAGACCTGTGGTTCGTACCCAAAATCAGGTTTTACCCCACTCTGTTTTTTCTTTTCCGGCCTTTATAACCCTAGATCTCCAGGCAAAACAGACAGGGCTGCCTTTTTTTCACTCACATATACCTTGCAAACTTGCGTATTGTTTTTTATACATTTTTTCACTTGATGCTCAATATACTTTGACTTCACCTATGTAAAATTATTGAGAGAGGGAAGCTGCCATAACTATGTGATTGTTCCTGACTCTGCATTGACCTAGGGAAAGTTCTAATAGAGTTTCTGACATTTTTTTTCCCTTTTGGTAAATCCTTAGAAAAAAGTAGTTCATTCTGCTGGAAAAAAATGCATAGTTTATTCCAAAGTGTGGCTTAGAAAATGGAAGAAAAATCCACAGTATTTTCTCTTTCCATACTTCCAAACCAGCTTCTGATTTAAGGTAGTGTAAGGTATATAACTGAGGCAGAGAAAAGACATTGCCAGAACTTCTGGCTCTAAATTATCTAGGATCCAAGGTTTTCCTAATTTGTCTATCTCTTTCTAGCAGTAATTCTTCACTATCATACAAGTTCTACAGTTAAAAAAATATATGATATAAAACAAAATGAAATAGAAAGTTTATAGCGATTCCCTGACACCCATGTAGCAATTCTATCCCAGTTGAAAAAGGCAAGTAGCTCATCAATCTGAAACTAATCAGAATTCAGAAAGCAATTGTCTAGCAATCATATCTAGGTCCCTGTCAGAGCCACACTAAGGCCAAGTCCTGGACGTGTTGCAGAGGATACTGAGCCTAAGCAGTACAAGCAGACTATATCTTACTGTTACATAAAGCGGCTTTCCGGGGCTCCTGGGTGGCTCAATCAGTTAAGCTTCCGACTTAGGCTCAGGTCATGATCTCATTGTCCATGAATTCAAGCCCTGTGTTGGGCTCCATGTCGATGGCTTAGAGCCTGGAGCTTGCTTTAGATTCTGTGTCTCCCTCTCTCTCTCTGTCCCTCCCCTGCTCATGCTCTGTCTCTCTCTCAAAATTAAATACACTTGATCTTAGCCAAAAGGCCGAGAAGTGATATCTCTCAAAAATAAATAAATAAACATTAAAAAAAATTTTTTTTAATGGGCTTGCTATTACCAGTGCTGTTTTAAATAACTTGTAGAATTTAGGAGTTCTGAGTTACCTTTGCTTCCTTTCAGTTCTTTTACATTATACTTCTAAACAGGGAACAAATACCTTGCAAGTATCTAGAGCATCTTTCCTTGAAGAGAAGCAGGAAAGAGCACATGTGTCATGATGGGATTGTTCACTATTATAGAGAAATTTGATTACTGCGTTATGTTATAAATCAGTAAGGAAGCTGATTTCTCTTTTGTGAATTGTCTTGAAAAATATAAGTCTCTTTCTTCATAACCTAGGTTTATCTGAAAGGTTTCTACAACTCTACAATATTACTACTACTTCTACAATGACTACTACTCTTTGGAACAATTCAATAGGACAACACTCAATGGGAGGAGGGCAGCCCTCAGCCTGAGAAGAGCTGGATGAACAGACCCTCCCCCCACCCCACCTCATAGCTGAACCCATTAATGTCCCTGCATCAGCTTTATTTCGGGTTACTCAGGCTGCTTAGAGGAACCGCCTCCTTCTGACACTCTTCCCAATTCTATTCCATTTTCTGTGTACAAGGGCTCATGTGTCTCTCTTGTCACATACCTGCCCCAAGAATTCTCTCTGTCAGTGAGCAGCCCTCTACCTGCTCTTGATTGATCCTAAGATCTACTTCCCATCCATTAAGACTGCCCTCTCAAAGAATAGCAATAGCCCACTGATTACAAATCTAGTGACCTCTCACTACTCTTTATTTCTTAACCTCTATGCAACACTTGACACTTTTCTCCATCTTCTTTCCCCCCTCTACCTATGTAGAATCTTAAACTGTCTCACTGGCTTATCTTTCTCAACCCTCCCTTTAAATGTTATGCCCAAAGTTCAGAAATTGGCTCTCATATTCTATGTCTCTGCTACTTCTTCCCAAGCCCCAGCTTCTTTTACATATGTATTTGCATCCTAGACCTTCCTGCTTATCTCTAGATGTGCACATCAGCAGCATGATGATATCACCAGTAGTATATGGCCTGCAAACACCTTAAATTCAACCTCAAATTTAGCTCCTCTTCTGTATTTCTTCTCTTATTAATGGCATCAACATCCCTCCCTGCTCCCCTAGTTCTCAAGAACAAAACCTGAAAATTGTATAGTCATACAGTTATAATGCACTAAGTATCATCTAATTTAATGTTTTGTATAGGTGATAGGACTGAGGCCCAGAGTAGTCAAATTGATTCCTCAGGGGCATTCTGCAAAGCCACATCTGGAGCCAGAATCTTCTAATCCTTTACCATCATAAATTCCTTTATTCCTTCAACAAATCCTGTCAACTCCATAGTGCTTCTCCCATCTATGCATTTTCATGTCTCAATTTAGGGTCTCATTTTAGTATCTTTTATCTACATGACTGCACTTCTTTTTTTTATATATATTTTTTAATATGTATTTATTTTTGAGAGGGAGAGACAGCATGTGAGCAGGACAGGAGCAGAGAGAGAGGGAGACACAGAATCCAAAGCAGGCTCCAGGCTCTGAGCTGTCAGCACAGAGCCTGATGTGGGACTCGAACTCACAAACTGTGAGATTATGACCTGAGCCAAAGTTGGACACTTAACTGACTGAGCACCCAGGTGCCCCTACATGACTGTACTTCTAACTCTCCTCTTATTTACAATACAGTACTTCCAGAAATAATATTCCTAAACCCCAGACTTGGTCATAATTTTCAAGCACCTACTTTATGCCAAATAAAATCCCAATGTCTTGTCCAGCAGTCAAAATCCTATGCAATTAGATTTTGACTTCCTTTCTTTTTTGTCTCTGCTACACACATATTTTATTTCAACTAATTTAACTAATTTAAACTAGTAGCTACTCAGTATACCACCTAACTCTCTCACTTTGATGTCTTTCTCAATCTTTTCTGCAGTTGAATGGTTCACAAAGCTGGCCTGACTGCAGGAATGTACTGTCATTCCATTTTCTTCCCATCACCACCAGAAATCTACAGCATAACATCCTACTCATCTTTTAAGGTCCATTTCAAGTTCTACTTCCTCCCCCACTTAAAAAAAAAAAAAAAAAAAAAACTTTCCCAAGCCCTTCCTCATAGCACATGCACCTTTCTCATGCATCACAGTCTCATAATTGAGTTAGTTTTTAACTTCCTCATCAGGTTCTCAACAATTTTTTAAATTAGCACTTGTAACACTTTAAAATTTCTATAACACATTCCCAAAACCTGTGGAGTAGGTCATGCAGATATTTTTATGTCTACTATTCGAGATTTACAGATTTTCAAAACCCTGCAATACAGAATTTACTAAAACAGGAATTGTACAGTAGGAATCACGTTTTTCTCTTGTTTTTACTCTGTATCACCTGTTTGTTATTTCTAAGTCTGTATTCTCCAAAGTGGACTGCTCTGAGTTTTTGCCTCATAATCATATTTACTTACCTCAGGCTGTTTCGACATATTGCCAAGCAGCCAGATGAAAAATAAAATATTCAATTCATCATTCAAACATTTTAAAATGTAGTATACATACGTTTGCTGCTGTATAGAACAAACAGCTAGGTGACTGATTGAGTTACTTGCTTTTCAACCAGTTGTTCTGGCAGGATGGTGATTATATAAACTCTAACAGTGGCATTTAATCATTTTTCACTGATTTTATATTTTACTGGCATCTGAAATTTATTTACTGTAGCCATCGAATTTTATTTCTGTAGTTCATCAACCAATGAGATAGAGTAGACAAGAAAAACCGGTTTCTTAAGACTTCTGTAAGTCTGCCTCACAGAGGTAGCACCAAGATTACAGTGCTGTCCTTGAAGAGAATATTCTCACTTTGGAAAAAGTGTACACCCTGAAGCTTCCCTGATAGAACATAGTCTTCGAAAACAATTCATAGTCTCTGGAAAACAAGTAGGAATGCCCTTAATGAAAAAGAAATTATGAATAACCTAAAAGACAAAATAAGAGATAGAATGGATTAAAAGTAGAAACTTTTACCCAAAAATGTACAAAAGAGAATATGGTTAGAAATGACATACAAGTGGGTTCAGGAAAAAGGAAAGGATCCTTGGGGCAAAAAGAGAGGATTGTTGGTTGGAAACAATAGCAGCTGCAGCCTAGCAGTCTGACTCCTACCCTCCTCATGACCACCACCTCCGTATGCAAAGGAGACAGCAGAATTTTCATTTCTAGTAATGAAAGGCTAGGTGACTAGGCTATTTGGTCCAACCATCCCACTGAAAAAAAAGTTGTGCGTAAAATATACAAGCTTCTTAAATGCATCAGAGTTGAGAAGATGGTAAAGAACTACCAGATAAAAAAATCTAAGGAATTGCTAAAATCAAGAGAAGTAAGCACAAGAGCACCTCAGCAGGGCCGGGACTTGCCTCACCTTGGTCCCAGTCCTGCACCTGAACATCAAAGCTGCTGTTATCCTGAGCCAGGCAAATGTGGCCTTTGGTTTTTGTGGCCTCACAAAGCAAGGAGAACAGAATCTGATTCTCAGGATCTTTCCAAGGTGAGGAGTCTAATAGGAGACCTTTTCAACATCCACCAAGGACCATAAAGTACTGTACTCTTGTGATAAGGGCAGACCAGAAGTAAACCCACCCCTCCCAAGTCCAGGGGTCTGCAGAAACTTGACACTTAGCAAAACACAGAGTAAAGTAAGAGGAAAAAAAATACATTCCTGAGAAGTTATGGTCACAGCCCAGCTCCATTGGAGATTTACAGCTTGGGTAATCCCAGGCACCCTGAGCCTAGAACTCAATCTAAGATTGTCCTGTACTTGTACTGCCCTAGGCACCTGGCAAAATCAAATTCATGTTCTCCCCATTGGAAAGCAACTTCATTTTAGGTCTCAATCCACTGAGATAAAGTTTTCAGTATATAGTAAAAATAATTCAGTATACAAGGAGACAAAGCATGAGGTTTGGGATGGCATTTTGGCAGTGATGTAATGTCTGCTGCAAATGGCTAATGATACTGAGGGAACACCTATTCCCAGATGACTAGGTCCTGTCTGACACATCCTGATAGCATCTCCTCCAACACCCATAAGGTAACTGGTGGCAGGCTGAGGTGATTGTTATAGCATTCAGAGACAGGTTAAGAGGGAAAATCCAAGTCCAACATGAGGAAAAGTAACCACATAAAAGCATCAGCCTACACACACACACTATAGTACCTGAGGAAACAGAACAAGTAGAGGAAATCGTTGCAGTCTTCAGAACATTAAAATGATTATCATGAAATTTAGAGATGATATTGTATCCATGAAAGAAGAACATGCCTTAATGAAAGAAAAAAGATGAGCTATTTTGGTATTGAAATATATGATAATAAAAATAAAAACCTCAAGGCTGAATGCCAAAATTGACAGAGCTGAATAGCAACCCAGAAGCTCAAAAATGAAACTGAGAAATTCTCTTATAAGCACAATGAAAATGGACAAAAGAGATGATGTGTATGAAATAAAGGTTCAAGAACATGGAGGATCCATCTAAAAGTTACAAATTCACATAATGGGATCTCCAAAAAGAGAAAATAGAAGAACTGAGAGGAAGAAATAAAGAAATTAAATAAAATTCCCCGGATCTTAAAAAGACCTTTTTTAGAGTTTTTAGATTAAGTTCCACTGAGTGCCAAGGAGGAAGATTGAGAAAAGACCCACTCCTAGAAAATAATGGTAAATGTTTAGTACTTTATGGATAATCAGAACATTGTAAAGCTTCTTTTTTTAAAAATTTTTTTAACGTTTTTATTTTTGAGACAGAGAGAGACAGAGCATGAACAGGGGAGGGGCAGAGAGAGAGGGAGACACAGAATCGGAAGTAGGCTCCAGGCTCTGAGCCATCAGCCCAGAGCCCTACGCGGGGCTCGAACTCACGGACCGCGGATCACGGATCGTGATCTGAGCTGAAGTCAGACACTTAACCGACTGAGCCACCCAGGCGCCCCTGTAAAGATTCTAAAGAGAAAAAATACATTATTTACAAGGTGAAAAGCAGCATGTTGACTTCAAATTCATTAGTAGCATTGGGTACAAAAAGATACTGGAGAAATATTTTCTAAGTACTGAGGTAAAATGATTTTGCATCTAGAATTACATAACCTGACAAACTGTAAAGTGTAATGGCAAAATAAGACATGTTCATACATGAATGGATTCAGAAAATTTATCACCCACAAATCCTAGCTGAAATATTGACTAGAAGATGTGCTCCAGGAAAATAAAGCATGAATTTAAGAGGAACGCTAAAAATCAATGGTAACCAAAGAAACCTTTCAGACATGATACAGCTTAGTAAATGTTCGTTTTAATTTTAAAAAATATAACAATCAAATTCATTTTTAAAAATCTCTTTCACAAGGCAAACCCTCTTACACCATTGGTTGGAATGCAAACTGGTGTAGCCACTCTGGAAAACAGTATGGAGGTTCCTCAATAAGTTAAAAATAGAACTACCCTACCATCCAGAAATTGCCAGAAATTGCATTACTAGGTATTTACCCAAGGGATTCAAATACTGATTCAAAGGTATACATGCACCCAATGTTTATAGCAGCATTATCAACAATAGCCAAATTATGGAAAGAGCCCAAATGCCCGCCAACTGATGAATGGATAAAGAAGTTGTATATACATATACGTGTGTGTGTGCATGTGTGTGTGTATAATGGAATATTCCTCAGCCATAAAAAATAATGAACTCTTGCTATTTGCAACAATGTGGATGGATCTAGGGAGTATTATGCTAAGAGAAATAAGTCAGACAGAGAAAGAAAATACCATATGATTTCACACATGTGGAATTTAAGAAACAAAATAGATGAACATGGGGCAGGGCAGGGGGGCAAAGAAGCAAAACAGTAAACAAACTCTCAACTATAGAGAACAAACTGAGGGTTACTGGAGGGGAGGTAGGTGGTGGGATGGATAAATGGGCGATGGCTATTAAAGAGGGCACTTGTTGTGATGAGCACTGGGTGTTGTATGTAAGCGATGAATAGCTAAATTCTACACCTCAGACTAATATTACACTGTATGCTAACTAACTGGAATTTAAATTAAAACTTGGGGGGGGGGGGGGAAGTCCCTTTCACAAGAGTGACAGAAGTTTAAAAATAGCTGGGAATAAATTTAATAAAAATTAGACAAGGCATATATGAGTAATAAAAATGAAAATTTTCTGAAGAGCATTAAACAGAAAACTGAATAAATCAAGTCTATACACCTAAATGAATCTCAGTATTATAAATATGCCAGGTCTTTGTAAATTAACAGGTAAATCCAGTGCAATCCCAGTGAAAATATCAATACATTTTTTAAATGAATCTGACAACCTTATTATAATATTCATCTAGAGAGGAAATTTGGGGCGCCTGGGTGGCTCAGTCGGTTAAGCGTCCGACTTCGGCTCAGGTCATGATCTCGCGGTCCGCGAGTTCGAGCCCCGCGTCGGGCTCTGTGCTGACAGCTCAGAGCCTGGAGCTTGCTTCTGATTCTGTGTCTCCCTCTCTCTCTGCCCCTCCCCCGTTCATGCTGTGTCTCTCTCTGTCTCAAAAATAAATAAACGTTAAAAAAAAAATTTTAGAGAGGAAATGAGGAAATATATACTAAAATTCCCAAGACAAGTTTTTAAAAGAGGAACAAGGGTATGTGTGCATATGTGCACTTGTATCTCCACAGAGAAGTTCTTGCTCAACCAAATAGTGAAGTATGCAATTATAAACTACAGTAAATAGTGTATTACCAGAATAATAGGCAAATACATCAAGAAAATAGAGCAGAGAGTTTAAAAATGAAACAATGTACAAATGAGAAATTCTTACCAAAAGAAGGTTTCTCAGTACAATGGATAAAAGATGGACTGTAATGAATGTTATTGTCAAATTGTCTATTCATTAGTAAAAGCCAGGTTCCACTTCATGCCAGTCAAAACAAACTGATTCCAGATTGATCAGAAACATAAACAGGAATATGGAAAACTATAAAAATGGCTGAAGGGAATGCAGGAAAATGTACATTCAAGTGATTAGTAAGGCCTTGAACAAGACACGCGTGCATGCACACATACACACACGTTACACAAAGGTTATAGGTGAAGAAAAGATTGATAGTTTTGACTGCATTTGAATTTAAAACAACTGTGCTGCAAAGGATACTATAAATAGTTAAAAGGCTACTAACAGACTTAAAAATATATCTATAACATAAACACCAATCAAATAATATCCAGAATATATTTTAAGACTCCTAAAGATATTTTCTTAAAAAGCTTAATAAAAAGATGGGGAAAATATCTAACAGTCTGTTCCTTGGAGAGGAAAATACAAATGCCCCTGAATGTGATCTTGCTGGTAATCTGCAAATGGAAATTAACAATGAAATATCAGTTTATCCCAATATATTTGCAAAAATAAGTGTTGGTTAGGTTGAGGAAAGATTCATATCCTGATATGCCATGTGTGGAAGTATAAGTTAGAGTGGCTTTTCTGGGAATGCCAGAAATTCTTCCAGAAAAAGGAATGAGATAGAATCAGGGAGAATTCAGTTGAGGTATTATAGAACCAGAGATCTGCCAATGTATACTGGACTCTGTCCATGCCTTTTACATTTTTGTTGTTCTTCCTTGGGATTATTAACTCTATTTTGAAAATTCCAATGTGTTTTAGATGTGGTAAGAGTAACCACAGGAAAGGAGTTTGAAGGGAAAGGTGTTTGCAGTGGCTACGTGAGAAAAAGCCAAAGAGAAGGTAAAATCCAGTAGGAGATTCTTCTCCCAGTGTTTACCCTATATAGTTTCTTAATTTTATTTCAGTAAGGGAAGTGATTTTCTCACAGATGTTGATAACATTTGCTTTTAAAAGGTAGGCCTTTGGATAAAATTAACAACCCAAGAAACAACAGATGCTGGCGAGGATGTGGAGAAATGGAAACCCTCTTGCACTATTGGTGGGAATGCAAACTGGTGCAGCCACTCTGGAAAACAGTGTGGAGATTCCTCAAGAAATTAAAAATAGAACTACCCTATGACCCAATAGCACTACTAGGAATTTAGCCAAAGGATACAGGAGTGCTGATTCATAGGGGCACTTGTACCCCAATGTTTATAGCAGCACTTTCAACAATAGCCAAATTATAGAAAGAGCCTGAATGTCCATCAACCGACGAATGGATAAAGAAGATGTGGTTTTTATATACAATGGAATACTACTTGGCAATGAGAAAGAATGAAATCATGCCATTTGCAGCAATGTGGATGGAACTGGAAGGTATTATGCTAAGTGAAATAAGTCAGAGAAAGACAGATATCATATGTTTCACTCTTATGTGCATCTTGAGAAACTTAACAGAAGACCATGGGGGAAGAGAAGGGGGAAAAATAGTTACAGAGAGGGAGGGAGGCAAACCATAAGAGACTCTTAAATACAGAGAACAAACTGAGAATTGATGGGGAGGTGGGGGGGAGGGGAAAATGGGATGGGCATGAGGAGGACACTTGTCGTGATGAGCACTGGGTGTTATATGTAAGCAATGAACCATAGGAACCTACCCCCAAAACCAAGAGCACACTTTACACACTGTATGTTAACTAATTTGACAATAAATTATATACATATATATATGTATGTATGTATGTATGTATGTATGTATTTAAAAAAAGGTAGGCCTTTGGAGAAGAGAGAGGAACTGACATTTATTATTCAGCTACCGTGTATTTAATAAACACCAAACACTACACTTTAGTTCTCTGTCTTGAACAAACTGAGGGTTGATGGGGGATGGGGGAGAGAGGAAAGTGGGTGATTGGCATTGAGGAGGGCGCTTATTGGGATGAGCACTGGGTGTTGTATGGAAACCAATTTGACAATAAATTATATTAAATAAGTAAATAAATTGGGACACTTAAAAAATAATAATAATAATTCTACTCTGTCTTCATATCTACTCCAGAGATAGGTATAGTACTGAAGCTCAGAGCAGTTAAATAACTTATCCAAGGTCACATGGCTAAGTAAGGAGATAATGAAATGTTATTTCTGAACATCAGTGTTGATGATGTCCAAAACTAAGTATCTCACAAACCAAAAATAATAAATGACCTAAAATTATATCTGGTATTTTTTGAATTTTTAATAGATAACTTTTAGTCCATTCAATAGGAATTGTTAAATTTACAGAAAGTGAAGCAGAAAACTTTCAAATAGTAGTCAGGAGCTAGTGGAACAGATTATTTGTATTTAAAAAATACTTGTAAATGTGGAGTTAAATCTGACTAGAGGAAACTGGAAGTCAACATAGGGAGTTAGTGTTTATACAGTAAGCTACAGGGACTTGTGGGTTTTTAAGCAGATGTGTGCCTTGCTGGAAACAGTACTCAAGGAAAATTATTCTGAGGGTAGATGTAAATTGGATTAAAATTAGAGCAATCATGATTAAATCTGTTAGGAGGCTGTTGTAAGAATGTAGTCATGAAATGATGAGGGTCTGATTTATGCTAGGCTTTCCACAGGAAACTGAAAACTCACCCCTACAGAAATCCCTTTGACAGAAATTTTCTCTGGATGTTTGTAGGTACAAACCCTCACTCTTCTTACTCCTACATCTCCCCAGTTGTGTACCTATTTCTGGTGACTTAGACACATCTACGCACTGCTGTCCCTGGTTTCACCTGCTCCCATGTGACTAGTCCCAGGTTTTGGAACCATCCTTGTTGCCAGGTTTGTCTCTTATCACTTGTCTCACCTCTGCCATCCTGGATTCCTTCTGTGGATTTTCCTATGACTTGTGTTATTCTGCTTTCCAGTCATTAGTTTAATTCCCAGGCTTTTACTTCTTAAGTGGCTGCCTGTTCTGGAATCAGTGTATTATCCTTTTGTAGTTCCTGACCTTCTGCACTCCGCATCTGTCCACTCCAAAGTCCTTGCTAACCCAGCTCAACTCTTAGGTCATGCCAAAGAGAAGAGGTGAGGACTGGCATTGAGAAATACGCAGTCATTAGCAGATATAAAACCAAAGAGGATATCTAAAATAGGGGTTTGAAAGGAAAAAGGATATCCAGGATAGTTTAAAGTCACAGAAGCCAGTGTACGACACAGAGTCTGAAAGAAAGGTCAGAAAAGAACCAATAGTTAGTATTTTTTATACTATTATTACATGTAATGGTCAAAGAAGCTAAGGCATGAAGCACCATTTTAGAGAACTAGGACAGTAGAATCAATAAAATACTTCTGTTTAGTTCCATTTGTTGGAACTAATGTTGTCCAAAGTTGTCTGCACAAACCAGCAAACATTTTATTTGCCTATAACTTCCCAGGCAGATTCCCTCATAGAGTACAGAGGTGTTTTTTTGTGTGTTTTGGGGAGTTTTTTGGTTGTTGTGGTGGTGGTTTCTTTTTCTTTTCTTTCTTTCTTTTTTTTTTTTTTTTCTTTTTCAGAATCTTAGTCACGTTAATCAGTGTCCATTAAAAGGAAGATAAACCATGTCTTGGAAAGAAAGGACATTGGCCATGTTGGGCAAATAAATGATAAAACCAGGAGTTAATGTATATCAAGCCTTTTGTGAGAAAGTGGATCTGAAAAGAATTTTGATCAAGACAATAAATATCCCTGGATATTATTTTCTTCTAATCCTTTTCTCAATACTAGGAGTATATTATATATTTTTTATTTGGGCATTATTTATTGGTCTAATGTAGCTTTTGAGAATTGAGAATTCTATGCAAGGAGTCCTAGTAGGCTGAAGAAACAGACAGCTTTCAGTCATCAACTGCTGCATAACAACCCAAAACTTAGTGGTTTCAAGTAACAATGATTTATTGTTTCTCATAATTCTCTGTGCTACAACTATGCCAAAACTATGCTACACTAGACACTGCTGTCTAAAAAAGGGGAATGAGGGGTGCCTGGCTGGCACAGTTGGAGAAGCATGCAATCTTGATCTCAGGGTTATGAGTTTGAGCCCCATGTTGGGTGCAGAGATTACTTAAATAAATAAAACTTTAAAAAATAGTAAAAATAGAAATTAAAGGGGGAATGAGGGGCACCTGGGTGGCTGTTGGTTAAGCGTCCGACTTCGGCTCAGGTTATGATCTCAGAGTTCACAAATTTGAGCCCCCCTTGGGCTCAGTGTTGACAGCTCAGAGCCTGGAGCCTGCTTTAGATTCTCTCTCTCTCTCTCTCTCTCTCTCTCTCTCTCTCTGCCCCTCCCTTGCTCATACTCTGTCTCTGTCTCTCAAAAATAAATAAACATTTAAAAAAAAAAAAAGGATGGGGGAATGAGATATGTACAACAGCCACTGGTCCATGGCAATTTGGAAATCCAGCCAGGTGCGCATGTTGGCAGGTTTCTCTGCCCCAGGGGTAGGCAGTGTTCCTTGATGAAGGCCCTGGACTACTCTCTATTATTTTCCTTGGCTCTTGGCAACACCCTGTGGGCTCCTGGTTCTGCCCTCCGATGTCAGTATTCAGATAGAGGGAAGTGATGAAACAGTGGGACAGGTCTCCAGCAATCACCAATGTTCCCCAATTGATATGTAAAAACCTGCTAGAAAGTTTTGTGAAAGATATTGTTTGTAGCAGCATTTGTTCCCCAGTAGCCCATCAAAACTTTGTTTTCTTTAGGTGAAAACCTAAAAGCCTGAAATTTAGAAAAGAAACATATTTTTGTTGTTGTGCATCTTATGCTGGAAATAATGACCAGCTACCTTTATGTTCATTTTATCTTTTAAGCTATTAAATAGTTTGTTCCTTCAGTTAGATTCTTACACCTCCTCCCATCTCACTAATTCTTTTATCCACATTTTTATCTATACTTATCCTACCTTTGATAATTGCTTTTAGCCCTGTAATTTTCATGTTAATATGTGACCACTGACAGCTTGATTTTCTGGTCCAGTGTATAATACAAACGTTATTCCACTTAATATCCATAATTTTCTCCTCTTGCTCTAATACACATGACACTTTGTACTTCTTGTTCTATGTCTGTATATTCTGTGCATCCTAACTCTAATTTTATTCTGTGTACCTTGGGGAATATAACAATGGGAATAGATCAAATCACATTGCTTTTCCCAGTTTACTTTTTCTAGTCATGATAATGGAGATTAAAAATTGTTCCATATTGGGGCGCCTGGGTGACTCAGTCGGTTGGGCGACCGGCTTCGGCTCAGGTCATGATCTCGCGGTCCGTGAGTTCGAGCCCCGCGTCGGGCTCTGTGCTGACAGCTCAGAGCCTGGAGCCTGTTTCAGATTCTGTGTCGCCCTCTCTCTCTGACCCTCCCCTGTTCATGCTCTGTCTCTCTCTGTCTCAAAAATAAATAAACATTAAAAAAAAAAAATTTAAAAAAAAATTGTTCCATATTTACTGTAGCTATAATCAGTCACGTTGTCTGATTTCTAATACACAAATATAGTTAGGCTAAGTAATTTGGGGTTTTTTATTAAATGTTTTTAATGTTTATTTATTTTTAAGAGAGACAGAGACAGAATGCGAGTGGGTTAGGGGCAGAGAGAGGGAGACACAGAATCCGAAGCAGGCTCCAGGCTCTGAGCTGTTAGCACAGGGCCCGACGCGGGACTCAAACTCACAAGCTGTAAGATCATGACCTGAGCCAAAGTTGGACACTCAACCGACTGAGCCACCCAGGCACCCCATAAGTAATTTGTTTTGAAGAAAATACCCTAATTGAGAGAAAAGTCACATTATAGGCACAGCATTAATAAAATCTGATAACATATTAAGTCTCTATTAATGTTTTATTTTCTGTGGTCCTTTTAAAGTACTAATTCACGTATATTATTATTTTGAAAGCATCTTCAATCCTTTAAGGAAGTAGGTCTTTTTATAATAGTCATAATTATATATGTGACTGAATATATATATGTACTGAATATGTATTAAGTATATGCTAAATACTTTACATAGATTATTTTATTAGATTACCATAACAAATTACTTAAATTGATTTGAAATCAGGACTGGCATACAGGCCTGTTCAACTCAAAGCCCATATGGTGGACCATGATGCTATGTTGCCTGATAATGAGTATCCGTGGCCCCAAAATGATCACTTGGCAACATTGGGATAAAGGAAGTTTAATTTATAATAACATTCTTATTTTGGCATAATTTATTTTACACCCTGAACCTGAAGAGCAATCCTAATGTATCTAATGTATATAATTTGGTGAAATATATTTCTTTAAAAATTTTCCATGTTTCACCATGAAGTTGTTGAATATTTATTGAGAATTTTCCAATTGTTTCTCCAGTTTGACAGAGGACTAAATACTGAACAACCTGGAACCAGTTTCTACAAGGTCTGTCTTATAAACAGAAAAGACAGATTTTTGAGATCAAATACTAAAGTTCATCAGTGAGAGAAAGAATAAAACATATCAAATTAATAAATACAATGTCAGAGATAACATTAGAACATTCATAATCTGCTCTAAAAAGTACAAGCTCACAACTTTTGGAAAAATAAAATTCCGACTATCCATATTTGTCTTGAGTCAAATTCTTCAGTCTATAAAGTGAATGTATCACATACTTCAAGAAATATGTAGGGTCATTTTTACAATGCATCAAATAATTTTTTTAGTAATTGAAAATTATCAGTCTTACTAATGTAGTAGACAGGCCATTATGTGATACCCTGTTATATCAGGTTTTCAAAGACTTATTTTTCTGAAGCGGTAAGTTCAGAAACTTCAAGTATAAGCAAAAATGAAATATACCAAGGACTATATATGTATTCTATATGGTGTATATATATTCTATTCTTTATAAAAAAGATTTGTTAAAAATGCTTGTGAAAATTATTTTCTCAGATTTCAAAGCCTGATATAATCATACTAGGCTACATTTCTCAGATATTTATATCATTCAACTATATTAATATTTAGTATCTCTGACATATGAATGCATATGTAAGTATATAAAAGATTGTATTCCTTCTATGTTTTAATATTCTTTATTAATAGATGACATTTACTTACATGGACACATTTTAATTAAGTTCTAGCTCAGAAAGTTTTCTGCTTTGTGATTAGTCTATTATTTGTCTAACTCTTTTATATTAACTCAATTTCAGGATGTTGATTAAAGTATTTTGATTGTCTCTGGTGGAAAGTTATATCTTTAAAAATTATCAGTGAAGGAATTATTTTGTACCACAATGCTGGTAACTTTAAATTTAAATTATTTTCCACTATTATTCTTAGAGTTATAAAAGTTATCTAGAAATCTTTTCAGTAAGAAATTATTTAATGAAATTTTAGGGGCACCTGGGTGGTTCAGTTGGTTAAGCATCTGACTCTTGGTTTCAGCTCAGGTCATGATCTCACAGTTCATGAGATCGAGCCCTGTGTTGGGGCTCTCTCTCCTTCTCTCTCTGCCCTTCCCACTCATACACACTCTCTCCCTCTCTCTCAAAATAAATAAACTTTTCTAAGAAAAGAATTATTTATTGATATTTTTTAAAAGAAAATATTTTTAATTTTATAAAAATGTTTTGTATATTGCAGATATCGAAGCAGAAAAGCATAATAAAAAGCAAAAGGAAAGAAATGTCACCACACAGGTAGTTATTTTGCTAAACCATTATATTTCTCCAGTACAAAATTTAGGCTGTAGGCACTATAAGTAGTATTTACTCAGCATGCTCAGAATTTCTTAACCAAGTAATTATTAGCTGTTGTTTCTGTTCTTTTTTTTTTTCATTCTCAATGTTTTTTGTTTATTCACTCAACAAATATTTATTCATTCTACAGTGAGAAGATAAGACTTCCTGAGCCTTCTCTTAGGACTTGTCTGAGGTCCTAAATATTAAGACAAAAAGACAGAGACCAGTCTGGCTTATGGTCACAGATGCTTATTAAACTTTATTAATGTCATGATTTCTTCTGACATCTGGAAGTAGGGGATTCAACATTTTCAGTCTATTCTCAGTCCAGCAACCAACATAATCCTATAAATGTAACTCCTTTTAAGTTGCTCCTTTACTTGAAACCCTTTCTTGGCATCCCATCTCACACTGTAAAACCAGTGTCTTGCCTATTAGGCTCTGTGGTCTGGCCCCACTATTTTTTCTCTCACATCATCTCCTACTACTGTCTTCTTTACATCATTCTGAACACACTGGGCTCTGTGCTATTCCTCAGAAACTCCTAGCCATGGACCCACCTTTCTGCTCTTTCTGCCTAGAACATCCTGGAACTCAGATAACCATGTGGCTCCTTGCCCTCACCTTCTTCGGGTCTTTGCTCAGATGTCATCTTTTCAGAGGGTCCTTCCCTGACTATTCTGTACATTTGCAATCACACTATTTAAAATTGCAAGCCCCATCACAACACCTTCTGTCTCCCTTCCCTGCTACATCTTCCCTCTCAGAATTATCACTGTGTAACCTCATATTTTGCTATGTTTGTTCTTATTCTCCCTCCACTAGAATATAAATTCCATGGGAGCAGGGTGTTTTGTCTATATTGTTCACTGCTATTATCCCAGCAACTAGAACAGTGCCTGGCACATAGCAGGCATTAAATAAATGTTTATTGAATAAATGAATAAATCTTAAATCTTGATTAAAGGAGGAAAGTTTGAAAAAATGTTTATATAAATTAAAAATTCCTCTCTACATCGTAACATTTTCTAAATTCCTCCAAATTTAGCTCCTCCCCATTACCATAACCAAAACATCCCATAATCAGCAGTGGGATTATTATCTGCAGAAATAGAAGTGACCTTGGCATAAGCTCACAGTTTGTCCTTAGGCAGGTGGAAAGTAAAAAGACACCAATTCCTCAGGTCATCTGACTTTCCCTTGTGGGCTCTTGATATCTTGTGATATGCAGTGCCTGCCCAATAACAAATGAAAGTGCCCTTTGTAATTAAGGAGTTTCTGGAGACCAAGGATGTTTATCAGGCCCATAAGTATCCTCCCCAATGCCAGCATTAGTAGTTGAGGCATACATAGTAAAAATAGAAAGGACCCCAGCTCTACCCTTGTATAGTCAAGCAAAAAAGACATAAACTCTACTAAAAGATTTCAAAATATTGAAAAAACAAAATCAATGTCTTGATGTCAAAGATGAGAAAACATGCCAGGGTAGACTATTTGTATATCTCACCCACTTCCAATGGAGTATCTGTGTTTTGTTTTGTTTTGTTTTGTTTTAATTTCCTTAATACCAGCCTCATAGAGCACAGACAGCAGAAGTGAAAATAACAAGGACTTTAAATCTCTCTAATGCAAAGCTCCTTACACACATGCTACAATACAGCCAGAGTAAAGTAATTTCAGTTCACTAAATCTTTTCTAGTGCAATGCTTTGCATGTGGCATGTACAGTAAGGGTTTACAGAGATAATTAATATACTACTACCATCTCCCGAAGACTTTGGTTTTAAAATGGGTGGATTCTCCATTCCCTAGACTCTTTCTTTCTTTCTGATCACCTATCTTGGGGTCATTCTCCTCCAAATGTTACTTTTACCTTCATTGTAACTGAAATCTAGTTTTCTCCTGAGAACTTCCCCTGCAGGCCTCTCAAGCTTTTTCTCCCGCAACACAATTATATTGGTCTTAGTTGGGATGGTAAATATCGTTCCCTTTCCTTATTGCTACATTTCACTGGGAGAAATAGGAGATGAGGACAGAGAAGTAGCTTGTAGTTCTCTCCAAGTTTTGAATATTTCTGTATCCATGAATTCTAGCTTCTCAGTCCCATTATTTAGGGGTTGTTTTTGCTCCAATAACTGCACCCTCTCTCTACTCTCATGGTCATAACCTGGACTGTCTTTTCCAAATTAAATGGTTAAGCTTCCAAGTCTCTGAAGACCTCTGGTGCTTTCCAAGTTACTCCATGAATGCTGTAATCCCACCAGGACCTCAAATCCATGTGCCTCTTTCACTGCTTATCATTCCATTCACATCTTCATTTGCCTTCTTACTTAGCTTAGAGTTGAGGACTAAGCTACAGGAGCACAGTTCCTTTTTCAACACCTTGGGAACAAATGTGTTTCAGAACTCAAGAGGTTTTTTTTTTTTTTTGGGTTTCTTTAATTGTGGTAAAATGTATGTAAAATTTACCCTCGTAACCATTTTTAAGTGTACAGTTTGTTAGTGTTAGTGCATCCACGTTGTTGTACAACCAGTCTCCAGAACTCTTTCATCTTGCAAAACTGAAACTCTATAGCCATAAAAGAAAAACTCTCCACTTCTCTCAGCCCCTGGCAACCACCATTATAGTTTTTTTGTCTATGAATTTGATTACTCTAGGTACCTCATATAAGTAGAGTCATACAGTATTTGTCTTTCGTGACTGGGCTATTTCACTTGGAATAATGTCCTAAAGGTTTGTCCTCATGTAGCATGTGTCAGAATTTTCTTCCTTTTTGAAGCTTAATAATTTTCCATCGTATGTATATGCCACACTTCATTTATCCATTTATCCATTGATGGACACTGGGTTGCTTACAACTTTTGGCTATTGTGAATAATGCTGCTATGAACATGGGTGTACAACCATGCTGATATCCTGCTTTCAGTTCTTTTGGGTAGAAAGGTATAAGTACATAAGCATTCTAATTTCTCCATGTTGTAACCAACACTTGTTATTTTCTATGTTGCTGGGTTGTTGGTTTTCTTTTTTTATAGTAACCATCCTAATGGGTATGAGGTAGTATCTCATTGTGGTTTTGATTTGCATTTCCCTAATGGTTAGTGATTTTGAGCATATTTTCATATGCTTATTGGTCATCATCTTTGAGGAAATGTTTATTCAAGCCTTTTGCCCATTTTTAAATAGAATCATTTCATTTTGTATTGTTGAGTGGTAGGTGTTCTTTATATATTCTAGATATTGACCACTTACCAGGTATATAATTTGCCAATATTTTCTCCCTTCCATGTGTTGCCTTTTCACTCTGTTGACAGTGCCCTTTAAATAGAAAAACTTTACATTTTGATGTAGTCCAATTTACCTTATCTATTTTTACTTTTTTTGCCTACACTTTTGGTGTCATATCCAAGAAATCATCACCAAACCAATAACATAAAGCTTTTCCCTATGTTTTCTTCTAGGAAACTTTATAGTTTCATGTCTTACATTTAGGTCTTTAATTTATTTTGAGTTAGCTTGTGTGTGTAGTATACTTCATTCTTTTGTATGTGGATATCAAATTTTCCCAGCCAAATTTGCTGAAAAGACTGTCCTTTCCCCCACTGAGTGGTCTTGACATCCTGGTTGAAGACTATTTGACTACAATATGGGAGAGTTACTTCCTAGTTTTTTGCTCTATTTCACATCTGTCTTTGTGCCATTACTACACTGTCTTGATTACTGTAGCTTATAAAACATTTTGATACTAAGAAATGTGAGACATACAACATTGGTGTTATCTCTTAAGATTGTTTTGGCTATTCAAAGTTCCTCAGGTTCCAAATGAATTTGGGAGGAATTTTTCTATTTCTGAAAAAAAAAAATAAAGCCACTGATATTTTGATAGGGATTGCATTGAATCTGTTATCATTTGGGGTAGTATTAACAGTTTAACAATATTGAGACTTCCACTTTGTAAACACATGATGTCTTTCTAGTTATTTTTATCTTCTTTAATTTCTTTTAGCAAAATCATGTAGTTTTCAATGTATGCCTTTTGCCTCCTTGGGTAAGTTTATTTCTAACGACTTTATTTTTTTTTCTGATGCTGTTATAAATGGAACTGTTTCCTTGATTTTCTTTTAGGATTGTTCATTGTTAGTATATACAAATGCAACTGACTTTTGTGTGTTGATTTATCTTCCAACTTTGCTAACTTTATGCATTGTAGCAATATTTTGTGGAAGCTTTAGAGTTTTCTACATATAAGATCATGTCATCTGTAAGCAGAGATAATGTTACTTCTCCTTTCTAATTTAGATGCTTTTTATTTCTTTTTCTTGTCTAATTGTTCTGGCTAGGACTTCTGGTAGTATGCTGAATAGCAGTGGTGGAGTTGCATCCTTGCCTTGTTCCTAATATTAGAGGCAAAGCTTTCAGTCTTTAACTGTTGAATATGTTAATAGCTATGGATTTTTTTATATATGGTTTTGTTATTTTTAGGTAGTGTCTATCCATTCCTAGTTTGTGAGTTATTTGATCATGAAAGGGTGTTGAATTTTGTCAAATACTTTCTCTGCATTAATTGACATGATCACATGGGGTTTTTTTCCCCTGCAGTCTGTTAATGTGGTATATTATATAATAGATTTTTGTATGATGAAGCATCCTTACATTCCAGGAATAAATCCTACTTGGTCATATTATATAATCCTTAAATGTACCATTGAGTTGTATTTGCTAGTATTTTATCAAAGATTTTTACATCGGTATTCATCAAGAATATTGGTGTAGTGTCCTTGTCTTGCTTTGGTATCAGTGTAATACTGGCCTCATAGAATGAGTTGGGAATTGTTCTCTCCTCTTCAATTTATTGCAAGAGTGAGGCAGAATTCAGGGTTGTTGTTTTTTTTAATTGTGGAAATATACTACTACATACACAGACATACATATCATAGATTATAGGAGACTTCCAACAGAGACTGAGGAAATATATTGTTTAAAACATATTACTATTCATGCAGTAAAACATATGAATATCCACATTAAAAGAAGTAAATAAACAACATAAATAACTTCATGTCAGATCCAGACAGGTTTTCCTACCAACTGATTGTCATCACCAGACTATTTAAAAAGCTTTGGGTTTTCAAATATTTTTTAATTTGGGAATTATAGATAAGGGTTTGAAGGTCTTGTAAAATCACTGCCTCGTATAGACCTTCCATTTAGTTACCCTTCTTGCACTCCATCCAATTTAGTGGTAAAACCTCAACCCTGACTGAATGCAGTTATCCACCACTCAGTCCTTGCACCTGGTAGCTGAAATGTGGCTGGAAATCAACACAACCATTCTCATGTTAATTTCCTGACCACAAACCTCAAGTAGGCATGTGTTTCTCTGTAAACCTTAACATCTCCCTTGTCAAATTAATTATCCCCCATTTCTAAGGCTACTGTTTCATATTTTCTCCTGTCTTCCCAAAATCCAACATATCCATCCCTCACTCTCAGCCAATGACTTTGCTGTTTTTCTTTTTCTCCTTGAAAAAATAAGAGTATTAAGAGTGATTTTACATCCTTTCACCCACTCTTTCACCAACATCTATACATCTACACTGCGTCAACTCCAGATGCAGATTGCCTGAATGTGGCTTAGAAATCTCTACTGAGACGTCTAAAAGGCATCTGACAGTTGACATGTTGATTTTTCTCAACCCCAAACCTGTTCCTCCCCTGGCACCTCTCATACCAGTAAATGGCTGCTTCATTCACCAAATGATTAAAGTCACTCTCCACTTCTTTCAGACCCAACAACACAGCTACTGTGGTCTTTAAAATATATCCTTATTCTAATCACTTAACTACTTTACCACCAGGCACCAACATCACCTATTTAGACTCCATGGTCAAATCCCTGGTTCTGCCTACATTCTTACCCTACTGCAGTCTTTTCATCTCAAATTATGTGTCCCATTATACATCAAATAAAGTCAAAGTCTTTACCATGCCCTTCAGGGCTCTGTATGACCTGTTCTTTGCTCTTTATCTAAGTTCTGACCACTCTACCCATTATGTACTCCATTCCAGCCATCTTGGCCTCCATAGTATGTTTAGTATACTCTAGTATACTAGAGATTCTAGTTACTAGTTAGAGACTCAAGTAACTACCTACCTACCTGTCCCTACCACAGGGCCTACTCTTCTCTCTACCTGGGATGATCTGCCAGGTAATCAATGGCTTGTTGCCCTCAATTCATACTTCGTTCAGGTATCTGCTCATCTTTCTCCCTCAAAAAAATAAACAAAAAAAATTTTTTTAAACTTTTTTTTAATTTAAGACATAACCGATTTATTTTTTTTATAGTTAAAGGTGTAAAAACATCCTTTTTTGAAATATGATTTATTATCAAATTGACTAACATACAATGTGTAAAGTGTGCTCTTGGTTTTTGGGGTGGATTTCCGTGGTTCATTGCTTACATACAACACCCAATGCTCATCCCAACAAGTGCCCTCCTCATGCCCGTCACCCATTTTCCCCTCCCCCCCATCAACCCTTAGATTGTTCTCTGTATTTAAGAGTCTCTTATGGTTTGCCTCCTTCCCTCTCTGTTTGTAACTATTTTTTTCCCCTTCCCTTCCCCTACGGTCTTCTGTTAGGTTTCTCAAGATCCACATATGATATCTGTCTTTCTCTGACTGACTTATTTCACTTAGCATAATAGCTTCCAGTTCCATCCATGTCTCATGGCATTATTTCATTCTTTCTCATTGCCAAGTAGTATGCCATTCTATATGTAAACTACATCTTCTTTATCCATTTGTCAGTTGATGGACATTTAGGCTCTTTCCATAATTTGGCTATTGTTAAAAGCACTGCTATAAACATTGGGGTACATGTGCCCTATGCATCAGCACTCCTGTATCCTTTGAATAAATTCCTAGTAGTGCTATTGCTGGGTCATTCTATTTTTAATTTTTTGAGGAATCTCCACACTGTTTCCCAGAGTGGCTGCACCAGTTTGCATTCCCACCAACAGTGCAGGAGGGTTCCCATTTCTCCACATCCTCGCCAGCATATGTTGTTTCCTGAGTTGTTAATTTTAGCCACTCTGACCAGTGTCAGGTGCTATCTCATTGTAGTTTTGATTTGTATTTCCCTGATGATGAGTGACATTGAGCATCCTTCCATGTTTCTGTCGGCCATCTGGGTGTCTTCTTTGGAAAAGTGTCTATTCATGTCTTCCCATTTCTTCACTGGGTTATTTGTTTTTCAAGTGTTGAGTTTGGTAAGTTCTTTTATAGATTTTGGATACTAACCCTTTATCTGATATGTTATTTGCAAATATCTTTTCCCATTCCATCATTTGCCTTTTAGTTTTGTCAATTGTTTCCTTTGCAGTGCAGAAGGTTTTTATCTTGATGAGGTCCCAATAGCTCATTTTTGCTTTTAATTCCCTTGCCTTTGGAGATGTGTCAAGCAAGAAATTGCTGCAGCTGAAGTCAAAGAGGTTGTTACCTGCTTTCTATTCTAGGGTTTTGATGGTTTCCTGTCTCACATTTAGGCCTTTCATCCATTTTGAGTTTATTTTCGTGTATGGTATAAGAAAGTGGTGTAGTTTCATTCTTCTACATAAACAAAATTTTTCCTAAACACCTTTCTAAAAGAGCATACTCCATCACTTTTTAATTGAAATTTCTTTTGAAATTTCATATGTTTTATCACCACATGTCATTATGTATTTATGTAATTGTTCATATTTGACTTACTTCTGGGAACTGAGCTCCATGAATACAGGCTTTTTTTTTTAAGTTTATTTGTTTTGAGAGAGAGAATGAGCGCACATAAGTGCCTGCACACATGAGTGGGGGAGGGGAAGAGAGAAAGGGAAAGTGCGAATCTGAGGCAGGCTCCATGCTGTCGGGGCAGAGCCCTATGCAGAGCTCAATCTCACCAACCTGGAGATCATGACCTGAGCCAAAATCAAGAGACTTAACCAACTGAGCCACCCATGGGCACCCCCATGAATACAGACACTTCACTTTTTCACTTATATCTCAAAGCCTTAATTAATCTTTAAAATATAATAAGTGCTTGATAAATGTTTGTAAATGAAAGAATGTCATTGTTTGGTTGATTTCTTTTGTTTGTTTAAGTAGGCTTCCACCCACCCATGGCAGAGCCCAATGCCAGGCTTGAACTCAGGACCCAGAGATCATAACCTTAGCTGAGATCAGGAGTCAGATACTTAACTGACTGACCCACGCAGGCACCCCAAGAATGTCATTGTTGAGCAATATTTGTATCAGAGACAAAATATAAACTATTTGTCAATAACTTTAGTGAAATTTATTAGAAAAAAAAAAGATGCTGAAACTAGTAACAAAAAAGACAGTTTTCTAGAGTTTCCTTTTGATTTTAATTTACTTATCACGTGTACCATGAATACTTAATATGGCTATGGGTTGAAATATAATTTTCTGCTCCTTGCAGGTAAAAATGCAGAATATAAATATTCCAGTGTGTACTAGTTCTTGATCATCTCTTAATTTCAGAAAGCTACCCTTATAATGCATTTATCAATTAACAGAGGTGTTATGCTAGCACCATATCATTAGTATCACTAATGCTATTTTATTTTCCCCTTTTACTTTCTACTTTGCCATTTTCCTACATTTCAAAAGTCATCCTTGTATAGCTGTCTATTATTGTTATTTGGTGACTTTGGAAAGTAGATGTACAAATACAAAAAAAATAATTAGCATTGTCTTTTCTAGGAAAAAGAAATGTTTTCACTGATGAATGAGTTATTTCTTCTCTGTAAGAGATAACTATTCTCTTAACTCAGGGTGGCTATTGTCATATTTGCTTTGTTGTCTTTTTTTTAATTTTTAGGTATATTAGGAAAAAGTATTCTAAGATTGTTTTATATCCTTAACTGAAAATACTTTGGGAAAAATGAAAGACACTAAAACCATCACTAAAAACATATTTACTTAAATATAAGCATCTCATAAATAACATCTTACTTTAAGGGGAAAAAACTACTAAAACAGTGAGATTTTCAAGTTCAAAAGTGACAGTCCCTTTTTTTCAAATATTATATACATTTATTTAAGATGGCCTACAAAGCTTGACTAATCTGATACACCTTAAATTGCTGATTAAAACCATAATCCAAACAACATCAGTGTGAATATTTGCAATATGTGTAAATATCTTCACTATCTGATGAGTGATACAAATTTTTGTACTATTTTATTTCTGTATTTTAATTCCATTTTAATTTGTCTGACTACCTTCTTCATTTACCCAGGGTAAGGGTTCCCAAACTTTAGCATGTATCAGAATCACCTGAAGGACTTGTTAAACCACGTTGCTGGGCTTTACCCTCAGAGTTTCTGATTCTGTAGACCTTGAGTGGGTCTGAGAATTTACATTTCTAACAGATTCCCACGTGATGCTGATACTGCTGTCCCAGAGACCATACTCAGAACCAATGACCTAGAGAAACCTAGTTTTCTTATAGGAAAACTCTTCTTTTTTTCTTTCTCCTGGCTTTCTCCATAACTTGGGTTTTCTCTGATAATGCCTGGAGCACTAATGTTCATAGTCTTTGGAAATATAGTGGTCTACACATAGGATATGGAATCCACATCTATATGTAGTGGAGAAAGTGGAAATCTAGTTCCTCCCTCTTGCCAAACCAGAGACAGCAGCCTGTGTTGCTCTCTCTGCCACAACCCTGTAGCACCTCATTCATTTACCTCAACAAGGGCCACTAAGGAGGAGGTGCTGAGCTCATCTGGGATTGCCATTACTGTTGTTCTCACTGATGTTTTCAATAGCTCTTATCTTTCACATGCTCTTTATACAGAGAAGTTTTTCAGCAGAATTTAGAGTATTACACAGTGACAAGGAACAGTGACTGTTTTGGGGCATGTGAGCCAGAAAAGAAAAAGGGACAAAGATAGTTAAGTAAAGCAAGAAATGCCCTTGTTGAGCCCTAGGGAAAAGTAAGTCATTGATTGGTAGGCAAAGAATCCTTACCCGCCAGTCCTTTAACGTCACACCTATCGCCCTTTTGCAAGGAATGATACTCTCTTTTCATTCCATAGCAAACATGGCTCGCACTTATTCCTCTGAGACAAACAAACAAACGTATTTGGTTTTTATATATAGTCACACAATTTGGAAACATTACCACATATACAGTTATGTGTCTGGGTGGAGTGAAACTGATTCTCTCCTCCAAAATTCACCTCTGCTCCCCATTCTTCTTCATCCTTGCAACTAGACTCTTCATCCACTCAACCAGTCTCACCAAAGAAGTTATCTTTGACTTTGTCCTTTCTCTTATCCCTACATCCAGTCCATATCTAATCTCCAGCTGCACTACTTCCAAAATGTATCCTAAGTTTGCCCAGTCTATCTCCGTTGCTTCTACACTTCGAATCTCATCATCCCTTCACCTAGTTGACTACAGTAGTCTCTGAACTGTGCTTCTTGCTCCCACTCTTAATCCTGTGCAGTCTGCTCCTTACATGTCATCCAGAATGTCCTTTCTTTCTAAAATATAAATCAGAACATGTCACTTAAAACCCTCTGGTGTCTTCCTCTTATCTTTTGAATAAAATGCTAACCCCTTACCATATCCCTATATGATGTGACCCCTTTTGTCTTTTACAATTCTCCCCTAGCTAATACTCATCCAGCTACTTCAGCCTTAATCCTAGACCATACAAGTTTGTTCCCATGTTAGAGCATTGATACTTGCTGTTCCCTCTGCCTGAAATGCTCTGCCCCTATAACTATGCAGGGCTGCTTTCTTGTAACTAAATTCTTGGCTCCAAAGTCACCTCTTCATTGAGGCTTTTCTTGAGCATCCAATCTAAATTAGCTCACCAACCCCTCTTCATCCTGCATTTCACTCTTTACATCTCCTTATCTTAATCTTTTCATAACATATATTCACACCTGACACTAACTTGTTCACTTGTTTACTGGCTATTGTCTTCTCACAGACAAATGGAAGCTCCATAAGATCAGAATCCCCTGTCTTATCTGCCACTCTATCTTCAATTCCTTATGAATGCCCAGCATAAATGCATTGAACAAATGAATCACTGATTATTATAGCTCTTAAAGAACAAGGTTGAGGGGCGTCTGGGTGGCTCAGTTGGTTGAGCGTCTGACTTCGGCTCAGGTCATGATCTCGCGGTCCGTGAGTTTGAGCCACGCGTCGGGCTCTGTGCTGACAGCTCAGAGCTCGGAGCCTGTTTCAAATTCTGTGTCTCCCTCTCTCTCTGACCTTCCCCCATTCATGTTCTGTCTCTCTCTGTCTCAAAAATAAATAAATATAAAAAAAATTTTAAAAAAAGAACAAGGTTGATTCATTACTTGATTATTTCATACCTACTGCCTCCCAGAAACTATTTGAGGAGGCTATGAAAGCCCCATTAACACTAGTCATATTGCTGTTGTTGAAAATTAGGGGTCTAACTTATATTCAGCATCAAATACATCTCTGGCAGCAGTGGGATCCTAGTATATGCTAAAATTGCTGTTCACTGCCCTTAGGTGAAATTAGGCCAGAAAATATATAGAATAAGAGTATTTTCTGCTAGTATAAAGGTTTTTAGATATTCTGCTTAGGATATAAAAAACTATATTTCACAAAACTAAATAATGTTTACTGATTTCCCAAGCTGAAGACCTCATAGTTCATTGATGAACAAAGCAAATTAAATAGCCAAAGTACCTGGATCCTAGTAGTTTAGAATATGAAACAGAAAATAACATTTATTTACAGAGGACATATATAGTCAATATAATAATAGATAATATATATTGAGTATTTACTATGTATAAGGCTTTTCACATATATTAACTTGTATGATCCTTACATCAATCCAGTGAGGTAGGCAATATTATTACTCCCATTTTACATTTACTATTTATATTTATTGTAAACTGAGTCACAAAGGCATTAATTAACTTGCCCACAGTTGGACACAGCTAATTACTGGTGAACAGAAAATACTTAGAAGGAAATGTAAATGAAATTTTTAAAATCTGTAACATATTTATTTTGGAGTATGATTAATTATGAACAATTGTGAATAAGTTATCTGTTCATATATTAACAAGTTATCAACGTTTCTTGTGTTTAAAAAAGTAAACTTGTGTGTTGTTTTAAAAGTAAAACTTGTTAATTATCATCCAAACAATACGATGTAAAAACCTTTAAGTCAAGCCTCTAGCCTTAGCAGACAGCTTATTCTTTTAAACAGGAAGCTATTAAAAATGTGTTCTGCATCCCAGTACTGTTTTTGTGTGTTTGTTTTTGCTTTCAGGCAAGTGTCATAGGACTAGATCCTACTTTGGAAATGTGTCTAGCCACAAAAACCATGATCTAGCCACAAATAAATTAGGGTTAAATGTATAGCAAGATAAATTCAAACCTTCACTCCTCCAAGCCCACAGATGGTTTAATTTCTCTTAAGAGAGGATGCTTCTACCTTTCCTATGCATTAAGAAAACAAATGATTTCCCCCAAATAAATCCATACATTCATTAGGATCCCATTTCCTCAAGGCATTCTACTTGAGATGAGAAATATACAAAAAGGTTTATAAAGCATCTATAATTAATTGAGTAGATAAAACATGAAATGTATGCCATAGAATGATCTCAGCTGTAGAGACCATAGAGCAGTGAGCTACTGCTAACCAAGAGGGGAAAACACCAGAAAGTCAGAGGAAAGGGAAATCACTGTGGGCCAGAGTGAAATGGGAGAGCTTTGAGGAGAAGGAATTTGAGGTAGGCCTGAGAGCAAGGAGTGATATTTGGAAAATAAGAAAGAGGGAGCAATGAAAACTGAATGAGCAAGGGCGAGAGAGTAGGAAAGAAGCCCTTCTATTTGGGGAACAGAGGGTAGAAGAGTTTGGCCGTTGTGGATGTCCATGTAGGCGTGGGAGTAATAAGAAGTAAGGTTACTATGACATTTTTAGGCTAGACTGTGAAGAATCTTAGATTCTGTCCAAATACGTTTGATTTTATACTGTTGTTGCTGGGAACTGAGGGTTTCTGAGTTGGGCAGTGATATAATCAAACAGATGCTTAAGAAAAACTCATGCAGCCATGAATCTTCAGGAGACAGGGAAGTGAAGAGACAGGAGGGCGAGGTAAGGCATTTTGGAACACCGTGTCACTCTGATTGAGAGCTATGGCTGGTCCTTAATGGCCATTAGGAGTTTAAAAATACTTGCAAAGCACATACTTTAAACTTGGAGTTTAAAAACAGACTTCCATTGCATTTGCTGTTTGAAAACTAAAATGTACATTATAAATCCTTCAACAGAAAATTCTGTCAGTAATACTTCTGAAATACCTTCAGAAATCATCCACTGTCACCCTACCATCTTCTTTACTGCCACCATCAATGCTCAGGAACTTCCCTCTTCCCACCCTTTCCCCAATGTATGATATTCTCTATATAGCAGCCAGGGTGACTCTTTTGCAATTTAAGTCAGTCAGTATCACTCTTCCACTCAGAACCTCCAAAGTCTCTCCTTCACACAGAACACAATTCACAATCATGATGGTGGCCTCAGAGCTGCCTCTGCCTTATTTACTACCACCTCCCCCATTCTGCTACAGCTACTCCATCTTACTTACTTGACAACAGTGTGCTCCTCCTCAGGGCCTTTGCTTTTACTTATCACTCTGCCAGAAGTCTCTTTCCTGCAGTGTTTGTAGGATTAACTGTTCCCTTCTTACCCACATAGGGGTCTATTCAAATTTTATCAGAGAACTTGTCCCTAACTATCCGATGTCAAATAACGCAACTTTTATCAATTCTATCCCTACTCTTTAAATAAAAAACAAAACAAAAAATTCCTTTTAAGTCATCACAATTCCAGACTTTAAGATGTATTACAAAGCTGTAATCATCAAGACAGTATGGTATTGGCACAAAAACAGGCACATAGATCAAAAAATAGAATTGAGAACCCAGAAATGGATCCACAAACATATGGCCAACTAATCTTCTACAAAGCAGGAAAGAGTATCCAATGGAGAAAAGACAATCTCTTTAGCAAATGGTGCTGGGAGAACAGGACAGCAACATGCAGAAGAATGAAACTGGACCACTTTCTCACACCATACACAAAAATATATTCAAAATGGATGAAAGACCTAAGTATGAGATAGGAAGCCATCAAAATACTGCAGGAGAAAATAGGCAACAACCTCTTTGACCTCAGTTGCAGCAACTTCTTGCTTGACTTGTCTCTGGAGGCAAGGGAAATAAAAGCAAAAATGAATTATTGGGACCTCATTAAGATAAAAAGCTCCAGCACAGCAAAGGAAACAATCAACAAAACTAAAAGGTAACCAACAAAATGGGAGATTATATTTGCAAATGACATATTGGATAAAGGGTTAGTAACCAAAATCTATAAAGAACTTAACAAACTCAACACCCAAAAAACAATCCAGTAAAGAAATGAGCAGAAGACATAAATAGACACTTTTCCAAAGAAGACATCCAGATGGCTAACAGACACATGAAAATATGCTCAATACTGCTCATAATCAGAGAAATACAAATCAGCACCACAGTGAGATACCAACTCACACCTGTCAGAATGGCCAAAATTAGCAACTCAGGCAACAACAGATGATGGTGAGGATGTGGAGAAAGAGGAACACTTTTGAACTGCTGGTGGGAATGCAAACTGGTGCAGTCATTCTGGAACACAGTATGGAGGTTCCTCAAAAAATTAAAATAGAGCTTCCCTGGGACCCAGCAATTGCACTACTAGGAATTTATACAAAGGATACAAAAATGCTGATTTGAAGGGGCACATGCACCCCAATATTTATAGTAGCACTATCAACAATAGCCAAATTATGGAAAGAGCCCAAATGTCCATTGACTGATGAATGGATAAAGAAGATGTGATATACATACACAATGGAATACTACTCGGCAATGAAAAAGAATGAAATCTTGCCATTTGCAACAATGTGAATGGAACTAGAGGGTATAGTGCTAAGTGAAATAACTCATTCAGATAAAGATGGGGATAATATTATTTCACTCATGTGGAATTTAAGAAACAAAAGAGATGAACATAGGGGAAGGGAAAGAAAAATAAGATAAAAACAGAGGGGAGGCAAACCATAAGAGACTTAAATACAGAGAACAAACTGAGGGTTTCTGGAAGGCAAGTGAGTGGGAGGATGGGTTAAATGGGTGATGGGCATTAAGTAGGGAACTTTTTGGAATGAGCACTGGGTGTCATACATACGAGATGAATCACTGGGTTCTATTCCTAAAGCCAAGACTACACTGTATGTTAACTAACTCGAATTTAAATAAACAAAACAAAACAAATCCATATATGCTGGCTGGGGTTTTTCATGGATGGCCTTTATCAGGTTGAGAACGTTATGTTCTATATTAGTTTACTGAGTATTTTTATCATGGAGGTACTGGATTTTGTCAAGTGCTTTTCATCTATTAAGATGATTGTGTGGTTATTGTCCTTAATTCTATTGATATGGTATATTAATTATTTTCAGATGTTTGGAGACTTAGTTTTAACAAATGATATTCTAACAGGGAAAAAAACCTCCTTTTATCAGTTGATTATTATCTTCCCCACCAGAACATCAGTTTTTGAGTGCAGAGATTTTTTTTTATGGCTGACTCCCCAGTTCTTAGACAAAGGCCTGAGATAAACACTTAGTAAATACCTGTTATTGAATTACATAATCTTTGGGTGCCTTATAGAGTTAGAGAAGGGCTGTCTTCTGGGGTTCCCTAATACTCCAGATGGATGTTGCCCTTCCCACTCTCAGTGGGTAGGAAAGGAATCAAAATCCAGAAACATGGCTTCTATAGAAGGAGATAGGAAGAATAACACCATACAATCAGAGGTGTTTGCCGAATTTGTACTGCCTCTTCACCAAAGCTATTGGCTATCTTTGAATTGAAAATTTTTCCTTTAATGCCAATGACATATGTTAACCCCATTGTTCCAAAGAATGCTGCAGGTTCATCAAAGTCCATGTGTACTTCTTCATGGTGTCCAGATACATTGTTTCCATTCTCCCCTGGCATTTGGGTGAGACCCTGTGACAGTCCCAGCCAATGGACAATGTTTGCCTCTGTGTGCCACTTCCAGGTCTGGCCCATTAAAGAGAAGAAAAGAAAAAGAGCAAATGAAACAAAAAACAAAACAAAAGCCCTTCTGCACATGTTCTTCTATGCTCTTTCCCTTTCTGTCTGCTAGATGTTAATGCTCCGGGAAACCTTGGAATCCACATGCTGAAGCTTGGCATAGCTTTTGTCTGCCTGGGTCTCTGAATGACAGCACAGAGCAGAGCTACCACTGACTTGAACACCTGCCTGTTGATTTTGAGCCATTACACACTGTGGGTCTGTTTGTTAACATGCAATATTTGTCACCTTCTTACTTTAAAAAAAAATTCATTGCTTGTGCGAAATTCAAATTTAACTGGGCACCTTGTATTTTTATGTGCTGTATCTGGCCACCCTACAATAAGGAATCACATTTAAATTCCTTACATATCCACCCAGAAACTTGTACATGAAGGTGTATAACAGCGTTATTCATAATAGCCAAAAGGTGGATACAGCTCAAATGTACACCAGCAGACGGATGTATGAACAAAAAGTAGTATATCCATGTAAGGAATGTTATTTGGCCATAAAAAGATATGAACTGCTGATACATGCTACACAACTTGGATCAACCTGGAAAATGTTACGCTAAGTGGAAAAGGGCAGTCACAAACACTCATGATTTCATTCATATGAAAATCCAGAAGAGGGGAATCCATAGAGAGAAACCATAGATCAGTGGTTGCCTCAGGCTGGGGGGAAGGGGAATGGGAGGATAGGGAGGCTAACAGCTAAAGGACTCATGGTTCCTTCTTGAGGTGATAAAAATGTTCTAAAATTGACTGTGGTGGCAGTCGCACACTTCTGTAAATAGTCTAAAAATCATTAAGCTGTACACTTTAAAATGTACAACTATACACTTATAGTATATGAGTTATATCTCAATAAAGATTTTTTTAAAAACAGTCCTTACATGACTGTATGTCCCAGCAAGCTCTAGCATCTGTGTCACTGCTCTGATGCCTTAGCTACCACTTAGGAAGGCATTAAGCATTCCAGAAAGTGATCTTTAAAAGAGGGAGTTTAGGGGCGCCTGGGTAGCTCAGTTGGTTGAGCGTCCGACTTCGGCTCAGGTCATGATCTCACAGTCTGTGGGTTCGGGCCCCGTGTCAGGCTCTGTGCTGACAGCTCAGAGCCTGGAGCCTGTTTCCAATCCTGTGTCTCCCTCTCTCTCTGCCCCTCCCCCAGTCTCACTTTGTCTCACTGTCTCTCAAAAATAAATAAATATAAAAAAAAAATTTTAAAGAGGGAGTTTAAATTGTGATATTGTATAAAAAGCAAATAAATAAAAACCTTGATTCTTCTTGAAGTGGTGTTTGACAAATAAAGAATTTTTTCAGTCTCCAAATATAATCTTGCCTGAAAAAGTAGATATGTAAATTATGAGTATGTATCTCCATAAAGCTTTTTAATTTTCTCTCTTAAAATCTTCATTTTCTACTACTCAAAAACAATCCCTCCAAATACCTCTCCTTAGTTAAAATATATTAATTACATAACTGCTGGAAAATACTTTAGAAAACATTTTTTTACATTTTTCTCCATACAGTCACAAGATCACTATACTTCCCACCAATTTTAAATTTGTAATATGTAAGGAATACCAACATCATCATTTTTTTTAGCTCACACAATTGATATTACCATGACAACTTACCACTAGGAGGGTAAAATTGGTTAAATTCTCCTACTATTTTATTTTATTTATAACATTTAGATTTTAATGCATGGCTCTGCAGTTCAGATGAAAATGCAATAGGTTTAAAAGTTTTTTATTTAGGAGCACCTGGGTGTCTCAGTCGATTGAGCATCCGACTTCAGCTCAGGTCATGATCTCACAGTTCGTGGGTTCAAGTCCCACATCGGGCTCTGTGCTGACAGCTCAGAGCCTGGAACCTGCTTCAGATCCTGTGTCTCCCTCTCTCTCTGCTCCTCTCCACTTGCTCTCTCTCTTTCAAAAATAAATAAACATGTGCTGACAGCTCAGAGCCTGGAACCTACTTTGGATTCTGTATTTCCCTCTCTCTCTGCCCCTCCCCCCACTCGCTCCTGCTCACTCTCTCTCTCTCTCTCAAAAATAAATAAACATTTATTAAAATGAATTCTTTAAGTCATCTATGATTTTGATTTGAAAAAAGCAGGAATTAGAGTAATTTCTAATATTTTTAACATGAAGAGATGAAAATTGCACTGTCTTATTTTATCATAGAAAGTTACCCATGAAAAAATGAGCAAAAATATTTTTCTTTGTAGGTATCAGTTAACGAAGTCAAGCGATTTTTATCACATATATTGGAACGAAGAAAATTGATTAAAGTAATCTATCAAAGAGAAAATGCCTTAGGAAAAAAGAAGATTCAACGTAAATTAAGAATAAGAGGAATTCAAAATAAAGATCTCTCAAAAAGAAATAAAAATCATTGTAAGTAGAATTCTTTCTAACATAAATTTAAAATTACTTGATGTAATCTAAAATGAAATTTTAAATCTACTTTCTGAAAACTCTTAGAATATAGTCATAAATATTTATATACACAAAAGCTTTAAATTTTGTGAGCTTCTTTTAGATTCAGAATTTGTTCTGATGATAATAAGCAAGGTTGATAATTAGGACTCATGGATTAAAAAAAAAATCTCCAGGGGTGCCTGGGTAGCTCAGTTGGTTTAGCATCTGACTCTTGATTTCAGCTCAGGTCATGATCTCACAGTTTGAGTTCGAGCCCCACATCCAGCTCCTCACCGAGAGTGTGGAGCCTGCTTGGGATTCTCTGTCTCCCTCTCTCTCTGCCCTTCCCACTAACTTTCTCTCACTTTCTCACAAAAGTAAATAAACATTTTTTTTAATCTCCAAAATTATGTGGAGAAAACACATGTCAGTTATTCTGCTAATAGAAACACTCATGCTGAAAACAAAACCAAAATTAATATAGTGCCCCTTTTTTTTTCTAGTCTAGCAATCTAAATCTCTTCCTAGTAAAGACATACCTGGTTAGTTGACAGATTTCTCTGGATGCAAGAAGGGTCTAGAAAATATAAACAATGTCTCCATAGCTTCTGTGTTCAGCAGTTAACTAGCCCTCAGTTATAAAATTTAGGAATCATTTCCAACATTTAATTATTTCCAACAGTTTCATGAAAACTATCTCTTTTCTAACAGATACGTATGAATTTCTATTTTATTAGCATCTTATTTAACAGAGGGAAACTTCTTTGGCAGACAAAAATTAAGGATATCTGTTTTTAATGGCATTATAAAACTATGAACATCTTAAATTTATTTTAAATCTAAGTCATATACATTGAAACATTAATTTGACAATTTTTTGATGTAGAAACATGGCTTGCCTTCTCTTTAGCATTGGTCTAATGATTGGCATTTCTAGTACAAACCACACTCAAACTGCATCATCCATGATTTCCCATCTTACATTTTCAATGAAACAAGGGACTAAAAACATTTATGGAACAATCTGTGAAGAGAATCCTTCCAGATATTTGTAGACTTTTTCCTCAGTAATTTATAGATGCTTCACCTACTTAAATTGGATAATTATTAAGGGCTCTCCTTTATCAAGTTTTTTCATTGTTTTCCAGTAACATTAATAGAAACACATTTTCTTTTTGTAATCAGTTTACATATTTTTTAATGTTTTATCTATTTTTTAGAGAGAGAGCACAAGTCAGGTAGGGGCAGAGAAAGGGGAGGACAGAAGATCTGAAGCAAGCTCCATGCTGACAGCAGCAAGCCCAATGTGGGGCTCAAACTCACCAACCATGAGATCATGACCTGAGCCAATGTCGGAGGCTCAACCGACTGAGCCACCCAGGTGCCCCCAGTGTACATATTTTTAATTCAATTCTATAATTATAGTAAACAGGGAAACTGGCACAAAAACATTTGGGATCAAACACTCCTGATCATTGGTAAGCGTGCAAGGTGGGGGAACAGAATTGAACATATTTACTAAAGGAGAATCCCACTACCTGCAAGTATTTAGTGTGCTGTAGACATCAGTAAGAAAGTTAGATAGAGGCAATGAAAAGTGTTGATTAATTTGGCAAGTAAGGAAGGTACAGATTGTTGAAGGAACTTCTGCTGTTTAAAAGAGTAAATAAGAGGGGCACCTGGGTGGCTCAGTCAGTTAAGCGTCCAAATCTTTTTTATGTATATACTTTATTGCCAAATTGGCTAACATAGTGTGTACAGTGTGTGCCTGGTTTTGGGGGTAGATTCCTGTGGTTCATCGCTTACATTTCTTTTAATATGATTTATTGTCAGATTGTCTTAAGTGTCCAAATCTTAATTTCAGCTCAGGTTATGATCTCACAATTCATGAGATTGAGCCCCACATTGGGCTCTGTGCTGCCAGTGTGGAGCCTGCTTGGGATTCCCTCTCTCTACCTCCCCTATTCACAGTCTCTCTCTCTCTCTCTCTCTCTCTCTCTCTCTCTCTCTCTCTCTCTCCCTCTCTCTCTCTCTCAAAATAAATAAGTAAACTTCTAAAAAAAATTAAAAAAAGAGTAAGTATATCACTACATTGTACACCTGAAACTAATATAAAACTGTATGTTCATTATACTGGAATTTTAAAACAAATAAAATAAAAGAGTAAATAATACCACCCTTCAAAAGAGATCTCTTTCCCTTATGTAGAAGTGGTTATATTATACCTAATAATAACAAATAATAAGTTATCTTTAATTGAGAATTTTCTATATTGTTTTAAGTGCTCTACCCAATTTAAGATAGGTTATATTATCTCTACTTTATAACACTTGAAATTTGCAGCACAGAGAAATAATTTGCTTAGCATTTTGAAAGTTACCTAGCAGGAAAACTAGGATTTGAACTTAGATGGTCTGGTGCCAAAGTCCTCTAGCCATTATGCCATATGCTTCTCATAAAAGTAAGGTGACAATAATCGAGAAATTTTAATGTCATGCTCCTGAAAATGGCTTTGGGCAAATATTGAATTACATGATAAAGATACTACAATTTCCTGACCACCAAATTTACTTGAAGGTTTTGAAGGAAGTAAATAATAGTAAATAATTGCAAACATCTTTATTTTAGAACTCACAGCTATAATGTATGCAAAAGACTTCAAAATTCATGTTTTGATATCAAAACGAAGACTTCAAAGAAATGCCTTCCTGTTCTCCAGACCTCTAGAGAGTGTTACATGCATTCATCACTGACTACATGAATGTTTCAAGGACATTTGAGAAGCCCTGTCTTATAACAGTCTGAAGATTTACATAAATTAGAAAAATATTTCTTCCTGACAGAAGTACATATAGAAGGGTGGTCACTGCTAATAAGACCAACAGATAGAAATTGAGAACTAAGGGACTCCAGAGGTCTCTTATTGATTCTAGTTGATAATTTTTTATGTGAGTCTTATTTGATAATGATTTTTAATTGTTTTACCTTAATATTTAAGAGTGTTTTCTCCCACATTTACTCCAAAAGGCTGCTTCCCTGCTCAGTTGAAGAGTTCTCTAGATATGACATAAAAATGTTGACATGCATGGACTTGAAATATCAGGTAGAGCTCTGATAGGAAATAAATGGCACATTTAAATTGAGTCCTTTGAGAAAAAGTTTAATAAAGGGTTTGTTGATTACATCAATTAATTAATAAGCTATTCTCTCCTAATTTTCTCTCACTCAAAATTTTGATCAGCATCCTTCCAATCTTTTACCCCAAGTTTTTTTAGAGGAGTTAACAAGATATGGCCAAATTTAGAGCTTAGAGCCCACAATAATTTACCATAAGTCTCTAGGATTATATTTACCCACTGATCAACCAGATAAAAATCTAGTGATGAGGTTGAGAAAATAAAACCGTATTTACCAGAATGCCTTGTACAGTGTGCACTGCCCTTGTTATGGAAGATACCTTAATAGGCATTTGTGGATAGAAAGGAGATAAACATCCCCTCCTGATCCCCCACCTCCAACTCAACACAGAAGCCTGGTGTCATCTGATTCCAAATATTTACACATGGAAAGAAATTGCACTGTAGAGCCAGGGAGAAGAATTTTGTTATTTTTGTGAGAGTAAGAAGAAGAGAGAATGGGAGAACAATGGGAGAAAGCAGACATAAGGATCCAGAAAGGTGGTTATTGACTGTGCTAACTTGAGAAACCAGCACAATTCCAAAGTTAGGGGAACCCAAATGATATTTTAAAATTGGTGATGCCTAAGCTGACCATTAAAAGTTGTTTTTGTTCTTAGAATTAATCATCTTTCATTCTGCTCTATGAAATCATTGGTAAAAATCTATATTCCTGACAAATGCTTTTCAAGAGTGAATATTCTTTTGAGACAACTTGAAGAGTTGTTGGTTTCACTGTGGGTCACTGTGAGACAGTCCAGGAACAGTACCTCTCAAATCAGGAATTAAGAAAGTAGGGAAAGCCATGGAGAAGTAACCTTCTCTAGAGGGAGGGTTTGAACTTTACAAGCTGTAGAATAAACTGGGAATATAGGTTATACATGGTTATCAAGCTGGCTAAAAACCTTGTTCAACTCTGTTCTCACTCAGTTCCCACTTCAGCATTTTACACATAGGATATCATAAGAGATGGAATATAGGTGTTCTATAAAAGTGCTGTTCCCAAGACTTACTAGTCTTCCACATATGAGAAATGAGATTTAACTTAACATTGTCAAAAACCTTTTCTAATTCTTAGTGACCACATCTCCTTAACTCAAGGCTTACAAACCATGTATAATAACCTATTAGAGAAATCAAAGAGATTAACATCAAGCTGTTTCTAGAATATGAATATATTTCTCCACATTTTGAAAAGAGAGAAACTGTTTACCCATTTTCCATTTTCCCCCTACCTAGAATTTGTCAAATAATAACCAATAGCATTTGCACTACCATTACTTCAAGGCAAGATCTGTGCCTGGCATTGTATCTGTCACATACTTAATATGAATCAATATTTGCTGAATTAAATTGAGTTGAATTCTTTTTATGTAAAGCTAGGATATAAAATCAGGTCTTCTGACTCCAATTTCAGCATTCTTTGCAATATACTACACTGTAAGTGCTACATAAACATAAGAGAGCCTTCCATTTTTAGAGTATATTTGAATATTGTTTTACAGTTGAACATAATGCTTTCACATCCATTCCATTTTTTTTAATGGCATGTTCATTTTCCCTTTAGGTATCTTTTCACTATAACTTCAATAGCAATCCTTTTTTTCTGAGACAGAATTGAGTATCATAGATTAATTACCTTTATTAAATTGTTAGCAAGACAAATCAATAATTAATCATGCACTGGGAACAATGGAGCATATTCCTGCTGGCAACTGGAACACTACTTCTAAGTCCTTCCTGACAAGTCCTTACTGGCATTTCTTGCAGTTAATCATCATTAATTTTGGTGATCAGACCAGATCACTCCTATGTTCTTGATTGGAGAAATTTGTCTTGCAATCTTGCTTTAAGCTTGTCTTGGCATTCTTTTTTATCACTTCTGGGGTCTGTGACCACTTGGCTAAGTTTATCATGTGTATTCTACTTTATTGACTTTGGAATATATGTGGAGGACATTGCGAAGTGCCATTCATATCCCCCCTTCAATGAGATTCTTAGAGCCCAATTACTGGAAGTGTAGTTCAAAGACAGCCTTCAGCAGTGAAGAGACTGTCTCAGGTGCAAAGAGGCACGTAGCCCGAGGTCATACCTCCTCCCTAGGGCTGCCAATTTCCAATGACTAATCTATTCAGGAATATAAAGTCCTGACCATCTCAGCCTAACTTGAGATGGAGGGCCAGTCAACTGTTTCATTAGCCTTGCATCACAGCTTCTCCCTCTGCCTAATCCTACTTTTTCCCCAGGAGTGCTTTCCAGGGGTGCTTCTTAATAAACACCCTGAACTCTTAGAGTCTGCTTATCAGAGAACCCAAACTGCATACCATTTAATACCTTTCCTATTGCTGAATTTTTTTCTTTAAATCAACAGAATGGTTTTTAATAAGTTGATTTTAAAAGAAAATTACTAAATCTTTCCCATTCTAGAAAAATGGTAGGCTAATCCAGTAGGAAAATCCTGCTACTATAAATACCTAAAACTAATGCCTAAAATATACCAAACTCCCCCCCCCCCCCCGCTCTGTGTGTGTGTGTGTGTGTGTGTGTGTGTGTGTGTTTAATGCAAAGCTGGTTCACAGGAAACTGAAATCCTCAAGTGCTAGAAATGATGAAAAATAAGGATGCGAATTGATGTTTTGGCAGACTGTGATCAGAGCTGGTAATGCATGAGCCTTGGATTTTTAAATCCCAGGCTGGGAAAATCAAATACACATTGGGATTTTTGACAAGACAATTGGAATGAAGAGCTATGAATAAAACTGAGAGTTTTACAGAGTTGTGCATGCAGTGAAAGGGATATTAGGAAAAAACAGATAAGCCACCTACCATTTTAGGCAGATATCAAGGAAGTTCTTCCTCTGTTTAGGCTCTCTGAATTTATGCTACCTGATTTTTTTTTTTTGGTAATTTCAAGTCAATATGTTCACATATAAGAATTTCCTTCCATCGGTAAGATAAGTCTGCAAAACTGACAGAAGCAACACAAAACCAGTTTGGAAAAACATTTGCACATTTCCTACATAAAAAGCCTTGTTGAGGGGCGCCTGGGTGGCTCAGTCGGTTAAGCGTCCGACTTCGGCTCAGGTCACGATCTCATGGTCCGTGGGTTCGAGCCCCGCATCGGGCTCTGTGCTGACAGCTCAGAGCCTGAAGCCTGTTTCACATTCTGTGTCTCCCTCTCTCTGACCCTCCCCCGTTCATGCTCTATCTCTCTCTGTCTCAAAAATAAATAAACGTTAAAAAAAAAAAAAGCCTTGTTGAGGATGAACTTACAAGAAAATTTTATAAATTGCACCAAGTTAAAAAAAATCTATTCATAACAAAAAATCTACTCAGAGTCAGTTTGCATGTGCATGCACCGACATACATACGTGGGCACAACATAAGACATTGCACACCCAAGTCTTGATATAGTAGAACAACAATGTGGAAAAAATTATGGAATAAATATATTTTTAAATTGTTAAGAAACCATAAGAAAAAAGAGAGGTATCATGAAAAAAGGAGTAGACATCTGTGCAAAAGAACCAAATAGAAGTAAAAAAAAATGAAAAGTATGTTCATTTAAATTAAGTGAAGGGCTTAAACAGAAGATTAGACACTGTGGAAGAAAAGGTTAATGAACTAGAGAAAGATCAGAAGATACTGCCCTGAATGTAGCCCAGAAAGAAACTAAGAGTTGAAGGACAGAGACCTTTAGATTAAAACAATGTCAAAGATATATGCTATTTGAAAGAGATATGCTTAAAACATGACTCAAAAAGACTGAAAGTCAGTGGATGGAAATGATATCACAGCCAATACTAAGCAAAAGAAATCTGATATTTTATGCAGTATAGACTTCAAGGTAAAGCCATAAATAGGGAGAAAACATTATCACATAGTGTTCAAAGGAATAATTCACCAGAACGATATGATGTTGATGTTGAAAAATTCAGGAAAATCTATTAAACCATGAAAATTAATGGAGTTTGGCAAAGTTGCTGGATTTAAAATTAATATATAAAAATCAATAGCATTTCTGTATATGATACAAAAAACAACTAAAAATTAAACTGCTAAAATATTATTTAAAATAGCAATAAAAACTAAAGGTACTTAAGAATAAATCTAACAAAAGATCTACAAGATGTTTAAGAAGTGGAAAAACATAAAACTTTATTCAATAATATAAAAAATACCTGCATAACTGAAGAGTTTTTATGTTTCTGAATGGGAAGATTCAAAGTTTAAGATATCATTTCTTGCCAAATTAGTTTCAAAATTGCCCAAAGGGGTTTTCATAGAATTTAATAAGCTAATTTTAATAGTATATATGAAAACAAGTCTAAAGACAGCCAATATACTTTTGAGGTAGAATGAGAAGTGGAACTTGCCCCATTAGATTCTTACTATAAAATTATATTGTATAAAACATATGCTATTGACATATGGATTTAAAAAAATAAAAAGAGTCTAGAATCGGTCCCATATATATAGGGGAATTTGGTATATGACAGAGGTATTACAAATCAGCTGTGAAAAAATAAACAGATTGTATGCAGGCAACTGATTCTCATTTGGAAGAAGATTAAGATCAGATCCCATTCTCACCTCATACACAAAAGTAACTTCTAGGTGGATTAATGACCTAAATATGAACATCAGAACTTTAATAATAATTTTTAAAAAAAACATTAAGATATTAGTATAAGAAAGGAATTCTTACAAAAGACTAAAGTAAAACCATGATGCCAAAATTCATAAATTTGACTACCTTAAAGTTAAAAGTTTTAATAGGTATTTTTAATTATACAGTGAAAAAGAACCCACACGTTAAAAGAAGATATTGTAACAAATAGAGCCAAGAAAGAACTGGTTGTATAAAAAACACCTACAAATCAACAGGAAAAACAAGTAGAAAACTCAACAAAGGGGCACCTGGGTGGCTCAGCTGGTTAGGCTCCAACTTCAGCTCAGGTCATGATCTTGCAATTCAGGAGTTCAAGCACCACGTTGGGCTGTGTGCTGACAGCTTGCAGCCTGGAGCCTGCTTTCGATTCTGTGTCTCCCTCTCTCTTTGCCCCTCCCCTGCTCACACTCTGTCCCTCTCTCTCCCTCAAATAAATAAATATTTTTTAAAAAATTTAAAAACTGAACAAAGGATACTATTCCTAGAAAAAAAACCAATAAATATACTTAACTAGTAACTGCAGAAATTCAAATTTGATAAAGATTTATCATTTCACATTGATAGGCAAGATTAAAAGATCAGATAACCCCTAAGCAACCCAGAATTTAAGGAAATGAGAACTCTTATACATCACTGTTGGGAATGTATGTTTGGTGCAACCTCTTTGAAGCGCAAAATGGTAATATCTAGTAAAGTTTAAGATGCTTATATGCTATACTTGGCATATGTACTTTTAGAAATATATCCTACAGAAATTCTCACATATCTGTATGAGAATATGTGTGCAAGGATTTTCATTGCAGAACTGGTTTTTGTAGCATTCAAGTGGAAAAAGTTAATATCTGTGGAATGGGTAGGGTAAATAATGGAGGAATAAATAGATAAACTGGTTTAGTCATACAAAGAATTTTGACCATTGGCACTGGTTAAAATGAATTAATGAAGCCTACTTGACAGATAAATCTCAAAAGGTAAAAATGCAAATTGCAAAAGTATATATATATATATGTGTATATATATATATATATATATATATACACACATGTATATATAATATACATATACATGTATATGTATATTATATATACATATATACATATACATATGTATGGTTTTACAGTATAGAAATAATATTGGGTACATATATGTAGTAAAAGGACTACATAGTAACTTCAGAACAACAGCTACCTCTGAAGAGAGAACACTGGGATTATGTTGGGAGGAGGCTTTGAGTGTATTTGTTCCATTCTGTTTCCTTAGAGAGATACCTAAAACAAACAGGGCAAATGTTACCATCTGTTAAATTATGTGAAATGGGAATGTTATGTTGAAGTGTGTTTTCCTTTCTGGATTTTTTGTATGTCCTAAATATTTCATGGTTAATTTTTCAGAGAAAAAAATTGAGAAAAAAATGAAAATTAGTTGCCACAAATAGAATCTATAGATATGCCACTTGCTACAAATAGAATCTATAGATGAATGTATACCAAGTATATTAACTATCAAAATGTTAAAGTTTGTGTGTGTACCACTTACAATTTTCTCATGTATGCTTTGGGAAACAGTAATGTAAGGTGTTGCAAATTAGCAAGTGCAGCTAACTATTAAGCCAGCCAGCAGGCACTCTTAACCCTTCACAGGGCCTTGAATACAGCCTGTCACCATCTTTCTCTTGTCCCTTTTGCTCCCACTCATTGCTGAAGGGCTTTCCATTATCCAAGGTCTCCTACAAACACAGTCTGAAGTAATGATGTCTAAATCAACTAGTTTGGATATGGTCAGGTGTGCATAATGATGCTCTAAATCATCGCCAGGTTAAATCATGCTCATTATCTTTTGTTGGGGGAGGCGGAGGAATATATTGTATACTTTTTAGACACATTTCCATCAGAAAACAGTCAAAATAAAAAGGGATATGACTCATCTAATGGGAAAAAATTATTTATATGGACACATTTCTTAATAATGTCTGAAAGGGGCACCGTGGTGGCTCAGTTGGTTAAGTGTCCGACTCTGGCTCAGGTCATGATCTCACGGTTCATGAGTTTGAGCCCTGTGTCCAGCACTGCGCTGACAGCTAGGAGTCTGGAGCCTGCTTCAGATTCTGTGTCTCCTTCTCTCTCTGTGCTCCTCCCTCGCTTATGTTCTCTCTCTCAAAAATAAATAAACATTAAAAAAATAATAATGTCAGGTAAAAGAAGTATTACTATAAATAAATTCATCATTTAAAATACTTCAATTACAATACATTTATTTTTAAGTGTATTTTGAACTCATTTTTCAAATTTTTCAGTAATTGATAGTAAATTTGTGTTCCTCACATAATTCTGCATATTGTGTAGCTCTGACAAATAGTATGAGCAGACTGTGCAGTCATTCTGCCTACATTTGAATTCTTGCCTATCAGGGACTAACTGTGTGACCTTGGACAGGTTACTTAACCTCTCTGGGCCTGTATCACCTCATTTGTAAAACAGGAATGATAATAGCTCCCTCCTCTCACAGTGAAAAAACTGCTTGGGGACTAAGTGCTTTATAAATGTTAGCTTTTATTATAATATAATAATTATTGTTTTTGGTTCTTCACTTGTTTTATAAACCATATTTCTTTCTGCTAAATTAAAAGTTTGGGGTAGTGAATTAATCTTTGAAAGTCAGAATCCTTGTTATTTCAAGTTTTGCTTAGTAGATATTTGAGGAGAAAATGTTTTTCTACTTACAACACAATTTGTATGCCATTTCCTAGCAATACCACTGAAGGTATTTATGTTTGGCAACAATGATCTGGGGACAGTGTGAATAAACTTGATTATTATAAATATCTGTGCTCTTATCCAAGTGCATTTGAGTTGATCACATCTTTATCTGACTAAACTCTTTGCTGAGTCATTGTTTCTTAGATGGAATGTTATGTTTAGTAATGGATCATTATTCTCCCTCCTTATCTGGGATTGTATCTTCCTGGCAGACATTAAGGGCAAATGTGAAGAGCTCTTCTGATGCATTATTCAGAAAATCAGAAACTAAAGTTGGTTTATATTAAATACAATTGAAATTAAATAAGAAGGATGCAGTGTCTGTGTAGGCAAGATTTTCTGCAAGGGAAAGAACTTCCCATTTTTATCTCCTTGTATCATTTTAATGCTGAAAGCACCTGGTTTTTAGTCAGACTAAAAGATATCCATCTCCTAGCTTAATTGTTAATTCCTTTAACTCTCAATGATCCTTCATGTCATTTTTAATATAACTATAATTTGGCATACAAATATTTTTCTCTTTGCTTTTTAAGATGACTTAAATGGTATTTGTTTATTTATTTGAATTTAAATATTAAATTTAAATGTTAAAGTTCTAGATGTGGTGAAACATAGAAGAGAGTGAGGAATACAGGATAGGGCAAGAGAAGGAGTTGGGCAAAGATAGGGTTTCAGGAGAAGTTTAGGGCTTTACAAGTGAATAACACTAGAGGATTTCCCCCTCCCTGTAGGCAAGGGGTTACGCTGTTACCCCTACATCAGTCAGTCAATGGCTACAGGCCACCAGCACTCTGCAGGGGCTAACTATCCATGTTGAAGACCTTATCCTTTTTGCTAGACTTCCACAATTCCAGTAATCTTTGTTTCTGTTTCTCCTCAGTCATTTACCAGCCACATATAGACCTGTTTCATCAATATAATTTCAAACTCCAAAATAATTCTGTCTGATCAGAGCCAACTTCCTGCCACTTCTGCTCTTTCTCTTCCCATATCAAACCTGCCTTCACCTTCACAATGACCTCTGTTCCCTCTCCCCACTCCCTTCTCAGCCCTCTGTCCACTCCCCTCAATATCACTTACTCCCATCACCAGTCTGGACCACATGACCAAACATGACTCTCAAACCATCATTCTTCATTTAAGATACACTGCCCCCCCATCATTGTTTCATTGGTTCATTTGCATAGACTGTTTCCTCCAAATGGAATGCCAGTTTCATCTTCTTGGCCCAACAAACTCCTACCCTCCTTTCAAGAACTATCTGAAGTGTCTTTTCATCTGTGAAGATTTTTTTTTATTTCCCTTAGCAAGAGTCCAGTGCCCGAGCGGGCATTTGCTGTTTGGTCGCTTCTGATCATCCATTTTACTTTTCTCACCCTCTCAATTTCTTTTTAAGGAATTAAGTCTTCCCCAGTGGATATATTCTTACAGGAATGTAATGAGAACCTTTGTCTTCCCTGAATAGACCCATTATATTTGCCATGGAGTCTGGAGCAAAGAGGGGAAGATCCTAAAAGGACTGGATTTCAATCCAGTCCTACAGCAACATCTGTCTCTGCTTCTAGAAAGCTCTGATTCCTGAGACCTACCCCAGTGAGTTTATGAGTTTCAGTGGCCTCCCAATAAGTTGCTTTTGCTTAAGTCAATAATATTAGGTTTCTGTTGCTTACAAAGGAGGCTCCTATGCTCTCATAGTGCCCTATTACAGAGTGCTTACCACATGGCATTGTAGTTTTTGGCAAACATGTCTATCTCCACTGCCAGGCTCAAACAGTGTCTCCATCATCTTTGGAAACACAATATCTAGCATTGTGTCTAACACATGATAAATATTCATTCATACCAATTAAATGGACAAGTAAATGTATGAATGACAGAGATTAAGTTGTTTCCAGCTCTTTCCTTTTCCATTAATATCTGCAGCAAGCAAGTGAGCTCTTTTTGTTCCAAAGCTTTGCTTTGGAATTCATTATCAACAAGAGGATTTTTCTTGAATGCCACAAAAACAGGTTATAGGGATTAAAGAATAGACTTGATTAGAGAATTTTATAGATGAAGGGTCAGCAAGAGAACGCATAGAATTCCAGTTCTCCCATCATCTTACAGAGAGGTGAGCTGGGTCCTGGGATTGCTGGACACATGGAATGCTGGACACATTGCTGGGATTGCTGGACCTACTACACTGCCTACCTAGAATATAATCATGATAAAATGACCTTATCAGAGGTGGACTACTTGGGCACCCAGCTGCCTGGGCAAGTCAGATGTCCAGCACCTGGAGACCTTGGGAGCCAATGAGAAATTATATGCCCTCCTATTTTTAGAAGGTAGCCACTGATCTGATAGGAAGCTGAGTTGGGTGCATCCCTTCCAGTAGGAAGAAAGAGCAGCTTGTTTTCCATGTAATCCAGAGTTGGCATCTGTATTAGTTTGCTAGGGAGGTCATGTTAAAATACAACAGGCAAGGTGGCTTAAACAACAAAAATTTATTTTTCACAGTTCTGGAGGCTGGAAGTTTGTGATCAAAGTGCCAACAGAGTTGGTTTCATTCTAAGGCATCTCTCCTTGGCTTCTCAGTGTATCCTCACATGGTCTTAGTGCCTGCATCTCCCTGATGTCTCTTTCTCTTCCTATAGTTACACCAGTCATATTGGATTAAGATCCCACCCTAATGGCCTCATTCTAACTTAATCACCTCTTTAAACACCTTATCTCCAAATAAAGTTACATTCTGAGATACACTCAACATATGAATTTAGGGGGACACAATTCAGCCCATAACAGTATTCAAGTTAGGTATGAAATGATAATTAACTGCAGATGTAATAACATGTCAAGAACTTTCTATAAATTATGTCTCTGGCAAACACTGAAATACAAATTCATCTAGTTGAAGTACTTCCCATACTTGCTGCTCTCTGGCACACCTACTCTGCCCTCTTTTACTCCTGATGCTCATTCCTACCACCACTCAGGTTAGCTTCGAGCCCTTATCAGGAAAGAACAACAGGCATCCACTATTTGGCTGTTGAGAAGACTCCAGATTTGGGGCACCTGGGTGGTTCAGTCGATTGGGCAGATTTTTGGCTCTTGATTTTGGCTCAGGTCATGATCTCACAGTTCATGAGATCAAGCCCCACAGTGGGCTCTGTGCTGACAGCAGGGAGCCTTCTTGGGATTCTCTCTCCCTCTCCCACCACCTCTCCTCCCCTCTTTCTGTCTCAAAATAAATAAATAAACTTCAAAAATTATCTTAAAAGAAGAAGAAGAAGATTCTGGATTCAGGAAGGTTCTTTACGTCAAGTTCAGAATAATATCCTCGAGTCATTTCCTGACTATGCTTTCCCCAGATTTGGAAATTGTTAAACCATAAAAAGGAAATTAAAGTGTTGTCAAGAGAATTTTATTTGATAATTGAGCCCTCTTATTGTAAAGAAAACTGTTATTTCAGTACATTTGGGAAGTCAAAAATAGAATTACAAATAGAAGTAAAAGCCATGGGTGGAAATCTGTAGTGGTGTATCATTTCTCATATGTATGTGCATGCAGAGTCAGCCTTTCAAAATGGATTTTTGCTCTTTGAAAGCATGATAATAGGAGAAATTGCTATTCAAATCAAAGATTGGTAGGTTTTTTCCCCCATTATTTTTCCTCTTTAGTCATGATTATAGATAACATACAACTCAAAGCAGAAATTAGATACTAAAAGTGTCTGGTGTTACTGAATTGATTGGATACCTTGAAGCATTCGAAATAATTGCAAATTAACTTTTAAGTTAAAACAATTTTTGTAATTTAAAAAAGAAATTGAAGAACTCTGATGGTTTGTCAGGGAGAAGAAAAACAGGAACCACTTAAAGATTTTTGTAGTCTTGTTAATGAGGCATCAAACCTCAAAATGCCTCTCTTTTTAAATGGTTTCAGGCATGGTTCACCTAATCAGAGGTTTCACTGAGTGTCATAATGGACTTCAAGAGGCACTGTGATGTGGAAGGGAGTGTGAGTGTGAGTGTGTGTGTGTGTGTGTGTGTGTGTGTTGCACATGTGCACATGCACTGTGTGGGTGTAGTTGGAGCTGTAAAGCTGACTCTCCCTCCAAATAGCTTTCTGCATCTGTAAACTGATGACAATGGTTTGAAAATTGTGAAGTGTTATATAAGTGTTTTGAGAAATATATATAAGTGTTATATAAGTGTTTTGAGAAAGGTAAAATTCCATTTCTTTATTTAAATCCTATAAAATTAATTCTGAGCCCTCTTCCCAACACAGCAAGTTGTTATTGGTACTCTCTCTGTGTGCTTTCCCCAAAGTCTCAGAAAGGTTGTTGGGGAGGAGGAGGGAGCCTTGGGCAGAGCAAAATTTTCAGGGAGATTTTCTCCTCCAATCCTAGATGCACATTGGATATCTAGGCGATGTCCATTTGTCGGTCCTCATATTCTCTTGGAATCTTATAGCTCTAAGGTTTATGGGCCATGTTCAGACAAGGGAGTCTGCAAGATGAGACCTTGGTGCTCAGATCATTTCTTTAGAGTACACCAAGCAGCCCCTTCCCTGAAGACCTTCTGTCCTGCTTTGTACTTGTGGAACCTTGCATCGCTTTCCCAGACTGGGGAGCGTCTTTCTCCTTCCTACCATCAGAAGCATCTTTCTATCTCCTCCACCCTCCAGACGCTTTAACAAAAGACAGGAAGAGGATACTTTTGTAGACAGCTTTTATCTTCTGAACAAAACCAAGGTGATCTTGAAATGCAGAGGTTAAAAAATAAGGAGAGTGTAAAGGAGGAAAGGAGGTTTTTTCGGTTGGTTTTTTAATTAAATTGACATAAGTCAAATTAATAGAAAAACAAATCTAATTTTATATGGGTGAGTAAGGCTTATAAACCATCCTGAGGAAGTAAGGGACTAGGGCTTCAAAGGGAAGGAAGACAATTCACAGGAAGATGGGAAGAGCAAATGTTTGATAAACAAATGATTTTCATGCCATGTAGAGACAATAGGACAGAGAGGAATTTGAACAAACATGACCTACCAACTTCCCCTATCTTACCACACCTAGCCCATACTCTGCATAGTTATCTCTGGTGATAGCTATCTTCCTGGACCAGGCCCTCTATCTAAATTCTTATGGGCAGTTAAGGGGGAGGTAAAAAGCTCTTCTTGAGTCTTTCCAGCCTTGAATGTCTTCAGCTCAAAATAATCCACATGCCGAAATGGCACATATTAGGGAGGTTCATCTGAACCCCCTCATAAGAAAAACCCAAACTAATATGGCAGCACATTATTTTAAAAATATAAAACATGGGGCACCTGGGTGGCTCAGCTGGTTAAGTGTCTAACTCTTGATTTCAGCTCAGGTCATGTTCTCATGGTTTGTGAGACTGAGCCCCATGTCAGGCTCTGTGCTGACAGCATGTAGCCTGCTTGAGATTCTCTCTCTCTCTCCCTCTCTCTCTCTCTCAAAATAAATTTTAAAAAATAAAATATAAAACATAAAAATGATGTTATTTTTCCTTGTTTGCCCATATATAGTAAGAAAGCAAGCAAAGAAAAATTTCACAGATGAAGGAGACCAGCTGTTTAAGATGGGCATCAAGATTCTCCAGCAGTCTAAAAGCCAAAAACAAAAAGCAGAGTAAGTCTTTATCCAGTTATTTAAGCCAACTTAAATTCCTGGCTGAGAAAAAAGAACAATTCAAAATCTCGTTTGTTGTTAAAAGCTTATTGGGATAACAAATAAGTTCATTTGCCCATAAGCTTTTGTTTTGAAAAGGATCAATTGATGTTTAAAGAATCCTACAAATTACCAGCCTAAACAAACAGAATTGTATATGAAATTGTGGTCCCTACATTTTAAGTGAAATGCAGAGTTAAGGCACTGATCTGAGTATTCAGGCAAGAATATTCTGTTTTGACTTTTATTTATTAGGTATTTCAAATAAAATAAAATCTGTTATTTGAATTAGAGTGGTTGTTTTAGAATGCTTTATTCTGCCTAACTCAGCATTTGTAGAGCACTTTGTGGTTTTCAAGGCACTTTCATGTATGTGATTCCATTATATCCCAGAACAGCCTTATGAGTTAAGAAGAGCTTCATGTTCCCCCTGTAAACAGCTGAGAATAGAGATTCAAAGATGTGAGTGAGATGATCACAAGTACACAGCTGGGACATAACCAAGCTGTGGCCACATGGTCTCACTCCATGTTCATCATTTCTCTTTTTCCTTGTCTACTTTGTCTGACGGGGAGGAAGAAATATCTTGTCCCCAGAGTAGAGGGACGCAACATGAGGTCACCCCTCAAGTCTCTAATTAAAACCTTGGGATCGAATCCTAGCTGTGCCATTTACTGGCTGTGTTATCCTGGACAAGTTACTTAACCTCCCTGTGCTCTGGATAGTGCAGTCAGGCTCTTAGGAGGATGCCCAACACATAGTAAGCAGAAGATAAAGATTTGTTATTTTTATCTCTAGTCCTCTAAATGGTAAGAGGAAGAAGGTGTGGGAGAGAAGAAAACAAGTGTGTCCCGAAGCAATAATAATAAAAAGAATGGGCTCTGTACCTCCAACTAGGAGACATCTTCTATTTTCACACAAATTGGGCATTCCAGCTCCGGGGAAAGCAGCCCAGTGCTGTGGTAGCTGACCCTAGACAGGGCAGCAACAGAGCCCCTGAGTTCTTTCTTAAAATTCAAAGCTTCCCAAAAGAGCATAAGAGTATAGAGGGTAAAGGGGCACTTGACTATAAACAACTTCCATTTATTAAACTCCTTCTTTGTGCTAGTTATTGTTCTGGGTATTTATGTATAGAATATCATTCATTGCTCACAATGATATTAAGAGTCATAAATTATTATCCCCAAATTATACAGGAGTAAATGGAAGGTCAAAAATATTCTGTAATTCTTCCAAAGCAGCAAGAAAGGAGGTAAAGGAGTTGGACCTCTCTCTAGGGAAAGTTAGAAGCTCCTTATAAGAGCAAAGGAAACCATCCCCTACAAAACCTGGGTGTCATGCTGAGCATGTCTGGGCGCTATCATGATGAGTATGGGGTTAAATCAGACCCCCCAAAAATACAATCTGGCCTGCTATGGAAGTCTGCTCATTCATGTGCTCACTGAATGAAGGAGTAAGAATAAAGAATTCTCAACCCAGCCCACCTAGATGAGAGAACAATGGAATTCTGGAAAGGGGCTGGTCCCTCAGATTTCAGGTTAATAGCAGATGAACCCAAGATGAAGGCCCGCTGGGTATACCCTGTTAAGTTCAAGATTCAGTCTAAAGGGACAAAATCACTCTTAGAAGCTCCCAAGTAACTATCCACTTAACCTTGATGGGTGCCTTCCTCTTTGGCTTAAAGAATGGGAGGAAACCCCAGCTCTGAAAGCAGACCATCCAGCAGTGCAGGAACTTACATGCCTACCTAGGTGTCATTCAATCTCAGTCTATTCTTGCCTAGCCTATCCTTGCTAAAGAGTTCCAGAAGAGCAGCTTTTTTCTTTCTTTCTTTCTTTCTTTCTTTCTATCTCTTTTTAAGATTTTCTTTTTAAGTAATCTCTACACCCAGCATGGGGTTCGAACTCACAACCCCAAGATCAAGAGTCACATGCTTCACCAACTGAGCTAGCCAAGCACGCCAAGAGCAGCTTATCTTTGCAGTCGCATAGATACATGAGAAGGTGCATAAAGCTGAGTCCCCTGACCCTTCCCAGTTGGTAGATAGAAAACTGAAACCAAATCTGTTCACAGCAAGAGACTTCAGGAATTTGTGGGCAAACTGAGTGAAATTCCTTCAGTTATCAGGACGGTCAAGCCAGTTACATCTAATATAGTCATCTCTAAGATTCTGGTCAGAGGACAGAAAAAACACCCTACTGACCACAGAGGAATCATTTCTCTCCCATTCATTCCTCTATCCTATGCCCTCCTTGTTCACCACTTCTTGTATAAGATAAAGGTGCTACCAGTCCTTTTGGCTCATTGACACCCACATCTTGACCCCATTCATTCACTAATTCATTCAGCTACAAATGGTCAGTAGTGCTAGAAGTAAAGATGTTAAGCGAGCATATGTCAGGGAGACACAAACCTGTCTGCAGGAGTCAAGAAGCCTTGGAGACAGCCGGAGTTAGCTGTCATTAAGAATTACTCTCCATTAGCAAAGAAGATTTGTAAGTAAGCTGCTGCCCTACGCCAGGTTTCTAATGTATCCTAGAGATGCATTTAGTCTCCTTCTTCCCCAGCACCTACCTTAGCATCCAATACCAGATTCTTTAGAAATTTTCCAGATACCTAACTAAACTTTCTTTTGGGGATCTGCTAATGCTGCCCAGTTTCTCCTACATTTTCCATCTTGGGGATTACAGTCCAGATCTTAATCCTACCTAATGTACCAACAACTTTCCTCAGCCCTGGGTCCTGCTTCTAGTATTCCTTATGTCACCTTGGACTTTCCTGAGAGGGGACCAGAGACACCTAGAGGAATTGATTTTGCAACCTTTTACTGCCCCCTGGGATCAGCAAAGGCTCCTGCAGCCCATCTCAAGTTTCTCTGCCCTGTTCCATGTTGGTGCCCTTCTAATCCCAGCAGGCTATGTGGTTGCAGCCGCAAACCATGTGACAGAAGGGCTTCAGGGAATCTGTGTCCTGATGTCATGCCTGCCCCTGGATGCCAGACATCTGTACTCACTGGCCTTTGAGACCTTCTGTCTTATTTGCCTTCTGGTCCCCAGAATCTCAGCTTGCTCTGACTATGGTTAATCTCTGGCTTCTTTTGTTTCACTGGAGTCTATTCACTGTGTTGGCATCCAGAACCCTAATGCCTATGTAGCTATCATTCAGTCCAAGCCCATTCTACCCTGCTCCAGCCACCAAGAACAGATTCGTTTAGCATCGGCATGGACAGGCGGTACATAAAGCTGAGTCTCCTGATCCTTCTGAGTTTGTAGTAATGGTAGATTCGTGTATTTGTTCCTATATTGGAATCAAGGTCACCAGTAGAAGTTGCTTTCTTGTCTTACCGGTACCAAAGAGGAAATTATAAAAGTAAAAATAAAACCCAAAAGTACTCTCTGTCTCTGACACAAGTTTTGACCTTGAAAGGCTCTCCATCACTACTTGTTATACACATCAGGTCCAGGTGATTTCTGACTGGGACTCAGAAAATACAGTATAAGGCAATCCTATGGCATCTATCACTAAGCTTTCACACCATTTACCCACAAATTACAGGAGAACAATTGCCATGCTATGAAACTTTAGAATTTATGCAATTGTCATTGTCACTGTTGTCATCATCATCATCATAGTTAAAGTTTTTTTAGTGCTTACTATGTACCAGGCACTAATGCCAAGCACTTCATTTGGAGTATCTCACTGAATCTTCTCAGCAACCCTATGAAGCTAGTACTATTATTATCCCTACTCCATAGATGAGAGAAGCACAGAGAAATTAAATAACTTGCCTGAAGCTCCCACACTAACAAGTGGTAGACACAGATTTTGAACCAGGCAGTCAGAGTTTAGAGTCCTAATAACCATTGCGTTTTATTTGGTTATTGTTTTTCCACATGGTGCTGAAGAATATGTTCTGTTTTAGAAAATTATTTCAGAATATAAAGGGACTTTTGTTTTCATGATAGTAGCTCTCTACATGTGACATTCCAGTTTTGATTATTTTTTGATTGGTTTTGATTATATTCTTACATATTTCAGAGTTCAGTTTGTAAAATAAATACTCCTATAATGTGGGTGGCCATGGGAAAGTTCACTTTTAGGACAAGGGCCTCAATATTTCACTTCACTTGGTGAATAAGCTTGAAGCAAATTTCTCCTTTTTAGCAGCTTCACTGTTTGTCAGATATATTTGAAATTGTCATCTTAGATAATGGCTGGAAAAAAACCTACTGGTCTATAGATGTGATGGACTTCAGCTAAATTTTATTGTTAGCAGCAATGACAACTTGGTCCTACTTGTTAGAAGTAGTCTGAAGGAGGGAGCAGAAAATTTCATTTTTGATAATCAAACCTCTACCTTCATATTTTTTAAACAGAGCCTATGTATTCTTTGCCAAAGCAGCTAACATGGGAAACTTGAAAGCTATGGAGAAAATGGCCGATGCTTTGCTATTTGGAAATTTTGGTATGCAAAACATAACAGCAGCTATCCAATTATATGAGTCCTTGGCTAAAGAAGGATCATATAAAGCTCAAAACGTGAGTTTTGAACAAAAAGTAAACCTTACATAGTAGATAAATGACATGTGAAAGGAGTTGGGCAATAGTATTCCCACTCTACCACATGAACACAGACCTAGGGAAGTTACTGTAATGCACTGAAAGAATAGTATTGGCATAGGGACATAGCAAGAGCCCTGGGCAAATTCTTCCAGTTACATAGGTAAATGTCAGGAATGGAACAGAACTGCTCTCTAATTCAGCCTCCCATCTTAGGTCCATGGGTGTGTTTTGAAATAATTTGAGAACTCTGAACCCCTAATATAGTTACATTTAAATTTCCTTTTCTATTTTACTAATGCATTTCATTTCATTCAAAGAATAACATAATTTCATAAAGTATCTGGAAAATAGATAGATAGATAGATAGATAGATAGATAGAAAGATAGATAGATAAAGCAAGCCCTTCGCAAGCCAACCATTCTGACTCAACTACTGATAGGACTGCTTTATATTTTTGCTTGGCTTCTTCCTCATGCACCTCTCTTTTTACATCATCTTAATCACAACACAAATGCATATATAATTTTGTTTCTGGCTACTTTCACTTAATGCTACACCAAAAGCTTGTTTTCATCTTGTTAGTCTTTCTAATAAAAATATTTATTTCTGATTACAAAAGAAATTCATTCTCATTACAAAAAAAAAAGTCTGAGAATTCAGACAGTATAAAGAAGAAAGCAAAAGCTATCTAAAAAGCTTTCCTCCCAGAGATCATTTTTGGTATCATCCAGTAAATTACAGAAGCTAGACTTTGGAGTCAGAAAGACGTAAATTTGAATTCACTCTGCCACTTGCTTATTAGATCCCTCCTTAACAAAATCCTTTCCCCTTCTACACTCTCTAGTTGTGTTTCCCTGGTAATCTAATAGGAGTGAAATGTTAAGTTGTTTTTAAGTAGCATTGCTTATGATTGCAATGACTTCTGATTGGCAAACTCCCTTTGTACTGGGGCAAACAAACTGTAAATTAATTGTAAATACCTGATGGTGGTAGTGATTCTCATGAGAACCCTGGACACTGTACCTATGAAATCGTTACTTGAGGAATGAAGATCCTGAACCCACTCAGTATGGATCTCACCTCCTGGAGTCTGAGTCATCATCTGAAGGACCAAAGACAATGGCTGCTGGAAGACTGTGTGAACTGCAGCAAGAACTCCCACAGAAGGGAAGGCCTGATGCTGCCCTGCTGGGCGACCATCATTCCTGTGCTGTATCCACCTGAATAGACTGATGGCAAATGTAGCCTATGAGTCTCTATGTTTGTTTTGTTGAACCAGAACCTGGGCCAGAAGACCCCTGATGGGTGGGACAACATCCCTAATTTTCACCTCTGGAGTTAGGATATGATAGAATGCTAGATACTATGTCCATCTGGTTCACAGCTCTATCTCTAATAAGTCTGCACAGTGCCTGGGACAAGACATATATGTTCAATGTTGAACTAATTAATGATGAATGAGTTAATGGAATTATTAATTGAGGATTAATTAATTAATTGAGGATTAAAGTAGTGTATGAGGCGCTTAATTCCATACCTGGAACTTTGTAATCATTCATAATAAAGAAAGGATATAAATATTATCATTACTCCTACTATTATTATTATTCTAGAATTTTCCCATAATGATATAGAATTTTCTTACAAAAATGAGATACTTTAATTGCTATTTCTTAATCTCCTCTTTACTCACTAAATAATATGCCATAAACATCTTGCCATATAAATATATATAGATCAACATCACCATTTTAAATATCTGTATAATTTTAATTAATTTAAGTTGTTGAATACTATCTTTACCCCAATTAAATATAAAATATTATATTTACAAAATATTAAACAGATTTATAAATGTTATAATAAAATATGAGAGTTTTAAATTTTAATTACCCATATTTGGTTAATCAAAAATATAAAGTTCCAAGACAGACTAAATGTTACCATCATGTCCAGCACTAAAAATGATATCTCCTAGGGGCACCTGGTTGGCTCAGTAGGTTAAGTGCCCAACTCTTGATTTCAGCTCAGGTCATGATCTCAGGATTGTGAGATAGAGCCCCACAATGGGCTTTGCACTGATAGGGTGAAGCCTGCTTGGGGTTCTCTCTCACCCTCCCCCATACACACATACATACATGCTCTCCCTCTCTCTCTCAAAATAAATAAATATTTAAAACTGATATTTCCAAATTCCTTTTCAAACTAGTGAACAGGTACTTTATTTTTCAGTGGGAGTATTAATTAGTTAATTAAGCCACTAGTTGTTTTGTGGACACCTACTCTGTAGCAAACATAATCCTAGTTGATGGGTAGAAAAAGACTAATAGTTCACAGTCCTTATGGGTCAATTTGAAATGTAAACATATAATTGAAGCACAATTTATTTTTTAATTTTTTTATTTAAATTCAAGTTAGTTAACATATAGTACAGTCTTGGTTTCAGAAGTAGAACTCAGTGATTCATCTCTTACATATGACACCCAGTGCTCATCCCTGAAAGTGCCCTCCATGTATTATGCTAAGCAGAATAAGTCAGTCAGAGAAAGACATATATCATATGATTTTACTCATCTGTGGAATTTGAGAAACTTAACAGATGACCATAGTGGAAGGGAAGGAAAAATAAGATACAAACAGAGAGTGAGGAATACCGTAAGAGACTCAAATACAGAGAACAAACTGAAGGTTGATAGGGGTGGGGAGTTTGTAGGGTAGAGAAAATGGGTGATGGGCATTGAGGAGGGCACTTGCTGGGATGAGCGCTGGGTGTCGTATGTGATGAATCACGGGAATCTACTCGTTAAGTAGACTACACTGTATGTTAACAAAGTTGAAAAATTAATTAACTAATTAATTATTTTTTTAAAGTGCCCTCCGTAATACCCGTCACCAATTTAACCCATCCCCCCACCCACCACCCCTCCAGCAACCTTCAGTTTGTTCTCTGTATTTAAGAGTCTTTTATGGTTTACCTCCCTTTGTGTTTTATGTTATTTTTCCTTCTTTTCCCCCCATGTTCACCTGTTTTGTTTCTTAAATTGCACATATGAGTGAAATTATATGATACCTGACTTTCTCTGACTTCTCTGATTATTTCTCTTAGCATAATTCACTCTAGTTCCATCCACGTTGTTGCAAATGGCAAGATTTCATTCTTTTTCATCACCAAGTAGTAGTCCATTGTGTATATATACCACATGTTCTTTAATCCATTCATCAATCTATGGATATTTGGGCTCTTTCCATACTTGGGCTATTGTCAATAGCACTTCTATAAACATTGGGGTGCATGTGCCCCTTTGAATCAGCATTTTTGTATCCTTTGGATAAATACCTAGTAGTGCAATTGCTGGGTTATAGAGTAGTTCTGTTTTTAATTTTTTTGAGGAACCTCCATAATGTTTTCCAGAGTAGCTGCAGCAGTTTGCATTCCCACCAGCAGTGCAAAAGTGTTCCCCTTTCTCCAATCCTTGCCAACATTGCTTATTTCCCGAGTTGTTAATTTTAGCCATTCTGACAGGTGTGAGGTATCTCATTATGGTTTTGATTTGTATTTCCCTGATGATGAGTGATGTTGAGCATCTTTTCATGTGTCAGTTAGCCATCTGGATGTCTTCTTTGGAAAGGTGTCTGTTCATGTCTTCTGCCCATTTCTTCACTGGATTATTTGTTTTTTGGGTGTTGAGTTTGGTAAGTTCTTTATAGATTTTCGATGCTAAGCCTTTATCTGATATGCAAATATCTTCTCCCATTATGTTGGTTGACTTTTAGTTTTGTCGATTGTTTCCTTTGCAGTGCAGAAAGTTTTTATCTTGATGAGGTCCTAATAGTTCATTTTTGCTTTTATTTCCCTTGCCTCTGGAGACATGTCTAGTAAGAAGTTGCTGTAGCCGAGATCAAAGAGGTTACTTGCAGCACAACTTAGATAGACTACAGTATAAAATGCTTTAGGCACAGAAAAGAGTCTAACTGGTTCTGCCAGAACAGGTAAGGAAGGCTTGTAGGAAGAAGTGACATTTCTACCCAGTCTAGAATATTGGATATAGGCAACATAAAAGACTTAGTTGTCTCTATTTAAATAAAGTTTTTGATACAAAGTCAAACTGCTACTCACAGAAAATAAATTCCAAATTAACATAAATCATACATAAAACACATGGATATCAGAGCTGTATTCAGAATATCACTCCCCATACTCTAAGTAATGTGGTTCCAGCCACAGATCATCCTCTAATCCCTGTTAATTGACCCTGAAATGCTTGCCATTGGTTTGAAGGAGAATCAGGTAGGAGAATGTCATTGGCTGAGTGCTAATCCGATGCCAGGAAGAACAGGTCTAAATGCATGTCTGTTGGCCATGTCATCTTTGTAGAGAAAAGCAAGCATTGTTGGGACAGTGTTCTCAAAAATGTGCAGTTGCAGACTTCAGCGTGGTATGGTATGGTAACAGGGGTTCTGGAGTCAGAAAGTTTGACAGTTTGTGAATGCAGCTTCTACAACCTAATGAGCTTCCATCCTGTTCATTCTTTCAGTGTCACTTCTCTAAACCTTAGATGTCCCAAACCTGAAAAGGGAACTGATAAGAAGGCCACACTACTTTATAAGGTTACTGCAAGAACCAAACAACATGTACACGATCCCTTAGCAGATGTTAAAGAACACTAATGAATAATGTCGTGTAACACTTTTAGTCCTAACAGCTTTGTCTTTGGAGTCAGTCTGTCCTGGCTTTACATCTCAGCTCCAATACTGGCTCTTGTGACCAGCACTCTCTGAGTCTCAATTTCCTCCTCTGTAAAATGGGGATAATATCTGTCTGATATATGTGTGTGTTTGGTCTGAGGAGGATAAGAAGATAGAATATGAGTGCAGACAAACATCACCTGAAAGGCTGAGATTGACCTGATACGCAAATTTCAACCAAACTGTTTCATTGAAATGCTACAATACTAGATGGCAAAAAGTCTCTGTCCCAAGCACTTCCCATGCTCTCCCTGACATCCTGGACACTCTTATTCCTTACTCAGACTCCCCCTCCCCTCCTGACCTCCCCATGATCTAGTGGCCAAATTGTTAACAACTGGATGAACAGGGAGCTTACAAGACCCTGGTCTAGTACTACAGCTGGATTGCTGGATTCTATTCTGTAATTTTGTTGTCATCCCTGTCATCGCTATAAGAAAACCTGTTTCCAGCAGCAAGTCTGCTTAAAGTCGATTTATGTCCTTTTACAAAGAACAACTAAAGAGATTCTGTGCTACAACTAGTTCAATGACTGCAACTAGGATGGCCACAGGCCACATTGACTACAGCTTTCTAATAGAGAGTTAATAGGCTAACAGGCTGGGTGTCCACCTTTCTTCTCAGGCTGTTTGTGCCACCCAGGTACAGGAATCCTGCCTGCACTCTTAGCAAATATTTCTGGGAACTGTGAGGACAATTTAGCAACAGCAATGTGGGTAAAGAAGCTGGAAACATATACTAAGAATGGCAATGAAAGAGAATGAGAGGGATAGAGATAGATAATGAAGAGTATGAAGACACCTATCTCTGGGGAACAAATGAAGAACAAACAGAAATAATGAAGTGTAATAAATGAAGAGCCTAGGGTGCCAGAAATCTAGCAAAGACCTGGATTAACAAAGAAAAAATGAAAAAGAGATGAATCCATATTATAAAGTGGTAGTAAGGGGTCAGGAGAAAATATAATTTCAGGCTATGTATAAAGGGAAGCTGGATAAAGGAAAAAAGGCATAATGATTTCTTTCACGTATTCTGAAGGGCTTATCCCACAAAATTCCAAATTGAAGGAAATTCTGATAAGAACAACAAAAGCATTTATCAGTATTAACAGAGTCTTTTATATTAATTTTCAAAGAAACTATACCTTCCAAATAATAAGAACTGTTAATTAACAGAGTAGTCTTCATGAAAATGGTGGAAATTGAGGAAATAGCAAACAAAACTAAGTCAAACACTAGAGGATGTCCTTTAAGATACTGTACTATACCAGCTGAGAGTAGGTAAATTGTATCACTTTTATTTCTGATTCTCATTCAGGAAGCAAAAATTCAGAATTAGAAAGATTCACTCTTAATATCAATGAATAGCTTCAATAGGAAATTTGTCAATTTGCCAACAAGAAGGTAGGGTTAAACCTCATTCCTTTAAAAATCACAAAATAGGGGCACCTGGGTGGCTCAGTCAGTTAAGCAACTGACTCTTGGTTTCAGCTCAGGTAATGGGTTTGAGCTCCGTTTCAGGCTCTGTGCCAGCAACGTGGAGCCTGCTTGAGATTCTCTCCCTCTCCCTCTCTTTCTGCCCCTCCTCCATTTGTGCTCTCTCTCTCAAAGTAAATAAAAACTTAAAATAAAATAAAAAAGAATAACAAAATAGATCATCCACGTTGTATCACCTTAAAACTTAATTTAATTGTGATGATCTCTAAATGGTGGTATTATTTGTAATCATTTTCTTTTTAAAAATATTTTACTGGGTTTTATTTATCTAGGTTTTTAAATTCATGGGTATGTATTATTTTGATATCAGAAGAATTACTTAACACAGATGCATGTACTTCCTTAGTTATGTAGTTCAAAAAATCTTACTATGAATGAGAAAATCCATTCTATTATGTAAAAATAACTTTAATTGATATATTAAGGAGGATATAAGTGACTGTGTGCTTTTCTATGCTTTGTAATTCTAGAATAATTCTATCCCAATGGCAAAGATTTCACATATTTTCATTTATTTTTGGATGTGAATTATAGAGGTGTTTTGTAGAGGGACTGTACTTATTAGCACTGTTCTTCTACTGAAAAAAATCATTTTTAGTGTCAACCTAATAATCACTTTGATAATTTTAGGATTACCTGTGTAGAACATTTCATCTTGACATTAATGCTCTTTTTGTATTAAGGGTACAGATAGGATCTGAGTTGTTCATTAGCGTTGATTCAAACTTTCGTTTGGTATGCAATTTGAGCTAAAAGTAATGATCTTGGATGCTTTCAAGACTTGTGCAGTAATTAAAGAAAAAATGCTTAATCTTTTCTCTTTTAATAATAATCTCCTATATAAAAAGTAAAAGGATTATGTAAAATCAAATTGTTATTATGGAACCTGAGTAATTTGCTTTGAATATAATAAAATATTCTCTATTCTTAACTCATTCCACTCAAATCCCAGCTATTATAACAGTTTCTTACAAACCAAAGCACAATTGTTGAGTTCAGAATCAAGTCTTAACAAAACTCTTTTGCAGAGTTTGACCTTTAAAAGCCACTGGAAGGGTCATTGATGTCATCACTATTATATAGCTTCCTTTTTGACTTACAGCATTTTTGTTTCTGGATTAAGCTTGAACCATCCTATAATTCATCTCATTTCATCTCAAATATATCTCAGAAGACAGACCAAATCCTAAAACTGTTTATTGTAAAGTTGTTAGGTGACAATGCCCAAGTATAAAGGAATAAGACAGCACTGGCTATAATTAGCATATTCACTACATGAAAACCCAGAACATCTTTTGTCTTCTTTTACTTCTGGAAGGAAGGAAGGAAGGAAGGAAGGAAGGAAGGAAGGAAGGAAGGAAGGAAGGAAGGAAGGAACTTGGACACGGGTCCAGAGGTCATGAACGATCCCCAGAGGTTTGGCTCTTGGGCCCTCCACTGTGCTTCCAGTTGAGGGGCAATCTCAAGTGTCTTAGGCCTGTGGGCACAGAGTCTTGGCTGAGATCCAAGGGACAGCAGCAGGGATTTCTGCCACAGTGATGGCGAAACAGTGTGTGCCTTACTACAGAGGTGGTCGCTTCTTGTAATAAAAACAATATTTATGTAGAAAACAAAAAAAAAAAAAAAAAAAAAAGGAAGGAACTGAAGGAATTTAGTTGAGTCCTCCAGAGAGTTAATTCAAAATCACCCATTGTTATTTCTCAGTGAAAGAGAGAGGGAATGTGCCTTTGGGGCTGGTTTTAAAACTGCTAAAATCATTGTTTTCGGGTCTTACTTTTTAGAATGAGCTTTATACAGAGAAAGGCTTCCCTCCCCAGGCACAGAATGGAAATTTAACTCCCACACAATCCACAACTCACAAATTTCTTCAGAATCAGGCCAAAAAGTGTGATAAGCTGTGCACAAAATTATACACTTTTGGTGAAAGTATTTTAAAATACAAGCTCAACTGAATAGAACAGTATCTTTATTTACTTATATAAAGGTCAGTATATTTGTTTACTGTTAAAATTTCTAAATAAATAAACCAGTTTCTAAATTCAGCAGAATCAAAAATTGCTAAGAGTTGCAAGAAAAATAAAAATCTAATATTGACTAAAGACATCCTTAATAGGAGCCAGGAAGGCCATTTTAAATATAAACTATAAGGGTTAGAGAAGTACCAGGATTCCAGACGCCTTCCATTTGTTATAACAGCCTTATGGTCAACTTTCCAATAAAAAGATCATGTTTGAGACTAAAGAGGAATTGGTCGAACCATAGATTTTTTTTCAGTGTGTGGATTAAGTAAATTACACAAATTATACTTATAAACCACATATTACAGCTATTATGCTTTGCTGAACTCTGTAGTCAGTTCTTTAAACAGTAACATAGTTCTTTGCCTTTGAAATTGTAATAAAAAGTTTAAGAAAATATTCATTTTCTGTTTGGAATGAATTATCAGACTTCGTGGTATCTTCATTTTAGTGAGACATTTAACAAAACCTTGCATGATATTTTCATAAACTCAGTGAAACAATGGAAATGTGGGCTTTGATGATAGTAAGTAAAGAGTAGACTCATGGGTCGATGCCAAGGTGAAAGCAAGTCTATGGCAATCCACCAAAGGATTCTGCCTATGACTTTGTATTCTTCAATATTTCATCAACTATTAAGTTGAATGGATAAGACAAGATTATTTTTAATATAAAGCATGGAAAATTATATTATCAGTGATATACATAAGAGTGTGGGATGAACTCCTAAAAATGGTGACAGGAATTATAAATTTCCAAATGAGTAGAATCTTGAAAATATTAGGAACACCAAGACAGACTTTTACAATTATATTATGACAAAAAATAGTGTTATGATTCTGTCAAGAAGAGGTGCAAGGAGAAAAAGTGAGAAAGTAAATGACCTAAATGTAAATGACCTAAGTCATCTATAAAATAGCAAATGTACATATAATGTATGAAATATAAAAATTAACCACAACTGGTAGCAATTTATCAAGAATTATAATGATGACAAGTTATGTGAATAAAACAGCAAAAATAATTAAAAGCGGTTGTTTATGAAGGGAATAAAGAGTAGCCAAGAAAGGAGCAGGACATTGATGTCTATATTTTAAGCCATCAGAAGTATTAAAATTGTCATTGTTAATACAAACACATGTATTTTTATTTTTTATTTTATTTTAGAGAGAGAGAACATGTGAATGGGGGAGAGGGGCAGAGGGACAGAGAGAATCCCAAGCATACTCCACACTGAGCATGGAGCTGACAGAGGGCTCAATCCTACCACCCTGGATCATGACCTGAACCAAAATCAGTTGGACACCCAACTGACTGAGGCACCCAGGCACCCCTGTATTTTTAAATATATTAAAATTTAAATTTAGATACTAACTTTCTCCCCAAGGAGGAATTGTGTTTAAAATAAAAATCAAATCCTCTCCAACTAAAAAGAAACCAGCTTCTTTGGAAGATGTCAAATTCTGGGTGTGGGACAAGAAATGTACAAGATGCTCTTGAAACATCTTATTATACAAGGGGTCATATCAATATAATACAAGGTGCCATATAATACATTACGATAACAAAGAAGCTGTCAGAAAATACCATGGTCATGACCAAAGGACTGAGCAAACTCAAAATAGGCTACTACTATTGACTCAAGATGGAAAAATTGAGCACTAACATGAATAATTACCACAATGGACTGACATACCTCAAGTATACTAAAAGTCATTAATTCATAATAATTAATAACTAGAATGAAGTGAGATATCCCCACATTCTTCTGGCTTTTGTAAAGCATTGTCATGATTTTTTTTTCTCAAAAATGTCCACATCAATTATTTCCAGTCCCATATACTATTTCAACACCCAACCAACATAATCAAAAAATGGAGTCTATCTTCCCTCCCTCCTATTTTCTACTACCTAGGGGAGATTCTTGACAATTTCAAACAGTAGAGTTTGGTAGAAGTAATGCTACATTTCCGAGGGAAGTCATAAAAAGTATACAGTGCTGCTTAGCTCTTCCTCTCAAGAAGCTCACCCTTGGAACTCAGCCACCATGCTCTGAGAAAACCTATACTATAGGAGAGGCCACATGTAGGTGTCCTGGCCATCAGCCTCAGCTAAGGTCTCAACCAATATCCAGTATCAACTGCCAAACATACATATGAACAAGTCTTCAGATGATTCTAACCTCCAGCCTTTGAGTCTTCCAACTAAGGTCCCCATATGGTGGATCAGAGACAAAAATGCTCACTCTTGACCAAATTATTGACCCACAGAACCCTTAGCATAATAAATGGTTGCTTTATGCCACTAGGTTTCAGAGTAATTTGTTACACAGCCATAGTAACTGGAACAAGGATATTTATATTCAGAATTAAAAGGGTAGAATTCACTTCTCAGAAGCACCTGAAGCAGAGTGCAGCAAACATCTGTTTGGAGTGAGTTCAAATTTTTTGGCCCAATCCTGTTGCATCCCTGGGTACTGAGAGAACTTAACAAATGATGTTATTGCCAACTTGTCAGTGATTTTGAGTGACTAAAGAGGGCAGAAAAGAAGCCACAAGGCTTGGAGGATGTAAAATTCTGCAAATTATGCATAGTGCTGGTGAGTTTAATGGTAAAATTCCCCATCATATTTTCAAAATGTTTGTTTTTGAAAATCCCAGAAAATGAAGCAGTATTATTTGCCAAGCAGCATGAGTTCACTAAGAACAATCTGTATTAAGCAAACTCTATTTTACAGGGTTGCTAGACTAAGAAATCTGAAAAATGTGGTAGAGATGATAATCACATATTTTATCCATTATAAGACATCATCGACTGTAAGTTATATATATTTTAAAATTTAAGTTATTTAATTATATAAATGATGTCAATTAAAGTTTAAAGTTTTCTTACTAGATTTTTTTGTACATTTTTTAGACATTCTAGACATTTTTTAGACATTCTAGACATAGATTTCCATCAGATGTCAGTCTTTGATTACATAAAAAGGTAAATATAAGTTAAGTAAATCAAGGTGCTCCAAAATTCTTCTCATTCAGAATCTAACTGAATCAGTTTTCAACTTAGAAAACTTCCTTGATGACTATCTTTTCTAACATATTATTCTCCATACCCTTAAGAATGTCAGTAGTGTGACATTTCCTCAGGGAGTGTTCCTCGATTACCTCCAGGATTTCTTCCAAACTACTGACTCATTCTACAACTATTAGTGCTGACACTTTCCAATTTGACTAAATTTATACTTTTATCTTTTCTTCGATTGATTGAATCACATGTTGCTAGAAGTTCAGTTCAAGGTTAGCAAGAAGTTTCTGACAATGCTTGATGCTGAACACCTTAATTGTAACCCTTTGTGATAAATAAACTGGTCACAACAGCTTTTCATTCATTAGTTTTTCATCTATTCCTAGGGATTTGGCAATTTCTCCTGTGTTTAGTGGGATAACTTGGCTTGTAAGAGCCATTCCTTCTGCACATAATTTAGTAACAAAAAGTTATGTAGTTTTATCTACTTTGGGGTACCTCCTTTTCTTTAAAAACTTGTAACTACTTTGTTTCCACAGGGCCATGACAGAAATATGGCATCCACAATATAGACCAGATTCAGAGAACACACAAGATGGTGAATATAATCTAAAATATATCACAGGAGGAAGGCAAAATAGGGAATCTTTGTAGTAGAAAACACCAGGTATCAAATAGCTGCCCTCAAGTGTCTAACAGGGCAGAAAGTGGTACAAGAAGGAATTGATTTGTTAGGCACCAAATTACCATACAGTTTAAACAACTAAGTCCTAAGGAACAACTACAATACAGAGATTAATTTTGGTTTACTGTGTGTCTATTAACTTAATAAACTTCCCATCAACAGAGATGTCCGCTTGTATTGGTTAGGATTCTCTGAATTTCAAGTACAGAAAATTCAACCTATCTGGCAAAAGTGTGATTTATCGACTCATTTAACTGTGAAGTACAAGTTATAGCTGCTTTTAGATCATCTGGATTCAGAGGCCAGAATGATGACATCAGGACATACATTCTTGGTCTTTGGGTTTTGCTTTTTTCTATGATGGTTTTATTTTGAGTGGCTTGACCCCCATGAAGGCAAAAACAGTTTCCAACAAACCTAGATATCATTAGCCCTTCTATCTGGAAGTCTCCATGAAAGATGCCAGTTTTTTTCCCAATGATTTCAGCAAAAGTGCCAGATTAGTTCACAAAACCACCCCAAATCACTTATTGCATCCAGAAGGAGAATAATCTGATTGGTTGAACCTGTGTCTAGTGACACAGGAGGAGCAGGGTGAGGAGCCCTGTTGAATCAAATGAACTCAGAATGGAATAAAAGTGGTTTCACAAAGAGAATCCAAGCAGACAAAAAACAGCATACCCTGACCACATCTACATACAAGATTTTATATGCAAAATCATCCCAAAGAAAATTAAAAAGCAAAAAAATTAAAAAGTTATTTTTAAAAATTATCACACAGAGAAAAAAGTTAATTTACTTTTAAAAATAGAAATGATGAGAATTCAAGCTGGTGCATTCACTCTGGAAAACAGTATGGAGGTTCCTCAAAAAACTAAAAATAGAACTACCCTACAACCCAGCAATTGCACTACTAGGCATTTATCCAAGGGATATAGGTGTGCTGTTTCGAAGGGACACAGGCACCCCCACGCTTATAGCAGCACTATCAACAATAGCCAAAGTATGGAAAGAGCCCAAGTGTCCATCGATGGATGAATGGATAAAGAAGATGTGGTATATATATACAATGGACTATTACTTGGCAATCAAAAAGAATGAAATCTTGCCATTTGCAACTACGTGGATGGAACTGGAGGGTATTATTCTAAGTGAAATTAGTCAGAGAAAGACAAAAATCATATGACTTCACTCATATGAGGACTTTAAGAGACAAAACAGATGAACATAAGGGAAGGGAAACAAAAATAATATAAAAACAGGGAGGTGGACAAAACACAGGAGACTCATAAATCTGGAGAACAAAGTGAGGGTTACTGGAGGGGATGTGGGAGGGGGGATGGGCTAAATGGGTAATGGGCACTAAGGAATCTACTCCTGAAATCATTGTTGCACTATAAGGTAACTAATTTGGATGTAAATTTTAAAAAATAAAAAAATAAAATTTAAAAAAAAGTAGAGAAGGATTTCTTAAAACACAAAATGTACCAATGTAGGGGAAAACAAATGGATGAATTTACATTAATATCAAGATCACTTACTAATGAGAAGACACATTAAAGAAAATGAAAATTTGTATAATAAACTGGAAGAAGATATTTTTAACATGTATAACCTATAAAAGATTAATAACAATATATAAAGAACATTTGGAAATCATAAGGAAAGCACAAATAACACAATAACAAACGACCAAATTCATGAGCAAGCACTTGGAGGTAAAGGAAACATATTACCAATCAATATATGTACAAAGAAAGATTTAGTTTCACCAGATATTTGGAAAATACAAATTGCAACATAAAATGCCACTTTAGACCTGTTGACTGACAACATAATAAAAATAAAAATATTAATGTTTGACAATTACCAAATATTGGGAGAAATTTAGATGAATAGGATTGAGAGGTAAAGATTAACTTTTAAAGACCAATCCACTACAAGCTGATCTCCCAGAAATGGAACTGACCTCCTACAAAGCACCATGGAAACCAGCATTGGTCAAATACCTAAGGTGATACCATTTCTGGTTAACCTCAAGGGTTTGACTCCAGCACACTGATTATGCCCCATGATGGACAGTGATTCTGCAAACATGAACACTCATGTCATGCAGCAAATTCTGCCACTCACTCACATCATTATACGCTTGCAAGTAGTAGAAAGGGAATTTGACCTGATCACTGTGAGAGAGAGGTTGATGGTACCATCTACTAAGAAGACTCAACCAGCAAGACAGGACTGGGCTAAAGCTTCTGTTATATCACTTTGCTATTTTACTTTGGACTCTAATCACATTGGGAGAGGAGCTGGAGTAGACTTAACTGTACAGATTAAAAGCCCTACAACCCAAGAACAATCTTCTATCGTCTGACATCTGGCCATGCTAGATAACTGTGACCTATCCCATAATGGAGTAGCCAAAGGGGACTTTCAAGCAAAATTCTAGTTCTTATATTGAGTGGTGAATGTTTAAGTGGTTGTATTTTTTTAAAAACAAATAAGTATAAACAAACAAGCAAACAACAAAACAAGGGCAACCATTTGTGAGCCAGTGATGAGAGTACTTCGTGGCTAAAGACTATGATTAATCCAAACCTGTGCTTCTGGAGGCAAAACAAAAGGAAATATGGCTTTATATAGCTTTAACTTAGGTAGTTAATAACCGTATCTAAAATCCTAATAATAATTTGTGGTGTAGCTACTTTTATATCCACATTTTACACAAAATAACAGGCTCAGAGAGGATAAGTTAATAGCCCAACCCTATGTATCTAATAAAAGTTAAATATCAGATTTGTATGTAAAAAAAAATAAAAATAAAAATAGGAATGATACTGCATTCTTTGACTAGAAGCAGTGAAACTAAAAATTACTGGAAAAAAAGCTTAACTCTTTATAAAGTTTGAAGAGTCCTAATTTTTAGCAAGTAGCAAAGATAAAGTAGAAACTGAAATGACATATTAGGAACATGATAATGACACAACTATATGTAAAAGTTAAGGAATATGGCTAAAGCCACATGCACAGGAAAATATATACCTTTAAATGTTTTTTAATAAACAAGAAACTTAAAAACATATCTCAAAAAGATGAAAGAAAAAAGAAAGTAGCAAAGTAAAATAAAACTAGAAAAGGTAAGACTATTTTAATAGCTTTTTCAGATAATTGTAGATATTCTTTGGTGCTACACCAAAGCCCAACAGTGATAATTTCTTAAAGGTTAATTGCAGTGTGGAATCCAAAATCATATAATGAACTTTTTCCTATTCTGTTACATTAAAAGTAACGGGTCTACCTTGCATTTTGAATGCATTTTTTTACCTATACATGATTTTATAGTATCATACATTGGTTATTTAGAAAATATTGGTTCACTAAGTTATGCAGTTCTTCCAAATTTGACACATTGCTTTGTACAATATCAAAATCATATTTGTTAATACCACCATCATGAAAAGTCTAAGTATTGGAGTGGCAAGCACATGGTAGCAAATACAAGCTTTCCAAAATTCTAATTTTTGCTTAAAAGCTTGAATTTGTCATTGGCAACAGTACTTTCAATCATTTTCATTGAAGTGGCAGGTTTACTTTGTTCATTTTCAAGAAGATGTCTGCCAGTCTAAATGAATGTAGCTTATCCCATTGTTCCTTCAACTAAAGATGGTGTTCCATGAAAAAAAGTGACTATTTAGCTTGCAACTCAAACAAGCATTTCAAGCATTTCCTTGAAACAACCAACATATTTCACTATTGGAAGTGCTTTATGCCTACTTTCCATCTTAGAATATAAAGGGACATTTATTCAGGAGTTGAGACTTACAAAAATGTTTCTACTGCTTCATCAAGGACATTCCTGACACTAGCATTTTTAGTTTTGCTGTGAGTGTGTGGTGTGAAGAATACAATAACAATATAAATGGCAGTTTGGTGTACTTGCTTGATTCATGCCAACATGACAGCAGTTTTATTTACCATTGACTTGCATCATTCATGCAAATGTCAAGATGACAAAAAACACAAATAACATATTTCCATTATTATGAAAATAGTCCATTGAATACGAAGGAACTAGAAGTTCTAGACTTAGATCCATGAATATAAAAAAATTTAGTATATTGTAACAAAGGAATGCCAAATCAGTAAGGGACGGGCTTTAAGAAAAACTACACCATTTCGAAGTATGTGAATGCTTAGAAAGTGGTTTGGAAAGACATATATGAAACTATTATCAAGCATGGGGATGCTTGGGGATGATGGGGATTATCAAGCATTGGTGATGACGGAAGACTTCCACTTTTAAAAAAAATGAGGTAAATAATATAAAATTCACCATCTTGAGCATTTTTACTGTACAGTACAGCAGTATGTGCATCATTGTGCGGATGTCTAGAACTGCTTAATCTTACAAATCTGAAATCCATTAAACAACTCCCCTCTCCTCCCTCTCCCTAGATCTTAGCAAATTTCATTTTGTTTTTTGTTTCTAAGAGCTTGACTACTTTAGAGACCTCATATAAGTGGTTTCATGCAGTTTTTGTCTTTTTTGTGACTGGCTTATTTCACCTAGTATACTGTCCTAAAGGTTCAACCATTTTGCAGCATGTGTTTATATACCTTTTCTATTGTCTGTTTTTTTTTCTTTAATCTTTATATCCTTCCTTCCATTAATTTTGGGTTTAGATTGTTCTTCTTTTCCTGTGTGTGTGTGTGTGTGTGTGTGTGTTTTAAGATGGAAAGTTAGGTTGTTGATTTGATTTGAGATCTTTCTTTTTAAATGTAGACACTTAACTCTATAAACTTCCTCTTAGTACTGCTTTTGCTGCATCTCATAAGTTTTGGTATGTTGTATTTTAATTTTCATTTGTCTCAAGATATTTTCTAGGGGCGCCTGGGTGGCGCAGTCGGTTAAGCGTCCGACTTCAGCCAGGTCACGATCTCGCGGTCCGTGAGTTCGAGCCCCGCGTCAGGCTCTGGCTGATGGCTCGGAGCCTGGAGCCTGTTTCCGATTCTGTGTCTCCCTCTCTCTCTGCCCCTCCCCCGTTCATGCTCTGTCTCTCTCTGTCCCAAAAATAAATAAAAAACGTTGAAAAAAAAATTAAAAAAAAAAAGATATTTTCTAAATTTCCTTCTGATTTCTTCCTTGACCCATTGGTAGTTCAAGAGTGTGATGCTTAATTTCCACATATTTCTGAATTTTCAGTGTTCTTTTTTCTATTGATTTCTAGTCTCATTCCATTGTGTTCAGAAAAGATACTTGGTGTGATTTTGATCTTCTTTAATTTATTCATATTTGTTTTGTGACTTAACATATGGCCTGCCCTGGAAAATGTTCTATGTGTGTGTTTTTTAATTTTATTATTTTTTTAATTTACATCCAAATTAGTTAGCATATAGTACAACAATGATTTCACAAGTAGATTCCTTAGTGCCCCTTACTCATTTAGCCCATCCCCCCTCTGACACCCCCTCCAGTAACCCTCACTTTGTTCTCCAGATTTATGAGTCTCTTGTGCTTTGTCCCCCTCTCTGTTTTTATATTATTTTTGTTTCCCTTCCCTTATGTTCATCTGTTTTGTCTCTTAAAGTTCTCATATGAGTGAAGTCATATGATTTTTGTCTTTCTCTAATTTCACTTAGCATAATACCCTCCAGTTCCATCCACGTAGCTGCAGATTTCATTCTTTTTGATTGCCAAGTAATAGTCCATTGTATATATATACCACATCTTCTTTATCCATTCATCCATCGATGGACATTTGGGCTCTTTCCATACTTTGACTATTGTTGATAGTGCTGCTATAAGCATGGGGGTGCATGTGTCCCTTCAAAACAGCACACCTGTATCCCTTGGATAAATGCCTAGTAGTGCAATTGCTGGGTCATAGGGTAGTTCTATTTTTAGTTTTTTGAGGAACCTCCATACTGTTTTCCAGAGTGGTTGCACCAGCTTGCATTCCCAATTTTTCTATGTGTTCTTAAGAAGAATGTACATTCTGCTATTGTTGGGTGGAGCATTCTATACGTCTGTTAGGTCCGATTAGTCTATGGTGTTGTTCAACTCCTCTGTTTCTTCGCTGAGCTTTGGTCTGGTTGTTCTATCCATTATTGAAAATGGGGCATTAAAATCTCCTACCATTATTGTGTTACTGTCTATTTCTTCTTTCAGTTCTGTCAATGTTTGCTTCATATGTTTGGGTGCTCTACCGTTAGTGCATATATATTTATAATGGTTATATCTTCCTGGTGAATTGACCCTATTATCATTATATAATATCCTTTTTTGTCTCTTTTGACACTTTCTGACTTAAAATCTACTTTTGTCTCATATAATTATGGTCATCTCTTACTCTTTTTGTTACAATTTGCATGGAATATGTGTTTCCATTCTTTCACTTTAAGCCTATGTGTCCTTACATCTAAAGTCTCTTGGGGGTGTCTAGCTGGCTCAGTCAGTTAAAGGTCCAACTCTTGATGTCAGCTCAGGTCATGATGTCACAGTTGTGAGATAGAGCCCTGCGTCGGGCTGTATGCTCACAGCACAGAGCCTGCTTGGGATTCTCGCTCTCCCTCTTTCTTTGCCTCTCCCCCCAGCTCTAAAAAAATAAAGCCTCTTGTAGACATCAGATAGTTGGATATTGCTTATTTTTATCCATTCAGCCACTCTGTATCTTTTGTTTGGAGTGTAATCCATTTGTATTTAGAGTAATTACTGATAAGGAAAGACTTCCTGTTGTCATTTTGTTGATTGTTTTTGTTTGCCTTGTAGTTATTTTGTCCTTTTCCCTTCTTCGTCCCTCCTTTTGTTATTTATTTATTTATTTAGTAATGGCATGCTTTCATTCCCTTCTTATTTTCTTGGTGTATCTTCTATAACTATTTCCTTGTCGTTACCAAGGGGATTACATAAAACATCTTCTAGTTAAATTAATATCAACTTAACTGCAATCACAACACTCCTCTCTCCCCCCACTTTATGTTATCAATAACCCAATTCACATTTTGTATTCATTCACATTTATAGTTATAGTTTTCTTTTATGCTTTTGTTGTTTTATTAAATTCTATACCAGAATTAAACCTGACTTTTATACCACTATTACAGTACTACAGGATTCTGTATTTGTCTATGTATTTATCTTTACCAGAGAGCTCTATATTTTTGTATATTTTTGTTTTGCTGTCTAGCATCTTTTTCTTTCAACTTGCAGGACTCCTGTTAACAGTTTTTATAGGGTAGGTCTAGTGTTGATGAACTCCTTTAGCTTTTGTTTATCTGGGAAGGCCTTTACTTCTCCATTTTTGAAGGTCAGTTTTGCCACATACAGTATTCTGGTTGACAACTTTTTTCGTTCAGTATTTTGCTCATATTAGCCTATTCCCTCTGGCTTGTAATGTTTCTACTGAGATATCTGCTCATAAACTTAAGGGAACTTTCTTGTACATGATAAGTCTCTTTTCTCTTGCTACTTTCAAGATCCTGTCTTTGACTTGTAACAGTTTGATTATAATGTGTCTTGCTGTGGGCCTCTTTGGGTTCATCCTAGTTGAAGTTTATTGAATTTCTTGAATTTAGATATCCATTTCCTTCCTCAGATATGGGAAATTATCAGCCATTGTTTCTTAAAATAAGCTCTCTGCCACTTTTTCTCTCACTATTCTTCTGTGACTCCCATAATGTGTATATTGGTCCACTTGATGGTTTCCCATAAGTCTCTTAGGATTTCTTACTTGTCTTCATTTTTTTTGTTCCACTGATTTCAGGTTCATTGATTCCTTCTTCTGCTTGATCAGTCTACTATTAAAGCCCACTAATGAATTTTTCAATTCAGTTATTATATTCTTTAGCTCCAGAGTTTTTGAAAGAAATCTTTCTTTCTTCCTTCCTCCCTTTCTTCCCTCCTTCCTCTCTTTCTTTCTTTCTTTTTCAATCTCTTTTTTGATATTCTCATTCTATTCATGCATCCTTTTCCTGATTTTGGTTAGTTGTTTATATGTGCTCTCTTGTAGCATTTTGAGCTTAAGATGATTATTTTGGATTTTTTGTATGGTAACTTATAGATCTCCATTTCTTTAGGGTTGAGGGTTTTATTTTTTTAAGATTTATTTTGTTCCTTTGATTGGGCCATGTTTGCCTGTTTCTTCATATGCCTTGTTAATTTTTTCTGTGATATATGTATTTGGAAATATAGCCACCCCTTTATCTTTATAGATTGGATATGTGCAGGGAAATACCTTCACCTATCAACATAGCTAGAGATTCTGGGTATCTCTCAAATCATTTCTGGGGGTGTGTCTTCTTGGGGCTTGTGTTTGTAATTTCCAGTTACAGAGATTTGCTGGTATTTTTCGGGAGCTTGTAGTCTTTTGCTCCTTTTAGTGTCTGTATGTGATATTGCAGGTTCTCTGGGGTTGCAACAAGCTGCAAAACTCCTTTTTCTTCTTAGTGGCCCCAGGCATCTAAAGCATGAGAGTTCGATCAGTGCTTCAGGTCAGATGAGATAGAAATCAGTCCTTGAGTAGCTTCCCAAAAGCCATAACATTGGGCCCCCATTCCAGTCTTCTCTTTTCCTCCCAAAGGAAAAGTCACAAGTTGGTCACTTTCTGCTGATTGTGCCAAGTTGTGCTGGCTTCTATCTGTGGTATATGGGAAATTCTCCAGTCCTGCAATTAGTGGCTGAGCTCTCTTTTGTTCTCAGCAGCTGCCCAGGAATCCATAGTATGCTGGTTCTTCAATCATGCCAAGTCAGGCAAGACAGAAATCAGACCCATGGGTAGTCCCTGCAAAAGCTGAAACATTGGACCTAGGTTCCACTCTTCTCTTTCCCTCCCAAGAGAGAAGTCCTGAGTTGGGCTTTTCCTCTTAATCACACTGTGCTATGCTGGCTTGGGGAGGAGCAATTGCAGGTTAAATAAACGGCTTTCTTTACCTGTATCAATGGATTGTTCGTTCCTTGCTTTGAGTTTGTCTGGGTTACTATGATTTCTTAAGTTGTTGCTGGAGTTCTCATAAAGATTTTTTGGACTGTATATTGTTGCTAAATCAGTGTCTCTATGGAGGAACAAGATCTGGGGCTGCCTATTTCAGCATCTTGCTACACGATTAGACTTTCCTTTTATTCAATACAGTTCTTTGCATTTGAATTTTTTATATACATCGCATTTTCTTTTAAAAATATGAAGACAAATATTCAAATCTAAATTCTAAAATGTTGAAGGAAGAAGTTTTTTCATTGCCACAAAAGGCAAGAATATAAATATCATTGGTTTATAACGTTTCATTATTATGATTTATACTAAATGTCAGTATTAGCCTATTTTCATATATATTATAGAAAACTCCCACTATTACCTTTTCCAATTTCTTACAGCCTTAGCAAAAGTGTAAAAGGATAGTTTATTATAGGATATAAGATATAAGCCAACAATACAATTATTATGCAACAGACATTTAAAATATCTTTTACCACTGTAAATAAGAATAATTGTGAAATAAATGGATTTATTTAGTTTTCCTTTTCTTTTGGGCTTTAGGCATTAGGATTTTTGTCTTCTTATGGAATAGGAATGGAATACAATCAAGCCAAGGTAAAGTTATTCTGTTTTTCCTGGAAAAAACTGAATTTTTTAAAAAGGGATATTGAATAGTCTCCTCTTTAGGTAAAGGAGCTTACTTGAGAGTGGTGGTTAAAAGCGCCAGCTCAATAGTCAGAAGTTTAAGATTAAAATACCATAAGTTTCTTGGAGTGCCTGAGTGGCTCAGTCGGTTAAGCATCCGACTTCAGCTCAGGTCATGATCTCACAGTTTGTGAGTTCAAGCCCTGTGTCAAGCTCCGTACTGACAGCTCAGAGCCTGGAGCCTGCTTCAGATTCTGTGTCTCCCTCTCTCTCTGCCCCTCCCCTGTTCACTCTCTGTCTCTCAATAATAAATGTTTTAAAAAATTTTTAAATAAATAAATAAAATAAAATTTCTTAATGTCCCATACTTTAGATAGATAGATAATATCTCCATTATAGATAGATAATATCTATTTCATAGGTATTTTGTAATGTAAATGAAGTATCATGTACAATGCCCTAAGTCCTCCAAAAATGTCAGCCATCTTTACCAGGGAAGAAGACAAAAGTTGAAATTTATTTTGGAGTAGTTCAAAGTTCATTGCTGGGCAAGGAATAAAAAAGCAATGATTGGTTTGAGCTTCAAATTTAAATGGCAGATCTAGATATAGATTTTTTTTCGTTTACTTTAGGCACTGATATATTACACCTTTGGAAGTGCTGGAGGAAGCATGATGTCCCAAATGATTTTGGTAAGTAAATCAAGTATTCTTGGGCCCAAATGGGCATGTTATAAATACAACACTGTCAGAATATTAAGAATATATATCCTTGTGTTTTAGGGGTACAGATATTTGTCAGGAATCAATGTTCTACAGAATTGTGAAGTTGCCCTAAATCATTACAAGAAGGTAGCAGATTACAGTGAGTATTTCACATAATTTATTTTAAGATAAATAGACTTGCTGAGCAATTAGAAGAATAAATCAATGCCAGTTTGTATATTTATGAAAGTATTAAATGACTATGCTTTCAGCATTTGTTATAGTACAATTCTTTTAATACAATGTAGAGTTTTCTGATTTTATTACTTTTCAAAAGCTTTAAATGAATGTGCTTATCTTTTATTTTTGTTAGAATAAGTCCCCATGTTCTTGTGCTGTGCTTTCATTCAACTGAGAATTTGAATGAAGCATCAATAAATATTTAGCAGTTTTTCCAATTCTAACATTTAGAATGTGGGATGGCTTGTTAAAAACTCTTCAATAAATGGATGTAAGATACATACACTACCAGTCTCTGTCACCACATGTGAGAACAACTTAAGTAAGCATTATTCTATTTAAATAATTAAAATGATCACAAAAAATAGAGCATGAGATTAATATATGTTCCTGGAATCATTTTCAAAGTTGAATGTAACGTTTCATCTTGCACATCATTGAACCAGATGACATAATAGGTTTTTAAATAAAGTCTTCCAAGAAGTGAATAAGGTAAGGTCCATATGGTTAATTTCTATAATCAAAATAATATCTAAATACACAGCTCTGGCATTATTAGGATCTGAGAAAGGAAAGAGTGAAACAACTGCTTTTTAATTTAAGATACTATATATAACAAGATCATTTCATATGCTTAATGAAACTACAATTACTATATATGTTTCAAACTTCATACTTTGTTAGGTTTATTCAAATATATTTATATTTATATTTAGTTTCCTACTCTTTATAGGAAATAATTAAGAAGCTATTACTCTTATATTGTAGTTTCAATCTTGGAAAAGGTCAGTGGTAGGGAGGGTCCGTTGCCTGCTTCTAACATCTGTCTTCTCTCCTTGAGCCTGCTTGGACAAACTCTTCAGTAGGCTCTGATATGTGTTAATACACTATTTGTAGGGACTGCACAAAATAATGAGGTTTCTTGCGCTTTTCTCAGAACCAAATAAACAAAAATCAGTAAATTTCTATCTCCTAAGGGTATATATTTTTTTTCTGTTAGTAGGCCAGGCCTCTGAACAATTTAAGAATAGGCTGAACAGTGTTTTCTCTAAGCTGTTTTCTCTAAGTTATCTCTTGCAACCTTGTGTATTCTGGCTAGTCTCTGTTTTGTTTCTGTTCACAGTTGCTGACAAATTGGAAAAAAGTGAAAGTATTCCAGTGGAAAAAGTGAGACTGACTGAGAGACCTGAAAATCTGAGTTCTAACAGTGAGATTTTAGATTGGGACATATACCAATACTATAAATTTTTGGCAGAAAGAGGAGATGTTCAGATACAGGTAATGTATACTGACAAATTTGGATTTTTAGAAATGCAAATTACAAGAGGTTTGGTTGTCTTGAGTCCTAAAAGGGTTAACAATGCTCCATCCTGAATATGACAGGGAAGAGACACACCCTCCTCTTTCCTTGTTCCCTGCTACTTGCAGTTTCTAAAGCCTATGGAAGAGCCAGGTGTTACAGTAATGGCAATTTTTTTTTTCTTTTGCATCTACTCCTAAAAATTTTACTTTTAAAAGACCTAGATTTTAAGTATAGAACAAAGCACCATCCAGTGTTGACTTTAATATGAATGAACTCTTACCAGCATTCAGAAGTTCTGTCTTTGAGAATGGGAATGGGACAGCATTTGTGTGAGCTTTGAGAGTTAAGAGTAAAGGCTACTAGGTTTATATACCCAGGTGTTGCTGTATACCAGCAGGCCAGCTTCCTGTCACTGAGGAAGCCAGATGGCCAGTATCAATCAATTATCGAATAAAAGGTATCACCTGGAATGTTTTTCTGTTTCTTTTTTAGGCATACCAGCTGCATCAAACTAAAACAGCATACTATAATAAAATCACCAAGTAAATGCCTTATTTTTTTCACTCCTTTTTTTCACTTATTTTTTCAAGTTGTGCTATAATTGGCTTATTTTCTTCATTTAAATTAATGCTATCACTAAAAATAATTTTCAAAAATTGTTGTTCCTAGGTTTCTCTTGGACAATTACATCTAATTGGGAGGAAAGGTCTGGATCAGGATTATTATGTAAGTCATTTCAAGATTCAGTCACATCTTGTGGGGAGGAGAGTGGTGAGGGAGGATAGTAGGGCAAAAAGGGAGGAGTGGAGCATGGAAAAGTTGCTGGGGAGAGCCCATTACTACTTCCTTGGTCAGATCAGTGTTGTAGCTTTTGAGGAAGAACAAAGTTCACCAGAGAAAGCACTTTCCCTAACTGCCTCTAAATACAAAGGAGTAGAGGCTTCCAACAAAACACTGGGGCTGGGGAGTTTCCATGCTCCCCTTGAACCTAGTCTCTTCCCACCCTAACTGGTGTTGGGTGAGGAAGATACCCTCAATTGCCAGCCTTGGACACACCCATTGCCCAAAAACCAGCGGTGGAGAGTCCACATGGGAGTTTCTTGTGAGGGGTCTGAGAACCAGCCTCAGACTGCTTTCAATATAATTAGAAATATTATTAAACATCTTTATAAATTTGCAAAGCTCCTTTCAATCATTTTGCTTAACCTTACCTTATCCCAGCGAGGTTAGAAGATTAATTAACAACTCAAATTTATAGTGGAGAAAAAAGCAAATAAACTTGACCTACACAAGATCTTCAGTAAGATACCAGAGCTGGGGGGATAAGGTCTCATCTAGATTCTAATTGTGGTTTCAAGGCCATGGATCCCCTCAGATCTGAGGAAGTAACTGAGATTCTTTTTAAAAGATGATTTTGCAGCCCTTGTCATTTTATAGAACCTATGTGCTCATTGTCTCAAAGGAACACATACCCTATTTCAACATAGCCCCAATGGCTAAGCAATAGAAATAACTACTTTATTAGGTGGTTACATAAAAGAGTGATTTGTTATTACTTTTCACTTCACTTTATATTATTTTTATGAGTGTAATTTGAGTACACATTGGGTAAATTCATAAAACATGAAAAAATAGGTAGCAATTGAAATAAGCATATGCATCTTAAGACAGCTCAATTGAAGGTCTTCAGATTTGATTAATCTTCATCATAACCAGGGTTCTACCTTCATAGATGAGAAGTTCTAGATTCATAATATTACTCCAGTGTCAGATTTCAGTCTGCAGTGAGGTTCTCATGTTAACTAACAGATACATAAACTGGTAAGAATTGCCCATTTTCCATAAACATGAAATTCCATTGAGTGTGAAGGCACCCAAACCTCAGCTGTAGGGAATACCCTCCAGTTTTTGCAGAATACGTGAAAAACCCTATAAAGCTAAGAACTGGGGAGCACCAGCCACTCTGAATACCAGATGGGAGCTGCCTCCAGATGAGGATGAAATGTAATCCCAACACTGAGTCAAAGATTCTGGTGCTGTAGTAGCAACAGCCAGGCACTTGGGCAACACCAAGGAACTCAGCCAGGCTCTCCTATGCACTCATCCACAGAGGTTTTATTATCTCTATTTTACAGAGGAGGAGCTGAGGCTGGAGGAATGAAGTAAATTGTTTCAAGTATCACAGCTGGGTAGTAATGTTGAGAATCAGAATCTGAACTCTGGGCTTCAACATTCAAAGCCTGTGCTCTTTCCATTAAACTGTACTTCCTTTTGAGCTGGGTGGGGGTGGGAGACATACAACCTCTAAAATCTAGTTTCCTCATTTATAAAACAAAAAGAGGGGCGCCTGGGTGGCTCAGTCGGTTAAACGGCCGACTTCGGCTCAGGTCATGATCTTACGGTCCGTGAGTTCAAGCCCTGCATCGGGCTCTGTGCTGACAGCTCGGAGCCTGGAGCCTGTTTCAGATTCTGTGTCTCCCTCTCTCTGACCCTCCCCCGTTCATGCTCTGTCTCTCTCTGTCTAAAAAAGAAATAAACGTTAAAAAAAAAAAATAAATACATAAAGCAAAAAGAAGGAATGATATAATTTATCAGGTTTCTGACCACTATTTGAAAATTTTCAAATGGTAGTGTTGGGCCCCATACTTCCCATCCAGACATCACCAAAATGCTGGCTTATTTCCGGAACATCTGAGTGGTTCAGGCACATTCTAGGTGCGAGCACAGGCTTGTCCTTCCAGCTTACCTCAGCCTAATAAACCCAAACCTGCATAGAGTGCTCCAGTCAAGGCTTCAAATCTCCAGACTGATTGGCTTATGTATCAATCAGTTTAGGCTGCATCATAAACCACTCCCCAATTTAGATGGCTTAAAACAACAACCATTTATTTAACTCATGATTTTGGCAGGTTAGCAGTTTTGGCTGGGCTCAGCTGAGTAATTCTTCTGATCTCAGCCAGGCTCAACCAACCTTGACTAGGCTTGCTCATGCATCTGTAGAGTATTGGCCAGGGCAGGCTGGTTTATGATGGCCTCATCTGTGACACCTAAGATGACTAGGTTTCTCCACATGCTTTCTTCTCCCAGCCAACTATGCCCAAGCTTTTAACCTAGTAGCCAAAGGTTCTAAGAACACAAGGGTAGAAGGCCTTGGGTTGGAACTTACAAATCACTTCCACCACATTCTTTTGGCCAAAGCAAATTACAAGGTCAGCCAGCATTGAAGGGGTAGTTAAAAGGACTCCTAATGAAGGCACAACGGCAAAGTACTGTGGTCAGTTTTGCAGCTTACCACGACTTAACTGCACCAGAATCAACTTGGAGGGTGATGCAAAGTGGAGAGAGAAGGTAAAAGGATAGACCCAGTTTCTGAAAGGCTGTTACTATAACTCCTCCCATGGCTAGCCTCTCATCTTTCAAGTCTTACCTCTTTAGAAAGGATTTTCTTGATCAACTCTACTGTTCCACTACTCATCCTATTACAGTGTTTATTTTCCTCTAGCCCATATCACTCCCTGAATTATTTTGATCTTGTTTATTATCTGGATAATCATGGAATGTTATTCCATTCCATTATGGAATGGAATTCCATTCCATTATGGAATGGAATGTAAGTTCTTGTCTATCTTGCTCGTTCTATGTATCCTATACTCTGATAGTACCTTGTATATATTAAGTACTTAGTATTTATTGAACAAATGAATAAATGAATGAATGAATGAATGAGTGAGTTAGTGAGTGATAGCATCCTAAGCATTATATGTTGGTCCTCAGCCTGAGAGCCACCACTTGAGCCAGTATGCTAATGCTTTGGTCCACCAAAGAAAATGATTAATGTAGTAAGCTTCTTTATAAATGTAAGTAATGCCCAGTTTACTTCCCAGAAAATTAAGTATCAAAAACCTGGAAATAACTCATTTGCCTTTTTTTTCTCCTCATTGTTTGATTAAATTAATCTCTTTCATGGGTTGTCACTATAAGGCAACATTTTCACCTCTCCCTCCCCCACTACCAAATTCTTAATTATTGAAAAATATTGTATATGCAAGCCTTGATTACATTATCTTGAATTTCTACACATACATTTTAATGTAATTTGCATTCCTAAATATGTACAGGCTCAGCATGAATTGGCTTAGGAATGCTGGGTATTTGGGTGCATATTATTAAAGTGGATATGGCATAATTAAATTAAATCTAGCAGAGGCATAATAATCAGATATGTAAGAGCAACTGCTTTGTCTATCCTGCCACCCATTAAAAAATCAAGAGCTTAATATCATCCCTTTTCAGGATGATTTACAAATTTTGAGATAAAAGGAGTATTTATAAATATTTTCAGTTTAAATTTATTTTCAGTGTTTATAAATATTTCTTGGCATTTCATTCTAGGGGAAATGTTATAAACTGATTAAACTAGGGATTTTCTTGAACCAATGAAAAATCATGTTCATTTTTTTTTTTTTTTTTTTTTTTTTTTAAAGAGACATGGGGGCACCTAGGTGTCTCAGTCGGTTAAGCATCCAACTTTGGCTCAGGTTATGATCTCATGGTTTGTGAATTTGAGCCCTGTGTGGGGCTCTGTGCTGACAGCTCAGAGCCCAGAGCCTGCTTCAGATTCTGTGTCTCCCTCTCTCTGCCCCTTCCCCAGTCACACTCTGTCTCTCTCTCTCTCAAAAATAAATAAAAACATTAAAAAAAATTTTTAGTAAAAAAAAATAGATATGTGTTTAAATAATAAAATTTCTCTTAGCATAATGCCTGGGACATACTATATTTCAACCTATCTAAGACACCATCAATTATAAGATACTTTATTTTGTGTTCTACTGAGAAAGAAAATACACTGCCAATATAAATTATATGATGCCATTGATAGTAAGAAGTGTCTTATTAAAGTGGGGGGCACATCTGAGAATCAGTAAAATATGACTGTAGGTGCTCAGTAAATATTTGAATAAAGGATAGATGGTGTCAGTCTGTTTTAGCCACTGTAACAAAAATACCATAGTCTGGGTGGCTTATAAACAATGGAAATATATTTCTCACACACTTCTCGAAGCTTGAAATCTGGCATCAAGGTGTCAGCATGGTTAGATAGGGCCCTCTATCCCGTTTATGGACTTCTTGTTGTATCCTCATGTAACAGAAAGTGAGCTTGCTCTCTGGGGCTTCTTTTATAAAGACACTAATCCCATTCATGAAAGCTCTGCCAGTCACCTTCCAAAGGCCCCACCTCCTAATACCATCATCTTGGATATTAGGTTTCAACATATGAATTTTGAAGGGACACAAATATGCAGACTGCAGCAGATGATGGATGGATGGATGGATGGATGGATGGGTGGATGGATGGATGGGTGGATGGATGGATGGATATTTAACTCTTTGAGAGCAAGGACCCATCAAAGTAACTTGTGTGATACTTTCACACAGAGCTTAGTAAATGTTTAGTAAATGCAACAGCATTAAAGGTAGGTTAATTTAAAGATAAATAAAAGAGAACTGAAATGCTGAGTAAGTCATGAGAGTGGAGGGGTATAGAAGGGGAAATTAGAGAAAGCTTCAATTCCTTTAGTTCTTATGGGATCATTATATTGAAAGATGGGGAAAACTCCAGGATTCTTATCTTCTGATTCTTATTTGTTTATCTCCTTTAACAGTTCAAGTATAGTTCACCAGAATGACAGTTTTTCCCCCAGAACTCTCTATTGCCAAATATGTATTTGAAAGCCAGATTCTGAAACTAGACTTTGAGAATTATGTCACAGAATCATAGTATGAGAACTATAAGGGACTATAATGCTTAAAATCTAGTTCCCCTGTTTTAGAGATGTATAAACTTACTCTTTCATTCATTCACTCATACATTCAGTCCAGAAATATTTCCTACGTGACTGATATACAGTAGATACTGTACTAAGTACAGAGGATTCAACACTGGGGGAGACAGAAAATTAAGCAAACAATTAAATGTATGGATGTATGCCATGATAGTTACCCACAGGTATTTTGGGTCTTGGCTCATTTATAAGAAATACCTTCATTTTCTGTATTAATAGGAGCAGATAAATGTGATTGGTAAATCATACCTTTGATTTATTTACTGATAGATGATTGATAAATCATACATTGCTACAATTTGCTCCTATCCAATTGACACTTAGGTTATTCTAGACATTTTGGACATCATTTGTTGTCTCAAGATTCCTTTATGATCATAAATTTCCAATGCCTTCTATTTTCTGCCAAATAAAAGAGGAACTTTGGCCTAGTATCCAGGACTGGTATAATATGGCCCCATCATATTCCTGCACATCTTAACTTTTGGATATTCTACTTCAGCCATACTGAAGTAATTACTGTTTCCTAAACACATCTTGAACATTTCTATCTCCATTCCTTGCTCATGTTATTCCTCCAGCCTATGATGCCCTCTGTGCTGGTGAATCCTCTCCATCTTTTGTGAGACCTTTGTCATTTAAGTCCTCTTTCTTGACACCATGAAGGCAGAGTACTAAGTGCATGGGAATTGAATCGGGAGAACTGCTTCACTTTGAGTGTCATTCACTCAAATCTGCTTCACTTTGAGTGTCATTCCTTATACTGCTGTTGTGAAGATTAGGTAAGACAAAGCTTGTAAAACACTTATGTACAATTTCTGTTATTCCATGCCTCTCTAATTCTTTTTGGTGTTGCTTTTATCCCACCTTTCACCTACTGTCATTGCTATTTACATATGTACCTTTCTTCACAGCAGTATTGGTGGAAAACATATGTAGGGATGGTGTTTTTTGTTCATCTATGAATCACCTATAATACTTAACACACTACTACTATATATAGCACTTTTCAATTAAGTTTTTGAAACAAAGAATAAATGAAGAATAGAAGAGATAAATGGATGAATGGGTATATGATTTAGTGAGGTTCAGCACTGGTGGCATTCGTATTTAGTTATGTCCACAAGGCAGACTAACTTACAACAAGGGTGTGATTCCCAAATAAGTTGGCAATATTTCTGGAACAAATGCACATATAAAGGAACTACTCACATTTCTTCCTTAAATGTTCTCTCCTCTTTGGGAAGGAGCAGATTCTTGTATGTCAACCTAGTCAAGGTTTGTGTTTTTTTTGTTTTTTTTTTAATGTTTATTTTTGAGAGAGACAGAGACAGAGTGTGAGCAGGGGAGGGGCAGAGAGAGAGAGAGGGAGACACAGTATCTGAAGTAGGCTCCAGGCTCTGAGCTATCAGCACAGAGCCTGACTCAGGGCTTGAACTCACAAACTGTGAGATCATGACTTGAGCCAAAGTCAGATGCTTAACCAGCTGAGCCATCCAGATGCCCCTAGGCTTTTTTTTTTTTTAAGTCTATTTATTTTGCGAAAGAGAGAGAGAGAGAGAGAGAGAGAGAGAAGCAGAGAGCAAGAGAGAATCCCAAGCAGGCTCCACACTGTCAGCACAGAGCCTGACATGGGATTTGATCTCACAAACTGTGAGATCATGACCTCAGCTGAGATCAAGAGTCAGACGCTTAACCAACGGAGCCACCCAGGCACTCTTAGTTGAGGCTTTTTAAAGACAGAAGAGTTGTGTCCTAAAAAAGACACTTTGGAAAGTGTCTTCATTTCTCATTTGTGGGCCTAATTTCTTTTAATGCTCCATGTGGTTTCTGAGGAGAACTTCTGGGAGGTTAAGATGAAGCCTAAGGAATGGGGCAACAAGGGACAGGTCAGCCCTTAGATGTTCTAGACTGAGCGTTTCAATTAATGTTACAACCTAGAGAGAAGCAGAGGCTAGGCTGGCCTCCTTCATTTTGCTTTAGAAAGAATTAGCCTGAAGTTCACTTCTATAAAAAGACTTGCACTGTTGGTGGGAATGCAAACTGGTGCACCTCTCTGGAAAACAGTGTGGAGGTTCCTCAAAAAATTAAAAATAGAACTACCCTATGACCCAGCCATAGCACTGCTAGGAATTTACCCAAAGGATACAGTAGTGCTGATGCACAGGGGCACTTGTACCCCAATATTTATAGCAGCACTTTCAACAATAGCTAAATTATGGAAAGAGCCTAAATGTCCATCAACTGACGAATGGATGAAGAAGATGTGGTTTATATATACAATGGAATACTACTTGGCAATGAGAAAGAATGAAATATGGCCATTTGTAGCAACGTGGATAGAACTGGAGAGTATTACGCTAAGTGAAATAAATCAGGCAGAGAAAGACAGTTACCATGTTTTCACTCATATGTGGATCCTGAGAAACGTAACAGAGACCATGGGGGAAGAGAGGAGGGAAAAAGGTTACAAACAGAGAGGGAGGGAGGCAAACCATAAGAGACTCTTAAATACAGAGAACGAACTGAGGGTTAATGGCGGGGGGCGGGGGAGAGGGGAAAATGGGTGATGGGCATGAGGAGGGCACTGGTTGGGATGAGCACTGGGTGTTGTATGGGAACCAATTTGACAATAAATTATATATTTAAAAAAAAAGACTTAGTCTCAGCAGGAGCTAGAGATGTCTTGTTTTACTCACTCGGCCTTATAAACATTAGGAGACTGCATGTCCAATTCTACCAAATTGTGCAAAATGTCTTATAAAATACATACTGTTAACATCGAAGCATACTTTTTCAAAATAATGAACTATGTAGTTCTATAGGTGGGATTCATCTGTCCTCCACAAAGCCACATGCCCATGATGCCTTTCCACATGCAAGGAACAGTCCTCACATTTTAAAATTGTATTTGTGAACTCTATATGGCACCCACTCTTCAGGTTTATGCTTGAAATAACATTTGAAATAGTGCCTTAAACAGTGTGGGCATTTCATAGATATTTTTTGAATGTATGTTAAATGAAATAAAGTCTGGTTTGAAAAACATTTTGTAGGATATGTTTGTGACTGTCAATAATACTGTTTGTTCCTTTTCTCTCCAGAAAGCATTATACTACTTCTTAAAGGCAGCAAAGGCTGGGAGTGCAAATGCCATGGCATTTATAGGAAAGGTACATGCTTCATCTTGATCAGTACTTTTTATTTCTTAAAAACCTAAGAAACTAATGGTACCAGCTAATTGAACCCAGTATAGCATGACAGATGTCTTTCATGGAAGCAGCTGGCCAGGGCATTCCACTACAGACTGAGGATAATATTCTTGAGGTGACAGTTTGAGAAAAAGCCCCATACAACAGCAGCCTTTGTCTGAGGCACCAAAAACAGCCTTGAAAGTGCACTTGGCTCAGGGTTCCTGGGCAGAGACCCCTACCACCACCATGACCCCCTACTCTGGCACGTAACAAGAGATCTGGGCGAACTGAACATCTAACTGGTATGGCCACCCCCCACACCCCCACCCCCTGCCTCCCGTGAGATGCCTCCTTCCTACACCCTGGAAATGAGAACCAGCTCTAAGCTGACCAAAGTCCATCCTGGGGCCACCTATCAAGGGAGGGCCCTCGGCTGCTGAGCAACTTTTGTGGACAGTTCCTCTAAAGAAGAACATTTTTTTTCTCCTTCAAAGACCATTCATCCCCCCAAGTGCTGCCCTTGGCTCCCTGCGGCCAATTTGCATTAGTAACCATGGGGACAAATGCTCCTTTTCCAGAAGTGCTACATACTAATTTAGATGGAAGGAAACAGTGAAAAAGACACAAAATAGGGTCCGTTTCTCTGCCCTTAGGCCAGGGCACTCCAGAATGTGTGTTGTAGGTTGCTTCCTCAGTTTTTTCTTTGATTAAAATTGAGGTGAAATCAACGTAAAATCAACCATTTTAAACTGTATATTCAGTGGCATTCACTGCATTTCACAATGTTGGCCAACTATCACTTCTATGTAGTTCTAAAACATTTTAATCACCCACAAATTCCTCAGTTTTTTTTTTTACATCCTCTTGTTTGTTTCTGTAGATGTATTTAGAGGGGAACGCTGCAGCCCCACAAAATAATGCAACTGCCTTCAAATACTTTTCCATGGCAGCCAGTAAGGTATGTACTCAGCCCGTTTCTGTAAGCACTTAAAAACACTTGGCTTTTATTACATGCAGACTCATGCATAAGAGTTGATTTCAAAGCCCCATGCCCAAGTAATGAGCCTGGGAGTTTCATGTCTTGGAGAAGAATATCATTGACAATAAAATGTGGAGTTGGGATAGGGGGAGACACATCTTGTTTTCTCAGTAAACGAAAAATGGCAATGACATGCTTCTCCAGCATGAGGGCAAACAAAAGCTCAGCTTTCTGTCCCCCAGAAGGTGAGGCCACCTAGCTCAGGAAACAGGAAATAAAAGAGGACAGAGGAAGGGAAAACTCAAACAATATCTGCAGTAAGTTCAGGACAAGGACAAATAAGAAATGCCTAGTTTTTTCCCGTTTAGTCTTACCCAAAGGCCAGAAATTTCCCTGGCCCAGGCAGACCATCAGATAGGTGACCAGGACAAGATGGTTGAGACACAACTCTGGAGGCAGAATCCATGGTTTAAATGCCAGCCCTGCAGCATACTGCCTGTGTGACCATGGGAAAGTTACTTAACTTCTCTGTGCCTCAATTTTCCCAAATGTAAAATGGGAATATAAGAAGATTTGCCTCATATTGTTGTTGCCAGGATCTAATGAGTTTATGTTTATATGCCTTTTATTGCAAAGTACTTAAAGCAGTGCCTGGCTTACAGTAGATACAGTGGGTCAGCTTATCTTCTGCAGTCTGGGGCCAGTTAGGTAGAGTGAACTTCAAAGCATATCCAAAGCAGAATTAATTGGATCTATGAAGGAATATAGAAATGGAATAATATGGCTCCTGCCACTAAAATTTTTGTCTTGATTCCGGGGCTCAGTGACACTAGCATCTGTCTGATAAAACTTAGTAGACTACTCTGACTTCCTTTAGTGCATTAAGAACATCCTCATTGTAACACCCATGTGCCTAATGCTGGGAAATGGCCTTGATAAACTTTCTAACCCTGCACAGCAGGAAGGATTTCATTGTCTCACAATGCCTTACTGCAACACTGGGAGTAAAGATGTGCTCAAACTGGGGAATACTTTCAACTGTACTCAGTTTTTAAAAGCCCACATGCTGCTTTAGGAGCCTATTTATAAGTGACTAACACCTTGGAGCTGCTGCTATTGTGTTGTAAATTACTGAGAAGGCTGGTACTCCTCTCCTCTCCTCTCCCTTGTAATTTATATGAAATTTTTGCTCAGCAAGAAAGTGATCTGGATGGAGTACCATTAGATTAGGATGACAAGGGAAAACTGGCTGAAAAAGAGGTGGGGTTAAGTAACAGAGGAAGATATCTTGTAATCTGGCAAATAACACTGATTTGTCAGCCCAAAGGAATAACGCCAGGAAGTTGGGTGTGTAAATTAACCCGGCTTCCAAGCTATTCAGGGCAGGAATCTGAGCTACTTGTGTTCTAAATCTGAGCTGTCTTTCTTTACAGATAAATCTAAAATTATATTTAGATAATTATTCTGAATGGCATCAGGTGGACATGACCATATATTCCTTTATCATCACCTGGTTGATGGTTTATTAGATTTCTCACTTGGGGTCACTACCAAAGTAAAAGGTTTTCTGTCTTTCTATCTTCCACTTTCTGCATACCCATACTCTTACTATATATAATATTAAGATAAGATATAACATTAAGATTATATATATATATATATGTTTTTTAATTTGCTTTTAAGTCATCAGATCAGGATACAAAGCTACAGTCTTTATGACTTCTTTTATCTTATTTTCTCAGAAACATGAGCAGTTATCCTGTTGGGTCCATATTGGACTATATTCTTCTGGTTTTCTCTTTCACTATCCTGTACACCTGAAACTAATGTAACATCGTGTGTCAACTATATTGAAGTAAAAAAACAAATCAGGAAATTACATATACAAATTTGGACATCCAGCTTTTCTTGGAAAATGGGAAGAGCTGACCATATGAGGCTGCCACTCCATGTGACAACAGTTGCCTGGGGCAGTTTCTTGAGTGGTGCTACTGCCTTCAAACAGGGCAGGAACTCTCTGATTTGCCTCAGTCTCTGTCAGTCTATCACCAGATTGATGTACTACTTACATTACCTGAATGGCTCCTGGAGGGATCTAAGTGGGCCACTCCTGACCTGAAAATTATAAACAAGTACTCTGGTCCATAAATAGTTGGTGAGCCAAAGGTTAGAAACCTTACCCTCTTCTCTCCCTTCCTCCTTCTCTATTCTCATTTCCCTTCTCTTCTATTTTTCTCAACACCTGAATGAAGACAGACTCACTGTTAGAAGACAGACTCACCAGACTTTACCACATCCATCACACAAGGCCTTACCACCCCCAGACCAGACTTTCCCAAGAGTTCTAGGACAACAAGTAGATACATAGTAAGGGGACAGGCAAGAAGAAGAGAGCAGTTGTATACCACCGGTTTTAAATACAGCTGGACCATCCTTAAGAATTCTTGCAATAGCTGGCCCTTTGATATGCATAGGCTCAAACTTTGGAGTTTCGAAATAATTTTTGAACTATGCCTTCTCTAGTTATGTGCTATTCCTGTAACAGTGAGAGGGACTCTGGCTGCATCCACAATAACTACATTTAGGTGGTAAGAAGAATCTGGAGAGTTTTCTATCAAAACTTGAGTCCTGAGGAAATACTATAAACCTGTAAAACAAACCTATATGTCTACTGAATGACAGTCGAGTGGCCAAATGTGCCTCTTTACTCAGTCACTAGCAGGTGAAATACATGATGGGAGACAAAAAGAAAAGTGGGCTTCCTGGTTGGGGAAGTCACTTTCAAGGTTCACACTTCATCCAGGATTGATATGCAAAGTACTGATGTATTTGAACATGTGCTAAATTCTAAACATGCTAAATAAATACTCCATTCCATAGGCTCTTTAGAATACTAATCAGAAAAAGAAATGGTAGTTAATTTAGCATCAAATGGAAAAGAAAACACTGATGATGTTATAAGCAATCAGATTTAAATGAAGAAACATATATTAACAACACCTTACCATCCAGAATTGCTAGATCAAAATTCAAAGAATCTTTAAAATGTTACTTGGCCATTTATGTCAACCTCCTTTGACCAAAGCAGGTAACAAGTGTCTGGATAGACTTCTCTCTTCTGGAAAATTCCTACACATCCTTCAAGACCAAACTCAAATGTCAACCACCTCTGACAACTCAATCCCCTCAGTCTCTACCCTCATCTAGGCAGTTGAGTCCCCCTTCTAGGTGTCCACAACACTCCTGATCTGTTTCTAGCACAGGACTTACCACTTTTGATGTGACTATTTTAAGAGGCGCTACTTAGTGGATCAGAGCCCACTAGCCTGTGAACTCTCTAAGACAGGGATCATTGTTTTGTCATCTCTCAACTTTCACCTCCTACGTCTGTCCAATGCCTATTATGGAGTCACTCACAAAGCTAGTGCTAAATAAATGCTGAATGAAAGAATGGAGAAAAGATTTGGCTTTTGTTTCCCTCTTTTCTCGTCAGAGGGGGTTATGAAGGCATGAAAGGAGAAACTAGAGAGAGACAGAATAATTTACCAACTGTCTCATTAACCTGCCTTGATTAAACCTCTACTGGGTGCATTTTAAATATTTAGAATGATTTTTCCATAATTTACCTTATCATGAATTCTTCTGGGACTTTACTTGGATTTTTAAAACTGTTCCAGGGCAATGCAATTGGTCTTCATGGGCTCGGTCTTCTTTACTTTTATGGGAAAGGAGTTCCTGTGGTAAGTTAAATAATTTCATTATCTTTTCAACATATTTCTAGCAATTTATGGGGTAAAATTCATGATTGTTGATTAATTTAAAAGAATTAATGTCTAATACCTAGTTTGCCAAACTATCGTATTTGATGATAGAAATAAAATAATCCAGTGGAATATTTGCCAAAGAGACATAGAACAAATTTGTGACAAGAATAATGACCATATTTATATCTTAGAATTATAGATTCTAAGTAACCTTAGAAATTATATAATTCCTGAAGACTTTTTCTGACAGAGAAATTTATCTTTTTTGTTATCCTCTGCACTTTTGGGTGACCTTTCCCCAATATCTAAAAAAAAAAAAATACTGTCAGTGTAGGAAAAGACATAATTTACAGTGAAAATGAGATAATTATTTCCTAATAGAGTATAATATAATTATTAAATAAGTCTATAATGCTTCTGATACTATTTTAATTAGCCTAAATCACATAAGGCACTATCTATACTCTTTAAAAAAAAAAGAAGGCAATTGTTACCATGGAGTTATACAATACACCTTTGAGTAATAGAGTGTAATTATCTTGCAGAATTATGCTGAAGCACTTAAATACTTTCAGAAAGCTGCAGAGAAAGGATGGCCCAACGCACAGTTTCAGTTAGGCTTCATGTACTACTGTAAGTGCTACAAATATAGCTACTGTGCCAAGACTGACAAGTGCATTATTTTTTGTAAATTTTATTTAAATCCAAGTTAGTTAACATATAGTGTAATAACGGTTTCAGGAGTAGAATTTAGTGATACATCACTTACATATAACACCTGGTGCTTACCACAAGTGCCCTCCTTAATGCCCATCACCCAGTAAGCCCATCCCCCTCCCCACACCTCTCCTCCAGGAAACCCTCAGTTTGTTCTCTGTATTTAAGAGTTTCTTATGGTTTGCCTCTTTCTCTCTTTTTATCTTATTTTTCCTTCCCTTCCCCTCTGTTCATCTATTGTGTTTCTTAAACTCCACATTAGTGAAATTGTATGATATTTATCTTTCTCTGACTGACTTATTTCACTTAGCATAATACATTCTAGTTCCATCCACGCTGTTACAAATGGCAAGATTTCATTCTTTTCGATTGCTGAGTAATATTCCATTGTGGGTGTGTGTATATACCACATCTTTTTTATACATTCACCAATCAATGGACTTTTGAGCTCTTTCCATAATTTGGCTATTGTTGATAGCACTGCTCTAAACATTGGGGTACATGTGCCCCTTCGAATCAGCTATTTGTATCCTTTGGATAAATACCTAGTAGTGCGATTGCTAGGTCCTAGGGAAGCTCTATTTTTAATTTTTGAGGAACGTCCATACTATTTTCCCAGAATAGCTGCACCGTTCACATTCCCACCAGCAGTGCAAAAGTGTTCCCCTTTCTCCACATCCTCGCCAACATCTGTCATTTCCCAAGTTGTTAATTTTAGCCATTCTGGTAAGTGTGAGGTGGTATCTCATTGTGGTTTTGATTTGTATTTCCCTGATAATAAGCAGTGTTGAACATCTTTTCATGTGTCTGTTAGCCATCTGGATGTCTTCTTTGGAAAAGTGTCTATTCATGTCTTCTGCCCATTTCTTCACTGGATTGTGTTTTGGGTGCTGAGTTTGGTAAGTTCTTTATAGAGGTTGGATACTAACCCTTATCCAATATGTCATTGCAAATATCTTCTCCCATTATGTCGGTCGCCTTTTAGTTTTGCTGATTGTTTCCTTCACCGTGTAGAAGGTTTTTATCTTGATGAGGTCCCAATAGTTCATTTTTGCTCTTGTTTCCCTTGCCTCTGGAGACATGTCTAATAAGAAGTTGCTGTAGCCGAGATCAAAGAGGTTGTTTTCTGTTCTCTCCTCTAGGATTTTGGTGGTTTCCTGTCTTCCATTTAGGTCTTTCATCCATTTTTGAGTTTATTTTTTTTTTAAATTTTTTTTTTTAACGTTTATTTATTTTTGAGACAGAGAGAGACAGAGCATGAACAGGGGAGGGGCAGAGAGAGAGGGAGACACAGAATCAGAAGCAGGCTCCAGGCTCTGAGCCATCAGCCCAGAGCCCGACGCGGGGCTCGAACTCACGGACCGCGAGATCGTGACCTGAGCTGAAGTCGGACGCTTAACCGACTGAGCCACCCAGGCGCCCCTTGAGTTTATTTTTGTGTACGGTGTAAGAAAGTGGTCCAGATTCATTCTTCTGCATGTTGCTATCCAGTTTTCCCAACACCATTTGCTGAAGAAACTGTCTTTTTTCCATTGGATATTCTTTCCTGCTTTGTTGAAGACTAGTTGGCCATATATTTGTGGGTCCATTTCTGGGTTCTCTGTTCTGTTCCACTGATCTATGTAATTGTTTTTGTGCCAGTAGCATACTATCTTGATGATTATAGCTTGCTAATACAGCTTGAAATCCAGAATTGTGAGGCCTTTAGCTTTGGTTTTCTTTAGCTTTGGTTTTCTTTTTCAACATTACTTTGGCTCTTTGGGGTCTTTCCTGGATCCATATGACAAATGCATTGTTAAGTCTACTCCTTTTTTAACAAAAATCAAATTGCTGGAGTGATTGATTTAGATAGAATGTTGAGGCAGCAATCTGAGGAGGAATTTGAAGACCGAAGGAAAAGATACCAGTTGAGGAAGGAGGCAAAAGGTATAGTCAGGAAGCTCACTTTTGAAAAGGTTGAGTTTGAGGTGCCTTGTGATGTCCAGTGGATACCCCAAAACAGGTATGAAACTCACAAGAAAGGTCAAACTTGAAGAGAAAGATTTGAGAGGCATCAACATATAGGAGTTAATTAAAAGTAGCTGAGACTGCAAAAGGAAATGAGAACATGAGAGGAACAGTGGGCCATGGTCAGAAATCTGGTGGTCCTCACTGTTGTATTGAAAAGGTTTGCAAAGAAAGAGTGAAGACTCTGTGGGGACTGTGAAGACACAAAAAGACTGAAAAAGCATGATCAGAGGAATGGGGGGAAAAAGTGATCTTAAGGAAGCCACAGGATAGAACTGTCAAGAAAGAATAAATGAATGAGCCCCTCTGTGAAATGTAATGAGAAGCCTGCTTCTTCAAAACAAAACAAAACAAACAAAAAATAAGAAAGGTCTGAGAATCTATGGGCCTTGTCAATATAGAGAATGTTTATGTGGTCATTGGACTGGTTGGTATAGAAACCAGACACAATGTGTTGGGGTATGAATGGAAAGTGAGAAAGTAGATAAGTAAAAATATTCTTGGAAGTTGTGTGCCTTTAAATGGAGGAAGAAGGATGGAATGGTAGCATGAGAGAGACCAAGAACCAAGAGGGAATTCTTTTTAAGATGATGGGAGACCTGGGTATAATTTCTGACAAAAAAAAGGGCCAGCCAATTATTGGAGATAATTAATGTGTCATGGAAGTTATGAGATAATTGATGAAGAGGTTATGGAAAAAATAGGGTGGCATTAGGATCTGACTGCACCCAGGTAGATGGAGGCCTCATTAGCCTTAATAAAGAGGAGGAACTTCTCACCCTCAAAGACTGGAGAGATGGAGGAAAGGATATTGCAGATGTAAATCTGGAAGGAAGGAGAGAGAAGCAAGTGAGAAAAGACAATGCAAGAATTTCCTCAATGAGATAGGAGGTACCAAGTTGTCTTCTGAGAGGGAAGGTAGAGTGATTGGGGTAGGAGGTCTTAGGAAGCCATGAAACTTTGTAATACTCTGTGGGGACTGAGAGAGGGAGTGCCCAAGACAAGTACCAAGAGATCTGAACATACCTGAGTATCCCCTTAAGTCCTTCCTTTCAGAGGTAGAGCTAGGGTAGCAGCAGACTGCAACATCCGCTGGCATTTTCTTTAGTAGCCCAAGGAGATGGCCTGTTTTGTACTTGTCTTGGGTAGTTGCCTAAGATGGCCTTGTTCTTCTGGCTCATTACAAGTTGCAGGCCCAGGACCCATCAGATAACTCAAGCTTCTAAAATAAGAGAAATAGTAATGGCTAATGTTTATTAAGTCTTTATGTGCATTTACTCATTTAGTCCTATCAGCACATGTAGGGGGTATCCTACAGTTTATAGATGAGCAAACTGAGCCATATTAAGGTCCAAGAGCTTGCCCAAGATCACGCAGTTAGTGGAACTGGTAATTCAGGCCCAAGTGATCTGCCTCCAGAGCCTTTGCTCTTAGTGGCACCACTACTAAAGGTTATGAAATGTTAACAGCTGGAAGACAATCTAGGGACCATCTAGTGAAAGCCTCTCCTTTTGAAAATAAAGGGCCTAGAAGTGCCCAACTCACAAAGGAATAATGAAAGAGCCAGGATATGAATCCCAGCTGCTGAGAGTATGCTGATTTTTCTATCCTAGTCCCAAATGCCTCTCCTTGCTCCAAGCATGAGTTGAATCTGAGTTGAGCCTCCTGGAGCTGGGATTTGCCTGCTCCAAAATCCATAGTTATGACAGGGAGGCACTACACTGGTCTTCTGGTGTGGAAGGACAAGGATGGTGAGCCACATCCTGGTTGTTGTCGCTGGTACTCAGAGACCACACTTAGTTTACTTTTATTAATCTTAGGTATGTTGTATTGAAGAGATATCTTCATGAGACTAAGGAGTCCTTCTTCAGATTTCTGAATGGGTCAAGAACATAAATTTCCTTATTCTTACTTATAATCAAACTCAGCTTTTCCCCCCTACAAACAGTGGATCTGTAACAGCTTGACTTTTGGTTGGCTATGGATTGGTTGGTTCTTATTTAAAACAGAAGGCATCACTATGACCATTATATTCATAGATTATAATATAAAAAATAACACAAATGAGGGGTGGCTCAAAATCATTTTAATTTTCAGCTGGCTCTGGAGTATGGAAGGATTATAAACTTGCCTTCAAATATTTTTACTTGGCATCTCAGAGTGGGCAGCCCCTCGCCATTTATTATCTGGCCGAGATGTACGCAACAGGAACAGGAGTGTTAAGATCGTGCAGAACTGCTGTGGAGGTAAATAATGGGATGTTTTTAAAGTATTTTTCATTTATCACACAGAGGAGGTGAAACTGTCCTTAAGTTGTTGGTGTCTATGATTTTATAGATATTACCTCTCCCAGTTGACAGCGTGAACACTGACTTTTGCCAGGGAGGAAAAGCAGTGATGAAACTCAGGCTGGGAAAGGGAAGAAGAGAAATGATCCCTCCTCTCTTGCATTTGGCTTTTCATCAGGTACAGAGCTCACCTCAGAATTCAGTTAAGGAGTTCTGTCTCAGCCTTCACTAAATGGCCAGGGCAACTGGACACTTCAGTGGGATTGAGAGTTCTGGGTAATGAAAGTCTTGATTTAGCCCAGAAAATGCAGCCCACTGCTTCCCGGAAAGCAGGGCCCTTAGGTTTTTGAGGATTTGGATGACAGCTGAGAAGGTGAATTCTTTCAGCCTGAGCCAGTGATGTACTTTTCAAAAGAAAGCTTTTAGGACTTTAATGTCCTTCATTGATTTATTAAACACTTCCACTGCACCAATATAAATACCTCCATGTTGCAATCTGGCCCCTCTGAAACTCATTTCAAAAGCTGCCAGCTAATAATCTATCTTTAGATTTGCTCCTTTGCCAACTTCCTAATGAATTATGTATGGCTAGCCTCTTTTGGTTACATAAGGGCTATTCAGCTAAGTTGACGTTTGTCCCCACAGAGCTCTGCACACCTCCCTCGTGGTTATGTCACCTACACCCTCAGGCACTGTCTTCCCTTCATTCTCTCCTTTCCACATCAGCTGTGGCCTTATCACTCACCCTTGCAGTGTAGCAGTGCCCAGAAAAGTCCTTTTTTTAAAAAAAGAAGTCGATGTATTCTTGTCCTGCCAAATAGCCTCTAAGTCAGGAAAGTTTATTACGCAAATTTAAAATAAGCCTCCGGAAGTTTCAGCTCAAGACCAAAAAATACACACTTGTAATCTCTGTGCCTATGAAAGGTATTATGTCTTCACCCTAAATAATTTTCAAAATGCCATGCTTTAAACCTGAAATCCTTGCCTGACCAGCCAGCAGGAGCTGAAGATTGACTTCATTCATCATTTACCTGGGATGAAGTATATTGGCTAACTAGTCTGCTTGATTTCTTTTTCCATATACAGCTTTATAAAGGTGTCTGTGAACTAGGCCACTGGGCTGAGAAATTCCTGACAGCATACTTTGCCTATAAGGATGGTGATATAGATTCTTCTCTTGTTCAGTATGCACTGCTTGCAGAAATGGGGTATGAAGTAGCTCAAAGCAATTCAGCATTCATTTTGGAATCTAGTAAGATAAGTTAAAATTCTCTGCAATTCCCCAATCATACATATGCATAAATGACTTTACTACACGGGTATTTTAAGCCTTCCTAATGAAATTTCTCCTTTTTTTAGAAAAGGTTAAAATTCTTGAAAAAGAGAAGATGTATCCAATGGCACTTCTCCTATGGAATCGAGCTGCCATTCAAGGTATAGAACCTAGATAAAAATAAGCACGTGCCTGGTCTCTGTCCACTATTAGTCATCGATTCGCTTCAGCTGAGTTCTCCGGTGTATAAGCAAGATATCAAGAAGGTGGTATTTCAAACTGTACCAATGTTAGGATCAGTCTTTGGTTGACAGGTCATTTCCAGGAATTTCTTTGTTATTCTCAAGGTCCCTGGTTTAGTAAACCAATGTTAGGGTCAGTCTTTGGTTGACAGGTCATTTCCAGGAATTTCTTTGTTATTCTCAAGGTCCTGGTTTAGTAAACAATAGAAATTTTTCTATGGCTCTGTCTCCATGGCACCAGAACAATTGTTTGAAATATGACAATTTTACTCAGGAAACCAGTTTTGTTGTTCTGGCTTCAGTCACACATTTGCTGAGTTTTTTTCTGAGTAGTGACCTATGTCTCAATGAATTTATAGGTAAAATTACTTATGGATTTAAGACTCATTTGATGTCTCTTTTGAAGTGCCACATTGATGATTACTACCAACTTCACACCTTTATTATAACTATTAACATGTTAGCATCAGAAAACAAAACAGAACAAAACCCAGAGTCAAATATCAGATCCTCTCCCTATTCCCGGGGTTCCCACGCTACGCTTACAGGATTCACATGTGATAAGGAAAGTGTAATAGCACTGGTGGGAAAGCATTGGCAGGTGGCATTATTAAAAGCAAACAGATGCTGCAAAGCTCTATCTGCATTTGGATATGTGAGGAAGTCTCATGCAATAAAAGAGCAATTTTAATTCCAATTAAGTTGCTTAAAATTGTCTCATGCTGAGGTAGAATCACCTCTTTTCTATAAGAAGTGAATGGTATGAAAAAAATTCTCAACTGATATTAATATGAGGCAGAGGGGAAAAGTTATGGGGGGTGTCTTCTCAGATCTAGCTGAGCAGGTGACCCAGCAGCAAGCCATCCAGGCAACTTTAGTGAGAAATTCCCTAAAGAAGAAAAGTGTATGTTTTCTAAAATGCAATAAAGACCTTGTTTGGTGTAGGGAAACAACACCAGCAATCTCTCAGCTGTGGCAAATGAGCTCAATTGCAACAAATACAGGCCTGTTCCAAGCCAGGAAATGTGTGGAAATTGCACCAAGGAAAAGAAACGTTGAAAATGAGGGGACATTAATATTAAACAGAATTCTCCAATACAAAAAAAAAGTCAGGCTGCTAAAATTAACTATGTGTCACAAGAGAGGTCAGGCATGAGTGTCTCTGGAGATGAGGCTGCTGTACCTCACTTGAGGTTAGGAAATCTAATAATGAACATTTCTGATCAGCACTGGTGGTGCAGTGCGTGCAGAGAACGCTGAACCATCAGGACCCAGTCACCACGCTGTGACTGTGAAATTCAAGGAGGAATCCTCCCCACTGTCAAGTGACCCCCTGAGACCCTGTCAGGGTCACTATATTCCCCCAGTCAGCCCCCCAATTAGGGTGGAGCTGAATCCTCTGGAGAACTTGCCTGTTCACTGCCTTCCTTCTCAGAGATTTTAGAGGTCCTGCCTACCCCTTCTAAAGCTTGAAAACACATAGAAGTCCTGTCTGTTTGTGGTTATAGCCCAGAAAGAATCTCAGGGTCAAAGGAGGGCAGCTTTGGGCAAAATTAGAAATGAAGTGGGTTTCTCATTAGGGCTTCAAGGGACTTTTGCCTCTCTGGGTCCCTCCAATCCCTTCTCTTGGGTAGCATTTCTATAAGGACTTGCCCCCAGATACCTGTACATTTTTTAAAGTTTATTTATTTATTTTGAAGGGGGCGTGGACAGAGGGTGGGGGAGAGAATCCAAAGCAGGCTCCACACTGACAGTGGAGCTTAAACTCATGAGATCATGACCTGAGCCTTTTGAAATCAAGAGTCAGATGCTCAACCAACTGAGCCACCAAGGCACCCCTCATCTACCTGTATATTTTGAAGCACCTGGGAAGCAAAGCCTATTAACTAATGTCTTCAGCAGCTTAAGAATTTTATAATGATACCTCTACTCAGAGCTAAAGATGGGTCATGGTATTACATTAGAATCCAATAGAGGATTCTAGAAGATTAAGAGAACTTCAGTATCCAAAGGAATCAATTGCAAAGGATTTTAGGCATTGCAGTAGGCCAAATATGGAGAAAATTTGGGATGGAGGAGTCCTATAGCCCTTAAATATACACCTGAGAACATACTACACAGGGTGCTTTCTCCTTTTCCATGAAAGTCTAGACTGTAATAGAGGGGTTAGCCACACCTGAGATGGATGTCCTAGTTAGCATTCCCTCATCTTTTCAATCAACATTTTCCTAGTGAATGGAAACATGGATCCCCAAAGGTCATCACTAAGTTGTGGTCTTCAAAAGATTGAAGTCTCATATCTTAAAAGTCACATGAATTTTTTTCTACTCCTGATTATATCCAAATTTGTTGGAAAGTAAGATTCTAAATTATATAACATTTGGAGAAAGCATTCTCTAAAAAGTTTCCTACCATGTTTGTCCATTCATTCCATAAATATTTGTCAAGTATCATTCTAGGTCTGGGACTATAATCAGTGATCAAGACCTTCAAAGCTATTGTCCTCATAAGAGAGAGAGAGAAAATAAATTCATGAAGGAGAGAGAGACTAAACAAATAAAATAACAGCGATATATGCTGTGAAGAAAATAAACCATGGAGGTGAGATAGATAACTCCCAGAGTGGGGTGCTGAGGCAATGCTTTAGACAGAGTAGTCAGAGAAGGCCTCTAGGAGGGAAATGACATTTGCAGTGAGATCTGAATAATGAGAAACCAGACACATGAAGAGTCAGAGGAAGTCCAAACATGCCAGGCAGACAGGCATGAAGAATCTTAATGCGGAGGTCCTGAAGCAAGAATGAGCTTGATGTTTTGAAGGAGTATTAGGAAAATTAAGAAAGCTAGAGCATGTTGAGAAAGTAACATGTGATGAGGCTAGTCAGGGAGGCAGAAAAGGCAGATGAAGCACAACCTGTAGGTCAGCTAGGAAGTCTGGATATTATTCCAAGTGCAAAGTGAAGCACTTTGGGGGTTAACACAAGGGAATAATATGATTTGACTTTATATTAAAAAAAAAATCATCCTGGCTGTTGTATGGAGAATATATTGGAAAGTGGAAATAAAAGAACAGTTTGGAAGCTATTGTAGTATTCCAGGCTTCAACTAGGTGGTGGAGGAGACAGCAAGAAACAGGTGTGTTTGAGAGTAGAACCAACAGGACCTGCTAATGGATTCTATAATGGAAGGGAGGGGGAAACAATTAGGAATAACTAATTTAAATTTGTGCCTGAACAGTGACGCTAAGACTGTGATTGGGAAGAAACTGATTATTTGGGTTGGTTTGGTTTGGTTTGAGGGAGGGAGGTAGCTGGGTGTTAGGAATCTCCACGGCATATTTTGGGATCCAAGCAGAGAAGTCAAAGAGGTGATTAGAAGAGTCGGGCGCTTGGGGGAAAGACAGGACTGTAGATAAAATTCAGGAAGAGTAAACATCAAGATAGGCATGGTACTAATTGAGATAACCTAGAAAAAGAGTTGAGATAGAGGAGGGTGGGAAAGAAAGAAGAGAAAAGAAGGAAGAGAAGAAAGGAGAAGAAGGATTTAACTAATAAATCCTTGATATTCCGACATTTAGAAGCTGGGTGGAGGAGGAGTCAGGCAAGTGTCTAAAGAGGAGAGGCTGGGGGCGCCTGGGTGGCTCAGTCGATTGAGCATCTGACTTCGGCTCAGGTCATGATCTCACAGTTTGTGAGTTCGAGCCCCGCGTCGGGCTCTGTGCTGACAGCTCGGAGCCTGGAGCCTGCTTTGGATTCTGTGTCTCCGTCTCTCTCTGCCCCTCCCCAGCTTGTGCTCTGTCTCTCAAAAATGAATAAATGTTAAAAAAAATAAAAAAAAAAAAGAGGAGAGGCTGATGAGGCAGGAGAGAAACCCAAAGAATGAGATGTCACTGGTGTCAAGAGAGGAAAGTTCTTGGGCAGATAGGTCCAATGAGATGAGGACAGGGAAGTGGCCAATGGGTTTGGCTGCATGGAGGTTACCAACCACTTTAAAAGTGGCAGCTCCATGGAGAGGGGCAGAAGCCAGATTGGAGTGGGTTAAGAGTATGTGGGAAGTGCAGCTTTGGAGACATTGAGTATAGAACACACTTTGGAAAGGCTGAGTGTGAAGGGAACAGAGAAATGGGGAGTAGTTAAAAGGACACACCATGGGATAAAGAAAGGATTTGTTTTCATTCATAGAAGATACCAAAGTGTGTTTAAATGACTGACAGGACTAATCTAGGAAAGAGGGAGACATGGGTGATGCAGGAGAACACAGCTTCAGGGGTGAAGTTTGAGAACTGGAGGGGTGGGATCTAGTTTTTCAAGAGTTGACCTACCTTCACAAAATGAACTTAAAAGGTAAAATTCATAATTTTTATTCTTTAGGAATGAACATTTGTACTATACCATGGGAGTTATCCTGCAAGGAAGACAGCTAACAATGAGCATTATAATTTATATCCATAAGTTATATCTAATCTTGATTCTAGGATATTGAGTCTTTTGTTTTTCTTTTTTTATGTATATTATCATCAAGTTGAGTTACTAGGAACTGTATGTGAATCATTGGAGTTATTTTTCTTCTCTTTCTAATATTTCTATCAGGCAATGCATTCGCTAGAGTAAAAATTGGAGATTACCATTACTATGGCTACGGGACTAAGAAGGACTATCAAACAGCAGCCACACATTACAGCATTGCAGCCGACAAATACCACAGCGCTCAAGCCATGTTTAATCTGGCCTATATGTATGAACATGGCTTAGGTATCGCAAAGGTAATTGTGTTGGTAATAATCCAAACCTAGTAATGGCAGCTGAATGGGAAGGGAACATTTGTAAATGTTTTTAAATTCATTGATGTCATCAGTGTAGAGGAAGCAAGGAAAAGACAACATTTGCTGAGTACCTCCCCCCATACCAACACATAGTACTTACCCTAATGTGAACCCTATAAGGAGGAAATTATGTTCTCCATTTATGCCCAAAGACATAACCAGCAAGTTGAAATAAATCTAGTCTCGGCTAATTAGATTCATAACTTCACACTTTTCCCAGCTATACTAGTGGGTCCTGCCTCCACTCCCTTACACCCCAGGCCTTTTTCCATTAAAATTTCCATTGACTCTCAAGCTTTCAGTAAACAAGGAGAGAGTGGGACTGAGGTCAGAGCTGGATACCAAGGTGACATTAATCCAGAAATGTCTTATAAATCACCCACTATGTACATGACACAGTGCTGAGCACTCTGGAGAATCCTAAAAAAATGGATCTCCATCCTTCAAAGGCTATACTTAACTTGAGGATATAAGGCATATTTATTAAGAAAGAGAACTAACACTACAAGGAGATATTGGGTAAATCCCTTGGTAAGTGTAATTAAAGAAGATGGCATTGGGTTCTGACTCAGTGAGAAAGGTGTATTAAATATCAATAATGAAAGTAATAGCCAGGCATTGGTGTGTTATATATACTATGCCATTTAAATCACACAACCACTCAATAAATGAGAGAAGTCCTATCAGTGTCATCATTGTATGCTTCAGGAAACCAAAGTGCAGAGAGGTTAAGTCACCGACCAAATTTGCAGAACTCATTGGTGGGGGAGTCAGAATTTGAACCCAGGCCTGTCTGACCCTATGTTTTTGAAAGAGTGGGCCCTGCACTGAGTCATTCTTACTATTCGAGTATATATTTTGTATCAGTATTTATACTTCTGGCTGCATTTTGAGAGCCAAATAATGAAGGGGTTATCTGCTTTTCTATGCTTTCTTCTTTCTTCCATTTGTGCTAGTAGTTGAGAATTATTGGTGGGGAATTTCCTATCTGACTGCTAATTGTGCACTGTGCAACAACCAACGGCTTCCTATTCAAGCACCAACAATCCAGATCCCTGCCTTCCTGAGCTCTCCCTGTGACCTGCTTTTTGACTGATCACTTTCCATCAGCCCCAGAACCCTAAGCAGTGGAAAGACTGTCAAATCCAAATCCAGTCTGTTTTCCCCATCCTTAGCAGGTACAGGCTTCCTGTGTTTATAAAATGAGATCAAATAGCTAAATCAGAAGATTCTTTGGATGTCATTTAGCCACACCCCACTCCCTTTTAACCATCATCCACATCTGTAAAACAGAACAATGATACCTTCCCTCCCCAGGCTTTGAAATAAAAAATAAGCCTTTGTGAAGGGGCTTTGTAGTCAGCATATGGAATAACTGTTAGTTAGGTCAGAAGAGAATTTGCGTGACTGCTAAGTAAAGTTTCAGTAAAATTAAAGCTTTTATTCATCATTCCTCATGCAAAATGTAACAGTAAAGGTGAAAGGAGCACTGTGTGTATCACGGATAAAAATGACCCCACTCTATGGGTTAAATTCAAATTAGCTCACCTGTCCTGTGTGATTTAAGGACTTGGTCCCCATGACAGCCTTATCCTCACCACAACGAGACCATTTTGCCTTAACAGCCTGGGGGCAAGGATGACACAGGGTCAACTGTGCACCAGAGAGCCAGATGCCTACCAGAGCCCAGATGGCCCACTGTATCAGAAGGTCTGGTTTTCTTCCTTGGAGTCACCGCTAGCCTCTCTCCCAGTCACTTTCTTCACTATGTCAAGCAGCAGCTGTCAAGACATACATTTCATACATTTAGAAGAAACTTTGTAATTTGTCTCTGGACACATTTCTGTTCCTTCCTATCCAGGTCCTGTTAAATCACAGGTAGTTAGTTCATTTTGACCCTTTCTCACAGTCACAGGTGTATTTTTTCCTACAGAAAGTCTCTACACATAAAAAATTGTAAACAAAAAATAAGAAACAGAGGTGAACTTAGATCCGGACAGAGGAATTTTAGGTTTAGTTGGTGAGGAGCCATTTCTCTTTTGTCTTTATGAATTTCTTCTGTTTTGCAATTCGAAAAATAATAACCAAGTACCCAGGGGCAAACTTTATTAATCTTGCCATCTCATAGTCAAATTAACAAGGAGATACCACCTTTTCTAATCCTTAAAATGAATATTCTGATAATTAAAAAGCTGAAGCTTGTTCGAGCGATGGTTAATGAAAGCAAAGCAATTAGAACAGACTTTCACAGCATTTAAGTCAAGTAATTAAGCATTTCTTCAGCAGGGCACTTCACAATCCTCTTTATTAGTTAGTCCTCACGCAAACCAGCAGGAAAGATAAGTATAATATCATTACCAGGATTTCTCTGAGAACCAAAAAAGGGTTTGTAAACCAAAACTCTCTGGGAGAAGGAAGTGAGGTATAAGTCAACCTGTGGTAAATCAGTATAAAAATATGGGTCATTGTTGTCCTCATCTGTCTTTAGGAAAGGGCATCAGGACTGGGTGATGTAGGTGACTTAATCCTAATAGCTTCACTGAGAAGCATCTCATTACCCAATTTATGACTTCGAATTAAGCTCAGTGAGCTCCTTGACTTAAAATGTGGGCCAAGACTGGCTGCACCATTGTTGTGGGAATATAAAATAATGCCTGAGGAAGAACTGGGAGAGGACCTGAACTAATTTAGAAATATAAGCACTCAGCTCACAAGTTGTTATGCAACTTTGTCTCAATTTACGCTTGATTCAGAAGTACTTCAGAAATTTAACCATGAACAAAATGATTTGCCCATCCCCTCCTGCCCATTCCTTCTGTCTGTATCCTGGTTCAGGCCAGCATTTCTATTCATTCAGGCTTGTTGTAAAGGCTTCTCAGTCGTCTTCCATTCTACTGTTCTTCCTTTAAATCCGCTCAGAGAAAGCTGTGTCTGCCAAAGATATATAATCTCCAATTCACGGGGAGGACTTGTTGCTGACATGTGTCTTCTAGTCAGAGACTACATTTCCCAGCTCCCTTTCATCCTTGTGACTAGTTCTTACCAATGGGACAGAAATAAAAATGAAGGCTGTCATTTCTGGGCCAAGGTGGCTAAGAAGTAGATGGAGCTTCTCCTTAGTCTCTTTCCCCTTCCATTTGTTAAATGCAGAACTTATAGAGGCTCTAAAGGGATGGCAGAATCACATAGTAGAAGGAGGGTGGGTCTCTCAGTTACCAACCAGGAATATCCCTGTTGAAATTTGGGAGTTTGGGTGATGGGCATTGAGGAGGGCACCTATTGGAATGAGCACTGGGTGTTGTATGGAAACCAATTTGACAATAAATTTCATATTAAAAAAAAAGAAATTTGCGGGTTTGTTACAGGTGGTAGCATTACCCTAGTTAATACATAATCCATCTAACAGAGCAGTACCATGTTATTTTTTATAAAATACAACTCTGGTACTGTTTCTCCTCCACTTCACTCCTCCAAAAACCATGCACACACAGAGAAAAAAAAATACAAGCAAACAAACAAAAATAAAATGATCTTATTGACTTTGTATTGCTTAATGAAGTCCAGACTTCTTAGTCTGGCATTCAAACCTACCTTGACATAACCTACCTACTCCCCTATGTATCTTCTAGGGTACTTTTCCTTCCCTCCCAACTAGAGACCTTGAACTTAACCCTCCTGACTTTCGATCATGTCACCCCATTTGCTAGAATGATCTTCTCCCACAGTTTTGACCATTAAAGACCCCTGAGTTTTTCAAAGAATAGTTCCATTATCATCTCCTCCATGAACCCTTCAATGAGCCCCCAGATTTGAAAGATATCTGCATCTGCTTCTAAACTACCGTGGCACTGTGACTTGTTTTTCTTCACTTATTTATTCGCTCAAATATTTTTCATGTGCTTATTTTGTGTCGGGAAGCAATGTGCTTCATTCTAGGGATATAAGAACAAGACAACCTTCAAGGAGCTCATAGCCTACTATGGAAGAGATATGTCCATAGCTAAAGTGAAAGCCTAAAAAGGCACTAGTGGATGCTCACACAAATAAAGTAGTGTGAAAATGTTAAAGAGGGAACAGTGAATTCAGGTGGAAGGATCAGTACTGCCAGGTCTTGTTCTAAAATGATTTTATAACATGGACTATAAGAAACACATGACAAATTTCTTTAATGGAAGAAAGCAGGTATGTTTTAAGATAAGGACTAAGAAATCTATCCTAAATTAAGACAAAAGGAGGGGAGGAAGTAGCCTTTGCAGATGAGTTTCCAGTATATATAGTTAGACCTACCAGATAACACATTTTTGGGATCCTACAAAGAAAACAAAACCACATCTACTAAATAAATTATAAATAAACCTATCAAAAATAAGAGTAATTATGACACAAGGTATTTTCACTTCTCATTTGTCTGGTCTGACCACTTATAGAGTATTAGAGCTGAAGCTTTAAACACCAGAATAGAATTATTTTCTGGAAAGGACAAGTTCAAGTTAGATATTTAAAATGGCCTTCTCAGAAATATGACAGGACAAAACACACATCTCTTTAAAATGGCCATAACTCCTCTTGAAATAAATGGCTTATTACCTAATAAAATAATCAGAAATGTGCAAAATAGTTATGTGTGGATAACTTTATTTATTACAGGAAAAAAAACCCTACAAGCAAACAAACAAACTGCTTCAAAATAGAAGACATGCTCTGTAAACTATCACATGGCAGTACACCACTGTAGTATGTATTTTATGGCCCAGTGACTAAGTGAGCAGGCTAGAAGTAGGCCATCTGGATGTGAATGTCAGTTCTGCCACTTATAAGTGACATGAATTTCAGTAACTGACTTAAACTCTCTGTGCCTCAGTTTCTTCATCTTTATAGTAGAGTTAATATCATCTTCCCTATGTAATTGTCATGAGGTTAAAATAAATTATGGTGGTAACTGGCACGCAATATGAGTATTTAATAAGCATTAGCCATTATTATGAAATACTATGCAACTATCAAAAATAAAAATATTATAGACTAAAGCAATATCTTAGGACATGGTATGTTGTTTGAAATATATTGTTAGATTAAGAAAGCAGAAGACAAAATATTGTGCAAGTTGAAAAATTCCTAAAAGTATGTATATTTGAATATATATATATATGAATGCTGGAAGGATGTGTATAAAATATTACCAGTATTTATCTATGTACAGTGAAATTGTAGGTGGGTTTTTAATACTTTTTTCAGCTCTATGTTTTCAAAGTTTTCTCCCATTAGTATATGGTATATTTATAGTTAGAAAACAAGAATAAACTATTCAAAAAATCTACCTCTGTCCTGGTATAAGAAGTTTTTGATGTCACCCAAAGATTCAGGGCTAGCAAACTCCTGCATCGTGTATATGAACAATTTTCATAAGCCAGATACTTTATTCCTGGAGAATTCTGTATTTTTGAATTATAAGAAGCTATTTTGAACATATGAACATTGGGCAATATTTTGGCAAACCTGATATTTTACTTGGAAACACATTATTTAACAAGAGACTGCAGATCGGTTTACATAATCTCCTCAATCATTGAATTTAAAGCAAAATAAGCTCAAATGTATCACAGGAAAGTTAAATGTAAGTGGATTGAGTGTGCAATGGACTTATTTAATGAACCCTGGCCATCATCAAAACACTTTTGAAAGGGAATTTTTTGTATGAATGACTTGGATTTCTTCCTAATAAGGATCAAAGAACAAGGAGCCTTTTCTAGAATCAGCTAATAAAATCTCTTTTATATGGGTTGCCCTAATTAACCAGTGGGTTCAGGAATTTCTTTCTCTGGGAATTTTTAAGAAAGACTTTCATGTCCCACCCCACCCCCACTGAGAATTGTGAGGCCCCTGGGTAAGGAGGGCACTTATCCCACCTTAATGGTACTTCTTGCTATTTTTTATTTCAAACTAAGCAACTGAATTGTGATGTTTGTGCCTGAAGAAATAAATTAATAACTATTGCCTGCTTCAAATAAGAATGAATGCTTGAGATATTGACAAATGCTTTTGTTCCCTGAATGCCCTATTAAAGTCAATATGCCTTTCATGTGTGGGGGTGACACAGCCTTTATAATCTGCAGGGTGCTTTCAAAAGAACACCCACTGAATTTGTTGGAATTAGAGACACAAATTAGAGTTTTTACAACATCCATTTTCTCTGTTGCCAAGAAGATTTGTTCAGAACAGTCTCTTGCATTTTAAGTTTTTAGCAAGAACATTCCTCTTTCTCCAACAAATCAATTTACAAGACCACAAAGCTTTGGGAAAAATTTAAGAAATAACAAGCAGAACACAGCTGAGAGAATACCACCCAAAACATGGGTTTAGCAGGGGCCGCAGGGATTCACAACTACTGCACTCTGTGTAATGGAGGTTTGGAAGACAGGGAGGACAAAGAGATGCAAGATAAACACAGTTTGTGAAAATCTCTCTTCTTATCCTTTTGAAACGAATCCAGAGGCACCCAGTAAAGTACAATAATGGGACTGGCCCAAGGCACTTCAACCTTTAGAACAACACTACTTAGCTTTTTCACTACTCTGTTTGGGAAATCAAGCAAAAGTAAAGCAAACAAATAAAAACAAGCCACAAGTAGGTGAAAATTAAAGAAAAGAAATTTACCTGCCATGGCATAATTTAATGGCGGGGAAAGATCCCTAAAAATATAGTATGTAATTTGAGGAATCAAAATTCCAGCCTGAGAAGTAAAAAGTTCATTCATTCATTCTATAAGTATTATCAGAGAGAAGCTATGTACTTGGCATTCCATTAGGCACTGGCAATTGAGGGGTAGTCCAGGTCCTTGAGGACAAGGACAAATGACCAAGCAAATTCTGTAACTTCAGGTATGAAAAGTACTATAAAGAAAACTAGGAATTTTAAATGCTTGTTAGTATCTGTATTGCTATTTGTTTGGGGGAGCTGGACTGTTGGCATCTAGTGTTCTACTTCTTTAACTGGAATCGTACCTAAGGTCTGGCCCCACAGTATCCAAGAAAGCTTTTTGTGTTAGTTTTCTATGTGTTAGTTTCTGTGTTATAGCCATAATAAACTACCACAAATTTAGTGGCTTAGAACAACTCACATTAATTAATTATTTAATTTAACTTTTATTTATGAGAGAGAGAGTGCACAAGTAGGGGAGAGGGGCAGCAAGAGAGAGAGAAAATCTTAAGCAGGCTCCACGCTGAGCACAGAGCCCAATGCAGGGCTTCATCTCATGAACCATGAGATCATGACCTGAGCCAAAAGCAAGTCGGTCACTTAACCGACTGAGCCACCCAGGCACCCCACAACCACATTTATTATCTCATGATTTCTGGTTCAAAAGTCTGGGTGAGCTTGACCCATCCTGTGTAGTTTCACAGGCTAAAGTCAGTCTGTGTTCCTTACTGGGAGCTTTGGGGAAGAATCACTTCCAGGCTCACTCAGGTTGTTGGGCATATTCAGTTTCTTATGCTGTAGGACTGAGGGTCCCATTTCCTCGCTGACTGCCCACATTCCTTCTCATTCTTTCCATGAGGCCCTCCAGCAAGTAAGTTGAGCCCTTCCCAAATCTAGAAGCTACAACTTGTACTTCTGCCGTATCTGACTTTCTCTCCTGACCTCAGCCCTGAGAAAACTGTGTTTATGTGATAATATGTAGTACACCCAGATGTGATGATATGTAGTATGTGATAATATGTAGTACACCCTGATAATCTAGGGTAATCTATTTTAAGATCTCTAGGTTTAATGACATTTTCAAAGTCCCCTTTGCCATGTAACGTAACATATTCATAGGTTCCAAGGATTAGGACATGACGGCCTTGCCAGGGATGGGGGAGGTGGTGGGCTACCAAAGATAAATAACAATATTTCAAGTGATGGCTTCCATTTAATTACCCCTAAAGAATCTGCACTTAATGAGTCAGGGCTATTCTTCTATTTCTAGGACATTCACTTGGCCAGGAGATTGTATGATATGGCTGCTCAAACAAGTCCAGATGCTCACATACCTGTTTTCTTTGCTCTCATGAAACTGGAAACTGTGCATTTGCTCCAAGATATCCTGTTTTTTAAAGTAAGTTTGTCTCAAATAGGCCCCAAGTCTCTGAAAACTCCAATGAGCAGTTTTTGAATGGTGGGATGGAAGGAGATGACGGTTGTGTATGGAGGGGGAGGCTTGGATTTGTTTTGACAGAATGTCTCTTCCAGCAGTTTACGATGTGTTGGAAATGGATGAAATTGGACAACACCCTTGGACCATACTGGGATTTATTTGTGATTGGCCTAATTGTTGCTGTGCTGATCTTCTTGCTTAGAAATCACTATGGGTAGAATCTGGACCACAGGAAAACCTGCTCATGGGAACAGTTCACTTCAAACTATCCTTGCTAAATAAAGAATTTCCTCATGAAACTCAAGAGTCTGCTGCAGATTTCTCACACAGGCCTGTGGTGGAAAACGGACAAAGCTTGAGACCTATCTTCAGAAACCATTTCAGACTTCCTGCTTAGTTTGGGTGATCACTTGTGGGGGAGTGAGCTGCTGAAGACTGGTCACCTGAGGTTTCCTTACAAACTTGTCGTTGTGGTAATCTAGTCCCTAGTTAGGGATAATGGCCGCCCATTTTCACATTGTTATAACAGCCTCTTCCCTCTCAAGAGGACAAATGTGTTTCTTGGCTCCTACAGACATACAGAGATACAGAGGAGGAGGAGTTTGGGGAGGGCAGGAACACAGATCCCTCAGAAAATGAGAAAGATATAAATTTACAAACAGACCCTTCATCTCGGGGGAATGATCCCGTGAACCACGTCATGAGCATGTGGCATGCCATGTAGGGGGACTGGATCACACTTCTCCCCAAGGGGCCTTCTATCCAAGCTCCCTTAGCAGCTTGCAGTGAACAATGCCACCTGGGTCTGTCCAGTGTTGTACCCCTCTCTGCCATCCCTCACTAGAACCCTGCTCTCCCTTGGTCCCTGAAGACACCAGCCTCTGAGGACAGAGCTAAAAAGTCCAGTTCCCTGTTTCCCATGGCAGGAAGAGCAGGGACCTGGGGCTGGGAGCAGCATGGGCAAGAAGGGAGCAGGAGGCCCAGGACTTACGTCAAGGGCCAGGCTTGAATCTCAGCTCCACAACTCGTTAGCCTCTCTGAGCCTCAGTCTCCTGATCTGCAAAATGGGAAGATCTTAGCTGGTATGAAGATTAAAGGGATAACCTATGTAAAGGGCCTGGTGTTCTAGAATGAACTCCACAAATGGTAACTTCTAATACTCTGCAAAACCTCATGGAAAATTGGTTGGAAGATGGGGACAGCGGAGTTGATAATAATCTGTGTGGGCTCAGTGCCGTGCAGTTAGTCCTTCAGCCAAAATCCTGGGTGTTTTGGTGGGAAAAGATCATGCTTGCCTACTTGGAAATCCACCCCCAGGACAGGAAAAGAGTTAGTTAATAATGTCAATCATAATCAGAAAGAAGAATGAAAAGGTGAGAGAACACTGAATGTGGGACCAAACAACATGGATTTAAGACCCAGCTCTGTCCCTTGGTAGCTCTATGTATGACTTTGGGCATAATTTCTCCAAATCTCAGTTTTTCCTCCATTAAATGGGATTATGTCCTGCCTCACTGGAGAACTGTGAGGTTTACATAAGCCTGACTTCAAAAATGCTTTATAAATACTACACATACAAATACTAGCTACATCAGTTATGTGGCCATGAATTAATCCTGGCCTGAGATCCAAGTGTTTAGAATTTCCTGGACAGAATCCCTGACTAACTAGAGAGTTCAACTTCTGAAGGAACTTTTATTTACAAACATGCAAAGAAGGAGCAGGCATCTAAACCTCCAGTTAGGGCCTAATGGACAAGACAGCAGTGAATTATATCCCACAGGTGTCTGCAATGCAAAGATGTCAGAGACGGGTATAAGGGCAAAGAGGGGAGTGTGGAAAACAAAATAGGGAAGTCCTGGCTCAAAGTCTAGAAGTGAGTTTCTTAAAGGAAAAGCTTATGAAAATAACTGCAGGCAGGGAAGAAAGGGAGATTCTTTGTGGCTTGCTGTGTACAGAAGAACACTGTTAGAATTATAGAAGCAAGGGCGGTATGAGCTCATAAATTTCCCATTTCAGCTAACCGTTCCAACTAAATGTGACAAAGGCTTTGAAAGTATGAGCAGCTTAGGGTGTTTGAATCATTCAAGTTCCATTTCTAAGCCTCCTCTCTGGAGCCTCTGCAGAGGCGCCCAGGTGCACGGATGGGCACCTGCTGTACCTGCTGTACCTGGGTGCTGTAGCTGGGTGATGACTGGCCAAGGGAGAAAGAGCCCCCGCCTGTCAGCCACTTCTACTTCCTGGTTACAACAATCCCACCCCCACCACGGGCACACAGAGTCCCTATTCCTTCTGCTTCTGATAGCTTTAGACAAAAACTGATGATAGACTACAAGGAAACTTTTTTTTTAACTCAAATTTTCTTTGTAACTCCCTTTTCCCTCTACATTTCCTTCCCTGATTCTTTATTAAATCAGAGTAAGTATTCAAGTCAGCAACTTTTTGTAGAGAGAGTAAGGGGCAGGAGGGAGAGAGAGAGAGAGAGAGAGAGAGAGAGAGAGAGAGAGAGAACGAGTGGGAGAGGGGCAGAGAGAGGTAGGGACAAGGGATCTGAAGCAAGTGGGCTCCTTGCTGACAGGAGAGCCCCATGTGGGACTGGAACGCATGAACCGTGAGATCATGACCTGAGCCAAAATCAGATGCTTAACCAACTGAGTCACCCAGGTGCCACAAGTCAATAAATTTTTTAAAGGTCAAGTAAATTATATATATATATATATACACATATACACACACATATATATATGTGTGTGTACATATATATATGTGTGTGTGTATATATATATATATATATATATATATATATATATATATATATATATATTTTAGAGCAAGGGTCCACAGTCATTTTATGAGGAGCATGCTTTTAGAATTCTACACTTTTCCCCACATCCTAAGTGGTGGGTTTTAACAACTGTGGCCATGAGTGGCTGGGAAAAAGAAGAGAAGAAAGTCCTGAGGGAAGCAGAGGCAGGTGGTACTGGCTTGCCACATTCCCTTCTCTGGGCATCCCAGGAAGCACAGAGAACAGGCTGTGGTGAGGCTAAAAAGAGGAAAAAGGAACTCTTATGGAACACCTGCATGTGCCACACTCTTGTGTTTTTCTCTTTCCTTTCCACCTTCATGATGAGGCTGGAGGTAGATTTAAGTACCTCTGTCTTGCACAGGAGGAAAACGAGGCTAGGAGAAGCTACATAACTTGTTAAGATCATGTTACAACGTGGTCACATAATAATAAATAATGAAGCTAGAATTTGAGTCCAGATCTGACTCTAAAATACATTATTTCCCCTGTATTACTGTTGCAGTTATTTCTTGCTGCTTAACAAACTACTCAAAGCTTAGTGACTTAACCACCATTATATCTCAGGCATTTAAGCAGGGCATGGCTGTGTGATTGTTCTGTTCCACATGGCCTTGACGGAGCCACTTGTCAGTGTTCAGCCAAAGAACAGGCTGTTCTAGAGAGTCCGAGACAGTTCAACACACCTGGCACCTTGGTAAGGTGGCTGGAAGACCAGCCTTAACTATGAGGGGTGATCACAGTGCCTATATGTCATGATCTCTTCAACATGATGGACAGAGTCATGGGACTTTTTACATAGCAGCTCAGGACTCCCAGAAAGTATTCTCAGAGTCCCAGGCAGAAGCTGCAGGTTTCAACCCTCAGAAAGTCCTAGGATATCACTTCTGCCACATTCTATTGGTCAAACATTAGACTTCATCTCTCATTGGGAGCAGCAACAAAGAATTTGTAGCCATATTTAACCTACTACAAATATACTGTTGAAAAACCTACCAACGGGGACAAAAACCTATCAAGGATTATATAAATTCACTGAGACACTGAGCTACTTATCTTGGAGGACAGGATTGTCGGTGAAGTGGAATTCTTCTTCCATTTTGTAGATATGCCTGTGTCTGATTACTGCTTCAGAACGATGTATCAACCATTAGCAGAAAATGTTTAAAGGCAAAACCTTATATTTTAATACTAGCTGATGAATAATTCCTGTATCAAAAAAGAAATGCAGGTGTAACTGAAGTGAATGGATTGGCAAATGCCAGGAGTATGTTGAAAACAATGAATGCAGTAGGTACACTGTGGCTTGCCTGCTTCATTCAGCCTGGAATCCCTCGGTGAGGAGGGAACGTGGGAAATGGTCAGTTTCTGCTGGGCCCTCCCTTATGCCCAGTCTACCTGCTTCTGGCTCCTCCATGGTAAAGGGAGCACAGGTGACAAGAGGTGTGGCTTAAGGACTAGGAAAAATTATACTAAACCTGCCCAGAAGCCATCCTGCAAAGGTGCCCGCTGAGCATAGCAGTTCACCATGTCCGCTCCCATAGAGCACTTTTGTGGTTTTCTTGGGGACTCCCCTGCTGGGAATTTTCTTTGTTTGGGGTCGCCTGAAAGCAAAGCCTGAGACAAGGATTGGCGCCTAGATAGTTCATTTGGATGGTGATCCCAGGACTCAGAGTGAGGGAGTGAGAAGGATGAAAAGCCATAAAAAAGTGAATTATTGAAGCCACCGCTGTGGGCAGTGGGGGTTCTGTCCTACCAAGATCTGAAAAGTGTACAAAATACCTCCTGCAACTGTCTAAAAGACAAGAGGATGGGGCACTTGCTCACCAGCACCTCCTCTATCATTTGAGGGTTGCTCCAAAGGTTGAAATAACTACCCCTCACCCCTTCAGCTATTTCTCAGAGGCTTTGGGGAAATCTCTGAGATAGAACAAACACCTGTGCCTTCCCTTAGTGCTGGACACAAGTTAGCAGGAGTCTGAGGTTGCAGGGAAAGGCCCTCCGTAGCTGCAGTTGAAATCAGAGCTGAGCAGTAAAAGCCTCACAAGTGGGGCCTCCTGAACCCCAGACCTCTGCTCATCCATCAGCCCATCCAAAAGACTCTCCGGTGGGACTCTCTACCTGTGGTAGGCTGAATAATGGTCCCCCAATGTTACCCATGTCCTAATCTCTGGAACCTGTAAACGTTACCTTTTATGTCAAAAACAGCACAAAACTTTGCAGAAGTGGTCACATTATAGATTGTTGAGATGGGGAGACTATCTTTGATTATCCAGGTGGACCTCAAAATGCAATCACAAGTATCCTTATAAGAGAGAGGCAGAGGGAGATTTGACACAGAAGAGGAGGAGCCAATGTGACCACAGAGGCAGATATTGGAGTTATATGGCCACAAGCCAAGGAATGAAACAGCCACCAGAAGCTGGAAGAGGCAAGGCATGGATTCTCCCCTAGAGCATATGGAGAGATGTGGTCTGGCCAACACCCTACTCTAACTTCAGACTTCAGACCTCCGGAACTGTGAGGGAATAAATACCTGTCATTTTAAGCCACCAATCTTGTGGTGATTTTTTAAAAAAATACTTTTTAACGTTTATTTATTTTTGAGAGAGCACAGGAGGGCAGAGGAGGGGAAGAGAGAGAGACAGAGACAGGCTCCAGGATTCAGGAAGCAGGATCCAGGCTCCAAGCTGTCAGCACAGGGCCCAATGCAGGGCTTGAACTCACAAACCATGAGATCATGACCTGAGCCGAAGTCAGATGCTTAACCGACTGAGCCACCCAGGTGCCCCTCTTGCGGTGATTTTTTTTTTTTTTTTACAGTGGTCCTAGGAGATGAATGCAGTATCCTCTCTCCAGGTGGCTCTAAGCTGGCTCCTTTCCTTGTGTGCTTCATTTGGTCCCTGAGGAGTACACATTCTTGCCCCTGCTCTCAGTGGAAATGCAGACAGCTCTGAGGACAGCCCATTATCAGAGGATACTTAAAAGCAGTCTCATGGTATTTGATACTAGCTTATGAATAGTTTCTGTCTCAAAAAGAAATGCAGGTGCCAGCGAAGTAAATAGATTGACCAATGTAAGGAGTATGTTGAAAGAACTGAATGCACTAAGTAGGCTGTGACCTACTTAGCGAGTGAGGAGTAAGGAGGAAAGGAATTCTCCTCTTGCTCTGTTGGTCTCATTCTCTCTCTCCCCTCAGACAGGTAGCCATGGCCTCTCCTCAGTAGGCATGTGTTACCCTTCAATCCACCATATCCCCTACACTCCAGGGGCCACAGATCAAGTTCTCCAAGTAGTTTCCCTAGAGCCCCTCTCTTTTTGTTAAAGAGGAGAGCTCCCTCTTTCCCTTCCCCTTAGGAAATACAACAGCAATCATAAAACTCCTTGCAAGAAAAACTCCTTGCCTCCACTGTCCTCCTTCAGGCCTCAAATACCCCAGCCCTCACTCTCCACCACGGTGCAAATCCATCTAGGACAGGCAGCCCCCCGGTTTAGAAAATTAACTCCTTTCAACAACTCTCAGCCTGTGGGCCTCAGCACAAATATAGGCACCTATCTTATCACCTAGAAATCCCTATGTGACAGTTTCATTACTGGGAAGTATGTTCAGAGCTGGCACAAGTGAACAGCTTGCTCCAGCCAGGAACTAATGCCATGACCCCCATTAAGTCATGTCTAACTGTGCCAGGAACTAATGCTGTGACTGCCATCAAGTCACATCCCCACTCAGGCTTTGCTAGTTTCTTTCTCAGGAAATTAAAAGGTTAGAGGAGTCTCCAATTCCAAAGCCACAGCACTGTCAGTGATGTGCACATGTGCAACTTCAGAGCTAAGATGGACCCCCTACCTATGACTGATTAGACAGAAAAGACTCCTTCAGTTTGTAATAGGTTCATAAAAATAGTCTTTGCCAACTCTATACCTCAGCCACAAAAAAAAAAAAAAAAAAAAAACCTGAGGCATCAGAAAGGGAATTTAACTTTTTAAAATAAAAGTTATCATTACAAAAGAAAGGAAGGAAGGAAGGAAGGAAGGAAGAGAAAGACAGAAAGAAAGAAAGAAAGAAAGAAAAAGAAAATGTAGGATGAGTGGAGACATCAATCTTGTATTTCACATGAAATTTTGCTCCATATGGGGCTATAGGTTTTCCCACCATTTCTGTCTTCCCTTCATTCCTTACTCTGCCAGAATGAATTTTTTCCCCATGGAGTATTTTGCCTGAATGATTAATATTAAAAAAAACTATTCACCACATGAAAAACTGTATCCTTTTCATAAGAAAAGGTACCAACCCATAGCAACAATAAATGTGTCATAATAAGAATAGCTTGTTATTAACAAGAAAAAAGTAAAAACTAAAAATAGTGATTCCACTAGAACTAACTTAAGGAAAAAGTCATGTGCTAAATATGCCATTTCCAGAGGCACAATATACCTGAAGTGTTTATAGTTCCCCAAATTCCTGTGCTCCAAAAACATTTCTTCAGGGCCTTCTTCAGGGAAAACCCAAGCTAAATAATCTGTTGAAAAAGGAATTGTCACATCTTCCAGATAAGAATATTCTGGCTCGGAGAACAGATCAGCAGCTTGCCCAGGGTCACACTGCTGGTTAGGGGCAAACTCACAGCCAACCCCAAAGCCAGTGTTCTTTCTTCCATTTTATTCCTCCCATCATCCTACTTTATTATCTTATTGTCAAATATAGCTTTTAATATGACATCTATTATTTTTCACTTTTGCTATTAAAAATATTAAAGTAGACTTAAGTTAAAATTTACATAAGCTTCTTTTAAAAAATCCTTTAATCATGTTTTAAAAGCATCACAGTGCAAACCTTGCCAACATACACAAATCCAAAAGGCAATCATTAATCTTGCCATGTGACTCATAGACAACTCAAAATGGAATGTGAAATACTGATTGTGATCAATCAATTCTATTGACCAATACTATTGATTATTCTCTGAACTACACTGACTTTCCACACTATCTGATTTTCTCTCCCATTCCCCCCCCCCCCCCCCCCCCCCACTATGTAAGGTTTCTCCCTTTTCCAGATGGACAGTATCTGTCGCAGATACCATCAGTGCCCCATCTGGGTCCCCTCAGCCCAGTTCTGAGATCACCCACATCTTTCATGTACAGTCCCTGCCATCTATGGTTTCCTATCTCCAGCACCTGCATTCCTCTGTCTGAGTAGGCTCCCTGACTGCAGGAGGGTTCTTGACCACACACAAGACAGGCCAGAAGTGCCAGGGAGCTATACCTCCCAGGAGCATCCCTCAACCGAGGAACAGGAATTCCCCAGTTTCTTTGCCCTAGTAAGCTGATTTAGAGTCTCTCACAAGGTGTCCAGCAGGCTTGAACCCCAGCTGTCCACTGTAGTAACCTACTCATTTTTTATTGGCTTTCTCCCTTCCATTCTTCTACTCCCTCACCTTCCCACTCCCTTTCCAAATAAACTACTTGCCCTCAAATATTTGTCTCTGAGTGTGTTTTTTTGGGGAACTTAAACAAAGAAAGAATCTAAGGAAAGATCATGTTAAAAATACCAGAAGACAGAAATAATAACCAAGTTGGGAATAAAATCAGCATCTATTTATATACCCACTAGATTATACACTCTGTGGGAGCAGGGACTGTTTATGATTTGTTCACCATTGTATCTTCAGCACCTAGCACCAGACCTGTATATAATTGGTCTCAAATACTTTTTAAATGAGTGAACGAATGAATTCATTAATGAACAAATGGGTGAGAATTCTTAGCTCTCTCCTAAGGTTCTTCAGACTTTAAGATAAGTTATCTAATTAGTGCCAAAGAAAGGACTGAGATTATAAAAGAGGAATCTAAACTAATGTAATAACTGAACAATCATCTGTAAGATTTTAATGAATGGAAACATACATCTTGCACTTCAATAAGATGTCAAAATATAGAGAGGTTAATTTTCCCTAAATAATCCTTAAATTATATAAATACCATCAGAATGCTTTTAACCTATATAAGTTACTTCTAAAGTTTATAAGGAAAAATAAACATAGATGCATAGTAAGGACAGTTACAGAAAAGGGGAGAGAATGAGGGAGAAATAGCTACATTAGCCAATAAAATATAAAGGTATGACAATTAAGCCATTTGAATAAGATAGAACAGAATAGAGCATCCACAAATGACTCAGATGCATAAAGTGACAATTCAAATCAGTGAAATCCATTCAAATGATAGGTTATTAAGAATTGCATGCAATGTAAAGTAGCCTGTAGAGTGCGAGGGACTCAAATCCCTACCTCACAATTTACATGAAAATGAATTCTAAACACGCAGCTGTTTAAATGTAATAAACATGCAAAAGTATTAGAAGAAAACGTGTGTTTGCTTGCTGTCACCATCTAGGATGCAAAGCTATTTTTTGACATGGTTGGATAAGTACTCACAAACAGCTCCTCTATGCTATGCTGAGACTCTTGATTTTGGCTCAGGTCATGATCTCACGGTTCGTGGGATTGAGCTCCTCGTCAGGCTCTGCACTGACAGTGTGTAAACTGCTTGGGATTTTCTCTCTCTCTCTCTTTTTCTCTCTCCCCTTCTGCCCCTCCTCCACTCACTCACTGTCTTTCTCTCTCTCTCAAAATAAAAAGAAAATGTTTTTAAAAATGTGGTATATCCATACAATGGAATATTATGCAACAATAAAAGAAATGAAGTACAGATACTTACAACAACATGGATGGATGAACATTAAAAGCTGTATGGTGAGTGAAAGAAGCCAGTCACAAATGGTCACATGTTGTGTGATTCCACTTACATGAAATATCCAGAACAGGCAAATACACAGAGACAGAAAGTAGATTAGTTATTACAGGGCCTGGGGGAGATTAGAGAGTGACTAGTAATGGGTGCAGTGCTTCTTTTGGAGGTGACAAAAATGTTCTAACATTAGATACTGATAATGGTTGCACAACTCTGTGAAAATACTAAAAACCACTGAATCATTCACTTTAAAAGTTTGTGGCAAATAAAGCTGTTATTAAAAAGTAAATAAATGGACATAGATATAATAAAATCTTTTTTAAATATATCTTTTTTTAAGTTTATTTATTTTGAGAGAGAGAGAGAGCACAAGAGGGGCAGACAGAGGGGGAGAGAGAGAATTCCAAGCAAGCTCCACTCTGTCAGTGTAGAGCCTGATGAGGGGCTTAAACTCATGAACCGTGGGATCATGACCTGAGCCGAGGTCAAGAGTTGGACACTCAACTGACTGAGCCACTCAGGCATATGATGAAATATTAACAGTTATTAAGGTAGGATTTGGAGAATATAAATGTTATTTTATTCTTCAAATTTTAACTTATAAATATTTCTAAGTTAAAAGAAATTGGGACAATTGTCTGGGACAATTGATGGTTTAGGGGAAAAATCAGGTTATTCCCTCACTCCCTCCAGCATAGACAGTTGGTGCTCATCAATAAATATTCCACATGCTCTCCTCCTACATTTCCCAGCTGTCATTGTGGCTATGCTGGGCCCATGTGACTAGTTCTAGCCAATGAATTGTGAGTGGATATAATATTTGTTACTTCTAGGCTGAGGCAATCAAAAGTGAGTGTGCTTCTTCCATCCCTCCTTTCCCTGCCAAGAATACCTTAGAAAACACAGGATAAGAACGTCATAGCACAAGATGGAGGGAACACGAATCTGAGTCACCAGATAGAAACCCTCTCTCCCCATCCTATAGACTTCTCCTGTAGGAGAAATTAATTTTTGTTGTGGAAGCTACTGGTACTTCAGAGTTTATCTGTAACTGCTTCCTAGTCTAGACTAAGTCTAACTAAAATAAATAACAGATAGATTAAACCAGTTTGTACAGAACCATTAAGAAATAGCCAAGAAAAAATAAAAACAAACTCAAAAAAATGTTTAACATCCCAGCATGAAGAAATACTTTTTTTTTTATGAAGAACTAATTTTTAAGCACCAAAGCAATGAAAGTTATCACAAAGGAAAATTTGTAAAGATAGAAATAAAACAAAATTTTGGCACGTTAACAAAGCCACCACATACAAAATGACAGAAGTGTGGGAAAATGTCTGGGATAAATGTGCCAGAGAGTTAAGGTCCTTAATATTTAAAATAAACTATGAAATAGAAGAAGAAAAGGACATGAAAATACAAATAATTTAAAACATAATCAACATTGACATGTGCTATATTTGCAGGCACTATGCATTATATTATTCTTCCTCACAGTAATTCTATAAAGGGGGTATTCACATCATTTCCATTTTAAAAAGACATAACAGGTTTGGTGAAGCATTTTACAAGGCTCAAAACTCACATAGCTAGTAGGTGTATCTGAACTTGAATCTTAATGAATGCCAGAACTAGCCTCTACCCTTTCACAGGAAAACACATGTACTCATACTTAAGAATCAAATTAACATCATGGAAAACAATGATATATTATGATGCAATTATCAAATTGGCAAAGATCAATTAAGTAATTACAACTGAAATAGTGAGGGTGTGGTTAAGACATTCATTCACTCACTCCTCATTCATCTACAATTTTTAAACATTCAATAATTGTTGAACATCCACTAGGAGCCAGGTACTTTCTAGGTGCCTAGAATATAATAAGGGCAAAGTGGACCAAAATCTTTGCCTTGCTGGAGCTGCCCTCTATTCAGCTAAGAGAAGATATATATTTGTACAACTTTTCTAGGATACAGCTTAACAGTAATTATCAAGAACTCTTGGGGCCCCTGGGTGGCTCAGTCGGTTAAGTGGCTGACTTCGACTCAGGTCATGATCTCGCAGTTCGTGAGTTCGAGCCCCACATCGGGCTCTGTGCCAACAGCTCAGAGCCTGGAGCCTGCTTCGGAATCTGTGTCTCCCTCTTTCTCTGTACCACCCCCCCCTCTCAAAAATAAATAAACACTTAACAAAATCAAAAAAGGGGCACCTGGGTGGCTCAGTCAGTTAAGCGTCCGACTTTAGCTCAGGTCATGATCTCACGGTTCATGGGTTTGAGCCCCGAGTCGGGCTCTGTGCTGGCAGCTCAGAGCCTGGAGCCTGCTTCGGATTCTGTGCCTCCCTCTCTCTCTTTCCCTCCCCTGCTCATGCTCTGTCTCTCTCTCTCTCAAAAACAAATAAACATTAAGAAAAGAAAAAGAACTCTAAATATGTTCATGCATGTTAATCTAGTAATTCCACTTAGTAATTTGTGCTATTCATCATGTATATATAGTTCTCTATAATAGAAAAAAGGTTGGAAAAGATATAATACTACAAATCAGAAATCTTTTACTAATGTGTGATACACTCACATGATTAAATGTTACATTGTCTTTAAAAAGGTTTTTTTTTTAAGTGTATTTATTTCGAGAGAGACAGAGACAAAGAGTAAGTGTGCCTACGGGGGTGGGGGGGGTGGGCAGAGAGAGAGGGAAAGAGACAATCTCAAGCAGGTGCCACGCTAAACATGAAGCCCAATATGAGGCTCATTCTCACGACTGTGAGATCACAACCAGATTACAACCTAAACCGATATCAAGAGTTGGATGCTCAACCAACTGAGCCACCCAGGTGTCCCCCAAATTATGTTTTTTAAAGAACGACAGGAAAATGCCCATTATATGTGAAAAGGGCAGAATGGCAAATGATATACTATATGATTTGATTTTTATTATCTAGTTAGTAAAATACTGGACAGATATGAACTAAAATTTTAATGGTGATTAATAGGATTTCAAGGCTTTAAGAATTATCATTTCCCCAAATTTCCACAATAAACATGTATAACATTTATAATGATGGTATGGGGTAATTAGGAAAAATGTTTTCTAAAAAGTCTTGGTCATCTTTGAAGGGCCAGGTCAAATGGGAAGGAAGAACCCTGCCAGTGCAGTATTTATTTCTTACTGGGTACATTCTTCCTGGACAATTGCATCCAGCATTCTCCATCCTCTCTGCAGCCTCCAAGCCAATCAGTCAGTCATGGATTCCTATTGACTACCACCTCTTAGATTTCTCATCCTTCTATTTCAGTCTATACTCACCCTCATCACTGTCCATCAATCTGTCCGGGATGCCTCCCACATCTCATCTGGACTCTCAGATCTCAGGATCTAAATATTCTATCTCCCCTATGGCATTCCTCACACTGTATCCAGAGTGATGTTTAAAAAAAAGAAATTATGTATCATTCCCTCAATTAAAACTCTTCAATGACTCTACATTGCCTTCAGGATGAAGGTCAAACTCCCTATTATTAGTTTGGGTTCCCCTGAAGCAAACCTGGAGACAAGAGCTTGGTATGTATAATCACTTTGTCTGGGCCATAGAAAGCATTCTGAGTTATTTATTACTACCTCATTAATTCTAAAATCATATTTTTCCAAAATTTAACACCTCCAAAACTAGGATACAACTCACAATGAACAGTATTTAGAATTGAAAAAAAACAAAAACAAAAAAAACCCCTCCTGTATTGTTTTTGTTCTGCTCTACTTGACTGAGGCCCCTAAATAACCACGGCCCTTTCATTACACCCCAGTACCTGGCATAATGTCTGGGACCTAGAAGTCACAAATGAATTGGTGGAATAAATGAGATAACAAAGTCTTCCCTGGTACCATTCCTACTGCCCACCCCATAAGACTGCACATCATCTCTCTCCTCTGAATTCCCAAGGCACCTTGGCCAGACCTCTTTTCTGAGTCTATCTCAAACTATAGTGGAGTGTCTGTGTTACCCTATACCACCAAAATGAAGGCAAGGCCCCCATCTTACTTATCTGGGGATCACTACACACTGTTATGTACAGTGCTTTCACATAAGCGTCTCAATCAAAGTACTTTTGTTTGAAAAAAAAAAAAGTACAATATCAGCTTCACTGTGGTCTCCAGTCAGCCCAGCTGTTGAACTCGGTGAGGGCAGAGATTAGGTTCCTTCTCATCTCAATAAGCACTAAATGATGAACTTGTCCACACCAACCTTTCTTCCTCTCCAACCCAGTCTGACACACCCTCCCTCTCCAACACAAGTTCATCACGAAGCACACACAGACTCATATGTTTTTATAACCAATATAGCAGCAGAAGCCCTTCAAGTTTCCCAGCTATAACAGAAGGGAGGTTAAAATAGGGTCTGTGATTCACATAGGAGTTTTCTCTCTGCAGGAAAGCTGTTGCTCTAGAGCAGATTATAAAGCTTTAAAACACACACCACCACCACCACCACCACCACCACCACCACCACCACCAAATTAAACCAGAATCTTGGGGAGAGGGAGCCAGGCCAGCCAGCCAGTACTTTTCAATTCTGAATGTGCAGTCCCCTGTAATCTGCAACACAGAATCTTGCTTTATACAAATTCAGCATAAGGGGTGACTCCCAAGTTTTGCAAAGAACTCAATAATGGAAAACCCTGAAATGGAGCACTGTGTGAGACCCTGAGAATGTTCATTTGCCATACTTCACAACTCTACCTCTAACTAGCACAGGGGAGGTGTGGCAGCTGGGCCTCAGTGCTGCTGGGGTTGCATGAATGACATCAAGCCTGCCACAGGTCCGTAGATAAGACTCTGGAACACCTACCTTCCAGACCAGACTCTCCAGGACCAGCTAGTGACCTCAGACAAATCTGTCCCTCTGTGGAAGTCAGTTTCCTCAACTGCAAAACAAGACTTCTCTGATGTCTTATAGCTCAAAAATTTTATAATTCTAATCTAGCCTCTCAGACAAGAAAAGTCTATAATAGAAAAATGTTTAAAAATCCTTTCATGTGTGGCAAGAATAGAATTATTTCTTAGACTGTGAGGTTTAATTTAATTCTTAGTTTTTGTTTTAAATTTTTTGACACCCAATTACCTTCATCCAGCATTGGTGCCTGTTTTGATAAACATTTTTTTTTTTTTTTTGTATTGTGTGCTTGTGTGTGTGAAATGAGTTATCCTAACTTGTATTTCATTAATCAGAAAATAATGTCTAGGTAAAGTGCCTCTAAAAAAGAAACATTCAATCTTCATCTAGTAGGGCATTAGAACAAATTTCATTTAACTCAGATCTATTTGAATTTTGCCACAGCGGCTAAACAGCTATCTGAGGTTCTGCAATTTATTCTTTTTTAAAAAGGGATAGTGACTTTAAGCAGTATCTGTTTATTAATCAATCTTCTTGTGTGAGCAAGAGGGAATTTTATGTAGGATAAATGGTAAGCTAGCATCACTAAAGAAGTCAATAATTTATTCTTGAAAGCATCTCTAAAACTCATTCTGCCTAGAATAATAATAGCTAACATATGATTATGGGCCAAGCACTGTTCTAACCGAATATATTATTAACTCATTTGATCTTCAGAGCTACCTTCCCGGGAGGATAGTGTATCATCTTCCTTCTTTTACAGAAGAGGAAACTGGGTCAGGTAACTTGTCCAAGGCCACACATTCAGGACAACCAGGTCAGAGTCCATGCTCTTAACCAATGCACTGGACTGCCTTGAGAAAGTTCATAAACAATTTTTCAGGTGAGTAGAATCTGACAATTGTATGTAGGCTTTACCACAACTATTCAATTTAAGAAGCCTATACAATGCCTAGCATTATCTAGCCTAATGTTCCCTCAAACAGGTTCAAGTTTTTGTAAGGTATTCCTTGATAAAAAGGATTATTGGGTTATTAAGTCTGGAACTGACATCACTTCATTAGGCCATGCTGGTATCTAATGGCAGCTGGACATCTTGCCTGGACTTGAGACCTCCCATTCCAGTGTGATGCCCAGTCAGCACTGCTGCAGGCCCTGCTTTTACCTCCCAACATGGTTCTAGTCTTATTCTCTAGGATCAAGCCCTTCTGTTTACCAGTCCCAGCAATTGTGTTCCTGTCCTGTTATCCATATCTAAGTGCTTTGTCTGATACCCAAATTCCATCAGAATAAGAATCTATCCTTGAAGTTCAATCAAGTGGCTGATGCTTGGGATTTGCTGCTGAATGGGCCCAATGCAACTGCTCATCTTTCCAGTCTCCTACTGTTTGCTGTGCTCACAGAATCCACACCCCCTCCCCCATTATTTGCCTGGTGGTGACTCCATCTGGGAGTTCCCTGAGATTGATGAAACCCTGGTTACAGAAGTGCCAGTGCTTCCAAGAGCTGAATATTTAGCTGAAGAGGCAGAACTCATGGACAGGAAATAACATACAAAGTGCTAAAGGAGAGAGAACTAACAAAAGTTCAAGATAATCTGGGATAAAGAGACAAGGTGAACTTGAGCTGGATTTAAAGGATGGCTGAGCTTAGAGCAGAAGGGGCCCAGAAGAGGTTGGAAGCAGGCAGCTGTGCAGGGACAGATTCAAGCACAGGGCTAGCATGTGTTGAAGACAGTGACAGAATTGCCTGCCTGGTTCTACACTAGTTGGGGTGGGAGAGGAGACATGGAGGGAAAGAGTGGTAGTTCTTGCAAGGCTTTGACGCCCCCAGAGAAGGCAGAATAAAATTGTTAATTGCACTAGGTTTGCCACATACAAGACTAAAGTCACATATTGGCTCTGCCACTTATGTGACCTTGAAGAAGTCACAACCTCCCTAAGACTGTTAACTCATCTGAAAAATAGGGACAATAGTACTAGTATCTACCTCATAAGGAGCGGAGTATGAAGTAATTGAGAATGCACATCAAAGCCTTAGCACACTGCCTGGTAAGAATGCAACACAACTGAACTTTTTAAAAAAGGGCTTTATCAACCTATGACACTGTGGTACAGGTTAAACAAAGCTGCCTGTGTTGAGAAGTTTGGCTGGCTTCTCAAGAAATGATGCAGACATTCTGACTTAGGGATTGCAAAGTACTTTCATATCTATTTCTTCACTTGGTCCTCCAGAGTGCTGCCACTTGAAGCCTGAGCTTTTTTTTTTTCTTTTTTTCTAATTTATTTATTTTATTTTTTTTATTTTAGAGAGAGAGAGTGTGCACAAGCAGGGAAGAGGGGTAAAAGGAGAGAGGGAATCTCAAGCAGACTCCATGGCTCAGCATGGACTCAATCCCACAACCCTGGGATCCTGACCTGAGCTGAAATCAAGAGTGACTGAAATCAAGACTGACTGAGCCACTCAGGCAGTCCCTGGGCATTTCCTCTTCTTCTTCTTCTTTTTTTTTTTTTTAATTTTTTAAAATGTTTATTTACTGTTGAGAGACAGAGACAGAGACAGAGACAGGGAGTGAGTGGGGGAGACACAGAATCCAAATCAGGTTTCAGGCTCCGAGCTGTCAGCATAGAGCCTGACATGGGGCTCTAACTCACAAACCGCGAGATCAGGACCTGAGTCGAAGTAAGACACTTAGCCGACTGAGCCACCAAAGCACCCAGGGCATTTCCTCTTCTAATGTAACTTGTCACCAGGATAAGTAACTAGGAACTCTCTACAAGATTCAGGAACACTTCCTAAATGGTAAATGGTTGGTGACTGTAAAAAAAAAATGGCATGTTCCATGGAAAATATAGAGGGCAGTCCATGCTGAATACATAAGAGTCTGGAGCCCTCCTTTTTGGCCCAGAGAGTTACAGCAATGATGCATTCTGGACCACTTGTAAGACTAGGAGCCCCAAGGCAAATCACACTATGCCCACCTTCCCAAACCTCATTCTCAAATGAAATCCAAGATAACTTTGAAGGGAAAAGAAGCCCCCAAACATCAACATGGTGTCTAACAAATAGCAAAAGGAAAAAAAGAAAGAGGCAAACCAAGAAACAGACTCTGAACTATAGAGAACTGATGGTTACCAGAAGGGAGATGGGTGGGGGATGGAGGAAATAGGTGATGGGGATTAGGAAGTGCACTTGTGATGAGCACTGGGTGTTGTGTGGAATTGTTGAATCACTGTATTGTACACCTGAAACAAATACTTCACTGTATGTTAACTAACTAGAATAAAAACTTTAAAAAACAGATAATATTATAAAGGATTAAAAAAAAGAAACTGTGAAGATGAGAGGGCAATCCTGTCCACTTATCTTGGGACACAGCTCCTACACTGGGCTGAATGCTCCTGAGATCATCTGTCCAATGGCTTACTGCCATCTTCCCACCATGACATGAAGGGGTGTCCCTTGGTCCCCTTGGTGACAGAAGCTCCCTATGGCCATTGTTTCCAACAACGGGAAGAAGAGGGAAATGTTTTGTTTGAAAAAGCCCTGCAGGAACTTGGAAGGCAGGTCTGTGGCCTCCTTTGGGACTCACTCAGTACCAAACCTGTAATTTCACAGATGAAAATCCCAAGGTCAGAGAGACAGAGTTTGCCCAAGTATTAGGAACCAGCTGGGCCAGGACTAGACCCAGACCACTGGACTCTCAGTCCCTGCCCTTCCCATCTTTTTTGGCAAGGGCTGGCGAGTCCTCCTTTGGAGTTCTCCTCCCCATCTCCCATTCCCAATGGAAGCATGGACTCCTAACATGCAGAGACGTGGAGCTGCCGCCAGTTGTTCTGGCAGCAGGGCTGCCTCTGACAGAGTTAGCAATGGCATGCTGAGCACATGCAGGAGATTCTTCTACAAGGAGTCTGGACAGTGTCTGGACTGCACGTGCCACTTTGAAAGTGCAATTTACCTTCGCCTGGTTTTAGCAATGGCTAGCAAGACAAGTTCAATTCTGGCTTTAAAAAAGGCTTTTTTAACTACTTCCACAGCATTGTGATCATCTGACAGCCTGGTAATGAGTGTACAATGTTAACACTCCACACTGGTAACAAGTTGTCAGCAACTCAACAGTTAAGGCAGAAGGGAAGGCAGTGAGGAAGCCACATGGACTTGGTTAGCTCACTGAATCCTCAAGGTCAAAATCTCAAATTCCCTGGTTTCATTTTGGATTAGCCCCAGTTGGGCTTCTAGAAAATTGATCCTAGTATTCCTAGGAAATGAAATTTGAGGCCTGCTAAATGTACCCTAGTTCTATTTCGAGATATTATGGGCTCAAACCTCATGGTAAGAATATCCCAGATCCAGGTTTCCCTGAGAATAAAGGTAATATTGGTAGCTTATGCTGACTTGACATAATTTGAAATAAGCAGGCTTTGTTCTATACTTAAAGTAACACCTTGGCATACCCTGGGCACCCAACTTTTCTCAGACAGTATTATTAGTTATCTATTGCTGTATTAAAAATTACTCCAGGAGTGCCTGGGTGGCTCAGTCAGTTAAGTGTCTGACTCTTGATATCGGCTCAGGTCATGATCTCACAGTTTCGTGGGTTCAAGCCCCAGGTCAGGCTCTGTGCACTAACCTTGCAGAGACTGCTTGGGATTCTATCTCCCTCTCTTTCCGTCCCTCTCCTGCTCACGCTTTCTCTCTCTCAAAACAAATAAAAACATTTTTTGGGGAAAAAAAAATTACTCCAAAGACACTAGCTTAAACAACAAACATTTATTATCTCAGTTTCTGTGAGTTGGGAATTTGGGAGTGACTTAGCTGGGTGGTTCTGGCTCTCTCCTGAGGCTACATCAAGGGGTCAGTCAGAACTACGGGCATCTGAGTTAGATGGGTTGGGGGATCTGCTTCCAATATGGCTCCCTTACAGGGCTGCTGGCAGTTTCTCATCTCTATGTCCCCTCTACAGTGCTGCCTGAATGCCCTCACACTATGGCAGCTGGCTTTCCAAGAGTGGGTGATCCCAGAAAGAGTAAGGTGGAAGCAATGCTTTTCATTACCTTCTATTAGAAGTGACACACCATCTCTTCCATATTCCACTGGAAGGGAAGCACTAAATTCAGCCCATGCTCAAAGGAAGGGGAATGACGCTCCTCCACGTAGCTAGGAACATGTCACAGAGTTTGTGGATAGATTTTAAAACCACCACAAGTACCAAAGAATTATTAACCTGTTAACAACTTACCAGTGCCCACTGTACTTTCCATTATTTGCAAGTTAATATTTTTAAAACCAGCAAGATAAGTATCTGTCAAGTATTCAGGCAGAGAATTAAAGTATACGAATTTCTGGAACGGCAGGTCCACTTATGGGAAGTTTCCCAAAGATAAACTTCACATTATTAATGACAATAATAGTAAGAAAACACCACCCCAACCCCACCACTACAAAAAGCTCAAAACATTTCTTCTTAGGCAACAGAGGCTAAAATAATGACTTACAAAGGACTAAAATAATAATCACTATGCCAAATATCCTTCTTTTTCCCAAATTATCTATTCATATTAATTTCTTTCCTATGCAGAATCCAGCCCACGGTAAAATACTTTTATCCCGTCCTTACTTAAGGGGTATATACGGAGTATAAAAATTGTACATGTCTTCAGCATAGGCCATAGCATCATTGTTTCCACCTAGTAAATAAAATGGTACTGAAAGGGTTTGAAAGACAAAACTTGCTTCATAGATACTTCATGAGTTGCACAACATGTGTAACTTTTTACGGTCATATCACATACTTGATGTCTAGGAGTAGCTTCCATCTCAATAAATCCTGCAGAAATTTTCTATAAAGCAACAATCTTTATTCTTAAAATATAAATATTCATATATACTGCCACTTCTGGAATTCTTCATACCAACAATGTGGAATACTGCTAAGAACCAGGAATAATCCAAAAAGTCTCCTGACAGCCAACAGATGCCCCAGTGCCCATACATGGAAGTCCTGTTAGGCCGCCAACTAAAAGCGGAGCATTGGAAGCCTAGCACAAGAACCTCAGTGAAGATGTGTTAATGGAACCAATAAAGCTCATGCGTTTTACTGCAAGGAAAGTCCTTCTCCCAGAACCTTGCTCCTCTTTCCTACCTTACACACTAGTCTTAGAAACCTTCTAATCTGAATTCTAATCTTACAGATCAGAAAGTAGACTGAGCTAATGAAATTCACAAATGGCAGTAAATAAAAAAAGTATTGGATAAGAGACAAACCACATCATTCTTGGGGCCAGTGTAGGAGCAAGTGATGCAGTACAACTTGAGTTTATGATAATGACTGTGGAGTTATAAAGAAATGGTTATGTTCTACAGATATTTTTCCAAAGAAGACATACAGATGGCAGATACATAACAAAATGCTCAACGTATCTCATCATCAAGGAAATGCAAATTAAAAGCAAAATGAAATATTACCTGCACCAGTCAGAATGGCTAATATCAAAAAGGTAAGAAATAACAATTGTTGGCAAGGATATGAAGAAAAGGGGACCCTCATACACTGTGGGTAGGGATGCAAACTGGTGCAGCCACTGTGGAAAACAGTCTCCTCAAAAAAATTAAAATTAAAAATACCATATGATCCAGTAATTCCACTACTGGGCATTTACCCAAAGAAAACAAAAACACTAATTCAAAAAAATATATGCATCCCTGTTTATTTCAGTGTTATTTATAGTAGCCAAGATACATAAGCAACCCAAGTGTCCACCAATAGATGAATGGATAAAGATGTGGTGTATATATACATATATATAATGGAATATTACTTGGTCATAAAAAAATAATGAGTTCTTGCCATTTGCAACAACATGGATGGACCTAGAGGGTATTATGCTAAGTGAAATAAATCAGGTAAAGACAAATAATCTTATGATTTCGCGTAAGTGGAATCTAAAAAAACAAAGGAACAAACAAACAAAAGCAGAAACTGACCCATAAATACAGAGAACTAATGGTTGCCAGAGGAGGGGCGGGGGTAGATAAAATGGGGGTAGGTAAAAGGGGAATAGGAGATACAGGCTTCCTGTTATGGATGAATAAGTCATGGGGATGAAAGGTACAGCATAAGGAATATAATCAATGGTGTTGTGATAGCCTTGTATGGTGGCAGATGGCTGCTGCACTTGTGGTGAGCACAACGTAACTTGTTGAATCACTATGCTATACACCTGAAACTAATGTAACATTGTGTCAGCCACACAATTTTAAAAAGTTGTTTTTAAAAAATAAATTAAAATAAAGTTTAAATTAAAAAAATAATAAAGTATTGTTGCTTAAAAGGATGGGTTCTTAATTTGGAAAACACAGCTATTCAGAAAAATGACTTGCCTGAGGGTTTCAAACAATTAAAGTTTGACAGATACTTCAAGCAGATATTATTTTTTTCAATATATGAAATTTATTGTCAAATTGGTTTCCATACAACACCCAGTGCTCATCCCAAAAGGTGCCCTCCTCAATACCCATCACCCACCCTCTCCTCCCTCCCACCCCCATCAACCTGCAGTTTGTTCTCAGTTTTTAAGAGTCTCTTATGCTTTGGCTCTCTTCCACTCTAACCTCTTTTTATTTTTTTTCCTTCCCCTCCCCCATGGGTTTCTGTTAAGTTTCTCAGGAGCCACATAAGAGTGAAAACATAGGGTATCTGTCTTTCTCTGTATGGCTTATTTCACTTAGCATAACACTCTACAGTTCCATCCATGTTGCTACAAAGGGCCATATTTCATTCTTTCTCATTGCCATGTAGTACTCCATCGTGTATATAAACCACAATTTCTTTATCCATTCATCAGTTGATGGACATTTCGCTCTTTCCATAATTCGGCTATTGTTGAGAGTGCTGCTATAAACATTGGGGTACAAGTGCCCCTATGCATCAGTACTCCTGTATCCCTTGGGTAAATTCCTAGCAGTGCTATTGCTGGGTCACAGGGTAGGTTTATTTTTAATTTTTTGAGGAACCTCCACTCAAGCAGATATTAAAATTAACTTTACTACTCTCACTCATGCTAAACAGTAAGTGTCCTCAATTAGATGTTAATTTTTCTTTTATTTTTTTGAAAAGCGGTCTCATCTTTGAGATAGCCCAGCATAGACTCCTCCCCAGCCCCACCTCACAATCCATGTATCTGCAATTGGCATGAAAGAAACAGGTAATGTGCTTGGTAAGAAACTTCAACTTTTACAGAAAAATAAAAAAATGCAAAGTACAAGCCTCCTTCCTAACTTCTGATCACTTCCTGCACCCGACAGACATCCAAACATGACAGATACAGACACACCTAGTTTCTCAGCAATAACCACAATTTTGTATGCATTCTTCAAAAACAAATATTAAGGCATATAAACACATGTTCTTTAGGAAACACAGTCACCACAATCACCATGGAATTTATCTGTTCCTCGGTCATCAGTCTGTACTTTTAACACATAGGGGTTTTTATTTTTTTTCTTTTCTCCCTTCAAATTCTGAAAATTAAGCTTAAAAAAACTTCCCCCAATTCTACTTCCTACATATTCTTTTCCTTTGTGTTAAAAATAAAACAGAAAGCTGAAAAGAGTATCCCAATTTCTAATATTGATAGATTTCCTACCTGAAGGTAGCAAGAATAGGAATTTCTTTTTCTCTTACAAAACTTCTGTTTGTAACTGTAACTTAAGTTTTTCAAAGGATACATTTTCCATATAATTCAATTCAAAATGTAACTGAATTATCTACATGCAAAGTACCAAGCTGTGGACAAGGCAGACACAGCCCATACCCAGAAGAGCTTGGTGCCAGTGTGGTAGAGGGAGAGAAGACCCAGGAGGCAAACACCGTAATAACTTACCTAACGCTGAAGAGGAGGCAGCTGGGGTGGTGCCTGGTTAAACGAAAAGGACAGCAAATGGCTCTCAATTGATGGTGATGCAGACTCAGCACTTTTTTCTCTTTTTTTTAGTATGGTGAGTTTTGTGCCTCATCCATGTGAACTGACACAGACCTGTTTCTGCTGGGTTTATTTCAACATAAATGATAAATAAACAACCAAGAGCCACCACCTGGTATTTCACAGTGAGGATGAAGTTTTAACACACCTGCTCAGCTGTTCCACAGCACTACATCCTATCTCAAGTTGGAGGAATGGAAGTCGGTACTATTTTATTTTTATTATTTTGTTTTTATTTTATTTTATTTATTTTATATTATTTATTCTTATTTTATTTTTAAAAAATTTATTGGAAGTAGGCTCCATGCCCAGCAGACACTTAACTGACTCAGCTATCCAGGCACCCCGGCACACTCTTGTTTGCTTCCCAGCCTCCTCCCTGATTCCTCATCACCACCTTCTTCACCCTATTTTAAGCCATCTGACCTTGACTGCTTCCAAATTATTTTGATCACTTCTAGATGACAATGGGACAGTGGACCTGGATTAGAATAATAGTGCCAAAGGCCTTAAATGACAAAGGAAAGGCAAACAACAAACAGCACTTTTCATCACTGTGCAGCTCCTTTCACGTGGGATCTTACCTCTGTAATTGTTTAAAACATTCTCTTCCTACCCAAGGTAGGATGGGGGTGTAAAACCCTGGGGGTCCTACCAAGACCATAAAGGTGAAAAAGAAATGATTAGAATTCAGATGCTAAAAAAAAAAAAAAAAATGAGGAAAGATTCAATAAAGAGCCACACTTTTCTAAAGTACAATACTACATAATAGCTCTGGAGAGAGATATAATTCCATGCTGTCTGCACAACAAAGATGACAGTGTGACAAATAATTTTGGCTTAAGTCTCTTAGAACAGTCATTATAAGAACTGTTTTCATTCCAAATAAGCCAGGACTCTAGCAAATCTACCAACCTGTCCTTCCTCTCATCTCCATGGCTATGGCCCTCTTATGGAAAAAAACAAAAGGTCAGAAGGAGAAAAAGGTACAAAATGTCAGCATGAGCAATATTTTTCCATCAAGTCAGGTATTTCTATATGTGAAAAGATTTGTGGACTTTTCAGAGAAATACCTTCTTGCTTTTGGGCTGAATCTGCAAATAAGGCACTCAAATCATTAGGTGACAGTATCCGTCTGAAAACAGAAACCACGTAAAACTGAAATGGTTACTACATGTAGATGTAGCATGAGGTTATTCTAATTACTAGAAGTCTGACAGTACATCACTTATAGATTGCTTTCCCCCCTACCCCCCAGAGAGAGCATGAGCGGGGAGAGGGGCAGAGGGAAAGAGAAACAGAATCTTAAGTAGGCTCCAACACCCAGTGTGGAACCTACGTGGGGCTCAATCTCATGCCTGTGAGATCATGACCTGAGCCAAAATCAAGAGGCAGACAATTCACTGACTGAGCCACCCAGGCACCCCACTTATAGACTTCCTGCTGCAAAACGTAGTAATTTTAGACGTGAAAATTATCCATCTCTGATGAAAATTCTGGACTACATTAACACTGGATAAAATATTTATTGTGATTTTTTCTCCTGTGACATAAGATTATTTATTTTTCCCAGCTCTCCAAATGACACAGTTGCTGAACCTCTTTCAGCTGGTTGGGCCTGAAAATAATGAAAGATTAAAGATATTAGAAATAGATAAATACAGAGCTCTAAATTAAATCCCTTGATGCCATCATGTATTTTTTTAAATCCCCCACCCTATGTAAATAAAAAATTGAAACTAAATAGAAACATGAACCCACTAAGAAAAGTGATTTATCTTAATAACATTACCTGTGAATCATGGTATTTCCATCCTATCATGTAATAGATTTGATACGTGGCAGGTACTGAACCATCCTCATTTCCGTACATTTCTATAAAGACAAATAATATTAAAATCTGAAAAAATGGAAGTAGGAAAAGAAAACCTGCTCAATGAAAGGTCGTGTCCTTCAAAGAGAAATGGATACTGGGATACTGGGAAGATGCTGAAAATGCTTCATGTGAAAAACCCTCAACACTGAGAAGCTGACAGTTATGAACACAGTAAGGGCTGTTTGGAAAAAGGATATGGAACTACAGGATCTGTGTTCTGAAAGGAAGGACGAGAAATCTGATGAGGCCTTTACAGGAAAGGAAAAAGCACTGGCAACTCGAAGGGGCAAACATGGCAGGGCATGGGTTCCCCAGTGAGGCACGGGGGGAAAGGATGCTCAGCTCCCTTACCTCCATACACCGCTGCAGCCGCCAGCATCGTGTCTCGGTGCAGCAGGGCTTTTCTATTCCAAGCACAGTTACTCTCACCCATACCTAAAAATACACTACAGACAGTTTTAGATAATACCGCCAAAAGCATGAGCCACTCACAACACACATTTAACCTCTTCTCACCCAACACCATACCCATCCCCATTCTCTAAAACAGACTATAGCTAGGCTTCTTAGTGACTCTAAGGCCAAACAAAGTACTTGAAGATTATGGATAGTAAAACCAGTGAAGAAGTCAACTTTCAGGAGGAAGGCCCCATAAGCATGCTTTACTTGCCAGCAGTGGTCTAAAGCGGGCCAGCTGGGCAAGAGTAAGGCAACTGGCCCTCCAGGTGAGTCACCAGGAATTGGCAAGTACGTATTCAAAGATGCCACATTTTATGCCCCTTTTATAGCTGCTCTTCAGAGGAGGACAGGGCACTGACTGCTACAATGGCTCACTCCTTCTAAGCCACAGATGTCTGCCTGACCATGAAACTTGGGAGAGGGCTTTGAGACTCATTAGATAGTACTAGAACTACAAGGTGTAGGAAAAACTTATGTGCATTCTTTTCAGGGCACTTTTCTTAATGTTTCAAAATTTAGATTTCTTTCCTTCAAGTTGATAGCTAAAAGCTAGGATTACTACTCTTGTACTGTTCATTAACAATTAATGCTGTATATTTGATTTTTTATGCACGTGTTTAAACAAAATAAATTTGAAAGGCCACATTTTAAACTAGTCCACAAAATCAACACAAATTTCAAAAGTAAAAATCCTTCATGTTTATTTTCTATATACTATGCAATCACAAATCAGTTCTTACTTTTGTTTTTTCTACTTTCACAAAAATAAAACAATAAAATTCCCAATATCAGTTATTTTTAAAGGTTAAAAATAATAATAATCTTCCAAGTTTTCAATGGCCTTATTAAAAACAATCAACATATTAGCTGTAATAAATGAACCTTTTTCTTCTCTCCAATCCCAAAAGGTTCCTACTATTTCTTAAAGTAATGAATCTCTGATACTAAAAGCAATGTCCAGTGCCCTGTCAGTACAACAGCCCCAATTCATGAAGAAGAACATACAAACTAACAGATTAATCATCATGAAGCAAAAAGTGGATGTTACTCCGTCACAAAGCAGCTAGAAGATCTTAGACCAATTGCTTTGGGTCTTCAAGGTGGCCATAGTAGATGATCTCTAAAGGCTTCTAGGGCTAACATCATAGACCCATTACATAATCTAATTTAAAAACATTCTCACATTGTATCAGCCAGATCAAGTGACCAGAGGTAAACTGGGAGATGGACTGGGAGGGTCTATTGCTGCTGATGGCTGTGCTGCTTTCACTTCTGTTCACCTTCCCAGTGCTGTGACTTACACATTATATGTAGGCAATGCCAGTGGAAATCAGGTTTATTTAATGTAAATACTTAATATACTACGACGGAGGGGCCAAGGAAGGAGAAAAATACTTAATATGCTAGAAATTCTAAAATGCCTTCTAAATAATTGGTATTACAGACACTAACATTATTATGCACAATGTTCTGATATGGAAATTCAAGAGTACTACTGCATAACATAGCAACTCTGCTTCCAGGGCAGCGCCCCCTGCCTCACGAGACAAGTAAACCACCATACCCACCTTCCTTTCTCCTAGAGGAAGCAGTTCAGTGATGCGGGGCAGAAAGTCTAGACTGTAAGATCATCATCCCAGTTCTGAGCCTTAAGGGATCTCGGGCAAAGTTACTTAACTCTAATTAAACTCAGTTTTATCATCTTCAAAATGGAATGCTAGCACTTCAATGTGTCATGGTAGACCACCTGGGAAACACTTTTAGGGACTTTTGACCAGCTCTGTGCTTTGGGACAACAGAAAAATCCAGGAAGCAGGTGTTTAAGACTCTCACAGTGTTTTTAAGGTTAAGTTCAACTGCTTGCATAAAAATCGAATTTTATGCTTTAGGAGTATTGTCTTAAAAAACACAACAACAAAAACTGAACTTACCTTAAAACTACTGTGAAAGCCTCCAAAACTTTTCATGCATTCATCAGCTGATACACAACTTGTTTTGTAAAATTAGGTCAACATTCTGGACTTTTTTCTGTGAATTAATAATAACAGCAGCTTAAATGAGAAATACTACAACCATCAAAAAAATGCAACAATATAAAATATCGAAAACGAATTTGAAGGTAACACCATCTTCCAGTAGGCAAAGCGGCACACCTGGAAGTAGTCACCCAAGCTCCCCACCTCCTCCCTTCATTCTTGGACCACTCTCCTTCCCATCTCAGCTGCCTCTGACCTTTTAAAGGCAGAGTGGTTGAGATTTTGGGATCTGAGGCTGCTACAATGGACTTAAACCCTGGCTCTAGCATTTACAATGTATCACCTGGGGCAAGTTATTTAATTTCTCATGTGTAACAAGAGAGATGAACCATGCTAGCTCTAGTCTTACCTTCCTCATAGAGTATGCCTTATAAACAAGGCTGGAGGGTGAGCTTTTTAAATTTTTTAATGTTTATTTATTTTTGAGAGAGAGAAAGACAAAGAAAGAGAGAGAGAGAGAGAGAGAGAGAGAGAGAGTGTGAGTGGGTGAGGGGCAGAGAGAGAGGGAGACAGAGACTCCGAAGCAGTCCCCAGGCTCTGAGCTGTCAGCACAGAGCCCGACATGGGGCTCGAACTCGTGAACTGTGAGATCATAACCTGAGCCGAAGTTGGACGTTTAACCGACTGAGCCACCCAGGCATCCCTGGAAGATGAGCTTTTTAACACACTGATCTGATGGTCTCTCCTCTGCATGAAATTCTCCCCACACACTACCAGGCTCACCTGATAAAATCTAGAAGCCTCTGGTGGACTATTCTTCATCATTTCCCATCATCTCTCCATTCTACATATTCAAGCAAAACAGAATTACTGTGGAGTTTCTTAATTAGGAAAGTGAAGGAAGTGTGTTTTCCTCTTGCATTTCCATTTTACACAGACCATTTCCGTGGCCTGGAAGGCGATGCCCCAAATGCCCAAACCTGCACCCACCCATCCACTCTCCTGGCAAACTCATTTTAGCTTAGGTCCTGTCTCTTCTACAAAAGTACCCCTGACTCCCTAAGCAGATTTAGGGATTCCATTTTTCCATACTTTAAAACACAATGGTCTCATTTTATAGTTAAATGCCTAGGTCTGTCTCTCTATCTGTGTCTCTACCAGAGCACAGGCTCCCCGAGATAAGGAACTATGTATTTTCATCACTGACTCAATAGCTGGCACATGGTAGATGTTCAGTAAATGGTAAGTGAATGAACATAATATCAACCAGTTAATGTTCATATCTACTTTGTTAAATATCACTTTTATAAGTTATCTTTGGATAATACTTCTTAATCCTCCTAAGGATAAGAGAATCAAAGATTAAAATATACGATTTATGTACAAGACTGTACAGCAAAAATTAAAGCAGCACTGGCAAAAGCCTCTTAAGGTAAATATTAGGCAAGAGGTCCTCAAAATATATGACCTATTTAAAACTCTGGGGGGAAGCAGTGACTACCAACTGGGTAGCAGCATCGGGCAACCTTCTGAGAGGGCTGGAAATGTTCTAGTCCTTGTCTGGATAGTGAATAAAAATATGAGTAACTATACAGTCGAGATGAGAGCATTTTACTATGTTAGATTTAATGGAAAAAAAATGCACACAGATCAAGTAGGCAGTATTGGACTTTGGATTCCAGATCCCGTGTGACCGCAGACAAGACACTTAACTTCACAATGTCTCCATTTGCCAATCTGTAAAATTAGGATATCAGAAAACTTCACAGAACCGCACCCAGCACAGAGTAACTTCTGTATTTTTAAATCAGTGGGCAGTAACCTTTTCCAACTGATACATCTAATTTCTAGTCTCTCTTGCTTCTCTCTTAAAATGAATCGTGAGCACAGTATTTATTATATAGCAGAATAAAAGTAAATGCTGCATTTGAGAAATATTTTTATCGTTAGAGTCTGAATGATACATCATCAGCCCACCACCAACACTCAAGCCTTTGAGATGAAGGAGCCCCATGATTACATCATGGGGAGCCAAGTGCTTGGGGCAGTGCTTGGGAGGGGATGTGTGATTTATACTGGTCCCCTGTCATCTTAGGCATGCATGCTATAGGCTACCAATCCCTGTATTAAGTTATAATGAATGAAGAGTGACTCTAATAGTAAGTTTTCAGCTACATATCTTTCCCCTTGTAAAGCCATCAGAAGTCCCATTCCCAGAGGAGGCTGGATGATGGGTAAAATGAACTGTGTTACAAATGGGTAGACAAAAACAGTAGTAGAGTCAGGTAAGAGAGTGCCAGAGCAAGAGTCTGGCATCTAATTCTGCCACTAACAGACAAGTGTCCCCTTGGGACTAATATTCCTCACTTATAATCTAGGGATACACTAGTTAGCAGAGGACTACTGAGAGAACTGCAACAACATGTCAGAACAACTATAAATCTGTAAACAACTGCAAGCTACTTATCCTTACAATTCTCTTGCTTAAATCATCTTCTCATTTTTCAGGATCGGATTAAAGTGCCCGTAGGTAAGCAGAGTTCTGGTTTCAAAGATTAAAAGTTTTTAATTGCTTCAGCTTCTCTCATTCATCAAAACTGCCTATGCCGATTGTGTAATAAAAAGCCAAAGCTCACGATTTCTTAGGCAAGTTGAAGCTTTCCTTGGAGAAAAGCAGTTCTCCAGAAGCACCCTCAGTGGCAGATATGTATGTCTGCCTACCTTATCTATTTCGGGATGCAGAGATAGGGTTTGTATCCTTGTTGCTCCTCAAAGCCTCCTCCAGGCCATTACCCCTCTAACTTGTTAAAAACTGTTGCCCTGCTGAGACCTGCACTATTTAGCCATCCCTCTTTCCCACTCTTGCTTGCTGTCAGACTCCCAGTCCTTCTCCTCAATAATCTGAGGGTTTGGCACCTGGTTCAGCTCCTGTCTGTACCCCAAATCCTGCCATGACCCTGGGTGACCTCATTGCTAATAATCACCAGTACCATGGTCTTTAAGATATTTTAGTCCACTCCCCCACTAATGGTTCTCCATTACTCTGCCTCTGCCATCACATCTGTAACATGTCTAGACATGTCCCTCTTCTGTAGTCACTGTACATTAGGTTCCTGAAGGATCAGCATCTGGCTGTGTTCTCTTCTCACTTCATGGCCTCATCCCAGGCAAGTGCTTCAAATACCACCAATTCACAAATGACTCATATTTTAACCAGGCAATTGCCTCCTCTAAACCACATATCCACACACCAACCACCTACTTGACATCTCCTCTTAGATATTTCACAAGCACTTCAAACCCAAAATAGTCACGTGTGAACTTAAGAGGTGTTCCTGCCCATACTTGGTCTTCTACTGTTTCCTCTATCAAGGAAGGGGCACCATCTCTCTGGTTATGTGAGCCAGAAACTCAGCAGTTGTGTTTGAAATAGCTCTCTCCACTCACCCACATGTAATCCATCAGCAAGGACTGTCAAATTTACCTCCTAATTATCTCTAGAATCCATTTACTTCTCTCAATCTCCACTGCTACCACCTTAGTCCAAATCACCATCATTTCTATTTTTTTTAATATTTATTTTGAGGGGGGGAGAGAGAGAGAGCACATGTGAGCAGGGGGAGGGGCAGAGAGGAGAGAGACAATCCCAAGCAGACTCCATGCTGTCATCTCACAAACCGTGAGATCATAAACTGAGCCAAAATCAAGAGTCAGACGCATAACTCACTGGGCCACCCAGGCACATCCACCATCATTTCTTAATAATCTTTATAGCAATGAGTCTCTCTCAACCAGTTTATCTGCCAGTCCATTTTCTTTCAAAATGCAAATCTGGCATCATGACTTCCCTTTACCTCCCCTCCATTAAAATGCCTCAAGGGGTGCCTGGGTGGCTTAGTCGGTTAGGCATCCGACTCTTGATCTCGGCTCAGGCCATGATCTCAGGGTTCGTGAGTTCAAGCCCCACGTCAGATTCTGTGCTGACAGCACAGAGTCTGCTTGGGATTCTGTCTCTCCTTGTTTCTGCCCCTCCCCTGCTGTGCTGTCTCTCTCAAAATAAATAAATAAACAAAAAAAATTTTTTTTAAATGCCTCAAGGGGCATTTTAAGATAAAGACAAATAAATCATCTCAACAGGGACTGTAAAGCCCCCGTTTACTCACCAATTTCATTATTTAATTCTCTTTTCATTCCCTGTACTCTAGCCAAATACCCTTTCAGTACTTGCCATGCTCTTTCTTGCCCCAGAGTCTTTGTACATGTTGTTCTCCCAGCCTGTGACCTACTGCCGTGCCCCTCTTCACCTAGTTAACTCATTTTCATTTTCTAGAGCACAACACCACTTCCTCAGACAAGACTTCATTGACTCTCTCAGACAAGGACTTACCCTTTTGACAAATCCCACTCGTACACTAACCCAACTACCCGCTTTCTTGTGCCTGGATCCAGGCTGCCAACTGTTGCTGGAGAAAATCACCGATATGCTCTACCAGCCTCAGGTGTATGCTTCAAGAAAGTCCCACCATCATTTTATAGGCAGTCATAGCACTCTGCACCCCAATTTGTGGCTCTTACCAGAATTCTAATTTAACATTTATCTTCATGGCAGTTGTGTGATGTCTGCCTCACCCATTTTATTTTATAAGCTCCATGAAGATAGTCTGCTTTCTCCTCACCAATCTATCCCTAGTGGTTAGCCCCTGTGCCCGTCAAGAATCTCTTCTCGAAATATGACTCTCAAATGGAATCTAAACATTCTTTAAAGTGCCTTACCTTGTAAATCTTCCATCAATTCAAACATCCCAGGATAGTTAACTTGAATTTCATCAGTATCCTATTTAAAAAGAAAAAGGAATATTCATTTGACATATATCACTAAACCCAGATTTAAAAACAGGTCATAGAAATTACCCAGAACAATGTTTCATGGTAAACAGAAACTTTTTTTTACAATATTCTTCACAGATGTCATCTGGTTTATGCTTGTGTTTTTTTTGTTTTTTTTTTTTTTTAATTTTTTTTTTCAACGTTTTTTATTATTTTTGGGACAGAGAGAGACAGAGCATGAACGAGGGAGGGGCAGAGAGAGAGGGAGACACAGAATCGGAAACAGGCTCCAGGCTCCGAGCCATCAGCGCAGAGCCTGACGCGGGGCTCGAACTCACGGACCACGAGATCTTGACCTGGCTGAAGTCGGACGCTTAACCGACTGCGCCACCCAGGCGCCCCTATGCTTGTTTTATGAAAAGGTCAAATTACAGAATAATCCGTCACTATTCTAAGAGAAATTTTCCTAACACTCCATCAACTGGTTCCAGGTCTCTCCCTGGGAACAACACAGAAAAAGTGTTTTGTATCTGCAAACCATCGCCCTCTTCAAGTTTCTGAAAACTCCTCCAGGACATTGTAATTTTTTAGGGGGAGGGGTTAGTCCTCTGGACAAAACTTATAGATTTATAGATCTTTACACATCCTTACTGCATTGCTCTATACGTAGTCAATATCAATCTCCTAAAATGTGGCACCAGAATCAAGCCAAATAGGGTCATCTCTCAAGATGTCTTCAATCTACCTCTAGCAATGCAGTCATACTGCAATGGCTCACTTGAATGTCAGGCACACCACTGACACAAAGTTTATTTCTCAAATGGACTTCTGGGACATTATGTCCCATTCTCTCTGAAGCTTGATACACAAGTTTACTACTGACTGGTACAGTGGCAGAGAGTACTGATGTTCCCCAAATGTCCGGTGCTCCTTGATACTTCCCAGACCCTGAAAGACATTTTTTTCTGGTCAAAGAAGAGAGCAAGGTAATAGAGAACTAATGATCCTTTTCCAAGCCATCCCTTTTGCTGTGGTAACCTCAGAAGATGCAAGAGCCAGATGGCACAACCATGGGATAGAGATGGGCTGCCCAATCAGCACAGGGCTGTAATGTGATAAAAATCTGTGTAAGCATGAAGGTATAGGAGTTTGTCTATATTGGGAATTAGCCCCCAAATACAGGACTCATGCTTTTTTTTTTTTTTTTTTTTTCAAGTTTAGTATCATAACGCAGCATATATCTCAAACTTCAACTTATTTGCACTAATCACTTTGGAGTGTCATTTTTTGTGTTTTGTCATTCTATTTAATGTGTTAATTATTCCTGCCAATTTTGGACTTTAACATTACACAGAATTAAGTACACAGCCCAAAAGAACACTTATCAAAAACATCCACTCTAATTCCTAGAGAAATGCAAAACAAAAGAACATTTTTTTTAACCTCAGAAATAGAAAACAAAGTACAAGCAAGAGTTCACACATACTGTTGATGGGGCATATAAATTGATGTTACTTTTAGAGAATCATTTGACCCTATCTGTCAAAATTTCAATGTACAGATCTCTGACCCAGCAATTCCATTGCCAGAAATTAACCTGGAGATATGCCAAGATTATGTGAAAGGATATTCACTGCAGCATTGTTTGAAATAGCAACAAAACAAAACAAAAAACTAACTGGAAACAATCTAAATGTCTATAAATAGAGAACTGGCTATATAAATTGTATCTATTTAATGAAATACTATACAGTTGGTTAAAAAAAAAAAGCGGTAGATACGGTGGATACGTGTAGGGGGAGATCTCGTAAGATACACTATTGACTAAAAAACCTCAAAGAGTGCTTATAAGAAAAAAAGCAACAGAGTGTATAATTTATTTTTTTTTAATGTTTATTTATTCTTGAGAAAGAAAGGGTGAGTAGGGGAGAGGCAGAGAGAGAGAGGGAGACACAGAATCTGAAGCACACTCCAGGCTCTGAGCTGTTAGCACAGAGCCTGACGCAGGGCTTGAACTCAAAAACCGTGAGATCATGACCTGAGCTAAAGCCGGACACTTAACCAAATGAGCCACCCAGGTGCCCCAACAGAGTGTACATATGGTTGTATATGTAGGTTTAAATGACATAATTGTATTGTGGCCTATGATGAAAAATTGTTCTGAAAGTGTATACAAGACAACAAAGATCATCTTTGGGGTGAGTGACCAAGTATCTGGAGTTAGGAAAAGGAGACTTCTTTCCACTTTAGACCTGCTGTGTTTATCTCATTCTCTTTATACATTTTTTTTACTTCCTTTTTCTTGCTAACATATGCATGATCATGTTGTATGTGCACTTTTTAATAACACCATCTCTGGGTAGTCAATTTCTTCTCTATATTTTTCTACATTGAGAAACTATTTTATGAGATCATAAGATTAAAAAAAAAATTCCTTCCAGCCTGATACCTAGCCATTAAGCAATATCCTTTGAAAACAATCTTTCAATGAAACTAAAAGCATTATCTCCATCTCAATCAAAAGAATACAATAGCTTTGTCAAAGTCCTTATTCAAATTAAGATGGACCATATCTGTAGTTTTCTCCTAATATATTATTATATTAAACTGGCAACTCTAAAAGGAAATGAGCCTCATTCAGAATGTCAACTAACTCTGAAAATAATTCACTAAGAAAGTCATATAAAGGTAAACAGGCAATACTGATTTAACTTGAAAATAAAAATCCATCACAGTGTAAAAATAATATACCTAATGTTGTATGCAATATAAAACTGTGTAGCTGATTATATATAAAAGCTTTGGGGGATGGGATTTTTAGAAAATGAATTATGATATAATGTTAATACCGCACATTAGAGACAGTGTATGTTTCTCAAGGAACAAATTTGGATAGATTATTAAATCAGCAACTCTCTTAATTTTATAAACCATAAAGAAGATTCCACACCAGTATTTTTGTATTATCTTAGTGTTTGAGTTATTCAGCTCATTTTTCAGAGAAGAATATAGAGGGTATTTCCGTAATAGATTTCCCAATTAACAGAAGTGTAGGATTTTAAATGCTTTAATGTTAGGTTAAACATTTCTGGTAGAAATCTTTCTAAAATACACAATCCACTTTACAACCATACAAAACCACAAGGCAGCACACTTTTGGGGGCCCACAAAGTCAGAATTATTCTTAAAATAATACTAAGATGCTATTTGGCTTTTTCACCTCTCAGCCTCTCACGAGTACAACAGATTCTTCGTAAGTTACATGATATGTGACATTCTAATAGACAGTCTCATGACTGCAGAAGCAGACATGAGAATCTAGTGCTCTTTTATCATGCCATACATTAAAGAAATTTGTAAAAATGAAAAGCAATGATATTCTTCTAATTTATTTTCTTTGGGAAAATAGTTTCTTTCTCCCCCAACAAAACACAAGTTATTTATGATAACATATAATAGGCAGACTATTGTTAGTTTTAAACATATTATTAAATACCAAAATTCAGTTTCCATTTCTAATATGGTTAATATTGATAGATATAACCCACATAACAAAAACTCTCTAAGGTCCTCAATAATTTTAAGTGTGTAGCGAGGTCCTAGGACCAAAATTTTGAAAACCGTTACTCTCAGGAGAGAGCTAAGATTTGGGAGATTAAGGGCAAATGACAGACTATCACTTTATCTGTACAGTTTAATGTTTAAAATGTATGTATTACTACTTACATAATTAAAAAATATACAGTGATCCCTCTATGTACAATTGCCAGTGTTTGCTTTAATTACAAAGCAGAACCCTCACATGAGGCAGAGCTATCCCATTTCCAGCTGCCAACATCTCAGAATGCAGTATCTTCTGACTCAGGCCATTAACAGTTTACATAAGACACAGCTGTACAGCTGTGAAATCCTGAAAGTTGCTGTCATTTCCTAATGTACTGTCTCTTCCCTTCCCTTGAAGCACCTTTCCAACTTCAGAGACCCTACTGGTCTAATGCCCCATGCTTTCTACCAAAGCAAGGAAGGACAGGGCAATCTATTTTTGGTTGGTTGATTTTATGAAAAATATTCACATTAAATCTCCTTAAACAGTTATTTCAATCTTAAATCTATCATCAATGAGAAATCTTTGTCAAGAAATTCCTATGTCCTCCAGGAAAGAGATGTGTCTAGACCTGAGCAGTTAGGAAAATCGTAACAAGTCTACTCAACCGATATCTGGAGGCAGCAATGACATCCTTTAGAATGACTCTGCTAATGAAAGGAGCTGGAAGGGGGCAACCACTGTCTTTCCACATGACTCCTAGTTGGAAGCCTAGGATGGCAAAGTGCAAGGAGTATGGGTGGGGGAGAGAGGAAGGCAGGAGCAAATATTTACTTAGCATCTACTATGGTCAAGGCACTTCACACCCTTTATCTTAATACTAACATCCAACCTCAGGTGAGAAACATTTGAATTTTTAAAAAAATAATGAATGTTCAGAGACGTGAAGTAACCCCCCACCCCCTGATTCCCCTACCTAGTAACGGGGCAAAGTAAGGAACCAAATTATAACTGTCAGACACCAATGCCCTGTAGCATCACTGTACTGTGCTGACTCTGTATTTCTTCTAACAGCCTACAGGTCCTCTTTCCAGATCTCTCCAGCCCTAATGGAGTACAGCCCCCTTTCCTACATTCTCTACCCTGGATCATGAATAAAGATACCTTCATTTCTGCCTTGTGTGGCACTATTTCAGTTGAGGGCTAGTGGGAGATGCAACACTACAAGTGCTCCTGTACCTCCCCTTTTCCCAATCACCTAAAATGTTCCCTCATATTACACGTTACTCTAGATCTGAAGATTCTAATGCACTGGAATAACAGGTCTTAGAAAATAACCTCCTTGTTAACTAAGGTTTGGGTTTTTTTGAGCTATTTTATTTATTCAGGTAACAAGTACTAAAAATTTTATGTTTGTACCTGTGTCAGTCAAGATATGTTTATATAAACTAAATTTAAAAAGAGAAAAAATGCCAAAACCTTTCCATAATACCATCAATACCTATAATTTTCTATCTTTAAGATGAGAAGTTCTTTCTGAACTGTGTGATTAATGGGATAATGAGAATTAATCAACTCTCTTGATAGTTACCACAGTCAGTGTATTAAAGCCAGCTCTCCCAAGCAGATGTCCTAGGTCACTGACAGCAGTGAAAGGAGAAACATGTGGAGAAAATCCTCCTTCCCTTTCTGTTTCTGCTAACTGTAACGAACACCGAAGTTCATAGAGTGTGTCGCCTCCAAACATTGCACCAATAAACACTCCATCTGGTTTTAAAACATAATGAATCTGTAATAAACACAAGACAACAAAACTACTCAAAATTTCATATAAAAAATTATTAAAAGGATAAAAATACGTTAAAAGAATAAATACATGGTGTCTGAATCAATATTTTTACGATTACCATTCTTATTTAATCAGAAAAGTTAATAAATAATATCTAAGGCATCCAGGTCAGAGAAGCACTGTAGAATAATATTACTGTAAAGATAGACAATAATTTATTGGTAGCATTAATACCTATTGATATTAATAATTAGTTGGTAGCATTAATACCTACAAAATATGTTCTGTTTTCAACTTTTCTAATAGACATATATTACTTTTGTAACTATTTTAAGTTTATTTACTTATTTTCAGAGAGAGAGCACGTGAGTGAGCACACATGTGGGAGAGGAGCAGAAAGAGAAGGGGAGAATCCTAAGCAGGCTCAGTGCTGTCAGTACAGAGCCTGACTCAGGGTCGGTTCCACAAACTGTGAGATCATGACTTGAGACGAAATCAAGAGTTGGGTACTTAACCGACTGAACCACTCAGGCACCCCACAGTTACTTTTATAATCATAAAAATACTGAAAGAAAAAAAGTTTAAAGTGCAATAGATTGTGAAAATCACAAACCTCTATCTGTGCCCTTTAAATGTCACTTTGTAACAACTCCCATCAAAAGACAAAGTCTACTTCCCCTCTCCCTGAATCTGGGACAGCCTCGTGACTTGCTGTGGCCAAAAGAATGCAGTGCAACTGACAGTGTGCCAGTGTCACACCAAGGTCTGAGATGGCCTTACAGGATTCCCTGTGCTGCCACCATGTCATAAACAAGCCTGAATGAGCTAGCCTGGTAAGGGATAAGAGATAGGAGGAGCAGATCTCAGTCAGGCATTCCAGCTATGGCCATTCTTGACCAGCCAGCTTCAGGACAATCTAGCAGCTGATCACAGACACATGCGTAAGCCTGGCCAGACCCAGAAGTATTTCCTAACTAAGGCCAACCCAAATTCCAAGCCCACCAGATCATGAACTAAGTAAACTGTTGTTTTAAACCACTAAGTTGGAATAGCCTATTATGCAAAAAAGCTAATTTAAACAGAAAGTTTTATGATTCACAACATTAACCTAGTCAAATATTAGTTTCCTGTAATGAGAAGTAACTAACTCATTTTCCAGCTTTGAAACAAAAACAACTTTTAATTGACAACTTAAGCAAAACAGTGGTTGGAATGGATTCCAGAACCACAAATGTTTACTCACTGACTCTTAGAATTACCATCCATAAATAGATTTGACTCTATTCTCAACAATGAGGAACATTACAGGAAAGGGTTGATTCTGAAGTAAACCCCAAAATCACAGTAGGCTCTGCTAATCAAAGTACCCATCTTAAATTTATATTTAATGTATCATGAAACAATTACAAAACAGTATACAAGTAAACCAACTGTAAAATCTTTGCTTTCTTACCCTCTGCCCCTTTGGTGTTGCTTCCTTCTCTTGTCGCCTAGCAAGTATCAAAGATTCCCTCCTCAGCTCCCTGCAGCTTCTCTCTACTTCAGAGGGCTTATCAATTCCCATGGATTTCACATGGATGACTTCCCAATCACTATCTTTAGACTGGACATCTTCCCAGAAATGTGCTAAACTCATTTTCATCTGCCTGTGCCATGGACATTTGTCTCTTGGCACTCACCCTCCCAACACAACCAACAAATACATAACACTTATTCTCAAACCCACTCCCCTCTCCAACTGCCTATTTCTGTCAATTACTATTTTCCATTCTCTTTATCTGATCATTACCAATCCTTCCCCTACTTTTACTAATCATTTTCCCAGGCATCCAGATTCAAAACTTTAAGGTTGGATCTTCAGATACAACCAGCCAAATAGTTGACTCCTCCTTTACAGGAGTCCCAAATAGTCTCTATTCCTGTTAATTCCTGCTACTGCCACCTAGCTTTAGTTTCTCTCATGCCTGGATGACAGAAGAAGCCTCTTTAATTGAACCAACTTCTGGCATCAGTTTTCCAACTAGCAAAATGAAAACATCTTACAGAGTTATTTATTTAACAAATATAAAACAAGGCACAGTGATTGGCAAACAGTATGTGCTTACGATATGGAAGTTATCCTGCCCATCAACCTTTTAATTATGTTATTTTCCTCTTCAAAATTCTCCAGTGGCTCTGAACTGCATAAGGAATGAACTCTAAATTCCTTAATCTGTTACCCAAGTCTTCCTAAATTTGGTCCCAACATACCTCATTTCCCAATACTAAACTAATCTCCAAAAAGGCTCCCTCTCTGTCCTTTCATCCTCGTGAGGCTGTTCTACCTCCCCCCATCCTGTGATTCTGCCTTCCCACCCCAAATCTGACCTATGCTCCAAGGCCCTGCTCAAGTAATTCCCTCTTCCTGAAACTTTCCTCGGCTACTCCATGGCCCAGTGATTTCCCTCCTCTGAACACAATGCTCTTTACTCACCAGTTCACTGATAAATGCCAAGCAACAAATGTACCTCACACTCTCTAAGTGTAAGGTGTAGGGAAGATATAAATAAAAACAAATAGGTTCCTACCCACAGAAAAAACTTACAGACAATTAAGAAAAGGAACCCACACAGAAAATGTCTTATATCAATGTGATGTCAATACTATTCAAAGTTATTTTGGACAATATATAAGCTTTTGTAAATATTTAAAACACTTCATAATTAGATTCATTGAATTCCTAGGCAAGGGGGAGTCACCCACTGTACTTCTTCATCATTTCATTTCATTTCATTCTATTCTGAGAGACAGCATGAGCAGGGGAGAGGGGAGAGAGAGAGAGACAGAAAGACAGAAAGAGAGACAGAGAGAATCCCAAGCAGGCTCTGCGCTGTCAGCCCAGAGCCCGATATGGGGCTTGATTTCATGAACCGCAAGATCACAACCTAAGCAGAAATCAAGAGTCAGACGCTTAACCGACTGAGACACCCAGGTGCTCACCCAATGTACTTCTCAATATGCCAAAGGGCATCAGGTGTATTTGGCCCATAGAAGATAATAAATACTTGATTTACTTTCATTTCCAATCATCAGAAGTATAAAATGGAAAACATCTGGAAGTTTCTAGTAAAAACAGAAATATTTAGAAGTTTCTAATAATAACACAGCCTATTGGAGTCAACATTAAGTTTCTTACCTGTTCAAGTGCTCTAGGAAGGTCATTCACCCAGTGTAAACTAGAATATGAAAACATATTTGCTTTAGCTTAATTCATATAATTAGTGTAATTATCACTCATATAAAGAAAAGCCACAAAAAAAGGTGTTAATTTTGAAGTCTGAAACTGCATATCAAAATTCACTGATTATTTTCATGTAAGTTTTAAAGCAAAGAATATTCCCAGGGGAAAACCTTCCTTCTGTCACACTAGAAAATGTGACAGTACTATAATACTATAAAGTATTTAAAACTTAATTTAGGAAATCTCTTCCATTTTCTTTTGCCTCTATTCACCGTCTCCTAGTGTGTGGTGATATGTGATGGCAAGAATCAGTCTCTGTAGAGTATGGTCACACTATCTTGACTAAGGTGGCATCCTCTTATGCTGACTTCCAGGATAGCACTGAATGCCCATTTCAAACCATACTGTGTTAAGCTCACATTTATCTTTCATAATGTTGTCTAACAATTATTAGATACTTTAAAAATTAAGAAGGTCATACCATATCATAAGGTCTATCATACTTATGGGGAAACTGAAAGCAATGGAATTAGGCACTTGCAAACAGCAAGCAGAGGAGCTAAAACTCACATTCAGACTCCCTGCCCAGGGCTGTTTTCCTTAGACCAACATTCTCTGTAATATTTTTCATTTCATGATAGAACGCAAATAGTTTTCTAAATTTGTTTAGCATATCTTAAGAAGCAGGGAAGAGATTATAAACTCACTGAAGAAAACAGCAAGAGTGCAACTCTCCCAATTTGTCTGGGGCTGAGAGATTCCTGGGACATAAGCCTTTTCAGTGTTAACACTGGCAAAGTCTTGGGTGACTGGTCACCCTAAAAACAGCTATCAAAAGGGCTGTGCTGACATGAAGAGCATGTTGAATCTTTGAAAGAAAATATGACTATAAAACAAGACAGGGGAAGTAAGAATATTTTATTTTGGGGGCACCCGGCTGGCTCAGTTGGTGGAGCATCTGTGAGTTCAAGCCCCCCAGGAGGTACAGAGATTACTGGAAAAAAAAAAAAAAAAAAAAAGCCTAAAAAAAAGGAATATTTAATTTCTCTATTAGACTCTGAGTTCTTTGAGGGCAGGATCTCTGTCTGGGTTCATTTTTGTATTCCCCAAAAGAATCTAGCTCAGAGCCTAGTATATTATAATCTATTCAATAAGTATTTATATATTTATGTAATAAATGTGGAGGGCCACAGTAGGAAGCACAAATGGAAAAAAATAACCTTCGGGACTATATTTCTGTGTGGAAGAAAAACTGATGTTGAAGGAAATACTAGCTTTTCCCTATTTGCCAGAATGAGTTTGTAAGGGCTCTAACGTTTGAATATTGGAGCCAGTATATTCTTTACAACTCCTGCCTCCATTAATGTTGATACTAAGTAACGTGTATTAGGAAGGAAAATCCTTCTATCATAGATTAGCTTTAGCAAGCTGAAAAAAGTTGGGGAGAAAAAAGTTAAGATACTATATCATATTATCTCCACTAGGGAGTATATAATTTATAATTCTTTACCAAAGAAATCTTATTGTTTATAAACCAAGAAAACTGGTTTGTGACTTTAAAAAAGGTTATTAAGAATTTACTCCGGGGTGCCTGGATGGCTCAGTAGGTTGGGCAGCCAACTTTTGATTTCCACTCAGGTCATGACCTCACTGTGGGATTGAGCCCTGTGTTGGCTTCACGCTAATAGCACAGAGCCTACTTGGGATTCTCTCTCCCTTTCTCTCCGTCTCTTCCCCACCTCAAAATAAATAAACATTATAAAAAAAAAAAACTTGCTCTATTAGCTATTTTACTTATCTCATAACAATTAAAATTTTATAGTACGAATTACCTATTTAAAATATACATTTTGAAGAAGTACAAACAGATTACCAACCTTAAGCTGCTAACTACCAGGTCAAATGTATTTTCTCTGAAGGGAAGGAACTCTTCATCAGCTAAAACACTGACAGTAGGGATTTCCATTTCTAAGGTATTTTTCTAGTGATTAAAAAATAAACACATTCATATAGAACGTCAATTACTAACACAATCATTATTTAAGTCAACGTTATATTTATTTGGCAGTTTCTATCCCTTTTAAAACCAGAGTCACAGAGAAGCTCAAGAAGTGTTTCTTAAATGACACAAACTGGCTAGTTGGAAAAACATAAACAGGATCCTATCTCACACTAAAACAAATCTCAGAAGGCTGAAAGTTTCAGTGGCATAACTTAAGCCATAAAAGTAATAGACGAAAATAGGGGTGAACATTTTCATACTCTAGGTGGAAACATTTTAAGCAAGCATAACTCAAAAGCCAGAAACTATAAAGGAAAAGACTAATCTACATGATGATAAACGAATCAAAAACTTCTAAAAACCCATAAACAATGTAAACAACACACTTTGGGAAATATTTACAACACAGATGATGAAATTAATATCCCCCAAAAACAAACTCTTACAAACTCCCCACAATAAGAACATGCTAAGGCAACAATGCAGGTACAGGCACATCACAAAATTACTTACAAATTCACAAATTAAGAAATACCAATAGCCAAAAGACATCAACAGCTGGTTGGCTGCATTCATAATCAAAGTGCAAATAAAAATATCAGTAAGATTCTACTTTCTGCCTATTAAACTGACAAAGACAGAATCCATTGGCTCAGTGCTGCCAAACAGGAGAAAAAAGTGCTTTCATACAATATTATATCTTTCTAATGGCAGTCTGGAGATGTATATAAAAATTTTAAAGATGAACATTGATGAGTTCATAAATTCCACTACTACGAATTTATTCCCAGAGAGAAAAATAAATCAAATGTACAAAGTTTCTTTGTATAAGGATGTTCTTCCCAGTGTTGGTTATTAAGAAACTAGAAATGTAACTGTCCTTCAATAGAAATTTAGCCAAATAAACCATGGAATATTCTTATATTAGAATACTATCTGGTCATTTTAAAAGGTGGAATTTGTATGTATGTATATCATTCATTGATATAAAAAAATGATATCCTGTGAAAAGCACGGCATGTTATCATTATATCATTTGTATAAAATTGTAGAGATAGCTATACATCTGCAAAGGTGGAGACCCAAATGTCAACAGTGGTTGTCCCTGAATGGTGGGGACCAGGAGTGATATTTTCTTCTCCTTTATATTTCCTCCATTGTCTAATTTTTTTATGTGTTATATTTATAATCAGAAAAAAACCAATAAAGCTATTTTCATTTTGAAGGAAATAAAAATAAAGAACTAAAAATAAAACCAAGAGATCAGAAATCAATAGTGTTAGAAAGCTACCTACCAACGCATTTTCTGCAATGTCTACTTGGAAGAACTTTCCAACAGTTTCCTGCAATGGAATAAAATTAATTAGATAATACAAAACAAAAGCCTACTAACAAAACAAAATAACTACTGAAATTGCTCAAGGAGAAAGTGATAATTCGTAGGTAAATTTTTAGCTTTGTAAGGGTATTTTCCTGCAGTAAAACCAGTATAGTACACAACTAGCTTTAATAACACATAGTAAGTTACACAGATTTAAATTTAAACAACCATGCCTATATTTAACACAGTTAACTATACTTAATAAAATATATAATCCAGGTGTGAGTAATCAACATCCTGAGTTTACTCCAGAGGATTAAGACTTATGTGTGCTGAGAACTGGTCCCTGCTCCTGGGCCACAGAAGTCCTGGATAGTTTTCCTCCCTCTTTTAGCTGTTCATTCAAAGAGTTTACACAGAGTAAAGAAAAGACTAAATAAACACAGATACTTGGGGGCGGGGGGGGGGGGTGTATAGGGGTTCGCTGGTTTCGTTTTCCCTGTTTCATGTCTCCCCTCTTCTTTCCAAAAGGAAAAAGCACTGCACCACTTCTTTCCTAAGATTAACACTTTCCACTATGCTCTTTTCTACAGGATCTTGCTCCCTCCATCACCATCTCTATCAAATCTTTCATCTATCTCTTCTGTGTCTCTTTCCCTCACCTCGAAACAGTCATGAGCCTCCCAATCTGGAAAGATCTCCTCACCTCTAACTACCTTCTGGTTGTTCTGTCTGCAATCTGCAACTCTAATTCTCACCAATGTCTTTCTCCTTAATTCTTGATAATCTATTCCTACTCTCCCTGCTCATGCTATTTATAAAGATTACTAACAACCTAATCAACTACAACGGTGTGTCTCCTCTCAAGTCCTATTTCACTTGACCTGTCTGAAGTCCAGCTCTGTTGTAGTCCTCCCCTCCTCTGTTAAAGAAGCCAATCCTTTCCACTTCATGAACACCCCCTTCTTAAAGAACTTCCTGCCCACAACTTGAAAGGATACCCTATCATTACCTGGCCACTGCTGACTACCTAAGTGCAACTGCCAAGTGGCAGAGCTAAATTTGAAATCCCTATCTGCCCAAGTTCAAGGCAATGCTCTTAACCTCAACACCCCAATTCCAAGTACACATTTCCAACTACCTGTCAGACATTAACACTAATATAGTCCACTGTTACCTCAAACTCAGCAAATCTAAAACAGGAATAGCCTGTGCTCCTTGCCCCACCACATCCCCTGACTTTTTCCAGTCAGTGAGGGAATAACTTCAAAGTTACTTTGCATTTATTCATGTAATGTTCATTTAATAAATCTTCATTGTGTATTCTAGGTACTGGGAATTTAGCAGTGACCAAAAACAAGCAAGTCTATGAGTTTACATTCCCTAAGAGAAGACAGACACCAAATAAACAAACACATCAGGTGCTAAAAAGTGCTGTGGAAACAAATAAGGCAAATACCCAGCGGAGAATGGGGACCTTATTTTATAGAATAGTCAGGGAGGGAATTTTTGATGAGGGGTCATTTAAGCAAAGACCTGAAAGAGGCGAGGAAGTAAGCCGCACAGATATCTTAGGGAAGAACGCAAGAACAACTATAATGCAAAGCCCTGGCCAGTTTGAGAGTCAGTGAGAAGGTCAGGATTGCTGAAAAGTAAGGAATGAGGGGAAGGAAATGAGGTCAGGGACATGTTAGGGAGCCAGATCACTGAGGGCCTTATGGATTAAGACTGGCTTATTACTGAGTTAGATAAGAAGCCAAAAGTTCTGAGCAGAAGACTGGCAATGAACTGACCTGTGCTTTAAAAGGATTACTTTGCTGTGAGAATGGACTACTGGGGGCAAAGGTAGAAGCAGGGAGGTCATTAAGGGGCTACTGCAGTGTAGACCAATATAATAGTGAAAGTGGTAAGAAGTAGTAGTTAGGGCTATATTTTGAAATCCAAATAAAATTTGCTGATGGATTCAATGTGGGAGGGGAGGACACAAGAAGAATCAATGAATAAGTTTTCTGGCCTGAGCACTGTTTGTGTTTGTGGAGCCTCTCACAACCCCCTCCCACCACCCCTGCCCAAGTGTATGCTTTTTCGAAGTAGATTTTACACAGAAAGCCCACTTTAATTGGTGTCCAACACAGTATCATATATACAGGGGTTAAAACAATAAATGTCTTTATGTTCTGAATTAGAAAATGCAAAATAAAATGGTATAAGCCTTAATAATGGCTACTTATAAATACACAAAGATTTCTAATCAAATGATAAAATATTTTTCCCAGCTAAAAAATTAGTTCAATCACATTTTCCAAATGAATGTCAATCTGATTTTAATTTGAAGTATCAAAAACATCTGCACAGAATGGGAATGAAGAGCAACATATCTTACATAGACTTAAACTATAGGTAGGAATCACTGTATAAAATGGATTAAAAAAAAAAAAAGAAAAGCCACTTTAAGAAAAAATACTTAAGAGGAGACACAAAACAACTACTGATTTGCCATTAAAAAAAAAAAAACTTGGCAATTTTGATATAACAAAATCTAAATATGATACAAGCTGAATTAAGGAAGACTTTAAGATTAGCCAATTTTATTTCTTAAAGTAAATTAAGTCATTGAATAGATATACCTTATTCAAATGCTGTGCTATGTAACCTCTTCCACAACCAACATCCAAAGCAAGGGAAAATTTTCTAAAAAGTAGACACAGAAGTTATGATTTGTCTGTAATAACAGTCCATAAAACAGTTATTAAGAAGTAATTTTTCTTAAATAAAAACATATTAATGAATACAACTTTCAAAAAGTTATATTATCTGCCTTTTCTGCCTCACCTCACAAGCTATTTCTACCAGAGAACATATTGAAAGAGCAAGTCTGTCTGGTACAGACATTCACAGGACCCCACAGTTAACCAGCTTTCCATGAGGCTGCTCCAAGATATGAATTCAAAGAACAAATTTGGTAGGAGTATTTTAATTTGATAATATATCCAAATAAAGAATGAAGAGAAGCTAATGTAAATTAACATGAAAATATCTGCATACTTATTTAGAACTTACTAATTATCTTTTTCTCAAATTTGTTGAGGCAACAGGTGACTTAAAATCATCATGTAAAATATCATGAACTATTAATATGTTAAGCTAAACACAAAACAAAACACCAACTAAATAGTAGCTAACTTTTACTGAAATCTTACCAGATTCAAAGCAATGTGCTATGTGCTCAAAGTAACTCAACCCAAGGTCACTCAACTAATAAGCAGCAGTCAGAACTTGAATTCAGTTAGTTTGAATCCTGAACCCAAACTACTACCCCTATGCTATGTTGTCTTCTCTAAATAAATGTCATACTAAACCACACCAGTTAACACATCTAAGTGTAGGCCATCCACACAGGTTTAAGAAAAATTTGTGACAAGAAAACTTAAAATTGCATCCATTAATAACATATTTTCTATTGGAACCAAAAGAGTCCTTTTCCAATTTCTGTCAAAAACCTATGTCAAAAATATAGAACACCAGTACACAATTGGAGAACTGGCGTGAGAAAGAGCTGTTTATTTACAAAATGCTCACTATCTTGACTGTGAACACAGGCAGTGTGACATGCTGAAGTGCACAGCTTTGGGATGAGAAAGATGTGACTTAGAATTCTGGGCCAGCAATTTACTGGTTCTGTGACCATAGACAAGTGACTTAATCTTACTGAATCTGTTTCCCCATCCATAAAATGGAAAAGTTACTACCTCACTCGAGAGAATTTTATGAAATGGGGCATGGAAAGTATCTAGCACAGTACAAACGCTCAACAAATGTTGGATATGAGTTGCTATTATTATCATAAGTTGTAACAGTATTAAGTGGACCTCAGATACCACAAATAAGACATTTAATAATCTGCGGGGCTAGTTTTTAAAAATCAACAAAAGATCAGGGTGGACAATATAAACTATACTTTGTAACAATAGAACATTACTTCAAGGACATTTACACTGGTACTTTTTTTTAGACTGGTATTTTTTAATGATTTAATTCTAAAGAGTTAATGTTAGTTTAAGACATGCCATAATCACAAGTCTCTCTGTAAACGATGTTTTGCTCAGTACTAAGGCATACTAAGACATACAAAGACTGTACAATCCATACTGACTTAGAAAATTCAATGTTTCATTTTTAATAAATGGCCTAAAATCCAAGCAAATGTAGAGAACTATTTGTTTCATTTCCTAATAAAACAGATGAAATGGGGGTAACTATTTGTAACAATGAAGCACTTTTTCTTACCTTATGAAGTTAATTCATACCAAGATTCTAAGTAGCAAGAATATCTCTAAAAAATTACTGTTTTTGATTTTATAAAATTCCTTTTATAGACAAATGTAATAAATTCATCCCATGTTGGTGTAATTTAACCAACAATTTAACCGCAATGTTTTCATTAGTGGCTTTTGGCCAGATGAAATTGGATCAGTCATTCAGGCTCAGAGAGAAGCTAGGAGTTGTGCTTTTTTTTTTTTGCAAGAATGAAATAAAAAGAAAACTTGTTCTCCTATATATTATATATATATATATATATATATATATATACACACACACATATATAAAGGAGAGACTTAGAGTGTAACATTGAAAATCCTGGTAATAAATTCCTCTAGATTCTGCCATTCCGTACATTAAGCTCTCAGCATTCAATCTCTTGAATTTCCAGTCAAAAAATTGTATTTTATTATGATAATCATCACTTACCTAGCTATGTCATATACGCGGTCTGCAATCCGACTTCCAACCTGAAGGATTACAAGCGGCAACAATGTGTATAAATCGAGTATGCATAACAGAGAAGCAACACTCTTTTTCCAGCATTCAACAATCCATAGGTTACTTATGTTTCAACATGCTGATAAGTACTTCTCCCTATCCCATTTTCAATCTGACCACAAATTATAAATAGGAACATAATTATTAAATTACCCTAGGAAACAGATTGAGGCAAATTACTTCAGAAGTCAATTTAATGAAATCAAGACTAGATATTCATGTATATGTATATATGTATTTGGCTGTAAGATCACAAGGATAAGAAGTAACAGGAGCATAACAGGTACATTATTGTCCACAGAAACCAGCATGAGACATATGAAAGTGAAAAAATATTGTTAGCTGGGGTTTATTACAGATCAATGTATAAGCAATCATGTAAAAACTTTATTACTTGAAAACTACTAAGAAATTCTGTGGAACTACTACACAGGTAAATTTTCTAAGCAACATGTGCAAATTAGAAAGTCAACCAAACCTGAAGAGACTGCACTTCCTGCTATTCTCCCCAATCCCACCCCAATCTAAAAGAGGTCATAAGGTCGGTGCCTCCTTATGCTACGCTAGCTTCATCTGGCAGGAATAAAGATGTGGGAGCCTAATATTCCTCACATTCCACTAATCCTTCATAAACACCCCAGAGTTTTTATTAGGACTTGGGAGTTCAGAATATATGTGTATTTGCTTTTGGGGGGAGAAGGGGAAGGAAAGAGGTACGGCAGAAGTCTTCTAGCAGGGTACACTTGGTGTATCATTCCCACTATGAATACTTTTTGTTTATGTTAAAAAGAACTCTCATACGCTTTATCTCATTTATTCTAGTCCTGTACATTGACAAGGCTTCGGTCAAGTTGTAATCTACATGCTTTGCTTGGAGAAGAGTGGTTAGAAATATACATCTTCTAAGTACATATCATTATGAACCCTAAAAAGAAACAGAGTCAATCACCTGGTCAGGCCAGGCTTGCACAGAGTTCTGTCCAAAGGAGCTCAAAAACTGTTTCCTGCTTTTCCTTGAAAGAGTTCATTATACTTAACTTCAATTTTGCTTCATCCCCAAAGAAACACTTTCTTAGGATGAACTTAGTGCTGCATATACAGAGAGCAGAAACCCATAGTTTCTAGTCCACGTGGACATAGGAAGAGGTCTTTTAAACCAGCACAAATCAGAGACCTTAATTTATCTTAATTAATTTTCCTAAACATAAAACGGATCCCATCGCTTCACTGCTTAAAACCACTCAACAGGCTTGCACTCCTCTAGAGCAGTTGACCAACAGAAAAGCAATGAAAGCCATATATTTAATTTTTAATTTTCTAGTGGCCACTTAAAAAAAATTAAATTTTTTTAATGTTTATTTATTTTTTTAAATTTTAATGTTTATTTATTTTTGAGACAGAGAGAGACAGAGCATGAACAGGGGACGGGCAGAGAGAGAGGGAGACACAGAAGCTGAAACAGGCTCCAGGCTCTGAGCGGTCAGCACAGAGCCCGACGCGGGGATCGAACTCACGGACCGTGAGATCATGACCCGAGCCGAAGTCGGACGCCCAACCGACCGAGTCACCCAGGCGCCCCAATGTTTATTTATTTTTGAGAGAGACAGAGTGCTGGCAGGGGGGTGGGGGTGCGGGGGAGCAGACAGACAGGGATACACAGAATCCAAAGCAGGCTCCAGGCTCTGAGCTGTCAGCACAGAGCCTGACGTGGGGCTTGAACCCATGAACCATGAGATCATGACCTGAGCCGAAGTCAGACGCCCGACAGACTGAGCAACCCGGGCACCCCTCTAATGGCCACATTCAAATAGTAAAAAGAAACAGCAGAAATTATTTTTAACATATTTTACTTAACCCAATATATCAAAACTATAATTTCAACACGTAATCAAGATAAAAAAAAATTAATGAAATATTTTGCATCCTTTTTTCAGTCACTGAAATCCAGTGTATTTTACACTTAACAGCACATCTCAGTTGGACTAGCCACATTTCAAGTGCTCAATAGCCACATGGGGCCTGAGATCACCATACTGAATGGGCAGCTCAGTTAGACAAGTAAATCCGAAGTCCTCATCTCTTACCGCCCTAATAACCCGAGTCCTCTCGGCCTGACCTCCTCTTCCACTCTCCTCTTCACGGAAGCTTCACTGGAGGCCTCAACAAGGTCCTTCCCGCCTCACGGACACTTGTCCTTCCCTTTGATTACAAGGCTACTCTCTCCAGATCTCAGCTTGCCTCATCATGTCCTCTGCCTGAGCGGCCTTCTCTGACCATCGGAGTCCTCACCCCACTTCACTTTAGTACCTCACCTTACTTTGGCTGAAATTACATTTCTTGTTCACCTACTCGCATAAGAATGAAACCCCCTGAGGGTAGCGGTCTTACTCTGCCCAGGACATACATGTACACAATTCAAGCGATATTTGCTGAGTGAGTGAGTGAGTGAATGAACAGCTTACAAATATCCCGGTCCACCCCTTCAGGGATTACAGTAGAGGCTCAGGCAGAACGGCTGCTCAAGGTCACACGTGATGTGGGGTCGGCTGGGGCTTGGCCGGAGCCCCCGGACTCGGAGCCAGAGCTCGGCGTCGCCCTTCTCCTGCTGCCGCGCGGACTCACCTCCTCCTTCAGATAGTCAAACTTCATCGGTTCGGGCTGCCGGGCGGCCCAGTTCTTCTGTTTTCTCTTCAAATCCCGGTCGAAGATATTTAGGGCTCTGGGCGAGGTGCTGCCCGGGGGAGAGACGCCGGAAGCAACCTTTCTAAGGCCGAGGTTCTTTGCTGGGACCCCAAACACCAGAGGTCTCCGCCGCCACAGACAGAGCACGCCTAACCGCAACATCTCCCCTGGTAAGCAGGCGCGTTTACGTTGCGCCTGCGCCACCGCGGATCCGGCGCCTACGCTACGGGTCGCCGCAGAGGTAAAGGGAACGTAGTTTGGACCAGTTCTCTTGCCGTCCCGGAGGAGCGTCCCGCGGAGGACTCTGGGTCTGCGTCGCATGTGAGACGCGACGAGGAGGTGAGTAGGGTTGGATTTCTGAAAGGGCTGCGGGGGATCCCGAACTAATCTCTGACAGGGTCTCCTTAGGATTCACGGGGGGTTACCCCTTTTTCCCTTGCCATTCCGGTCTCGTTTTTCAGACTTCCTTGATCCTCCCCAGGGTCCTTTTGAGGCACCTCAGTCCGTAGCTGTGCCCTGAGGTTTAAGGTTGGGTAGGAGATCGTCATTCTGGGACCACTCTGGTGTTCTCCGCGTTAGAGGGTGGGTACAGGGGAGAGTGGGCTATGGAAATGAAGATGGGGGTCAGAAGGTGACGTCAGGTCGCCCTTCTCTGCCTGAATATCTGACGTTTATCGAATGCTTTCAGCGTAAACATTAATACTTACACCTAGATGAAACCTAACTAGATGAAACACCTATTCCGTTCCCACCTGTTCAGAGGGTTAAATGATTAAGTGTGTAAATGCATCATTGAAACCTGTGATTTTTTTTTTCTTTTTGGTTATAAAAAGTTGTTTTCAAATTTAAGGAAAAAAATAAGCCTTACTTTCAAAACAAAGCACTACCCTGTTTGATTAGTTCTTTTTTGTTCTTAATAATCAATGACTCTTAGCTCTGCAAAAGCAAATTGAGATGTTAAACCATTAGGAACTATTTTCAAGGGAACAATACTAATCTCTCCCACACCTACAGAGTCTAATATGTTTCAAGGAGAATCAGCCTGTTTGGGCCTTAGTTCTTATAAAATAAGAAAAAATAGAAAGAAGTGAAATTTATTAACTGCGATGAAACTTTACCTGATTTTTGAAGGATGCTCGGATTTATAGAGGGAACTTTGTGAGCTAAACCTAACTGATTTGGATCTGTTAGGACACTAGCCATGTAGAATTAAGGGCTGTCCAGAGTAGCATGAGGTGAAGACTAACAGAGAATGGGACCAGAGTGTGAAGAAACAAATGAGACCAACTGAGGCTTGGGAAACTTTTGATTACATCAGCTTTTAACTTGTAACAAGTACAGGTATATAAAAAGAAATGTACAAACTCTGAGTGCAATTGGCTAGTAAGCATTTTGCCTCCCTCTGTAAAGCCCTGGAGTTCTGTTTGATTTTGCCTTAAATTTGTTTCTCCGAATGCTCTGTAATCAAAAGAGGATGTTCTGATTGTTTTTGCTTTTCTGCATATGACTAAGATTAAGTTTGGGAAATGAAATTGGATGTGTTAACTTTATGTACGTTTAACTTACAATATATTGTGAATTAGTATTTTTTCCCAAAGCATCTTGTATTCCTAATCCTTCATTATTATAACATCTGTTTTGCTTTTTAGTGTTTGATTTCTTCAAAGCATTTGTCCAGTCAGACATTTAAAAATGGCATCCAAAGAAGAAATAATGAGTGACCAGCGGTTTAGGAGGGTTACAAAGGACCCAAGATTTTGGGAAATGCCAGAAAAGGATCGAAAAGTCAAAATTGACAAGAGATTTCGAGCAATGTTTCATGACAAAAGGTTCAAGTTGAATTATGCTGTGGATAAAAGAGGACGCCCCATCAACCACAGCACTACAGAGGACTTGAAGCGTTTTTATGACCTTTCAGATTCTGATTCAGATCTGTCTTATGAAGATGATAAAGCATTGAACCAAAAGAAAAGGAAGAAGAAAAAACCCCAGACTAACAACAAAATAGAATCAAAAAATCTAGTTGAAGAGGAAAAGAAAGAAAGCAAAAAAATTAATCAAAAGGATTCTGGAGATAAAAATGATTTGGATAACTCTGACAGAATTCAGAAAATGGAAAAGTCATGCAAATCTAAGAAGGTAGATTCAAAAATAAGTTCTAAGAAAAACAGAGAAGAATTTACACAGAAAAGTACAACAGGGAAAAAAAACATTGTTCAACATAGTACAGACTCATGTCCCAAAGGAAAAGTAGACTTGGGCGTCTCTGAAATTGTGAAATCTCCCAAGCTCAAGTACTCTAAGACAAGAAGAGAAATGCTATCAGGTTTGTTGGAAAGAATTACAGATACTTTGATGTTACATTACTAATTTTTATACTGATTTTTTTAAAAAGGAGACGTGTAGTAAGAATTTCTATAGTATAATGAGAATGATCAAATGCTTATTTGGGAGATAAAGCTATGAAAGAAAGAATACCATGTAATGATTATTAATTTTTTATTTTGTGTTATTAATTGCTAGGAGAGAAAAACTTGAGGCTACACAATGATTGTGATTTGTGGTGGGGACTAGTGAGAGCTATGTTCTGTAACCAAATAAAGCGTTATATGTTGTCATCCCACAGTAAGAAGAGGTGTCTGAAGAGGGTTAGTAGAGTTGGGTACTCATTCATCCTTCATTCAGCTACTTGTAGTAACTTGTGGCAGATAAACATGAGTAAGATATGGGCCCCCATCTTAGGCCTACTACTAGCTTATATGATGTCTGTGCACATTAGAAAAAGTTACGCCCTTTTAGACATGCAGAGCTCCCAGAGCTCACAGTTTGGTAAGGGCCAGCAGCTTTGAGTGAAGCAGTTAGGTTTATTTCCCTGAGCAGACACAACACGCCTGCGGGGTGCAGAGCTTGTTAGTGGAGTTTGGCCTTGATTTCAGCCCTTCCTGGCCCTTTGCAGATCCTCTTTTGTAAATAACGTCCTGCTAAACTCTGCAGTGGCATCAGCTAAAGCGGCACTGTCTAATAAAAAATGTATAATTTTGAATTTTCTAGTTGACACATTAAGAAGTAAAAAAAACAGGTGAAATTCATTTTTAATAACATAATATTTAACCTAACACATCAAAAAGTTCATTCAAGATGTAATCAACTTAAAAAAAGTTTAATGATATAGTTTACATTCTGTTTTCATACTAATCTCAAGTATAAAATTTGAATGAGCCACATTACTCAATTGCTACATGTGGCTGCTTGTACATACTGGACACCACAGATCTAAAGTGGAAGAAATTAGGTCCATAATATATGATAGAATAATGGTAAGTGGTATAAAAGATTTAGCAGAGGGCTATGAGAATTCAGAGGAAGACATCGCTCAAGATATGGCAACCAGAGAAAAATTGATAGGGGAAGTACCATCAGATTTGGAAAAAGTAAATTGAGGGACCAGAGCATTCTATATAGAAAGGACTTTTTGAGCAAAGATATGGTTGGGTATGTTCAGAAGAGATAAGTATTCCCATTTGATTAGATAATAAAGTCTCCAAAGGGGTGAGTGGATAACACAGCTAAAAGTGGTTGTTTGGAACTAAGAAATGTCTGATTCTAGTTCATGCCTACTTGTTTACTTATTAAAATTTTGTGTCCCGTCCAGCAGCAAGGAATTTTGAGTGTTGGTGTTGCCAGTTGTTGATGTTGTTAATTGAAAATTGGTATTCGGATGAGCCCAAAGCTGGCTGTGATTACGAGACCCAAGGAGGATAGGCATCCAGGAAGAGCCCGAGAGGTCTTGACAGGCTGAGATTATATTGGAAAGGTAGGAGGTATCAGGCAGTAGATAGAATTCTAGATAGGGAGTAGGAGGTCAGGATGGGGTGTCATTTCGTTTGTAGTGGAACCAGGCAGCAAACTGAGGTGTAGGGAGAAGGGATAGGAGTTTGGTTATTGAAATTGGAGAATAAGATCAGAATAGGAACAGCAGCAAGATTTGTTTGATGCTGAGTTTGTGAGATAAGTTAGTCTAGCCTCTTTGAAATTTCACTTGATTTGGGGCATTGGATTAATAAAACATACCCATATAATCCTTTGGATTGATTTTATAGAATCTTTTTATATATCTCCATTAAATTTCTCAGTAAGCTTGAGAAATTAGGATAGATTAATTGGGAAACAAGACTAAAGTGATTTATGTTAGGATACACAGAACTGGGCCTGCGACTCAAGTCTTTGAATCTTTCTTTCTACCCCATCGTGTTTCTTCCAGTAATTTACATCAGTTCTGTAGTCTAGAAAGGCATTAGGTGTAAGTAAGGAATAGTGACTTTGTATATAACCATCTTTTGTTCATTATTCATTTGTCAGTTATCATTCCAGCAACTACTATGTGCAGGGGTCTTTCTAAGTGCTGCAAGGTACAGGTGATGTGAGGAGGTATGGTTTGGTATTATGTGTCATTATGATATGTTGATGCCCAGCACTTGTACTCCTAAGAACTTATTTTAATTGGGCATATGTGCAAATAATATGCATTATAACATTGTTTTAAAATGTAAAATTGGCATAAATCAGGGGATTGATTAAGTAAATTGTGATATATCCAAATGTTTATGATATATGAAGCTTTAAAAATAAGTTGCAAAATAGTGATAATGGTATGACAAGCTACTTAAAAAAATTAATGGATACATCATAGAAAACAGATTTAGGGAATTATGTACCAAAATAGCCATCCAGGTATCTCTGCATGAAAAATTACTAGTCTTTTTATTTTCTTTATTAAACTGTATTTTCTTAATATTTTTCCAATGAGCATTCATTACTTTTATAATGGGGGGGTAACAAAGCATTTTTTTAAGTAGCAAGGTAAGTACTGTTTACAGTTACTGTAGAGCAGTACCATCCAGGAATAGAGGGATAATCCTACATTATCTAGTATTGTATACCTGGTGGGCCCTGAGCAAATAAATCAGTACTCTGAATGTACTCGATATTATCAAAAATATTAAAATACTAGATCTTTTTTAAGTCTTTCATGTATTGATTTATTATATAACCCAAATCACACACAAAGTGTGATGTATGTGCCATTGTCATACGGGAAAACATGGCATATGTAACAAGATACTCAAAGTTTTTTATGTTAATAGATATGTATTTAGGAATAAATATTTATTTAAGAAAAAGTATAACCACTACATCACATCTGTGACTTCAGAGATACTTAGAACAAAGCTAATTTTTTTAATTAAAAAAAATTTCAATTTCACTGATGAAAAAACATCAGTGATACGCAAAAATCATGAAAATGGCATAATAATGACTGATGCTTGAGAAATAATTGCAGTATTAGATAAAGGTAGATCTCTGAGGTGTTATTTCTGAGCACGTTGCTTAAAAGTGAATTCTGGTGCTTGCCTCATAGTAACTCTCCTTCACCGCTGTGGTGTTTTTTGATCTCTTATGCAGAACTTATGATAATTCCTTTTTTTGGCTTTTTCACATCTACTGGCTAGTTATTTTTTATGGTCCCACACTCTCTTGTGGTACTAAAATAGAAGCCCATTTCTTTTCCTCCTAGCAGAACTCTTTCATTTAGTCTCATATCAAATGGTATCTTTGTGAAGCCTGTCTTAAATACCTCTCTGCAGGCAAATTTAGATGTCTCTTCTGTGTTACCTTAGAATAAAGCTTCATTATTCAATAAACAATTTCTTTTGGCTTATGAACCATCAGGAGCATAGGATCATGTTACAAGCCATCTCCCTTTTTCTTTTCCTGAGTTCAATGCCTTTTATTTACCTAGTAAAGTAAGTAGTAAATACTAGGTCAATGAATAACTATTATCAGATTATAGGACCAAGGGAAAAACTAACTTTGAATTTCATTCTAAGCATTAAGCTTTTAATGCTTTTTTTTATTTCTCCAAATAGAGCTTTAAGCAGAAACATAAGCTCCAACTTAAAGATGAATATAATGTGTGAGATACTGTATATCAACATACACATACCCATAGTAGAAAGAATCATATAAATTGCTTTAGAACTAGAAAATGAGGTTTTTCAGAGTTATGAGGGTTAAAAAAAAAAATCAATATAAGTAAAAACAATCTTTCACTCTTCATGGTATTGCTATTAGTTAACAAAGTGATCTGGGTACATATCAAAATTTCTATCAAGTAAATTAGGCATGAACTTTTGTTGAATTTAGGGTTTGTTTGTTTTTTAAGTCTCTTTCATAGAAATTACTTTTACTAGATTTGAGGTCAGAATAACGTGATTTGAATTTAATTGTGTTTACATTTTCTTAATTTCTCCCTCCTTTAATGTTTTTTGCAGTGGTTTCGCTAATGGCAAGAGACAGTGATGGTTATGAAAACTCGACAGGTGGTAAGAGGTTTGACAAAGATGCTCTGGAGGAAGAATCAGAAAGTGCTAGTGAAATAGGTGATGAAGAATCTGAAGATGAAATTAAAGGCATTGGTAGAAGTTCAGCTGATGATGATGATGATGATGATGTTGATGGAAATGAAAATGATGAGGAGGAGGATGAAGATGAGGAGAGTGAGAATGATGATGAAAGTGACAGTGGTCCTGATCTTGCAAGGGGTAAAGGAAATATAGAAACTAGTTCTGAAGATGAAGAAGATATGGCAGATTTACTGCCAGAGGACTCTGGTTTTGAGCATGCTTGGAGAGAATTAGATAAAGATGCTCCTCGGGCTGATGAGGTGAACTTTTAAATAAATAACATTATATGTGATGAGCACAGTACAAGTAGCTTTTATGAATGGTAGAATTGATGTCATTAAATTGGGAAAAGATTTATTGGTGAATACTCTTAATGATGATTCTCATTAAAACTTCTTGATATGGAATTGATTGTTTTAGCTGGTAGTTTTTATTTCAGTTTCTACTGCACCTATTAGAAATGCTATAGGGTAATCTACTTAACCTCCATGCTCATGCATGGGAAGCAAAATAGCTTAACAAACTTGGTTATTAAAAAATCAGCTGATTATCATATTCTGATTCAACAACTAAAAACCATATAAGAGAAAGTGTTTATCTGTTGACAGTTTTATCATGTGTGACTCAACCAAAGTTTTCTTTTTCTTTTTTAAAATATCATCTTTATTTTTATTTATTTTTTTATATTAAATATAATTTATTGTCAAATTGGTTTCCATACAGCACCCAGTGCTCATCCCAACAGGTGCCCTTCTCGATGCCCATCACCCACTTTACCCTCTCCCTCCCCCCGCCCCATCAACCCTCAGTTTGTTCTCAGTATTTAAGAGTCTCTTATGGTTTGCCTTCCTCCCTCTCTGTGACTTTTTTTTTTTCCCACTTCCTCTCCCCCATGGTCTTCTGTTAAGTTTCTCAGGACCAAAGTTTTCTCTTATAAATACTTCTATTGATGATGTCAGAATTTTGGGGGAAAGAAAGCATTACGTTTTTTGTATATTTTATAAGTGTTGGGAATGATAGAGGTTATGTAATATTTAATTTTTCTCATTTCATAGATTACACGTCGATTAGCTGTTTGCAACATGGACTGGGACAGATTAAAGGCAAAAGATTTGCTGGCTTTGTTTAATTCATTTAAACCTAAAGGAGGTGTTATATTTTCTGTAAAGGTGAGAATTGATTTCATTTTGAAGTAAATACTTCTAAACATTTTGAATCTCATCTTTTTTTTTTTTTTTAAGTCATACTTTTCCTTTTAAAGAAAATAATCTGGCAGTTGTCCACTGTAGTTAGGCATGAAACCAGTATAACAAATGTAAAAGGAAGGAGTAAAATTATTGCTATTGATGGGTTAGGTGATTGTACGTAATTTAAAAACCCAAAGAGATCAATTGGAAAGCTATTACAATATATAAAGCTCAATAAAGGGACAGAGTATAAAATAAATATTTTTTAATTGCATTCTTCAATTCTTAACCAATTAAGAAAAAAAAAATCTATTTTTACTAACAGCAGAAACACAAAATCCTTGAGAATTCCCTTAAACATATGTGACATATGTGAAATGGTAACACTGGTAAATTTGAAAAACTTAAATTTTGAGGTACCATATTTCTGGAGAGCAAGCATAATGGTTAAGAATCTAGGCTTTGTTGTATGACAGACTGCAGGCAGATCTTGATTCTGGGGGCACCTAGGTGGCTCAATCAGTTAAGTATCCAACTCCTGATTTCAGCTCAGGTCATAATCTCATAGTTTGTGGGAACCAGCCCTGCCTCAGGCTTGAACCTGCTTGGGACTCCCTCTCTCCTTCTCTTTCTGCCCCTCCCCTGCTCATGCTGTCTCAAAATAAATAAATAAACATTTAAAAAAAAATACAAATCTTGATTCTGATACATGGCATGTGATTTTGGGCATTTTATTAATCTCTCAGATGTGTTCTCTCATCTGGCAGTGGATACAAAAATAGCATTTCCTAGGGTAGTTGTAAGGATGAAATGAAAAGAAACTCACACTTAGTATTTAGTGTAGTGCCTGAAACAGCTCTAAATTATAATTCTGTTTAAATATTTAAAGATGTCAGTTCTATAGGTTTAGTGTAGTTTCAGCCATAATCTCAGTTCAAATGAAAGTAAAGAAAAAGGATACCAGTAATCATCTAAAAGAATAAACAGTGAGAATGACTAATACATTTTTGGGAAAATACACCAGTATAAAAGGATTCTGTCAGGTACAACATCTAAATCTTTTATATTGCTGTGTGAGTTAACAAGTTTGGGTAAAAATAGAGGGACAAATAGATGGAATGGAATAGATAAATAGAAGAGTTTATATTATAATTTAGACCAAAATAAGTTTGAATACCTGATATTAGAACAAGTGGATGAGTCTTTATATGAAGAGCTTATTTCAGATCTTTACCTCATAATAGCCCAAAATAAACTCTAGATAAAGTATGGGAAAAAATTAAAAAATCAAACCCCAGAAACAGAATAAAATGGAATTGTGTTTTTATTAAATCTGTGTTTCAGGAAATGGGTATTAGGAATTTCTAGACTTAGAAACGGGAAAAGGAATCAACAGATGTGACTACATATATATTTAAAACTTCTACGTGAAAACCTATTGTTGCCACTCACACTAATAGGAAAAACTCAAATCCCCTATTTGATAAATTGCATATTGCACAGAATTGAAAAAAATAGTTTTAGTTAACATATATATTAAGCCCAGTAGTATCCAAACAAGACAAATTAATACAGTTATATTTCTTGACTCTCGAAAGTAGCCAATATACAAAAATACCAAATCCTGGGTTGCCTGGGTAGCTCAGTGGGTTAAATGTCCAACTCTTGGTTTCAGCTCAGGTCATGATCTCACAGTTCTTTGAGTTTGAGCCCCACATTGGGCTCTGCCCTGACAGCATGGAGCCTGCTTGGGATTTTCTCTCTCTCTCTCTCTCTCTCTCTCTCTCTCCCCCTCTCCCTCTCCCTCTCCCTCTCTCTCCCTGTTCCTCCCCCATTCATGCTCACACACACACTCCCTCTCTCAAAATAAATAAATAAACTTAAAAAAAAAAATAGTGCCAGATCCCAATGAGGGTGAATCCTTTTTTTATACCAAGATTGTATCTAAACTATGTGATAACTTTCAGTTATATTTAAAGGATTTCTTAATTTTTTTTTAAGTTTATTTATTTTGGGGCGGGGGGAGAGTAGGGGCAGAGAGAGAAGGAAACACAGAATCTGAAGCAGGCTCCAGGCTCCCCAAGTTGTCAGCATAGCCCAACATTGGACCCAAACCCACGAACTGTGAGATCATGACCTGAACCAAAGTCAGACTGAGCCACCCAGGAGCCCCTCTATTTAAAGGATTTCTTAAAGCATTGGATAATGGATATTGGATAAATGATATGACTTAAAAGATAAATTGAGTATTACAAAATTATTTTTTATTACGTATGTTTTATGTCCTTCAGTAATCATTTTTGTGTATTTTGCGTCAACAGTCATTTCTCATGTGTGTGTTTACATTGAGTTCCTTGAGTGCCTAGACTCTTGTTTTGCTTTTATTTTTCCCTTGGATTCCAGAACCATCTTGTCCTAGTTGATGTATGCAGGAGACACTCTGTTTTTGTTCTCAAGTTCCACATCTGTTTCATTCCAACCAAAACAACTATTTTTAAGGAGATTCCTCAGAATGTTTTAGCTTTCCGTAGTAGGTTTGGAAGTGAGTCATTCTTGCTGTTTTCATTGAGTTCAGTTGTAATTCTTGGAGTTCCGGATATTGTAAGTAAAGAATATATTGATCTTATCTTATTTTTTTTTGTGTGTGTGTGTGTGTGTGTTTAGATATATCCTTCAGAATTTGGAAAGGAGAGGATGAAGGAAGAGCAAGTTCAAGGACCAGTAGAGTTATTAAGTATACCTGAAGATGCCCCTGAAAAGGACTGGTATTAAGCCATTATAGAAAATAAAATTAAATCTCATAAGTTCATGTCACTAACTCAGAATTGTGGTCACTGTAATGGAACTAAAGTTTATGCTCTGCCTGCCATTCATCGTTAAAACAGGTTGCAAAAGCAGATTAAAGTCTGTCAGAAGTGGCACGCTATTCCAACAACATTTTGTGTGTATATTTACATTTCAGTATTCACAAATTACTGCAGTTTTGAAAAACATTTCTCAGCCTCATTGCTCTGAATAAGTTTTGTTTTTTTCCTGAGATGTTGCTTTCCATAATAGTGGCATTGAAACCCTATTTGTCTTCAAAATATACAGTTTTTGTAAATTTGAGGATTAAATAAAAAAATAGTGATAACATTGTTTTATCATCATAATGTATTATTGAAAAAAAATTTAAGGTAATTTTTAAACCACTAGGTGGAGCTATGTGCACGTAATAAAAATGGTAATTGACAAGATTGGGGGCAGAAGAGAGCCAATGAAGAGTTTCAATATGTTAAATGAAATTAAACTTACAACCATTTAGACTTGACAACACATAAATCTGAAATAAACATTTTACCAGATCAGGAATTTCTTTGTACTTAGAACTAATGCTTTCCTAGCATAGTTTGTAATATGTTTAATTATTAATATTATCTTTAATTATTAATTATCATTATATTAACGTTAATATATTATATTAATATAATATATTTAATATTATAAACTTGTTCAGCAGTTTTACTTGAGCGGTTATATGTGGTAGCAAAATAAAAAAAATGACTATTCAAGAGTTAAACTCTGGGTAACCACATGTAATTCTTACACTCTTCTAGATACTAATTTTCAATCAAAATACCTAGTCTGTGCCTTGTCAAAATAATAAAATGAGCCTAAGTATTAATGCCCATAAAGGCAGAGTCATGAAAGAAAGATAGATTGGGATGAAACAATTTTTTGAAACATTTACATTCATTTTTTAAAGGAAGATTGGTATTTGTGTTCTAAGCTTAATGAGTTTTCTACCTTTTAGGACTTCTAGAGAAAAACTGAGAGATTATCAATTCAAACGACTCAAGTACTATTATGCAGTAGTAGACTGTGATTCCCCTGAAACAGCTGGCAAAATTTATGAGGATTGTGACGGCCTGGAATTTGAAAGTAGTTGTTCATTCATAGATCTAAGGTAATCCAGTATGTCTTACCAATTTTATCTTGTAGCACATGTGATTATAAGAAGTAAAATATTAGACTCCTAGTATTTTATGTTGTTTCATGTTGTGAAAGAGGATTTTTTGCTCCTGTGGAGCATCACTCTTAAAGAAAACTATAACAAGGAAATGCTAAACTATTATGTATGAGTCACCCCGTATTTATATCCTGAATTTCAAACATACTGGCTATGTTTTTAGTTATATGTAGTGATATTTCTTTGCAACTCTCTTTTAGAACTAGGAACCAGGTGAATTAACTTAAAAAAAAAAAGCATTGAGGTAGGGGCAGAGGAATTTGCTAATAAACTGGTACCTCTACATCTGTGCTGTCTAATACAGTAGCCACTAGTCACATCTGACTATTTAAAATTTTTAAAAATTTTAAAATCATTCATTTGCTTAGTCATTAGACATATGTAAAGTACTTAATGCAGAGCAGATATAGGGCAGACCATATGTTGGATAGAGCAGATTGCCGTCATCACAGAAAGTTTCATTGGACAATGCCGCCATAAATGCTGTTCAATGAATGAATGGTGTTGCCGGCATTGTCTTTGGACTTTGGCATTTTCACCATGTGCACAGGCTTCACTGACCCAGAGCTGAAAACCCTTAGGTGGTTGTAAATGTCAGTTCTGAGGAAACAGGAAACTAAACTACTGTACCATTTTATCATTAGCCTAGTCCTTTTGAACCCAATACACCATTTTACTATGACACTTTGAATAGAAATCAGTTCTCTGTATCCAGGTTTGTGAGAGGCTTTGTTCTCAAAATGAAATATTTCTGAAAAAAAATGCATCATTCATAGTCTGTGGCTTTCATACTTTGAAAGCATTCCGACTGGTAGAAAAACAAATAAAAATTTTTGAATTGATAATTTGGAATAAAATTTTAGTATGTTTGCATATTTAACACAAAGGGCTTATCTCATCAGACAAGTGTTTCCGAATTCTCTTTTATGTTAAGAGTTTCAGTTGGAGGTACTTGTTCTGAATGTTTAAATAGTAGTTACCAAACATTTGTTAGAATATCAAACTCTTTGGATGTTACGAATTCATGTTAACATGTTGTTTTCGGGATCATTTTGTTCTTTCTAGTTCTGTTTGGGGACATTTCCATACTATGTTAGAATAAGGTCTGGCAGGCCTAGAAAATAAGATCAGTGACCATGGAAAAAATTTACATTCCCTGTTTTATTTTGTTAAGCATGCATCAGAAAAGAAAATTGAGTTTTCTGCTACTGTCCAATTATCTAGAGAAACTTTTTTTCACCTGCCCAAAAATATAAATGCATGCACATTAATAACACTTAAAAATATTGATTTCAGATACCTATTTCTCTTCTACTAAATCTGCAAAAGTGTAGCTGGAGGAGGATACTGTGTAGACCTAGTGAACCTTAATTATCTGTTTCTCTACCAACAAATAATTTTTAGTGGATTACAGAGCATATGCTTTTTTGTGTATGGAACAAAATCTATATAAATTACAAAACCTAAATATATTAACCATGGGTTATTTAACTATGCTTTCCCCCCCTATTCTTTAGCCTGATGCCTAAGCATTGTCAGACAATTACATTTACACTTAGTAGCTAATTATTTATGAAAAAATATTGTAAGATAATATTGTGAAGATTTTTTAGCTTAATTTTAAGCTTATTCCTTATTTTCACTGACACCTTCTGTGTCTGATACTTTATATTTAGAACACTTATCCATTACTAGTTCTATTTGATCTTCAAAATACCATATACAAGCCAAGACTGTGCCATCAGGAGTCTAGGTCGTTTTGAAACATGGGGGGCAGGGGGGGAGGGGGCATGTGTGTTTGCACCTGATTCATATTAACTGATTCCTAATGCAGGGTTTCTACCTACAGAGTTCATTCAAATTTAGTGGAATTACAGATTTATGGTTTATGAATTTCAGAAATTTTGCGCCAAGGTCATTTCTAACATTGTTTGCCTCATCTACATGTGTGTTTTATAGAAACTTTTTTATGGTATGTATGTATAAACTAGAACTAATTAGGGGAGAATCTAAACTCTGGTTGTTTATCACTACAGCATATGTTTAAATAAATTTATTTTTTGTTTCTTAGGTTTATACCAGATGATATTACCTTTGATGATGAGCCCAAGGACATAGCCTCAGAAGTGGATTTAACAGCATATAAACCAAAATATTTCACATCTGCTGCGATGGGAACCTCAACGGTATTTCTTAACTGTTAAAAGCGTATAGCTGGATTCTTGCTTTAAGAAAAGATTTTATGTATTATTTACTTATAACATCTTTGAAAATGGAAAGTATTCAAAATTTTAATGCACAAATACAAGTAGAAGGGAAACACAAGTATATTTGCATTTTTATTTGTTTGAACCTATTTTCAAATTTTTCTTATGCCTTTAAGCTTGAGTCATTTACCCGCAAATGTTTATCTCCTCTGTCTTTCCCGTACATTCTTATTCAACTAGATTCTTTAATAAGTTATATGTCAGTTATTAATACCCTACAGAGTAAGGAGAAGGAGGTAACAGATTATTTCAAATCACAGTTAAAACCAGTAGAAATTTTAAATAGAAACACATTTTTTCTGCGGATATGATCCAAAATTATAAAAACAATTTAAGTAAAGTAATTCAGGACTCCTAGATGTCACATTAATGCTTAATAATGAACGGCCAGAAGATTTTTATTGAATTAGTTTGTTACTTAGCTGCCTACCTTCTCTCTTCTTTCCCCCCATAAACCTTCTACCCACAGACTCTGCAGCAACTACCCAGTCTTCCCATTGCCTTTTCTGTGACAGACCACTGTGCTCTTCTGAGGACAGGCTGATGGTAGAGAGACCTATTGTATCTGTCTTCCACATGCTATGATGGGCACTATGTAACCTTGATGAGTTACTGAGTATGGTAAAACCCCACCATTGTGATAAGTGTAGTTTAAAAGATTCAGTAACGTAAAATGTAGGGTTGGTTTCTTTTCAAGACTGAAAAATGACCAAGGCAAGACTGTCCAGACAGCTTTTCTGGAATTCCTAGGGTACCATCCACATCTGTACCAGTTCCAGCAGCAGTTTTATGGTTATCATCTCAGGGAAATTTTCTGAATAGGGGTAATTCTGAATCCTGTGACTAGTTAGAGCTTCTAAGCTAGTGACAGTTATCTTAGGGATCCTTTGGTTAACTGGTGCCCATTTTGTTGTCCTGATCTGGGGAGATTAGCCTGAGGAGAAAACAAAACAAAACAAAACATAGGGGACCCACCCTTATAATTCATTAACTTATAATGAAGTTAAAACATCTGACAAGACCCCATCTGAGAATAGCGGCAGCATAGAGGGCAGGAGCCAATCAACAGATTAATCATGTTATAGATGAATTTCTGTATCGTGGGGTTTACTGCACTTCCAACCAGTAGATACATTTCTTATCAGTGGCTCTTAATCTTTTTTTGGAAAAAGGACCCTATTGAAATTGTGTTGAAAGCTTTAATAGATTTCACATAGTTTGTAGCCCTCCTGAAATACTTAGAACTCCAGGTGAAAAACATGTTTTGTTGGTTCATAATAATGTAACGTTTTCACTAATGTGTTTTATTTCTTTTCCCTACAATTAATTAACACACCGATGAATTTTTACTCCTAATAATAGAGTACCTTGCATATAGCAGAGAGATAGAAGAACATAGATTGATGAAAATGGTTCCTCTTTCATAAATAAAATACTTTTTATTAAGCATGTCATTTATGATTTGCTTTAACATGTCTTAACCTTTTAAATATTGTTAAACATCCACATTAATGACAAATATTCTGATACTTTTTTATTCTTATTGGTGAAGGTGGAAATCACTTGGGATGAGACTGATCATGAAAGAATTACAACACTCAACAGGAAGTTTAAAAAGGAAGAGCTTTTGGACATGGATTTTCAAGCTTACTTAGCTTCCTCTAGTGAAGATGAAGAGGAGATAGAAGAGGAGCTACAAGGTACTTGTTAGTCTTTTGGTGTTCTATGTTCGCAAGCATTTAGATCCCTAATCTAGGCTTATTAGTGGAAATACGTCTTTGGCAGTAGCTTAAAGGGAGTGCCAAGCTAATTCTTAGGCTGCCTGCAAAGCATACTCAAGTGTACAGTATTATATACACCTATGGATAATATTTGAAACTTTTTAGAAGTATTTTTTTGGCCTGAATTTCTTTAACCACAAACATTTTGTTTAAAACTTTTACCAAACAGGGTCGCTTGGGTGGCTCAGTCGGTTGAGTGTCCAACTTCAGCTCAGGTCATGATCTCACTGTTTGTAGGTTCGAGCCCTGCATCGGGCTCTCTCGGCTGTCAGCATGGAGCCTGCTTTGGATCCTCTGTTCCCCCCACTTTTTCTGCCCCTCCCCCACAGCTTATACTAAACAAAAAAAGCCTGACCTTTTAATTCTTTTAATTTTAATTTTTTTTTTTTTTTAAAGAGAGCGTACGTGAGCCGAGGAGAGGGGCAGAAGGGGTGAGAGAGAATCCCAAGCAGGTTCCACATTCAATGTGGAGCCCAATGGGTGGCTCAACCCCATGACCCTGGAATCATGACCTGAGCCCAAAATCAAGATTTGGATGCTCAAGTGACTGAGCCACCCAGGTGCCTAAAGCCTGGCCTTTTAGACTTGTCCTAATTCACATAGTTTTGTAGTCTCTTAACAAACTAGTAAAATGCTCTATAATGCCCCCTTTTTTAATATTAAGAGTTACTTTTGGATTGATTATTTTTTGTATTCCATTTTCTCCTCAACTAGTTTGGAAAGTAGACTGTTTCAGTTCGTTTAGTGATTGTTCTAGAAATTGTGACTTGCATTCTTAATTTATTAAGGCCTAATGGTAATTAATATTTTTACCCTCTTAGATAATACAGAGAATCTTAAAACGACTTTCATGTTATCCTCTGTTTTGTTATCCTCTTTTTTTATAAGTTCCACGGGATATTGATATTTAAACTGCCCTATTTCATTTTACCCACATTTTCTTCACTTTTTTTTGCTCTTTATTCTTTTCTAAATGTCATACTTCTGAGGACCATTTTCCTTCTGTCTTAAATATATCCCTGATAAGTTCTGGTAGTGTTTGCTGGTGTAAAACTCTCTTGAGTTTTAGTAAAAAAAATATCCTTGTTTGGCTTTCATTTGAGAAAGATACTTTCACTAGGTAAAAAAAAAAAAAAAAACTTCTAGGAAGTCCTCTCCATCCCCACACTAATGATAATGATAATATCCTACTGACTTGTAGTTTCCTCGTTTTTGAGAAATCACCTGTCTGACATTTTCAGTGTTTTGAAGATTGTCTAGAATTTTTTTCGTGACTACTTTTTTTCAGTCTTTTGAAGGTTATCTAGATTCCTGGATTTCTTTTTTCTTTGACTACTTTTAAAGTTTTTTTGTCCTTTTTTTTTTTTTTTTTTTTTTTTTTGTCTTCAGTTTTACTGTGAACTAACAGATTTATTTTTGTGCTTCGGGTTTATTGGATTTCTTGCATTTGTGGCATGGTATCTTTGATCCCTTTTGGAAATTTCTCAACCATTGTCTAGTCACACATTTCTTCTTCCCTCTCTTTCTGGAACTCTAATTATGTGTGTGTGGACACACACACACGCACACACGTATATATATGTATGTATATAAGATATTTTCACTGTAACTTCCATGTTGCTACTCTTGTATATTTCTTGATCTATCATCTCTCTGTGCTGCATTCTGGGTGTTTTCTTCTGACCTATCTTCCAGTTCCTAATTTGCTTTTCAGTGGTGTTGAATCTGTTGATAGACTTCCAAAAGTCCTCTTTGGCCATTTTTCAAAACAGCAATACCACTTTATATAATTTTCTGTTCATTGCAGATATTTTCAACACTTCCATAAACTGAGTTAAGTATCTTCTTACAGTCTGTATCTGATGATTTCAGTATTTTAAGTCTTTTTGGGTTCATTTCTATTATTTTTGTTTCCTTGTATATGTAGTTAACCTTGTGTGCTAATTTGATAGTTGAGATGAGAGTATCTAATCAGAGAGAACTTTCATTTACTCTGGTCATTCTGGGACTACATTACTCCAGTTTTTTGTTTTTTTTTTTTTTTGAGCCTTTCTTTTCTTCTGTTTTAATAGACTATATTTTTTACAACAGTTTTGAGTTCACAGCAGAAATGAGCTGAAAATACATTGTTCCCACATCCCTCTGCCCACCCTCCTAACACATGGATACACACAGCCTGCCTCATTATCAACATCCCTAACCGAGGTGGCATATTTGTTACAAATGAGGAACCTACACTGATATATCAGTATCACCGAAAAGTCCATTGTTTACATTATGGTTCACACTTTTTTTTTTCCTTTTTTTTCCTTTTTTCTTTTCTGTTTTTTTTTTTTAATTTATCTAATTTATTTTTTATTTAAATCCAAGTTAGTTAGTATGTACTGTAATAATGATTTCAGGAATAGAATTTAGTGATTCATCACTTACATATAACACCCAGTGCTCATCCCAACAAGTGCCTTCCTTAATGCTCATCACCCATTCCCAACACCCCACCAGCAACCCTCAATTTGTGCTCTGTATTTAAGGGTCTCTCATGGTTTGTCTCCCCCCACTCTGCTTTTATCTTATCTGTTTTTGCTCCCCTTCCCCTATATTCATCTGTTTCGTTTCTTAAATTCCACATATGAGTGAAATCATGATATTTGTCTTTCTCTGACTTACTTCACTTAGCATAATACATTCTAGTTCCATCGCATTGTTTCAAATGGCAAGATTTCATTGTTTCTTATCACCAAGTAGAATTCCATTGTATATATATACCGTATCTTTATTCATCCATCAGTCGATGGATATTTGGGCTCTTTCCATACTTTGGCTATTGTCGATAGTGCTGCTATAAACATTGGGATGCATGTGTCTCTTTGAAACAGCATACCTGTATTCCTTGGATGAATATCTAGTAGTGCAATTGCTAGGTCCTAGGGAAGCTCTATTTTTAATTTTTTGAGGAACCTCTACATTGTTTTGCAGAGTGGCTGCACCAGTTTTCATGCAGAATTGCATCCTCGCTAACATCTATTGTTGCCTGAGTTGTTCATGTTAGCCTTTCTGACAGGAGTGAGGTGGTATCTCATTGTGGTTTTGGTTTGTATTTCCCTGATGATGAGTGACGTTGAGCATTTTTTTCATGTGTCAGTTGGCCATCTGGATGTCTTCTTTAGAGAAGTGTCTATTCATGTCTTTTTCCCATTTCTTCACTGGATTATTTGTTTCTTGGGTGTTGAGTTTGGTAAGTTCTTTATAGATTTTGGATACTAACCCTTTATCTGATACGTCGTTTGCAAATATCTTCTCCCATTCTGTCAGTTGCCTTTTAGTTTTGCTGATTGTTTCCTTCGCTGTGCAGAAGCTTTTTATTTTGATGAGGTCCCAGTAGTTCATTTTTGCTTTTGTTTCCCTTGCCTCCGGAGACATGTTGAGTAAGAAGTTGCTGCGGCCAAGATCAAAGAGGTTTTTGCCTGCTTTCTTCTCGAGGATTTTGATGGCTTCCTGTCTTACCTTTAGGTCTTTCATCCATTTTGGGTTTATTTTTGTGTATGGTGTAAGAAAGTGATCCAGGTACATTGTTCTGTATGTCTCTGTCTAGTTTTCCCAGCACCACTTGCTGAAGAAACTGTCTTTATTCCATTGGATATTCTTTCCTGCTTTGTCAAAGATTAGTTGGCCATACGTTTATGGATCCATTTCTGGGTTCTTTGTTCTGTTGTGTCTGTTTTTGTGCCATAAAATTCTTTTTAGTATTATCATAGGACCATTAAACTAACTTTCTGAGATCCTATGATTGGCCTATCATTTTTTAGACTACTGAAGATACTGCATTATTTTTCTAAGTTTTTCATAACGTGAATTGTACTCCACACATGGAATGGAAAAGTCATCCTAGTTTCTTTGTTCAGACATCTCATATTAATAAAACCACATAATTTCTTAGGTATTTAATAGTCTCTGAAAAAGTATGATTTGCAAGGGTAGTTATGTTGGGCATAAAAGCCTTCTCATTTTTTTCAGGCTTCAGTGACTGTTGCTTATTAATTTTTGGCATTTCAAACTCAACTCCAGATTGAGTGACCATTTTATTTCTAGTATGATCAGAACAACCAAGTCCTTTTTCAAATAGCCTGTCTTTCTCTCATATACATACTGATTTGTCTATAGATTCTTTTTATCCACATGCCTGTATGGTCATTTATCACTTTCTGATAATTCTGGAATAGTTTTTCTTCACTAGCTGCTCTAAGTTAAAGGAAAGAAGAGAACATGTATATTTGTGAAGAATGTTAATAGGTTTCTTTGATTGGTTTGAGAGAACTGACCTAGACTTGAAATGATACTGACATTTGGACAAAAATGTGATGTGTAGTATATTTTTAAGATCTTGTGCTCCACTGGTTTCAAATCCTGAGTTTACCACATAGTAAAGTTACATAGGTTAACTTTCCTAAGCCCTTGTGCTTTTCTTTCCACAGCTATGAAATGAGGATAATAATAGTACCTGGCTCATGTTTGGAAAGATTGAGATAATGGTCACAAAGTGCTTACCATACTACCATGTATCATATATTTTTACTTCTAAAACTTTAAGAATTAATGGCTTTTTGTTTTAAATATACTACTCATTAAGTTTTAAAAGCATGCATTTTTCTTCATTATTTTAATTGATTGCCAGCTTACTTTAATCTGCAGTGTAGTGCCTCTGATAGATACATTAGTATTTTTGAATGCTTTAGAGTTACTAGATGTTCCTGGTGTTGTTTATAAAAGATCATCACAGGGCTTCTTACTGTTGGACTACTTTTTTTATTCTTTATATAGTATTAAGGCTCTCACAAAGTATTGTCCTTGAATTGGGAAAAAACAGATTTACATGAATTATCCCACATTTTAGAGCTTTGGAAAGTAAAATTTTAGTACTGGAAAAAATCAATTTAAAGTAGGCCATCAGAGACTTACCACTAAAATTTCAACCTGGAAGGAGCTTGCTTCTAATTATGTTTTCAGAAGTAAGCTTTTAATAGAAAGAAATACATTGCCATTTTGTTAATGTGTTCCTGATGTTTTATCCATTGAGTTATGGGATACATGACAGAATTCTATCCAACATTATTTTTGTGGCACAAAGCACAAACAGGAAAAAGATGAATTTCAGCTGTTTGAGTGAAAATATAAAAGTGTGATAGGATGGAAAGAATGTCCTGGACTATTTTTTTATTCATTTAGAGAAAAAAACTATGAAAACATTTACTTGACCAATGTTTTTTCCATGTCACCTTTTTTAAGATGTGAGGACAATCTGTTAACATTGATGTTTGACAGCTAAATGTTTGATGATATTAGACATTTTTAGTGACCGGTTAGCCATAGCTTATAGAAGAGAGGGTCTTCATTATGCTGCTTCTAAATTTTCCTTTACCAGGGACATTTAGTCAATTCAATAAGTCTGTATGTTTTGCATTAAAACCTAGGTTCTTAATTTATGTTTTTGACTTGGAAAATTACAGTGGAAATATAGACCGGACAAACTTTTCACGTATTAGTTTTCTTTGGTATTTGTTGCCCTGAATTTTATATTGTTCCTTTGTATTCTAATTATTATTTTTATAAATTAAGACATGGAAATGTGGATATTTTTCCACAGAGGGATATTAATTGAATTAACTTCTAATTTATTTGCTTTTATTCTCAGTGTATTAATGAGATCCTGAGAGTAAGCCTATCAAATGGAAAAGACTCTTTATTGTTCATTTTGGACTACAAGCAGCTTCCTTTATCTGTCTCTTCAGTATAACAGTTATATCCATGTACCACATGCATCCCAACAACATTCACCCTTGTATTGACCATAACATTTTAAAGCCACTATGCCAGATGGTGGAAGACGTAAAGAGGGATAAAAAGCTATCTCTGCTGTCTTATTTATAAGGAAGAGAAGTCCAAGGATGTTACGTGTCTATAAAATTATTTTGAAATATGAATTGTAATAAAAGAGAGATTTCGAAGTACACTACTTAGAACTTATATTGCAAATGATTTTTATTATAAACAAGACCTAATTCTTTCAATGAATTCATTTAATATTAAGAAATTTGTCTGATTTTGGTATTCTGTTTTTGCATTATATCTAACAACATCTTTTAGAAGGTGCTATAGTGACTGTGAGATTTAAATACTAGATTTAAATGTCAATTATTTCTGTATGTTAGATGAAATTGATTTTTTTTATTAGGTGATGATAAAGTCAATATGGAAGAAGATGGGAAAACAAAGAAAAGTCAGAAGGATGATGAAGAACAAATTGCTAAATACAAACAGCTCTTGCAAGTTATTCAAGAAAAAGAAAAGAAAGGCAAAGAAAATGATATGGAAATGGAAATTAAGTGGGTTCCAGGTAAGAATTATATACTTACTATGTTCATTTATTTTTCTTCATTTCAGGATATTGAGGGTATTTTAGATATGAAAGAAAAAAAGAATAACTCTTAGAAACAAAAACAAATCTTATTTTCCAGGAATATTTTGGTGAGGAAGTTAACATGGTATTTGCATACATCATTTAATTTTTTTAGGGAGTAGTGTTATGGACTCTTGCCACTTTATTCTTGGTTTCTTTGATTTACTAACTGTAAAGTATTTCTGTCCATTTATGAAGATAGACCTTTCCTAGGTTTGATTCCGGTATTGTTAGGATGTACAAACTTGAATACAGGCACCATGTGTTCTAAGGTCATTAACTTCTTTTTAAAATATGTAATTCGTAAATGTACTTTTCTCCCATAACCCCTGTTAGACCTTAATTAGTGAGGTTTCACTAGCACAAAATACATTAATACATAGTTTTCCATCTCAGTTTTGCTGTGAAGAGTCAAAGAAATATAGTAAGTGATTTTTATAACTGCCTTGAAGGGCTCAACAGTTTTTTTAGAGTAGTACAATACTAATTAAAACCATGTCAAAGCTAAACAAAGATAAAAGCTATTATAAATGAGGATTGTTTTCTAGCATACTCATTTTTTCAGCAACCTGAGCAAAGCAACATGTACCCTTGGAACCAATATTGTTTTTGCAGATTACTGCTGTTTACATACATATATATCTTTTTTTTTTTTTTTTTAATCCCAGTATAGTTAATATACAGTGTTGTTAGTTTCAGGTGTACAACATACACATATATCTTTTAAAGATAGGTATAATTTTTGACCAGGATTCAGTTCTTTTCCCACAATTCATCTCTAGATCAAAGAGTATTAACAACTTGTAGGAATATCAATTGTTCTTGGGGTGCCTGGGTGGCTCAGTCGGTTAAGTTTAACTCTTGATTTTGGCTCGGGTCCTGATTTCACGGTTCATGGAATCAAGCCTCACCTTCAGGCTTTGCCCTGACAGTGTGGAGCCTGCTTGGGATTCTCTCTCTCTGCCTCTCTCTTGCTCACACACACATGCATGCACATTTGTTCTCTCTCTCAAAAAATTATAAAACTTAAAAAAAATTAAGTGTTCTATATTCAATTGTATCTATTTCATACAATTAGTATGCTTTTTCACTGGTAATGTTTGTGTAGATTTTTATTGGGGGGGAAACTAGCATAGTTTGATACTTGGTAGTTGTTTGACTAGTGTAATAAAATTCCTAGGGTGGACACATCTCCTGCATATTCCTGTAGGAATGTGGTGCTACGTTGTAGCCCATTTATTTTAAATGTTTGTCTTTTGCAGGAAATGGTGGTAAGAAAAATGAAATTTAGTAGTGTTATTGAAACAGTTGGGAGAACTCAAGTTTAGCCTGGAGAGGAAAAGTCTACAAAGTGACTTACTGGTTATTTTCAAGTATTTGCAGGATGACTGTATTAATGAAGACTTAATTGCTCTTATTATCTCAGAAGTCAGTACTTCTGCTAGTAAGTAAAAATTGAAGGAAGGTAGAGTTTAATTTAATATAAAGAGTAATTCTCTTCATCATTAGAATTATCCACCAAAAAAATCAAAGAGGCTGCTTTATGGGGTTAGATGCTCTTTTCAGTAAGTCTCACAATAAGGTGATCTAACCATTCCACTTGAGAATGTTTGTGAAGAACATCTTTCACTTTATGATTGAGGTTCTTTACTTTATAATTCCATGGAATGTTGAATTCTGTCTTTTAAGTAAAATACATTGTAATTACAGTTTAATCTTAGAATGAACTCATTGAATGAAGATATTTTAAATGAAGATTTTTTTTTAATGTTTTTATCATTTTATTTTGAGAGAGTATGCATGCACATGATCAGGTGGGGGGCAGAGAGGGGGAGAGAGAATACCAAGCAAGATCTGCACTGTCAGTGCAGTCTGACGTGGGGCTCAATCCCATGAACCATGGCATCATGACCTGAGCCAAAATCAAGGGTTGGACGCTTAAATGACTGAGCCACCCAAGCACCCCTAAAATGAACATTTTGAATTGGAGTGTTGAATTGACTGAGAAAGCAGATTTATAATAAACTTGATTGAGAAGTTTTATAGCAAATACTTCAGCTTTGTCAAGTGGACCAGATCAAACTTTTGTCTACATTAGTATAGTTATATAGGGAAATTACAAAAAAGTGATATTTATACTTGTTTATACCTGGAAGATATAAGTAATACAGTTTTCCTGGGGCTAAACCTCACTTGGTCATGGTGTATTATCCTTTTTACATATTCCTGAATTCAATTTAGTAATGTTTTGTTAGATTTTTTACACCTATGTTAATCAGAAATATTTGTCTATGGTTTTTGTTTCTTGCAGTGTTTTTGGTATCAGGGTAGTGCAGACCTTATGAAATGAAATGTGAACTCTTCCTTTTTCTGTGTAGCAGTACGTTTTAATCTTGAGTTTAATTTCTAGATGTAATATTAATGTCACAGAAAATATCTTGAAAATGTAAAATGAAAAATTATTGTCTGTTAATTCCAGTACCCTAATTCAGCCACTGAGTGATTAGATGGATTGATTTATCATCTCTCTGTTGTTGAACACTTAATCATATTTCTGATCTTTCACTCTGGTAGACTTAAGGTATTGGAAAGAAATGTGACTGAAGACCATTACTAATTTTAACCTAAAAATATCAGTACTTTCTTAGACTCTTCACATTCATCACCAGCCAAGTAACTGGCTTACTATTTTAGGGCCTTTTATTTTTAATGTTTATTTACTTTTTGAGAAAGAGAGCATGAGCAAGGGAGGGGCAGAGAAAGAAAGAGACAGAATCTGAAGCAGGCTTTAGGCTCTGAGCTATCAGCATAGAGCCCAACACAGGGCTCAAACTCAAGAGCCATGAGATCATGACCTGACCCAAAGTCGGAGGCTTAACCGACTGAGTCACCCAGGTGCCCCATAGGGCTTTTTACTTTTAAACAGTTTTTTAATGAACATGTCCATTCTCTCCGTCCCCATTTTAGAAATGTTTCTGAGCATCTAGAGAGCAGTCAGACCACAAAGAAAGCTAAATACTGGCAGTCAAGCTCACTTGGTAGTTCTGTGACTTTCTCATTCACATAGCAACTTGACATATGCTGTGGATCAACCTGTGGTTCTCTCACAAGTTGTTAAAACTACCAGTGTCAAAACCTCAAATGTTAAATCTCAGATGCCAAGCATCTAGGACGTTATAAATAATCTATAGCTTTTTCCATATTTTGAATTATTTTTATAGGATAACTTCCCAGAAATGGAATTACTAGGAAAAGGCATGAATACTTTTTGTGTCTTGAGATAATTGCCAAATTGTTTTCCAAAAGGGTTGTACTAGCTTATAATGCCTTTAGCAATAAGTAAAAGTGCCAGTTTTGTGGACTTACCATCAAAATTGGATATATTCTTTTTTTTTTTTTTTTTTTTTTTTTTAACTTTATTTTTGAGAGAGAGAGTATGAGCAGGGTACGGAGAGAGAGAGAGGGAGACACAGAAACTGAAACAGGCTCCAGGCTCCGAGCTGTCAACACAGAGCCTGACGCAAGGCTCAAACTTACGGACCACAAGATCATGACCTGAGCCAAAATTGGACGCTTAACCGACTGAGCCACCCAGGCACCCCAAATATATTCTTTTTTTTACTGCTAATTGAATGGAGGACAGTTGATATTCTAATATATAGTATATATTTTTTAAGTCTTTAGCCATAGTATTTTTGAAAGTCTCAAATAGAGTATTGCTATCTGTGAATCCTTGGTATGTGCATGCACACGAGTATCTGCATAAATGTGCATGTGTGTAAATATAAAGGGCCTTTTATATAATGTATATAGTAAATGACACAAATAAGCTAATCTTCAGGATCTGTTTATTTGTTTGGAAAGTGGGACTAATAATACCTTTCTTGCTGAAACTGAGATATTTATAAAGGTACCTGATAAGCTACAGTACTATTCATGTCATATGTGAATTTTGGTGGATTTGTGTTCAGCAAAATGTGTGTTCCCAGTAATAGTTACCTGGAACCACAGGGATTTTATGTTATACTTCAATAAACCACAAAGGGTCAGTATGAGATTATACTATCTCATTTACTAGGTGTTCTGTGGCTTGAATTTCCAAAATATTAAGCTTTTCAGAAAAATAAGTATCCTTAATCACTAACACTTGTTGGAATATGGTTTGTTTGTTTTTTTTTACACTATTTTAAATTTTATTTTTTTTAATTTACATTGAAATTAGTTAGCATACAGTGCAACAGTGATTTCAGTAGATTCCTTAATGCCCCTTACCCATTTAGCCCATCCCCCTCCCACAACCCCTCCAGTAACCCTCTGTTTGTTCTCCATATTTAAGAGTCTCTTATGTTTTGTCCCCCTCCCTGTTTTTATATTATTTTTACTTCCCTTCCCTTGTGTTCATCTGTGTTCCCGTGTGTCTTAAAGTCATCATATGAGTGAAGTCATGTGATATTTGTCTTTCTCTGACTAATTTTGCTTAGCATCATTTGGTTTTTAAAAGGAATTTTATTTTAGAGTATTTAAACTTCTAATCTTTTTACATTGGGTTATATACTATAGTAACAGCATGAGTTTAATTCCTTAAAGGTATAGTATTAAAGGAGGCAGATAACAGGTACATTGATGTAACAACTAGAATAAACTAGACTTTCTGTTGATACTTTAGTTCCTTATGCAAATGTAGTAATACGATCACATTAGTTAGTATTATGAGTAAGTAAAAATGTTGAATGATAAAATTTTTAAATAAAGTTGTGGTTCATTATTTTGATGTTTGTGGAGTAATTTTTCCCATCTCAGTGTGTTACTAAAAATGTATCCTGGCTGACTCATTTTGATAAATAGATAAGGTGATATATGTTGGGTCTTCACCAGTGAATGTGCCTCATTAGGGAATTTGTAATGTACATATAAATGAAGGATAGTCAGTTTTAGCTCATATGTTAAATAACCTCTCTTACATTATGGTTCAAATAATCGATGTGACAATTTTTTGGTTGTAGATGATACAGGGTATATGTAAATAATATTTTTGAAATTCCATCTAGAATATGAACAAATAATGACGTTTGTTTATAATCTTAAAACATTAGATATGATAGAAGTCCTCTTTTCCTTAGTTATCTTTGGTTTAATAGATGCTAGTGAAAAGGATATCTGTTTCTTTTTTTCTCAATATCCTTCAGCACTCCAACTTTCCTTCAAATACTTATTGCGCACCTGCTAATGCCAGGAACTTTTCTAGACACAGTGTGAGCAAAACATACAAATCCTTGACCTCATAAATCTTATGTTCAGATGAGTCTAATAAAAAAAAGTATTTGAGCAGAAACTAGTAGAAGTCAGATAGTGAGACATGCAGAGAAGAGTATGAGAGCAGAGGTAAAAGCAAATACATGGCCCGGAAGCTATAGTTTATCTGTTGTGTTTAAGGAATAGCAAAGACAGCAGTGTGACTGGAGTGAGTAAGTGGGAAAAAGAATAATAGATGAGGTCAGACGGGTAATGTGGAGCCAGAAGGACTTGAACTTCTTCTGTGATTGAGATGATAAACTGTTGGAGTTTTGAGCTGAGGGGTGATAAGATCTGAATTATTTTTTTAACAGGATCATCCTGGGTGCTGTCTTGAGGGTAGATTAAGGTAGGAGGCAAGGACAAAATGGAGAAAATCAGTCAAGAGGCTATTGTACTACTCCTGATTGTGGATGGAATAGGTTTGCAAAGGAACCTCAAAAATTCTCTTTTAGTCACATGTTAATTTTAAGATGCCTATTACATCTCAAGATAGGCATGTCAAGGAGACATTTGAATATACAAGTTAGAGTTCAGGAAAGAGGTCATAGCTGGAGATCTGAATTTGGATATCTTCCTTGTCCACGCCTCTGAAAGTGAAGAACACCAAAAGAGTGAGTATAGGTAGAAAGGAAGAAAAGAAGTTCAAAAACTGATCCCTGGAATACTGCAGCATTTAGAAGGTGAGGAAAACATACATAGATTTATCCAAAGACAAATGGGAAGAAACCACCAAAAACCACAGGAGGAAATTCAGGATTGTAGGGTATCCAGACAGCCAAGTGAAGAAAGCATTTCAATGAAAAGATGGGTCAATAAAATATAGACTAAAAATGATCGGTGTGGAGATCATCAGATATCCAGTGATTTTTAACTGTTTTGGTGGAATGAAAGGGATAAGATTAATGTGGGTTCAAGAGAGAATGAGGGGTGGAATTGGAGACAGCATGTACAGACAATTCCTTTTTCTAAAGTATTTAACTGTTCAAGAGTTATAGGCATCATGACAGTTCATCTCTAAAAAGTACTTCAACATGTAACTTCCAAAAACAGAGTCTTCTACATCAGCACAGTATCACACTAAAGGAATTTAATATTGATAAATAGTCAAATTTCTCATTCATTCCAATAATATTCTTTATAGTTCTTTCGTGATTGTGTCAGTCAGTTTTAAAGTCTACAGTAGTGAGTTATAGAATACCCACAATCTGGATTTGTCTGATTGTTTTCTCACAGTTAATTCAGAGAGAAAGGTTTTGGTAAGAATTCTCCATAAATGGTGTTGTATACTACCCATTGCTTCATATCATGAAGTTCCTGATGTCAGTTTGTCCCATTATTTGTGCTGTTAACTTTGCTCACTCAGTTAAGGTGGCATCTGACTGGTTTTTCCATTGTAAAAGCACTTTTTTTTTTTTTTTTTGGTAACTGGTAAGTAATTTGTGGGATGTATAAAATTACCCTATTCCCCAAAATCCTATCTGATGGCATTGCATTCTTTGATGATACTTGCTTGAATCAAGTTATTGTACCATCCATTGAAAACTGCTGATTTTCTGTCATTCCTTCTACGTTTATTAGTTAACATCTACCCCCTTTCTTAATTTATTATGGACCAATGGATTGACAGATCTGGAGGAGTTTTTCTATATTGGGTCACAGAGGAATGGGAAAGAAACTGGAAGAGGAAGTAAGATCAAGAGAGCATTTTTCTTTCGTATGGGGAAAGTAACATGCTTCTAGAAATGACCCACCAGAGAGAGGAAAAAATGATGATGCACAGAGAACTGTGTTCTAAAGTAGGCAAAAAGAGTTGGAATATTTTTACACAAGTGGAAGAATTGGCTTTTGATCTATGTGCATGGGCATTTCATCCATTGTACCAAGAGAGAAGGCAAGGAGTCTGATCACAGGGTAATGGGTAGAAATGGTAGTGACAGCTTGTAGTGCTCTTCTATTTGCTTGTATTTTCTTAAGTGAAATAGGAAGAAGGTCATCAGCTGAGAGTAGGGATAAGAGAGGAGATAGAGATTTGGACAAAAAGAAGATATGAAATAGTTGTCTAAGAGAGTGGTAAAGAGGGAAATTTAATAGTACTGCTGAACATCAATAAGGGTGCACTTGCAGTTCATGTTCACGTAAAGTTAGATAAGTCAACATAATTATATTTTTCCTTAGCCACATTTAATGATGTGGTGCAATCATGGAGTAAGGGGAGATTTGAACTAAACCAGTCTAGTAGATTTGTCAACCAACTATGACCAAGCAGGAGAGGGGAAAGGGGATTGAAAGTTATATGCAAGGCAGTGATTGTCATGATGGACCAAGGGATCTATATTGGGTTAGGAGGAAAATGAGGGTATGTTGAGCATGAGGGATGGGGAAGAGGTGAGAAGATCGATGGATTGTAGGTCCCTATGAGACAGAAGGTTAGATACTAGAGAGAATATAATGGAAAGATTACAGCTAGTGTTTGAAGAGTAGGATACTTGAAATTAAGATTATGCTGAGATTACAATTTAGGATTATGACATGGTCTAGTTATGGTCGTGGGAGTAAGTTTTTAAGATGGAGTATAGAGTAATAGGAAAAGAGGAGGTCAGTGAACTATAAGGCCCAAGATCATCTGTGTAGATATTGCAATCACCAATATGACAGCGCTTATATTGGAGAGTGGCAGTGAGCCAAGGGCTTAGCTTTTCAAGATATAAGGGGAGAGACTAGTTATTAGGTATCTACAATAAGAAGAGCTTGTAGGGGTGCCTGGGTGGCACCCAGTTGGGCATCCGACTCTTAACCTCAGCTCAAGTCTTGGTCTTCAGGGTTGTGAGTGCAAGCCCCTCACTGGGCTCTGGCACTAGGTGTGAAGCCTACTTAGAAATAAATTAAAAAAAAAAAAATTAAAAAGGGCTTGTAGGTAGTATAGTCTAATAACATGCCATTCAGAGTTGGGGACTTTAGGGAGAAGGGCCAGCCAGTGGACTGGAGGTGGCAATTAGTAGTAAGGACAAACTATGGGAAAGAAAAATTCACCACCTAAAAAGGATATTTGGGATATAAGCCCCAGAGGAGAACAGGTTTCAGTGAGACTCAGATTAGCAGGTAAATGAAGAAAATTCTGTTAATGACTACTAATGAACGATTGTAACTGACTAACTTGTAGAAGGCCTTCATTGTTGGGGAAGAGTGAGAAATGGTAATGTTCTCAATCTTTATTAGATGAGTCGGAAGTTGTAGACTTCTTGTGGTGACAGTTTAAAATAGGGATAAAGGGCATAATGAGATTAGTACTGGTGGTACTAAAGCTTTAATGTGGTGAGACTGAATTTCTTGAGGGAGCTCTTGTCTGATACCTAGAGCTGTAGGATTCTTTTTCAAAGGAGACATGGAAGCCAGAGGAGAAGCAGCAAGGACTCCTCTTACTGTCTCAGTCAGTTCACTCAGCCAGAAGGTATGGGTACAGCTCTTCCTTAACTTACTCTTTCTTCTACCCTCTACAGTTGTAATTCTGTTTTTATTCTGGTGTCCACTTTGTCCTTTGTCCTTCCTTTTTTCCCCTTTATTCCACCCTCATGCTTCTGTTTAGTGTCCAGTGGGAAGCTTAAACACAGAGACCCATTAATGACACATACCTATGTTCTTTGCATTATTTATTCTCTATTCAAAACTAAAATGTTTTTGAATCAGTTGGGTATTTTTTGCTAGGCAGCCCAGTTTCAAACATTTTAATTTTCATACATCTCAAAACCTGTTCACTATTTACTTTTGGCTATATCAGTATATCCAATCATTGTCAATGTATTCATTATTTGAAATGTATTCACAAAAATGTTTTTTGGTTGGAACTTTTAAAATAACCAGATGTGTAAAGTTTTGAGTTGAGTGGAGAGGAAAGCATTAAATGGGAAACCTGAACTTTAGGCTAAAGAATTTGCAGTATGCTTTGTGTTTTGATGATGGGATGGAAATGAGTTTGCAGCACATTATTCTGTCTTGTACACAGCTAGTAAGTGGCTAGAATTGTAGGGTGTGTGTTCCTTCCATGAATCATCCAGTTAACACATTGACTGTAAGGATTTTGTAAGGTTATAAGCTGAAACTTTTTGATGTGAAAAAAAGAAAAAAAGAATCATTTGTGGAATGTGTAATAAAAATGAAAACAGCTAGGGTTATCTAAAAAACATTGATTGGTAGCACATTTTCTACATAGAGTTGCCAGTAAATTTCTCTGAATTTCCTGGATTATTTTAAAGATTATTTTCTCTCTTAACAATATTAAGACTTAATTTTAAAAAGAGCTTTCCAAAAAGCTTTAAAAAAATATCTGAAGCAAGAATTGAGGATATTTTTGTATACCAGTCATAGTTTCAGAAAGTGCTAAAATTCCTGTATGTTTTGAAGTTTCAGGTTAATTGGTCTGCTGTCTTGGGATGCTTGCAAACATCTAGGATGACTTTTTTTTAGTCAGTCATTCCTTCTCTGCCCATATATCACTTCAGTTGTACTGTTTGCATCTGTAGCCACTATTTCCAGACAGTAGTACTTTTGCCACAGATTTATAATCTCCCTGAAGTCAGTTCAAGAAGAGTGAGCTTGTTTCATGTATTGTTTTCCCACAGCCCACAGCTATGCTGATTTGTTTGAAGTTGTGAATTCTTTGGTCTTTAAAGCAGAACTTTTGCCTATTCTGTTTGAGGTTGCCCCACGTCATCATTCTATATGCTAACTGCCTCGCTAGCCAACCATCATTTTTCTCACACATGTTCCATATGTTATTCTGATAGAATCCACTCAGACTACTTACTTTCAGCAGTTTCATTACTGTTCTTTTTTTTTCTGAAACTGGAAAATCATATAACGTTATGTTTACTAAACACATTGATTTTTTTCTTGATATTTTTTATTGTTATGAAATACATATAAAATTTACCATCCTAACCATTTTTTAAGTGTACCATCAGTGGTATTAAGTATATTCATGTTGTTGTACAGCCATACCCTCATCCATCTCCAGAACTATTTTTCATTTTGCAAAACTGAATCTGTGTCCATTAAACAGTAACTTTTCATTCTCCCTCTCCCCTGCCCCTGGCAACCACCATTCAGCTTTCTGTTTCTATGATTTTGACCACACTAAGTAACTCACAAATGGAATCATACAAGATTTGTCCTTTTGTGATTGGCTTATTTCAGTTAGTGTAACGTCTTCAAAGTTCATCCATGTTGTAACATATGTCAGAATTTCCTTCCTTTTTAAGGCTGAATAATTTTGTTATTACACACACATGTACATGCATGCCCCACATTTTACTTATCCATCCAAGTGATGGTCACTTGGGTTGCTTCCATATTTTAACTGTAACACATTCATTTTCATACATTTTCTATAAGCAGACATAATTGATTATATTAGACCCTCATTTTGAGTTCTCCTTTTTTTGTTTCATTTTTCATACTTATTTTTATTTGTTTCTAAGTAATCTTTATAATCATAATGCCTGTACCACATTCCATTGTGTTTCTGATATATAAATGATGAATCACTCCCCTAATGTTGTGTTTTAGGCTCTTTCTAATGTTTTGCTGTTGTGGATAACATAATAACCTTATATTGGGGTTTCTTAGGGTAAATTCCTCTTTTTAAAATTAATTAATTTATTATTGTTAATGTTTGTTTATTTTTGAGAGAGACAGTGCAAGTGGGGGAGGAGCAGGGAGAGAGAGGGAGACACAGAATCTGAAGCAGGCTCCAGGCTTTGAGGTGTCAGCACAGAACCTGATGCAGGGCTCAAACTCAAGAACCATGAGATCATGGCCTGAGCCAAAGTTGGATGCTTAACCAACTGAGCTACCCAGGTGCCCCTAGGGTAAATTCCTAATAGTAGAACATCTTCACGTCTCTTATCATATATCTTGAAACAGTTCTATTAATTCATGATGCTAACTGGGAAACATTTTTTTCACTTCTGAAGATGCCTCAGAAATGCTAATAACATTTTGCACAGAATCAAAACTAGCTTCTACAGTAGGTTCAGGTTTTGAAGCCACATAAAGGAAAGGACATATGTACTTTCTGCAGATCTTTGGTTTGATACAAAACTTAATCCCACTGTGGGACCATATGCCATATTCTGGTTCTCTGAAACGTTTGCCAGCCTTTCTCAGTGCCCTTTCGGTTAGACTATTGTAGACAGATGTTCACTGACTATATAGTGCAATGATAATTTTCAGCTATGAGGTCCAAGATAAAGCCAGTAAAAATGTCTGTGGCTTGAACTGGTGGCTAGGCTAAGCAGGCTGAATCTGTCGATTTTCATGTGGGAAGGGCTCTGTATTACTCATTTCACATTGACACTGTTTGCCTGATGAGACATTGTTTGCCTACTCGAGAAAGAGGTTGCAGACCTTCTTCCCTTAGGATAATCTTCATTAATGATAGCACTCATCAAATGAACTGTCAAGAGATATATCCTTAACTCGATTTACTCATTCAGTGACATGGAAAACCTGTATCTGTTAAATTATTTGGCATAGCTTGAAAACCTGATCCTCTGTATGCCAAAAGAGGAGTGCCAGTAATTGTGACTTGAGTGAGTTCCCTTTGGTGTTTGAAATAATATGCCTTAGTGGTAAGTTGAAGCATGTACTTTGAAGGCATATGCTTCCCTAAGAATTGACTCACATAAAATAGGGAATTCTGGCTGCAAAGGACTTAACCAAGATTTTTCTAAGCATTTCAGCTTTGGTTGTCATAAAATAGATTTCATTTTAGATTCCCGTTAGTCCTTTATGTAGAAGCATGGGGGAGATTTTAAAATATTTGTTAAAGTAATTTGGATGCATAATTTTGATCAAGAAGAATTACATTTTTTTTTTTAAGTTTATTTATTTTAAGAGAGAGAGAGAGCACGTGAGCAAACACAGAGGAAGAGCAGAGGGAGAGGGAGAGAGGGAGAATCCCAAGCAAAGCCCAGTGTGGGGCTTGATCCCACAAACCATAAGATCATGACCTGAGCCAAAAACCAAGAGTTGGACATTTAACTGACTGAGCCACCCAGGTACCCCAGAAGAATTACATCTTAAGATGCTCTTTGGGGATGCCTGTGTGGCTCAGTTGGTTGAGCAGCTAACTCCTTATTTCAGCTCAGGTCACCATCCCCGAATTGTTGTGATTGCAGGATTAGTTATGATCTCCAACTGTGCTGAGCATGGAAACTGCTTGGGATTCCCTCTTTCTTTCCCTCAGTCCCTCTTTCCTGTGTACACTCGTGCGCTCTGTCCCTCAAATAAAAAATAATAAGTAAAAAATTCAAAAAAAATCAATAAAATAAATAAATACAATGCTCTTAGAGGAGAAATTTGCACTTACTGGATGCCTATTCTGTATCAGAAACTGTGCTAGGTGCTTTATAAAAAATATGACATTAAATTCTTCCAGCAATTCTTTAGTGATTATTAATGCATCTTACAGAACACTTAACTAGGCACAGACTTACTCAAGATCACAAAGGTGGGAGATAGAAAAACTATATTTCAAACCTTGATGTGTCTAACTTAAGTACCCATTAAAAATTTTAAAGAGTATTTTCCTTGGATTACTAATTAAATCTGGTGCCTACTATCTTCATTTAGTGCTCTTCTCAACCTGTATATGTTTACTCTTGTGTACACAAAGATACGTAAAGATGTGTTCAGTGAATTTTATTTGAGAATTTGGAGAAATTTTATTTAAAAAAAAACAATAAGCACTTACCTGGGATGACCTAGTGTGTACTTTCATAGACTTCTCAGGCTGTTGGGAACATTTTGGTCTGCAGCCAGGGTCACCTGTGTGATGATGTCAGAGAAGGCTGTCCTCTGACTAATAAGCTGCTTTGGAAGTTAACAAACAGAAAAGGCAAGAGAAATCTTTTGAGTGTTTGTTGTTGAACACTACAAGCTTCTGGGCCTACATGTTATTAGTTGGTATTCCAAGATTCTATCTTTTGAGGCCTAAAGAATGTTTGGTCTGTCATGGTTTCCTTAGTAGATTATGTCACCAAAGAATCCCTAAGAATAGAAACAGTGCTGACATAAGATAAACTGTGGAAGTATTGAAGTCCTAAG